>NW_027475144.1:0-689371 GCF_051020985.1 Nomia melanderi
TATATCTGATGATATCTCGGGTGCTATAACAGATAGCGCAATAAATCAAAGTGAATTATCCGTAGGAGGCCCTGGCGCATGAATCTGTGCAGCGGGAACGACCTCGGAACACCAGGGACCGAGAAAACCACAGTCTCATGGAGCCGGACACTCAGGGTCAGGGGAAAATCCCATATATATATCTGGTGACATCTCGGGTGCTATTAGAGATAGCGCAATAAATCAAAGTGCATTGTCTGTAGGAGGCCCTGGCGCATGAATCTGTGCAGCGGGAACGACCTCGGACCACCAGGGGCCGAAAAAACCACAGTCTCATGGGGCCGGACACTCAGGGTCAGGGTAAAATCCAATATATATCTGGTGATATCTCGGGTGCTATTACAGATAGCGCAATAAATCAAAGTGCATTGTCTGTAGGAGGCCCTGGCGCATGAATCTGTGCAGCGGGAACGACCTCGGACCACCAGGGGCCGAGAAAACGACCGCCTCATGGGGCCGGACCCTCAGGGTCAGTGAAAAATCCAATATATATCTGGTGATATCTCGGGTGCTATTAGAGACAGCGCAATAAACCAAAGTGAATTATCTGCAGGGGGCCCTGGCGCATGAATCTGTGCAACGGGAACGACCTCGGACCACCAGGGGCCGAGAAAACCACAGTCTCATGGGGCCGGACACTCAGGGTCGGGGAAAAATCCAATATATATCTGGTGATATCTCGGGTGCTATTAGAGATAGCGCAATAAACCAAAGTGAATTGTCTGCAGGAGGCCCTGGCGCATGAATCTGGCCAGCGGGAACGACCTCGGACCACCAGCGGCCGAGAGAACCACCGTCTCATGGGGCCGGACACTCAGGGTCGGGGAAAAATCCAATATATATCTGGTGATATCTCGGGTGCTATTAGAGATAGCGCAATAAACCAAAGTGAATTGTCTGCAGGAGGCCCTGGCGCATGAATCTGTGCAGCGGGAACGATCTCGGACCATCAGGGGCCGAGAAAACCACAGTCTCATGGGGCCGGACACTCAGGGTCAGGGGAAAATCCAATATATATCTGGTGATATCTCGGGTGCTATTAGAGATAGCGCAATAAATCAATGTGCATTGTCCGTAGGAGGCCCTGGCGCATGAATCTGTGCAACGGGAACGTCCTCGGACCACCAGGGGCCGAGAAAACCACAGTCTCATGGGGCCGGACACTCAGGGTCAGGGGAAAATCCAATATAGATCTGGTGATATCTCGGGTGCTATTAGAGACAGCGCAATAAACCAAAGTGAATTATCTGCAGGGGGCCCTGGCGCATGAATCTGTGCAACGGGAACGACCTCGGACCACCAGGGGCCGAGAAAACCACAGTCTCATGGGGCCGGACACTCAGGGTCAGGGGAAAATCCAATATATATCTGGTGATATCTCGGGTGCTATTAGAGATAGCGCAATAAATCAATGTGCATTGTCCGTAGGAGGCCCTGGCGCATGAATCTGTGCAGCGGGAACGACCTCGGAACACCAGGGACCGAGAAAACCACCGTCTCATGGGGCCGGACACTCAGGGTCAGGGGAAAATCCAATATAGATCTGGTGATATCTCGGGTGCTATTACAGATAGCGCAATAAATCAAAGTGCATTACCTGTAGGAGGCCCTGGCGCATGATTCTGTGCAGCGGGAACGTCCTCGGACCTCCAGGGGCCGAGACAACGACCGTCTCATGGGGCCGGACACTCAGGGTCAGGGTAAAATCCAATATATATCTGGTGATATCTCGGGTGCTATAACAGATAGCGCAATAAATCAAAGTGCATTGTCTGTAGGAGGCCCTGGCGCATGAATCTGTGCAGCGGGAACGACCTCGGACCACCAGGGGCCGAGAAAACCACAGTCTCATGGAGCCGGACACTCAGGGTCATGGGAAAATCCAATATATATCTGGTGATATCTCGGGTGCTATTAGAGATAGCGCAATAAACCAAAGTGAATTATCCGTAGGAGGCCCTGGCGCATGAATCTGTGCAGCGGGAACGACCTCGGAACACCAGGGACCGAGAAAACCACCGTCTCATGGGGCCGGACACTCAGGGTCAGTGAAAAATCCAATATATATGTGGTGATATCTCGGGTGGTATTACAGATAGCGCAATAAATCAAAGTGCATTGTCTGTAGGAGGCCCTGGCGCATGAATCTGTGCAGCGGGAACGACCTCGGACCACCAGGGGCCGAAAAAACCACAGTCTCATGGGGCCGGACACTCAGGGTCAGGGTAAAATCCAATATATATCTGGTGATATCTCGGGTGCTATTACAGATAGCGCAATAAATCAAAGAGCATTGTCTGTAGGAGGCCCTGGCGCATGAATCTGTGCAGCGGGAACGACCTCGGACCACCAGGGGCCGAGAAAACGACCGCCTCATGGGGCCGGACCCTCAGGGTCAGTGAAAAATCCAATATATATCTGGTGATATCTCGGGTGCTATTAGAGACAGCGCAATAAACCAAAGTGAATTATCTGCAGGGGGCCCTGGCGCATGAATCTGTGCAACGGGAACGACCTCGGACCACCAGAGGCCGAGAAAACCACAGTCTCATGGGTCCGGACACTCAGGGTCAGGGGAAAATCCAATATATATCTGGTGATATCTCGGGTGCTATTAGAGATAGCGCAATAAATCAATGTGCATTGTCCGTAGGAGGCCCTGGCGCATGAATCTGTGCAGCGGGAACGACCTCGGAACACCAGGGACCGAGAAAACCACCGTCTCATGGGGCCGGACACTCAGGGTCAGTGAAAAATCCAATATATATGTGGTGATATCTCGGGTGCTATTACAGATAGCGCAATAAATCAAAGTGCATTGTCTGTAGGAGGCCCTGGCGCATGAATCTGTGCAGCGGGAACGACCTCGGACCACCAGGGGCCGAAAAAACCACAGTCTCATGGGGCCGGACACTCAGGGTCAGGGTAAAATCCAATATATATCTGGTGATATCTCGGGTGCTATTACAGATAGCGCAATAAGCCAAAGGGAATTATCTGCAGGAGGCCCTGGCGCATGCATCTGTGCAGCGGGAACGACCTCGGACCACCAGGGGCCGAGAAAACGACCGTCTCATGGGGCCGGACGCTCAGGGTCAGTGAAAAATCCAATATATATCTGATGATATCTCGGGTGCTATTAGAGATAGCGCAATAAACCAAAGTGAATTATCCGTAGGAGGCCCTGGCGCATGAATCTGTGCAGCGGGAACGACCTCGGAACACCAGGGACCGAGAAAACCACCGTCTCATGGGGCCGGACACTCAGGGTCAGTGAAAAATCCAATATATATGTGGTGATATCTCGGGTGCTATTACAGATAGCGCAATAAATCAAAGTGCATTGTCTGCAGGAGGCCCTGGCGCATGAATCTGTGCAGCGGCAACGACCTCGGACCACCAGGGGCCGAGAAAACCACAGTCTCATGGGGCCGGACACTCAGGGTCAGGGGAAAATCCAATATATATCTGGTGATATCTCGGGTGCTATTAGAGATAGCGCAATAAACCAAAGTGAATTATCTGCAGGAGGCCCTGGCGCATGAATCTGTGCAGCGGGAACGACCTCGGACCACCAGGGGCCGAGAAAACCACAGTCTCATGGGGCCGGACACTCAGGGTCAGGGGAAAATCCAATATATATCTGGTGATATCTCGGGTGCTATTACAGATAGCGCAATACATCAAAGTGCATTGTCTGTAGGAGGCCCTGGCGCATGAATCTGGCCAGCGGGAACGACCTCGGACCACCAGCGGCCGAGAGAACCACCGTCTCATGGGGCCGGACACTCAGGGTCGGGGAAAAATCCAATATATATCTGGTGATATCTCGGGTGCTATTAGAGATAGCGCAATAAACCAAAGTGAATTGTCTGCAGGAGGTCCTCGCGCATGAATCTGTGCAGCGGGAACGATCTCGGACCATCAGGGGCCGAGAAAACCACAGTCTCATGGGGCCGGACACTCAGGGTCAGGGGAAAATCCAATATATATCTGGTGATATCTCGGGTGCTATTACAGATAGAGCAATAAATCAAAGTGCATTGTCTGTAGGAGGCCCTGGCGCATGAATGTGTGCAGCGGGAACGACCTCGGACCACCAGGGGCCGAGAAAACCGCAGTCTCATGGGGCCGGACACTCAGGGTCAGGGAAAAATCCAATATATATCTGGTGATATCTCGGGTAGTATTACAGATATCGCAGTAAACCAAAAGTGAATTATCTGCAGGAGGCCCTGGCGCATGCATCTGTGCAGCGGGAATGACCTCGGACCACCAGGGGCCGAGAAAACCACAGTCTCATGGGGCCGGACACTCAGGGTCAGGGAAAATTCCAATATATATCTGGTGATATCTCGGGTGCTATTAGAGACAGCGCAATAAACCAAAGTGAATTATCTGCAGGGGGCCCTGGCGCATGAATCTGTGCAACGGGAACGACCTCGGACCACCAGGGGCCGAGAAAACCACAGTCTCATGGGGCCGGACACTCAGGGTCAGGGGAAAATCCAATATATATCTGGTGATATCTCGGGTGCTATTAGAGATAGCGCAATAAATCAAAGTGCATTGTCTGTAGGAGGCCCTGGCGCATGAATCTGTGCAGCGGGAACGACCTCGGAACACCAGGGACCGAGAAAACCACCGTCTCATGGGGCCGGACACCCAGGGTCAGTGAAAAATCCAATATATATGTGGTGATATCTCGGGTGCTATTAGAGATAGCGCAATAAACCAAAGTGAATTATCTGCAGGAGGCCCTGGCGCATGAATCTGTGCAACGGGAACGACCCCGGACCACCAGGGGCCGAGAAAACCACAGTCTCATGGGGCCGGAAACTCAGGGTCAGGGGAAAATCCAATATAGATCTGGTGATATCTCGGGTGCTATTACAGATAGCGCAATAAACCAAAGTGAATTATCTGCAGGAGGCCCTTGCGCATGAATCTGTGCAACGGGAACGTCCTCGGACCACCAGGGGCCGCGAAAACCACAGTCTCATGGGGCCGGACACTCAGGGTCATGGGAAAATCCAATATAGATCTGGTGATATCTCGGGTGCTATTACAGATAGCAAAATAAATCAAAGTGCATTACCTGTAGGAGGCCCTGGCGCATGAATCTGTGCAGCGGGAACGTCCTCGGACCTCCAGGAGCCGAGACAACGACCGTCTCATGGGGCCGGAAACTCAGGGTCAGGGGAAAATCCAATATAGATCTGGTGATATCTCGGGTGCTATTACAGATAGCGCAATAAACCAAAGTGAATTATCTGCAGGAGGCCCTTGCGCATGAATCTGTGCAACGGGAACGTCCTCGGACCACCAGGGGCCGAGAAAACCACAGTCTCATGGGGCCGGACACTCAGGGTCAGGGGAAAATCCAATATAGATCTGGTGATATCTCGGGTGCTATTACAGATAGCGCAATAAACCAAAGTGAATTATCTGCAGGAGGCCCTTGCGCATGAATCTGTGCAGCGGGAACGACCTCGGACCACCAGGGGCCGAGAAAACGACCGCCTCATGGGGCCGGACCCTCAGGGTCAGTGAAAAATCCAATATATATCTGGTGATATCTCGGGTGCTATTAGAGACAGCGCAATAAACCAAAGTGAATTATCTGCAGGGGGCCCTGGCGCATGAATCTGTGCAACGGGAACGACCTCGGACCACCAGGGGCCGAGAAAACCACAGTCTCATGGGGCCGGACACTCAGGGTCAGGGGAAAATCCAATATAGATCTGGTGATATCTCGGCTGCTATTACAGATAGCGCAATAAACCAAAGTGAATTATCTGCAGGAGGCCCTTGCGCATGAATCTGTGCAACGGGAACGTCCTCGGACCACCAGGGGCCGAGAAAGCCACAGTCTCATGGGGCCGGACACTCAGGGTCATGGGAAAATCCAATATAGATCTGGTGATATCTCGGGTGCTATTACAGATAGCAAAATAAATCAAAGTGCATTACCTGTAGGAGGCCCTGGCGCATGAATCTGTGCAGCGGGAACGTCCTCGGACCTCCAGGAGCCGAGACAACGACCGTCTCATGGGGCCGGACACTCAGGGTCAAGGTAAAATCCAATATATATCTGGTGATATCTCGGGTGCTATAACAGATAGCGCAATAAATCAAAGTGCATTGTCTGTAGGAGGCCCTGGCGCATGAATCTGTGCAGCGGGAACGACCTCGGACCACCAGGGGCCGAGAAAAGCACAGTCTCATGGGGCCGGACACTCAGGGTCAGGGTAAAATCCAATATATATCTGGTGATATCTCGGCTGCTATTACAGATAGCGCAATAAACCAAAGTGAATTATCTGCAGGAGGCCCTGGCGCATGAATCTGTGCAGCGGGAACGACCTCGGACCACCAGGGGCCGAGAAAACCACAGTCTCATGGGGCCGGACACTCAGGGTCAGTGAAAAATCCAATATATATCTGCTGATATCTCGGGTGCTATTACAGATAGCGCAATAAATCAAAGTGCATTGTTTGTAGGAGGCCCTGGCGCATGAATCTGTGCAGCGGGAACGACCTCGGACCACCAGGGGCCGAGAAAACCACAGTCTCATGGGGCCGGACACTCAGGGTCAGGGGAATATCCAATATATATCTGGTGATATCTCGGGTGCTATTAGAGATAGCGCAATAAACCAAAGTGAATTATCTGCAGGAGGCCCTGGCGCATGAATCTGTGCAGCGGGAACGACCTCGGACCACCAGGGGCCGAGAAAACCACAGTCTCATGGGGCCGGACACTCAGGGTCAGGGGAAAATCCAATATATATCTGGTGATATCTCGGGTGCTATTACAGATAGCGCAATACATCAAAGTGCATTGTCTGTAGGAGGCCCTGGCGCATGAATCTGGCCAGCGGGAACGACCTCGGACCACCAGCGGCCGAGAGAACCACCGTCTCATGGGGCCGGACACTCAGGGTCGGGGAAAAATCCAATATATATCTGGTGATATCTCGGGTGCTATTAGAGATAGCGCAATAAACCAAAGTGAATTGTCTGCAGGAGGTCCTCGCGCATGAATCTGTGCAGCGGGAACGATCTCGGA
This sequence comes from Nomia melanderi, assembly GCF_051020985.1. Classification (NCBI taxonomy): domain Eukaryota; kingdom Metazoa; phylum Arthropoda; class Insecta; order Hymenoptera; family Halictidae; genus Nomia; species Nomia melanderi. The sequence goes on from NW_027475144.1 coordinate 7,112, forward strand.
CCATCAGGGGCCGAGAAAACCACAGTCTCATGGGGCCGGACACTCAGGGTCAGGGGAAAATCCAATATATATCTGGTGATATCTCGGGTGCTATTACAGATAGAGCAATAAATCAAAGTGCATTGTCTGTAGGAGGCCCTGGCGCATGAATGTGTGCAGCGGGAACGACCTCGGACCACCAGGGGCCGAGAAAACCGCAGTCTCATGGGGCCGGACACTCAGGGTCAGGGAAAAATCCAATATATATCTGGTGATATCTCGGGTAGTATTAGAGATATCGCAGTAAACCAAAAGTGAATTATCTGCAGGAGGCCCTGGCGCATGCATCTGTGCAGCGGGAATGACCTCGGACCACCAGGGGCCGAGAAAACCACAGTCTCATGGGGCCGGACACTCAGGGTCAGGGAAAAATCCAATATATATCTGGTGATATCTCGGGCGCTATTAGAGATAGCGCAATAAGCCAAAGGGAATTATCTGCAGGAGGCCCTGGCGCATGCATCTGTGCAGCGGGAACGACCTAGGACCACCAGGGGCCGAGAAAACCACCGTCTCATGGGGCCGGACACTCAGGGTAAGGGAAAAATCCAATATACATCTGGTGATATCTCGGGTGCTATTAGAGATAGCGCAATAAACGAAAGTGAATTATCTGCAGGAGGCCCTGGCGCATGAATCTGTGCAGCGGGAACGACCGCGGACCACCAGGGGCCGAGAAAACCACCGTCTCATGGGGCCGGACACTCAGGGTCAGGGAAAAATCCAATATATATCTGGTGATATCTCGGGTGCTATTAGAGATAGCGCAATAAACCAAAGTGAGTTATCTGCAGGAGGCCCTGGCGCATGAATCTGTGCAACGGGAACGACCTCGGACCACCAGGGGCCGAGAAAACCACAGTCTCATGGGGCCGGACACTCAGGGTCAGGGGAAAATCCAATATATATCTGGTGATATCTCGGGTGCTATTAGAGATAGCGCAATAAATCAAAGTGCATTGTCTGTAGGAGGCCCTGGCGCATGAATCTGTGCAGCGGGAACGACCTCGGAACACCAGGGACCGAGAAAACCACCGTCTCATGGGGCCGGACACCCAGGGTCAGTGAAAAATCCAATATATATGTGGTGATATCTCGGGTGCTATTAGAGATAGCGCAATAAACCAAAGTGAATTATCTGCAGGAGGCCCTGGCGCATGAATCTGTGCAACGGGAACGACCCCGGACCACCAGGGGCCGAGAAAACCACAGTCTCATGGGGCCGGACACTCAGGGTCAGGGGAAAATCCAATATATATCTGGTGATATCTCGGGTGCTATAACAGATAGCGCAATAAATCAAAGTGCATTGTCTGTAGGAGGCCCTGGCGCATGAATCTGTGCAGCGCGAACGACCTCGGACCACCAGGGGCCGAGAAAACCACAGTCTCATGGGGCCGGACACTCAGGGTCAGGGGAAAATCCAATATATATCTGGTGATATCTCGGGTGCTATTACAGATAGAGCAATAAATCAAAGTGCATTGTCTGTAGGAGGCCCTGGCGCATGAATGTGTGCAGCGGGAACGACCTCGGACCACCAGGGGCCGAGAAAACCGCAGTCTCATGGGGCCGGACTCTCAGGGTCAGGGAAAAATCCAATATATATCTGGTGATATCTCGGGCGCTATTAGAGATAGCGCAATAAGCCAAACGGAATTATCTGCAGGAGGCCCTGGCGCATGAATCTGTGCAGCGGGAACGATCTCGGACCATCAGGGGCCGAGACATCCACCGTCTCATGGGGCCGGACACTCAGGGTCAGGGAAAAATCCAATATAAATCTGGTGATATCTCGGGTGCTATTACAGATAGCGCAATAAATCAAAGTGCATGGTCTGTAGGAGACCCTGGCGCATGAACCTGTGCAGCGGGAACGACCTCGGACCACCAGGGGCCGAGACAACGACCGTCTCATGGGGCCGGACACTCAGGGTCAGGGTAAAATCCAATATATATCTGGTGATATCTCGGGTGCTATAACAGATAGCGCAATAAATCAAAGTGCATTGTCTGTAGGAGGCCCTGGCGCATGAATCTGTGCAGCGGGAACGTCCTCGGACCTCCAGGGGCCGAGACAACGACCGTCTCATGGGGCCGGACATTCAGGGTCAGGATAAAATCCAATATATATCTGGTGATATCTCGGGTGCTATAACAGATAGCGCAATAAATCAAAGTGCATTGTCTGTAGGAGGCCCTGGCGCATGAATCTGTGCAGCGGGAACGACCTCGGACCACCAGGGGCCGAGAAAACCACAGTCTCATGGGGCCGGACACTCAGGGTCAGGGGAAAATCCAATATATATCTGGTGATATCTCGGGTGCTATTACAGATAGAGCAATAAATCAAAGTGCATTGTCTGTAGGAGGCCCTGGCGCATGAATGTGTGCAGCGGGAACGGCCTCGGACCACCAGGGGCCGAGAAAACCGCAGTCTCATGGGGCCGGACTCTCAGGGTCAGGGAAAAATCCAATATATATCTGGTGATATCTCGCGCGCTATTACAGATAGCGCAATAAGCCAAAGGGAATTATCTGCAGGAGGCCCTGGCGCATGAATCTGTGCAGCGGGAACGATCTCGGACCATCAGGGGCCGAGACATCCACCGTCTCATGGGGCCGGACACTCAGGGTCAGGGAAAAATCCAATATATATCTGGTGATATCTCGGGTGCTATTACAGATAGCGCAATAAATCAAAGTGCATTGTCTGTAGGAGGCCCTGGCGCATGAATCTGTGCAGCGGGAACGACCTCGGACCACCAGGGGCCGAGAAAACCACAGTCTCATGGGGCCGGACACTCAGGGTCAGGGGAAAATCCAATATAGATCTGGCGATATCTCGGGTGCTATTACAGATAGCGCAATAAACCAAAGTGAATTATCTGCAGGAGGCCCTTGCGCATGAATCTGTGCAACGGGAACGTCCTCGGACCACCAGGGGCCGAGAAAACCACAGTCTCATGGGGCCGGACACTCAGGGTCAGGGGAAAATCCAATATATATCTGGTGATATCTCGGGTGCTATTAGAGATAGCGCAATAAATCAAAGTGCATTGTCTGTAGGAGGCCCTGGCGCATGAATGTGTGCAGCGGGAACGACCTCGGACCACCATGGGCCGAGAAAACCGCAGTCTCATGGGGCCGGACACTCAGGGTCAGGGAAAAATCTAATATATATCTGGTGATATCTCGGGCGCTATTAGAGATAGCGCAATAAACCAAAGTGAATTATCTGCAGGAGGCCCTGGCGCATGAATCTGTGCAACGGGAACGACCCCGGACCACCAGGGGCCTAGAAAACCACAGTCTCATGGGGCCGGACACTCAGGGCCAGGGGAAAATCCAATATAGATCTGGTGATATCTCGGGTGCTATTACAGATAGCGCAATAAACCAAAGTGAATTATCTGCAGGAGGCCCTTGCGCATGAATCTGTGCAACGGGAACGTCCTCGGACCACCAGGGGCCGAGAAAACCACAGTCTCATGGGGCCGGACACTCAGGGTCAGGGGAAAATCCAATATAGATCTGGTGATATCTCGGGTGCTATTACAGATAGCGCAATAAAACAAAGTGCATTACCTGTAGGAGGCCCTGGCGCTTGAATCTGTGCAGCGGGAACGTCCTCGGACGTCCAGGGGCCGAGACAACGACCGTCTCATGGGGCCGGACACTCAGGGTCAGGGTAAAATCCAATATATATCTGGTGATATCTCGGGTGCTATAACAGATAGCGCAATAAATCAAAGTGAATTATCCGTAGGAGGCCCTGGCGCATGAATCTGTGCAGCGGGAACGACCTCGGAACACCAGGGACCGAGAAAACCACAGTCTCATGGAGCCGGACACTCAGGGTCAGGGGAAAATCCAATATATATCTGGTGATATCTCGGGTGCTATTAGAGATAGCGCAATAAATCAAAGTGCATTGTCTGTAGGAGGCCCTGGCGCATGAATCTGTGCAGCGGGAACGACCTCGGACCACCAGGGGCCGAAAAAACCACAGTCTCATGGGGCCGGACACTCAGGGTCAGGGTAAAATCCAATATATATCTGGTGATATCTCGGGTGCTATTACAGATAGCGCAATAAATCAAAGTGCATTGTCTGTAGGAGGCCATGGCGCATGAATCTGTGCAGCGGGAACGACCTCGGACCACCAGGGGCCGAGAAAACGACCGCCTCATGGGGCCGGACCCTCAGGGTCAGTGAAAAATCCAATATATATCTGGTGATATCTCGGGTGCTATTAGAGACAGCGCAATAAACCAAAGTGAATTATCTGCAGGGGGCCCTGGCGCATGAATCTGTGCAACGGGAACGACCTCGGACCACCAGGGGCCGAGAAAACCACAGTCTCATGGGGCCGGACACTCAGGGTCAGGGGAAAATCCAATATATATCTGGTGATATCTCGGGTGCTATTAGAGATAGCGCAATAAATCAATGTGCATTGTCCGTAGGAGGCCCTGGCGCATGAATCTGTGCAGCGGGAACGACCTCAGAACACCAGGGACCGAGAAAACCACCGTCTCATGGGGCCGGACACTCAGGGTCAGTGAAAAATCCAATATATATGTGGTGATATCTCGGGTGCTATTACAGATAGCGCAATAAATCAAAGTGCATTGTCTGTAGGAGGACCTGGCGCATGAATCTGTGCAGCGGGAACGACCTCGGACCACCAGGGGCCGAAAAAACCACAGTCTCATGGGGCCGGACACTCAGGGTCAGGGTAAAATCCAATATATATCTGGTGATATCTCGGGTGCTATTACAGATAGCGCAATAAATCAAAGTGCATTGTCTGTAGGAGGCCCTGGCGCATGAATCTGTGCAGCGGGAACGACCTCGGACCACCAGGGGCCGAGAAAACGACCGCCTCATGGGGCCGGACCCTCAGGGTCAGTGAAAAATCCAATATATATCTGGTGATATCTCGGGTGCTATTAGAGACAGCGCAATAAACCAAAGTGAATTATCTGCAGGGGGCCCTGGCGCATGAATCTGTGCAACGGGAACGACCTCGGACCACCAGGGGCCGAGAAAACCACAGTCTCATGGGGCCGGACACTCAGGGTCAGGGGAAAATCCAATATATATCTGGTGATATCTCGGGTGCTATTAGAGATAGCGCAATAAGCCAAAGGGAATTATCTGCAGGAGGCCCTGGCGCATGCATCTGTGCAGCGGGAACGACCTAGGACCACCAGGGGCCGAGAAAACCACCGTCTCATGGGGCCGGACACTCAGGGTAAGGGAAAAATCCAATATATATCTGGTGATATCTCGGGTGCTATTAGAGATAGCGCAATAAACGAAAGTGAATTATCTGCAGGAGGCCCTGGCGCATGAATCTGTGCAGCGGGAACGACCGCGGACCACCAGGGGCCGAGAAAACCACCGTCTCATGGGGCCGGACCCTCAGGGTCAGGGAAAAATCCAATATATATCTGGTGATATCTCGGGTGCTATTAGAGATAGCGCAATAAACCAAAGTGAATTATCTGCAGGAGGCCCTGGCGCATGAATCTGTGCAGCGGGAACGACCTCGGACCACCTGGGGCCGAGAAAACGACCGTCTCATGGGGCCGGACACTCAGGGTCGGGGAAAAATCCAATATATATCTGGTGATATCTCGGGTGCTATTAGAGATAGCGCAATAAACCAAAGTGAATTGTCTGCAGGAGGCCCTGGCGCATGAATCTGTGCAGCGGGAACGATCTCGGACCATCAGGGGCCGAGAAAACCACAGTCTCATGGGGCCGGACACTCAGGGTCAGGGGAAAATCCAATATATATCTGGTGATATCTCGGGTGCTATTAGAGATAGCGCAATAAATCAAAGTGAATTAGCTGCAGGAGGCCCTGGCGCATGAATCTGTGCAACGGGAACGACCTCGGACCACCAGGGGGAGAGAAAACCACAGTCTCATGGGGCCGGACGCTCAGGGTCAGTGAAAAATCCAATATATATCTGGTGATATCTCGGCTGCTATTACAGATAGCGCAATAAATCAAAGTGCATTGTCTGTAGGAGGCCCTGGCGCATGAATCTGTGCAGCGGGAACGACCTCGGACCACCAGGGGCCGAGACAACCACCGTCTCATGGGGCCGGACACTCAGGGTCTGGGAAAAATCCAATATATATCCGGTGATATCTCGGGTCCTATTACAGATAGCGAAATAAATCAAAGTGCATTGTCTGTAGGAGACCCTGGCGCATGAATCTGTGCAGCGGGAACGACCTCGGACCACCAGGGACCGAGGAAACCACAGTCTCATGGGGCCGGACACTCAGGGTCAGGGGAAAATCCAATATATATCTGGTGATATCTCGGGGTGCTATTAGAGACAGCGCAATAAACCAAAGTGAATTATCTGCAGGGGGCCCTGGCGCATGAATCTGTGCAACGGGAACGACCTCGGACCACCAGGGGCCGAGAAAACCACAGTCTCATGGGGCCGGACACTCAGGGTCAGGGGAAAATCCAATATAGATCTGGTGATATCTCGGCTGCTATTACAGATAGCGCAATAAACCAAAGTGAATTATCTGCAGGAGGCCCTTGCGCATGAATCTGTGCAACGGGAACGTCCTCGGACCACCAGGGGCCGAGAAAGCCACAGTCTCATGGGGCCGGACACTCAGGGTCATGGGAAAATCCAATATAGATCTGGTGATATCTCGGGTGCTATTACAGATAGCAAAATAAATCAAAGTGCATTACCTGTAGGAGGCCCTGGCGCATGAATCTGTGCAGCGGGAGCGTCCTCGGACCTCCAGGAGCCGAGACAACGACCGTCTCATGGGGCCGGACACTCAGGGTCAAGGTAAAATCCAATATATATCTGGTGATATCTCGGGTGCTATAACAGATAGCGCAATAAATCAAAGTGCATTGTCTGTAGGAGGCCCTGGCGCATGAATCTGTGCAGCGGGAACGACCTCGGACCACCAGGGGCCGAGAAAACCACAGTCTCATGGGGCCGGACACTCAGGGTCAGGGTAAAATCCAATATATATCTGGTGATATCTCGGGTGCTATTAGAGATAGCGCAATAAACCAAAGTGAATTATCTGCAGGAGGCCCTGGCGCATGAATGTGTGCAGCGGGAACGACCTCGGACCACCAGGGGCCGAGAAAACGACCGTCACATGGGGCCGGACACTCAGGGTCAGTGAAAAATCCAATATATATCTGCTGATATCTCGGGTGCTATTACAGATAGCGCAATAAATCAAAGTGCATTGTTTGTAGGAGGCCCTGGCGCATGAATCTGTGCAGCGGGAACGACCTCGGACCACCAGGGGCCGAGAAAACCACAGTCTCATGGGGCCGGACACTCAGGGTCAGGGGAAAATCCAATATATATCTGGTGATATCTCGGGTGCTATTAGAGATAGCGCAATAAACCAAAGTGAATTATCTGCAGGAGGCCCTGGCGCATGAATCTGTGCAGCGGGAACGACCTCGGACCACCAGGGGCCGAGAAAACCACAGTCTCATGGGGCCGGACACTCAGGGTCAGGGGAAAATCCAATATATATCTGGTGATATCTCGGCTGCTATTACAGATAGCGCAATAAATCAAAGTGCATTGTCTGTAGGAGGCCCTGGCGCATGAATCTGTGCAGCGGGAACGACCTCGGACCACCAGGGGCCGAGAAAACGACCGTCACATGGGGCCGGACACTCAGGGTCAGTGAAAAATCCAATATATATCTGCTGATATCTCGGGTGCTATTACAGATAGCGCAATAAATCAAAGTGCATTGTTTGTAGGAGGCCCTGGCGCATGAATCTGTGCAGCGGGAACGACCTCGGACCACCAGGGGCCGAGAAAACCACAGTCTCATGGGGCCGGACACTCAGGGTCAGGGGAAAATCCAATATATATCTGGTGATATCTCGGGTGCTATTAGAGATAGCGCAATAAACCAAAGTGAATTATCTGCAGGAGGCCCTGGCGCATGAATCTGTGCAGCGGGAACGACCTCGGACCACCTGGGGCCGAGAAAACGACCGTCTCATGGGGCCGGACACTCAGGGTCGGGGAAAAATCCAATATATATCTGGTGATATCTCGGGTGCTATTAGAGATAGCGCAATAAACCAAAGTGAATTGTCTGCAGGAGGCCCTGGCGCATGAATCTGTGCAGCGGGAACGATCTCGGACCATCAGGGGCCGAGAAAACCACAGTCTCATGGGGCCGGACACTCAGGGTCAGGGGAAAATCCAATATATATCTGGTGATATCTCGGGTGCTATTAGAGATAGCGCAATAAACCAAAGTGAGTTATCTGCAGGAGGCCCTGGCGCATGAATCTGTGCAACGGGAACGACCTCGGACCACCAGGGGGAGAGAAAACCACAGTCTCATGGGGCCGGACGCTCAGGGTCTGGGAAAAATCCAATATATATCTGGTGATATCCCGGGTGCTATTACAGATAGCGCAATAAATCAAAGTGCATTGTCTGTAGGAGTCCCTGGCGCATGAATCTGTGCAGCGGGAACGACCTTGGACCACTAGGCGCCGAGAAAACGTCCGTCTCATGGGGCCGGACACTCAGGGTCAGTGAAAAATCCAATATATATCTGGTGATATCTCGGCTGCTATTACAGATAGCGCAATAAATCAAAGTGCATTGTCTGTAGGAGGCCCTGGCGCATGAATCTGTGCAGCGGGAACGACCTCGGACCACCAGGGGCCGAGACAACCACCGTCTCATGCGGCCGGACACTCAGGGTCTGGGAAAAATCCAATATATATCCGGTGATATCTCGGGTCCTATTACAGATAGCGAAATAAATCGAAGTGCATTGTCTGTAGGAGACCCTGGCGCATGAATCTGTGCAGCGGGAACGACCTCGGACCACCAGGGACCGAGGAAACCACAGTCTCATGGGGCCGGAGGCTCAGGGTCAGGGGAAAATCCAATATATATCTGGTGATATCTCGGGTTCTATTATAGATAGCGCGATAAATCAAAGTGCATTGTCTGCGGGAGGCCCTGGCGCATGCATATGTGCAGCGGGAACAGCCTCGGACCACCAGGGGCCGAGAAAACCACCGTCTCATGGGGCCGGACACTCAGGGTCAGGGAAAAATCCAATATATATCCGGTGATATCTCGGGTGCTATTAGAGATAGCGCAATAAACCAAAGTGAATTATCTGCAGGAGGCCCTGGCGCATGAATCTGTGCAACGGGAACGACCTCGGACCACCAGGGGCCGAGAAAACCACAGTCTCATGGGGCCGGATACTCAGGGTCAGGGGAAAATCAAATATATATCTGGTGATATCTCGGGTGCCATTCGAGATAGCGCAATAAATCAAAGTGCATTACCTGTAGGAGGCCCTGGAACATGAATCTGTGCAGCGGGAACGTCCTCGGACCTCCAGGGGCCGAGACAACGACCGTCTCATGGGGCCGGACACTCAGGGTCAGGGTAAAATCCAATATATATCTGGTGATATCTCGGGTGCTATTACAGATAGCGCAATAAATCAAAGTGCATTGTCTGTAGGAGGCCCTGGCGCATGAATCTGTGCAGCGGGAACGACCTCGGACCACCAGGGGCCGAGACAACCACCGTCTCATGGGGCCGGACACTCAGGGTCTGGGAAAAATCCAATATATATCCGGTGATATCTCGGGTCCTATTACAGATAGCGAAATAAATCAAAGTGCATTGTCTGTAGGAGACCCTGGCGCATGAATCTGTGCAGCGGGAACGACCTCGGACCACCAGGGACCGAGGAAACCACAGTCTCATGGGGCCGGACACTCAGGGTCAGGGGAAAATCCAATATATATCTGGTGATATCTCGGGTGCTATAAGATATAGCGCAATAAACCAAAGTGAATTATCTGCAGGAGGACCTGGCGCATGAATCTGTGCAACCGGAACGACCACGGACCACCAGGGGCCGAGAAAACCACCGTCCCGAGGGGCCGGACACTTAGGGTCAGTGAAAAATCCAATATATATCTGGTGATATCACGGGTGCTATTACAGATAGCGCAATAAATCAAAGTGAATTATCTGCAGGAGGCCCTGGCGCATGAATCTGTGCAACGGGAACGACCTCGGACCACCAGGGGCCGAGACAACCACCGTCTCATGGGGCCGGACACTCAGGGTCTGGGAAAAATCCAATATATATCCGGTGATATCTCGGGTCCTATTACAGATAGCGAAATAAATCGAAGTGCATTGTCTGTAGGAGACCCTGGCGCATGAATCTGTGCAGCGGGAACGACCTCGGACCACCAGGGACCGAGGAAACCACAGTCTCATGGGGCCGGAGGCTCAGGGTCAGGGGAAAATCCAATATATATCTGGTGATATCTCGGGTTCTATTATAGATAGCGCGATAAATCAAAGTGCATTGTCTGCGGGAGGCCCTGGCGCATGCATATGTGCAGCGGGAACAGCCTCGGACCACCAGGGGCCGAGAAAACCACCGTCTCATGGGGCCGGACACTCAGGGTCAGGGAAAAATCCAATATATATCCGGTGATATCTCGGGTGCTATTAGAGATAGCGCAATAAACCAAAGTGAATTATCTGCAGGAGGCCCTGGCGCATGAATCTGTGCAACGGGAACGACCTCGGACCACCAGGGGCCGAGAAAACCACAGTCTCATGGGGCCGGATACTCAGGGTCAGGGGAAAATCAAATATATATCTGGTGATATCTCGGGTGCCATTCGAGATAGCGCAATAAATCAAAGTGCATTACCTGTAGGAGGCCCTGGAACATGAATCTGTGCAGCGGGAACGTCCTCGGACCTCCAGGGGCCGAGACAACGACCGTCTCATGGGGCCGGACACTCAGGGTCAGGGTAAAATCCAATATATATCTGGTGATATCTCGGGTGCTATTACAGATAGCGCAATAAATCAAAGTGCATTGTCTGTAGGAGGCCCTGGCGCATGAATCTGTGCAGCGGGAACGACCTCGGACCACCAGGGGCCGAGACAACCACCGTCTCATGGGGCCGGACACTCAGGGTCTGGGAAAAATCCAATATATATCCGGTGATATCTCGGGTCCTATTACAGATAGCGAAATAAATCAAAGTGCATTGTCTGTAGGAGACCCTGGCGCATGAATCTGTGCAGCGGGAACGACCTCGGACCACCAGGGACCGAGGAAACCACAGTCTCATGGGGCCGGACACTCAGGGTCAGGGGAAAATCCAATATATATCTGGTGATATCTCGGGTGCTATAAGATATAGCGCAATAAACCAAAGTGAATTATCTGCAGGAGGACCTGGCGCATGAATCTGTGCAACCGGAACGACCACGGACCACCAGGGGCCGAGAAAACCACCGTCCCGAGGGGCCGGACACTTAGGGTCAGTGAAAAATCCAATATATATCTGGTGATATCACGGGTGCTATTACAGATAGCGCAATAAATCAAAGTGAATTATCTGCAGGAGGCCCTGGCGCATGAATCTGTGCAACGGGAACGACCTCGGACCACCAGGGGGAGAGAAAACCACAGTCTCATGGGGCCGGAGGCTCAGGGTCAGGGAAAAATCCAATATATATCTGGTGATATCTCGGGTTCTATTATAGATAGCGCAATAAATCAAAGTGCATTGTCTGCAGGAGGCCCTGGCGCATGAATCTGTGCAGCGGGAACGACCTCGGACCACCAGGGGCCGAGAAAACCACAGTCGCATGGGGCCGGACTCTCATGGTCAGGGGAAAATCCAGTATATAACTGGTGATATCTCGGGTGCTATTAGAGATAGCGTAATAAACCAAAGTGCATTGTCTGTAGGAGGCCCTGGCGCATGAATCTGTGCAGCGGGAACGACCTCGGACCACCAGGGGCCGAGGAAACCACAGTCTCATGGGGCCGGGCACTCAGGGTCAGGGGAAAATCCAATATATATCTGGTGATATCTCGGGTGCTATAAGATATAGCGCAATAAACCAAAGTGAATTATCTGCAGGAGGACCTGGCGCATGAATCTGTGCAACCGGAACGACCTCGGACCACCAGGGGCCGAGAAAACCACCGTCCCGAGGGGCCGGACACTTAGGGTCAGTGAAAAATCCAATATATATCTAGTGATATCACGGGTGCTATTACAGATAGCGCAATAAATCAAAGTGAATTAGCTGCAGGAGGCCCTGGCGCATGAATCTGTGCAACGGGAACGACCTCGGACCACCAGGGGGAGAGAAAACCACAGTCTCATGGGGCCGGACGCTCAGGGTCAGTGAAAAATCCAATATATATCCGGTGATATCTCGGGTCCTATTACAGATAGCGAAATAAATCAAAGTGCATTGTCTGTAGGAGACCCTGGCGCATGAATCTGTGCAGCGGGAACGACCTCGGACCACCAGGGACCGAGGAAACCACAGTCTCATGGGGCCGGACACTCAGGGTCAGGGGAAAATCCAATATATATCTGGTGATATCTCGGGGTGCTATTAGAGACAGCGCAATAAACCAAAGTGAATTATCTGCAGGGGGCCCTGGCGCATGAATCTGTGCAACGGGAACGACCTCGGACCACCAGGGGCCGAGAAAACCACAGTCTCATGGGGCCGGACACTCAGGGTCAGGGGAAAATCCAATATAGATCTGGTGATATCTCGGCTGCTATTACAGATAGCGCAATAAACCAAAGTGAATTATCTGCAGGAGGCCCTTGCGCATGAATCTGTGCAACGGGAACGTCCTCGGACCACCAGGGGCCGAGAAAGCCACAGTCTCATGGGGCCGGACACTCAGGGTCATGGGAAAATCCAATATAGATCTGGTGATATCTCGGGTGCTATTACAGATAGCAAAATAAATCAAAGTGCATTACCTGTAGGAGGCCCTGGCGCATGAATCTGTGCAGCGGGAGCGTCCTCGGACCTCCAGGAGCCGAGACAACGACCGTCTCATGGGGCCGGACACTCAGGGTCAAGGTAAAATCCAATATATATCTGGTGATATCTCGGGTGCTATAACAGATAGCGCAATAAATCAAAGTGCATTGTCTGTAGGAGGCCCTGGCGCATGAATCTGTGCAGCGGGAACGACCTCGGACCACCAGGGGCCGAGAAAAGCACAGTCTCATGGGGCCGGACACTCAGGGTCAGGGAAAAATCCAATATAAATCTGGTGATATCTCGGGTGCTATTACAGATAGCGCAATAAATCAAAGTGCATGGTCTGTAGGAGACCCTGGCGCATGAACCTGTGCAGCGGGAACGACCTCGGACCACCAGGGGCCGAGAAAACGACCGTCTCATGGGGCCGGAAGCTCAGGGTCAGTGAAAAATCCAATATATATCTGGTGATATCTCGGGTGCTATTAGAGATAGCGCAATAAACCAAAGTGAATTATCTGCAGGAGGCCCTTGCGCATGAATCTATGCAACGGGAACGTCCTCGGACCACCAGGGGCCGAGAAAACCACAGTCTCCTGGGGCCGGACACTCAGGGTCAGGGTAAAATCCAATATATATCTGGTGATATCTCGGGTGCTATGACAGATAGCGCAATAAATCAAAGTGCATTGTCTGTAGGAGGCCCTGGCGCATGAATCTGTGCAGCGGGAACGACCTCGGACCACCAGGGGCCGAGACAACGACCGTCTCATGGGGCCGGACACTCAGGGTCAGGGTAAAATCCAATATATATCTGGTGATATCTCGGGTGCTATAACAGATAGCGCAATAAATCAAAGTGCATTGTCTGTAGGAGGCCCTGGCGCATGAATCTGTGCAGCGCGAACGACCTCGGACCACCAGGGGCCGAGAAAACCACAGTCTCATGGGGCCGGACACTCAGGGTCAGGGGAAAATTCAATATATATCTGGTGATATCTCGGGTGCTATTACAGATAGAGCAATAAATCAAAGTGCATTGTCTGTAGGAGGCCCTGGCGCATGAATGTGTGCAGCGGGAACGACCTCGGACCACCAGGGGCCGAGAAAACCGCAGTCTCATGGGGCCGGACTCTCAGGGTCAGGGAAAAATCCAATATATATCTGGTGATATCTCGGGCGCTATTAGAGATAGCGCAATAAGCCAAACGGAATTATCTGCAGGAGGCCCTGGCGCATGAATCTGTGCAGCGGGAACGATCTCGGACCATCAGGGGCCGAGACATCCACCGTCTCATGGGGCCGGACACTCAGGGTCAGGGAAAAATCCAATATAAATCTGGTGATATCTCGGGTGCTATTACAGATAGCGCAATAAATCAAAGTGCATGGTCTGTAGGAGACCCTGGCGCATGAACCTGTGCAGCGGGAACGACCTCGGACCACCAGGGGCCGAGAAAACGACCGTCTCATGGGGCCGGACGCTCAGGGTCAGTGAAAAATCCAATATATATCTGGTGATATCTCGGGTGCTATTAGAGATAGCGCAATAAACCAAAGTGAATTATCTGCAGGAGGCCCTTGCGCATGAATCTATGCAACGGGAACGTCCTCGGACCACCAGGGGCCGAGAAAACCACAGTCTCCTGGGGCCGGACACTCAGGGTCAGGGTAAAATCCAATATATATCTGGTGATATCTCGGGTGCTATGACAGATAGCGCAATAAATCAAAGTGCATTGTCTGTAGGAGGCCCTGGCGCATGAATCTGTGCAGCGGGAACGACCTCGGACCACCAGGGGCCGAGACAACGACCGTCTCATGGGGCCGGACACTCAGGGTCAGGGTAAAATCCAATATATATCTGGTGATATCTCGGGTGCTATAACAGATAGCGCAATAAATCAAAGTGCATTGTCTGTAGGAGGCCCTGGCGCATGAATCTGTGCAGCGGGAACGTCCTCGGACCTCCAGGGGCCGAGACAACGACCGTCTCATGGGGCCGGACACTCAGGGTCAGGGTAAAATCCAATATATATCTGGTGATATCTCGGGTGCTATAACAGATAGCGCAATAAATCAAAGTGCATTGTCTGTAGGAGGCCCTGGCGCATGAATCTGTGCAGCGGGAACGACCTCGGACCACCAGGGGCCGAGAAAACCACAGTCCCATGGGGCCGGACACTCAGGGTCAGGGGAAAATCCAATATATATCTGGTGATATCTCGGGTGCTATTACAGATAGAGCAATAAATCAAAGTGCATTGTCTGTAGGAGGCCCTGGCGCATGAATGTGTGCAGCGGGAACGACCTCGGACCACCAGGGGCCGAGAAAACCGCAGTCTCATGGGGCCGGACTCTCAGGGTCAGGGAAAAATCCAATATATATCTGGTGATATCTCGCGCGCTATTACAGATAGCGCAATAAGCCAAAGGGAATTATCTGCAGGAGGCCCTGGCGCATGAATCTGTGCAGCGGGAACGATCTCGGACCATCAGGGGCCGAGACATCCACCGTCTCATGGGGCCGGACACTCAGGGTCAGGGAAAAATCCAATATATATCTGGTGATATCTCGGGTGCTATTACAGATAGCGCAATAAATCAAAGTGCATTGTCTGTAGGAGGCCCTGGCGCATGAATCTGTGCAGCGGGAACGACCTCGGACCACCAGGGGCCGAGAAAACCACAGTCTCATGGGGCCGGACACTCAGGGTCAGGGGAAAATCCAATATATATCTGGCGATATCTCGGGTGCTATTACAGATAGAGCAATAAATCAAAGTGCATTGTCTGTAGGAGGCCCTGGCGCATGAATGTGTGCAGCGGGAACGACCTCGGACCACCATGGGCCGAGAAAACCGCAGTCTCATGGGGCCGGACACTCAGGGTCAGGGAAAAATCTAATATATATCTGGTGATATCTCGGGCGCTATTAGAGATAGCGCAATAAACCAAAGTGAATTATCTGCAGGAGGCCCTGGCGCATGAATCTGTGCAACGGGAACGACCCCGGACCACCAGGGGCCTAGAAAACCACAGTCTCATGGGGCCGGACACTCAGGGCCAGGGGAAAATCCAATATAGATCTGGTGATATCTCGGGTGCTATTACAGATAGCGCAATAAAACAAAGTGCATTACCTGTAGGAGACCCTGGCGCATGAACCTGTGCAGCGGGAACGACCTCGGACCACCAGGGGCCGAGAAAACGACCGTCTCATGGGGCCGGAAGCTCAGGGTCAGTGAAAAATCCAATATATATCTGGTGATATCTCGGGTGCTATTAGAGATAGCGCAATAAACCAAAGTGAATTATCTGCAGGAGGCCCTTGCGCATGAATCTATGCAACGGGAACGTCCTCGGACCACCAGGGGCCGAGAAAACCACAGTCTCCTGGGGCCGGACACTCAGGGTCAGGGTAAAATCCAATATATATCTGGTGATATCTCGGGTGCTATGACAGATAGCGCAATAAATCAAAGTGCATTGTCTGTAGGAGGCCCTGGCGCATGAATCTGTGCAGCGGGAACGACCTCGGACCACCAGGGGCCGAGACAACGACCGTCTCATGGGGCCGGACACTCAGGGTCAGGGTAAAATCCAATATATATCTGGTGATATCTCGGGTGCTATAACAGATAGCGCAATAAATCAAAGTGCATTGTCTGTAGGAGGCCCTGGCGCATGAATCTGTGCAGCGCGAACGACCTCGGACCACCAGGGGCCGAGAAAACCACAGTCTCATGGGGCCGGACACTCAGGGTCAGGGGAAAATTCAATATATATCTGGTGATATCTCGGGTGCTATTACAGATAGAGCAATAAATCAAAGTGCATTGTCTGTAGGAGGCCCTGGCGCATGAATGTGTGCAGCGGGAACGACCTCGGACCACCAGGGGCCGAGAAAACCGCAGTCTCATGGGGCCGGACTCTCAGGGTCAGGGGAAAATCCAGTATATATCTGGTGATATCTCGGGTGCTATTAGAGATAGCGCAATAAACCAAAGTGAATTATCTGCATGAGGCCCTGGCGCATGAATCTGTGCAGCGGGAACGTCCTCGGACCTCCAGGGGCCGAGACAACCACCGTCTCATGGGGCCGGGCACTCAGGGTCAGGGTAAAATCCAATATATATCTGGTGATATCTCGGGTGCTATTAGAGATAGCGCAATAAACCAAAGTGAATTATCTGCAGGAGGCCCTGGCGCATGAATCTGGGCAGCGGGAACGTCCTCGGACCTCCAGGGGCCGAGACAAGCACCGTCTCATGGGGCCGGACACTCAGGGTCAGGGTAAAATCCAATATATATCTGGTGATATCTCGGGTGCTATTACAGATAGCGCAATAAATCAAAGTGCATTGTCTGTAGGAGGCCCTGGCGCATGAATCCGTGCAGCAGGAACGACCTCGGACCACCAGAGGCCGAAAAAACCACAGTCTCATGGGGCCGGACAGTCAGGGACAGGGTAAAATCCAATATATATCTGGTGATATCTCGGGTGCTATTAGAGATAGCGCAATAAACCAAAGTGAATTATCTGCAGGAGGCACTGGCGCATGAATCTGTGCAGCGGGAACGACCTCGCACCACCAGGGGCCGTGAAAACCACGGTCTCACGGGGTCGGACACTCAGGGTCAGGGAAAAATCCAGTATATATCTGGTGATATCTCGGGTGCTATTAGAGATAGCGCAATAAACCAAAGTGAATTATCTGCAGGAGGCCCTGCCGCATGAATCTGTGGAGCGGGAACGACCTCGGACCACCAGGGGCCGAGAAAATCACAGTCTCATGGGGCCGGACAGTCTGGGTCAGGGAGAAATCCTATATATATCTGGTGATATCTCGGGTGCTATTAGAGATAGCGCAATAAATCAAAGTAAATTATCTGCAGGGGGCCCTGGCGCATGAATCTGTGCAGCGGGAACGACATCGGACCACCAGGGGCGGAGAAAACCACAGTCTCATGGGGCCCGACACTCAGGGTCAGGGTAAAATCCAATATATATCTGGTGATATCTCGGGTGCTATTAGAGATAGCGCAATAAACCAAAGTGAATTATCTGCAGGAGGCCCTGGCGCATGAATCTGTGCAGCGGGGACGACCTCGGACCACCACGGGCCGAGAAAACGACCGTCTCATGGGGTCGAACTGTCAGGGTCAGGGAAAAATCCAATATATATCTGGTGATATCTTGGGTGCTATTATAGATAGCGCAATAAATCAAAGTGCATTGTCCGTAGGAGGCCCCGGCGCATGAATCTGTGCAGCGGGATCGACCTCGGACCACCAGGGGCCGAGAAAATCATTGTCTCATGGGGCCGGACTGTCAGGGTCAGGGAAAAATCCAATATATATCTGGTGATATCTCGGGTGCTATTACAGATAGCGCAATAAATCAAAGTGCATTGTCTGCAGGCGGCCCTGGAGCATGAATCTGTGCAGCGGGAACGTCCTGGGACCACCAGGGGCCGAGAGAACCACCGTCTCATGGGGTCGGACTGTCAGGGTCAGGGAAAAATCCAATATATATCTGGAGATATCTCGGGTTCTATTAGAGATAGCGCAATAAACCAAAGTGCATTGTCTGCAGGAGGCCCTGGTGCATGAATCTGTGCAGCGGGAACGACCTCGGACCATCAGGGGCCGAGAAAACCACCGTCTCATGGGTTCGGACTGTCAGGGTCAGGGAAAAATCCAATATATATCTGGTGATATCTCGGGTGCTATTAGAGATAGCGCACTAAATCAAAGTCCATTGTCTGCAGGAGGCCCTAGCGCATGAATCTCTGCCGCAGGAACGACCTCGGCCCACCAGGGGCCGAGAAAACTACCGTCTCATGGGGTCGGACACTCAGGGTCAGGGAAAAATCCAATATATATCTGGTGATATCTCGGGTGCTATTAGTGATAGCGCAATAAATCAAAGAGCATTGTCTGCAGGAGGCCATAGCGCATGAATCTGTGCAGCGGGATCGACCTCGGACCACGAGGGACCGAGAAAACCATCGACACATGGGGCCGGACCGTCAGGGTCAAGGAAAAATCCAATATATATCTGGTGATATCTCGGATGCTATTAGAGAAAGCGCAATAAATCAAAGTGAATTATCTGCACGGGGACCTGGCGCATGAATCTGTGCAGCGGGATCGACCTCGGACGACCAGGGGATGAGAAAGACAACCGTCTCATCGGGTCGGACTGTCAGGGTCAGGGAAAAATCCAATATATATCTGGTGATATCTCGGGTGCTATTAGAGATAACGCAATAAATCAAAGTGTATTGTCTGCAGGAGGCCCTAGCGCATGAATCTGTGCAGTGCGATCGACCTCGGACCACCGGGGGCCGAGAAAATCACCGTCTCATGGGGCCGGACTGTCAGGGTCAGGGAAAAATCCAATATATGTCTGGTGATATCTAGGGTGCTATTAGAGATAGCGCAATAAATCAAAGTGAATTATCTGCAGGGGGCCCTGGCGCATGAATCTGTGCAGCGGGATCGACCTCGGACCACCGGGGGCCGAGAAAACCACCGTCTCATGGGGCCGGACCCTCAGGGTCAGGGAAAAATCCAATATATATCTGGTGATATCTCGGGTGCTATTAGAGATAGCGCAATAAATCAAAGTGCATTGTCTGCAGGAGTCCCTGGCGCATGAATCTGTGCACCGGGAACGACCTCGGACCACCAGGGGCCGAGAAAACTACCGTCTCATGGGGCGGACACTTAGGGTCAGGGAAAAATTCAATATATATCTGGTGATATCTCGGGTGCTATTAGAGATAGCGAATTAAATCAAAGTGCATTGTCTGCAGGAGGCCCTGGCGCATGAATCCGTGCAGCGGGAACTACCTCGGACCACAAAGGACCGAGAAAACCATCGACACATGGGGCCGGACTCTCAGGGTCAAGCAAAAATCCAATATATATCTGGTGATAACTCGGGTGCTATTAGAGATAGCGAATTAAATCAAAGTGCATTGTCTGCAGGAGGCCCTGGCGCATGAATCCGTGCAGCGGGAACTACCTCGGACGACCAGGGGCCGAGAAAACCACCGTCTCATGGTTTCGGACACTCAGGGTCAGGGAAAAATCCAATATATATCTGGTGATATCTCGGGTGCTATTAGAGATAGCGCAATAAATCAAAGTGAATTATCTGCAGGGGGCCCTGGCCCATGAATCTGTGCAGCGTGGACGCTCAAGGACCACCAGGGGCCGAGAAAACCACCGTCTCATGGGGCCGGGCACTCAGGGTCAGGGAAAAATCCAATATAAAGCTGGTGATATCCCGGGTGCTATTAGAGTTAGCGCAATAAATCAAAGTGAATTATCTGCAGGGGGCCCTGGCGCATGAATCTGTGCAGCCGGAACGACCTCGGACCACCAGGGGCCGAGAAAACCACCGTCTCATGGGGTCGGACACTCAGGGTCAGGGGAAAATCCAATATATATATGGTGATATCACGGGTGCTATTACAGAAAGCGCAATAAATCAAACTGCATTGTCTGTAGGAGGCCCTGGCGCATGAATCTGTTCTGCGGGATCGATCTCGGACCACCAGGGGCCGAGAAAATCACCGTCTGATGGGGCCGGACCGTCCGGGTCAGGGAAAAATCCAATATATATCTGGTGATATCCCGGGTGCTATTAGAGATAGCGCAATAAATCAAAGTGCATTGTCTGCAGGAGGCCCTGGCGCATGAATCCGTGCAGCGGGAACTACCTCGGACGACCAGGGGCCGAGAAAACCACCGTCTCATGGTTTCGGACACTCAGGGTCAGGGAAAAATCCAATATATATCTGGTGATATCTCGGGTGCTATTAGAGATAGCGC
The DNA here is from genome assembly GCF_051020985.1 of Nomia melanderi. Classification (NCBI taxonomy): domain Eukaryota; kingdom Metazoa; phylum Arthropoda; class Insecta; order Hymenoptera; family Halictidae; genus Nomia; species Nomia melanderi. The sequence continues at coordinate 27,871 of NW_027475144.1, forward strand.
AATAAATCAAAGTGAATTATCTGCAGGGGGCCCTGGCCCATGAATCTGTGCAGCGTGGACGCTCAAGGACCACCAGGGGCCGAGAAAACCACCGTCTCATGGGGCCGGGCACTCAGGGTCAGGGAAAAATCCAATATAAAGCTGGTGATATCCCGGGTGCTATTAGAGTTAGCGCAATAAATCAAAGTGAATTATCTGCAGGGGGCCCTGGCGCATGAATCTGTGCAGCGGGAACGACCTCGGACCACCAGGGGCCGAGAAAACCACCGTCTCATGGGGTCGGACACTCAGGGTCAGGGGAAAATCCAATATATATATGGTGATATCACGGGTGCTATTACAGAAAGCGCAATAAATCAAACTGCATTGTCTGTAGGAGGCCCTGGCGCATGAATCTGTTCTGCGGGATCGATCTCGGACCACCAGGGGCCGAGAAAATCACCGTCTGATGGGGCCGGACCGTCCGGGTCAGGGAAAAATCCAATATATATCTGGTGATATCCCGGGTGCTATTAGAGATAGCGCAATAAATCAAAGTGCATTGTCTGTAGGAGGCCCTGGGGCATGAATCTGTGCAGCGGGATCGACCTCGTACCACCAGGGGCCGAGAAAATCACCGTCTCATAGGGCCGGAATGTCAGGGTCAGGGAAAAATCCAATATATATCTGGTGATATCTCGGGTGCTATTAGAGATAGCGCAATAAATCAAAGTGAGTTATCTGCAGGGGGCCCTGGCGCATGAATCTGTGCAGCGGGAACGACCTAGGACCACCAGGGGTCGAGAAAATCACCGTCTCATGGGGCCGGACTGTCAGGGTCAGGGAAAAATCCAATATATGTTTGGTGATATCTCGGGTGCTATTAGAGATAGCGCAATAAATCAAACTGAACGATCTGCAGGGGGCCCTTGCGCATGAATCTGTGCAGCGGGATCGACCTCGGACCACCAGGGGCCGAGAAAATCACCGACTCATGGGACCGGACTGTCGGGGTCGTGTAAAAATCCAGCATATATCTGGTGATATCTCGGATGCTATTACAGGTAGCGCAATAAATCAAAGTTATTTATCTGCAGGGGGCCCTGGCGCATGAATCTGTGCAGCGGGAACGACCTCGGACCACCAGGGGCCAAGGAAACCACCGTCTCATGGGGCCGGACTCTCAGGGTCAGGGGAAAATCCAATATATATCTGGTGATATCTCGGGTGCTATTACAGATTCCGCAATAAATCAACGTTAATTATCTGCAGGGGGCCCTGGCGCATGAATCTGTGCAGCGGGATCGACCTCGGACGACCAAGGGCCGAGAAAATCACCGTCTCATGGGGCCGGACTGTCAGGGTCTGGGAAAAATCCAATATATATCTGGTGATATCTCGGGTGCTATTAGATATAGCGCAATTAATCAAAGTGAATTCTCTGCAGGGGGCCCTGGCGCAAGAATCTGTGCAGCGGGAACGACCTCGGACCACCAGGGGTCGAGAAAACCACCGACACATGGGGCCGGACTGTCAGGGTCTGGGAACAATCCAATATATATCCGGTGATATCTCGGGTGCTATTAGAGATAGGGCAATAAACCAAAGTGAATTATCTATAGGAGGCCCTGGCGCATGAATCTGTACAGCGGGAACGACCTCGGACCACCAGGGGCCGAGAAAATCACCGTCTCATGGGGCCGGACTGTCAGGGTCAGGGAAAAATCCGATATATATCTGGTGATATCTCGGGTACTAATAGAGACAGCGCAATAATTCAAAGTGCATTGTCTGTAGGAGGCCCTGGCGCATGAATCTGTACCGCGGGAACGACCTCGGAACACCAGGGGGCGAGAAAACCACCGTCTCATGCGGCCGGACTGTCAGGGTCAGGGAAAAATCCAATATATATCTGGTGATATCTCGGGTGCTATTAGAGATAGCGCAATAAATCAAAGTGCATTGTCTGTAGGAGGCACTGGCGAATGAATCTGTGCAGCGGGATCGACCCCGGACCACCAGGGGCCGAGAAAATCACCGTCTCATGGGGCCGGTCTGTCAGGGTCAGGGAAAAATCCAATATATATCTGGTGATATCTCGGGTGCTATTACAGATAGCGGAATAAATCAAAGTGCATTATCTGCAGGGGGCCCTTGCGCATGAATCTGTGCAGCGGGATCGACCTCGGACCACCAGGGGCCGAGAAAATCACCGACTCATGGGACCGGACTGCCAGGGTCATGTAAAAATCCAGCATATATCTGGTGATATCTCGGGTGCTATTACAGATAGCGCAATAAATCAACGTTAATTATCTGCAGGGGGCCGTGGCGCATGAATCTGTGCAGCGGGAACGACCTCGGACCACCAGGGGCCGAGAAAACCACCGTCTCATGGGGCCGGACGCTCAGGGTAAGGGGAAAATCCAATATATATCTGGTGATATCTCGGGTGCTATTAGAGATAGCGCAATAAATCAAAGTGCATTGTCTGTAGGAGGCCCTGGGGCATGAATCTGTGCAGCGGGATCGACCTCGCACCACCAGGAGCCGAGAAAATCACCGTCTCATGGGGCCGGACTGTCAGGGTCAGGGAAAAATCCAATATATATCTGGTGATATCTCGGGTGCTATTAGAGATAGCGCAATAAATAAAAGTTCATTGTCTGTAGGAGGCACTGGCGAATGAATCTGTGCAGCGGGATCGACCTCGGACCACCAGGGGCCGAGAAAATCACCGTCTCGTGGGGCCGAACTGTCAGGGTCAAGGAAAAATCCAATATATATCTGGTGATATGTCGGGTGCTATTAGAGATAGCGAAATAAATCAAAGTGCATTCTCTGTAGGAGGCCCTGGCGCATGAATCTGTGCAGCGGGATCGACCTCGGACCACCAGGGGCCGAGAAAATCACTGTCCCATGGGGCCGGACTGTCAGGGTCGGGGAAAAATTGAATATATATCTGGTGATATCTCGGGTGCTCTTACAGACAGCGCAATAAATCAAAGTGCATTGTCTGTAGGAGGCCCTGGGGCATGAATCTGTGCAGCGGGATCGACCTCGCACCACCAGGGGCCGAGAAAATCACCGTCTCATGGGGCCGGACTGTCAGGGTCAGGGAAAAATCCAATATATATCTGGTGATATCTCGGGTGCTATTAGAGATAGCGCAATAAATAAAAGTTCATTGTCTGTAGGAGGCACTGGCGAATGAATCTGTGCAGCGGGATCGACCTCGGACCACCAGGGGCCGAGAAAATCACCGTCTCGTGGGGCCGAACTGTCAGGGTCAAGGAAAAATCCAATATATATCTGGTGATATGTCGGGTGCTATTAGAGATAGCGAAATAAATCAAAGTGCATTCTCTGTAGGAGGCCCTGGCGCATAAATCTGTGCTGCGGGATCGACCTCGGACCACCAGGGGCCGAGAAAATCACTGTCCCATGGGGCCGGACTGTCAGGGTCGGGGAAAAATTGAATATATATCTGGTGATATCTCGGGTGCTCTTACAGACAGCGCAATAAATCAAAGTGCATTGTCTGTAGGAGGCCCTGGCGCATGAATCTGTGCAGCGGGATCGACCTCGGACCACCAAGGGCCGAGAAAATCACCGTCTCATGGGGCCGGACTGTCAGGGTCTGGGAAAAATCCAATATATATCTGGTGATATCTCGGGTGCTATTAGAGATAGCGCAATTAATCAAAGTGAATTATCTGCAGGGGGCCCTGGCGCATGAATCTGTGCAGCGGGAACGACCTCGGACCATCAGGGGTCGAGAAAACCACCGACACATGGGGCCAGACTGTCAGGGTCTGGGAACAATCCAATATATATCCGGTGATACATCGGGTGCTATTAGAGATAGGGGAATAAATCAAAGTGCATTATCTGCAGGGGGCCCTTGCGCATGAATCTGTGCAGCGGGATCGACCTCGGACCACCAGGGGCCGAGAAAATCACCGACTCATGGGACCGGACTGTCAGGGTCAGGGAAAAATCCAATATATATCTGCTGATATCTCGGGTGCTATTAGAGATAGCGCAATAAATCAAAGTGCATTGTCTGTAGGAGGCACTGGCGAATGAATCTGTGCAGCAGGAATGACCTCGGACCACCAGGCGCCGAGAAATTTACAGATATTTGGAATTCGTCACCAAAGGTCATGTAAAAATCCAGCATATATCTGGTGATATCTCGGGTGCTATTACAGATAGCGCAATAAATCAAAGTGCATTGACTGTAGGAGGCCCTGGCGCATGAAGCTGTGCACCGGGATCGACCTCGGACCACCAGGGGCCGAGAAAATCACCGTCTCATGGGGCCGGACTGTCAGGGTCAGGGAAAAATCCAATATATATCTGGTGATATCTCGGGTGCTATTAGAGATAATGCAATAAATCAAAGTGCATTGTCTGTAGGAGGCACTGGCGAATGAATCTGTGCAGCAGGAACGACCTCGGACCACCAGGCGCCGAGAAAATTACAGATATTTGGAATCCGTCACCCAAGGTCATGTAAAAATCCAGCATATATCTGGTGATATCTCGGGTGCTATTACAGATAGCGCAATAAATCAAAGTGCATTGACTGTAGGAGGCCCTGTCGCATGAATCTGTGCAGCGGGAACGACCTCGGACAACCAGGGGCCCAGAAAACCACCGTCTCATGGGGCCGGACTGTCAGGGTCAAGGAAAAACCCAATATATATCTGGTGATATCTCGGGTGATATTACAGATGGCGCAATAAATCAAAGTGCATTGTCTGCAGGAGGCCCTGGCGCATGAATCTGTCCAGCGGGATCGACCTCGGACCAAGAGGGACCGAGAAAACCATTGACACATGGGGCCGGACTGTCAGGGTCAGGGAAAAATCCAATATATATCTGGTGATATCTCGGGTGCTATTACAGATAGCGCAATAAATCAAAGTGCATTGTCTGTAGGATGCCCTGGCGCATGAATCTGTACAGCGGGAACGTCCTCGGACCACCAGGGGCCGAGAAAAACACCGTCTCATGGGGCCGGACACTCAGGGTCAGTGAAAAATAAAATATATATCTGGTGATATCTCGGGTGATATTAGAGATAGCGCAATAAACCAAAGTGAATTGTCTGCAGGAGGCCCTGGCGCATGAATCTGTGCAACGGGTACGACCTCGGACCACCAGGGGCCGAGAAAACCACAGTCTCATGGTGCCGGACACTCAGGGTCAGGGAAAAATCCAATATATATCTGGTGATATCTCGGGTGCTATTACAGATAGCGCAATAAATCGAAGCGCATTGTCTGTAGGAGGCCCTGGCGCCTGAATCTGTGCATTGGGAACGACCTCGGACAACCAGGGGACGAGAAAACCACAGTCTCATGGGGCCGGACACTCAGGGTCAGGGGAAAATCCAATATATATCTGGTGATATCTCGGGTGCTATTAGAGATAGCGCAATAAATCAAAGTGCATTGTCTGTAGGAGGCCCTGGCGTATGAATCTGTGCAGCGGGACGGACCTCGGACCACCAGGGACCGAGAAAACCATCGACACATGGGGTCGGACACTCAGGGTCAGGGAAAAATCCAATATAAATCTGGTGATATCTCGGGTGCTATTACAGATAGCCCAATAAATCAAAGTGCATTGTCTCCAGGCGGCCCTGGCGCATGAATCTGTGCAGCGGGAACGACCTCGGACCACCAGGGGCCGAGAGAACCGCCGTCACATGGGGCCGGACACTCAGGGTCAGTGAAAAATAAAATATATATCTGGTGATATCTCGGGTGCTATTACAGATAGCGCAATAAATCAAAGTGCATTGTCTGTAGGAGGCCCTGGCGCATGAATCTGTGCAGCGGGAACGACCTCGGAACACAAGGGGCGGAGACAACCACCGTCTCATGGGGCCGGACACTCAGGGTCAGGGAAAAATCCAATATATATCTGGTGATATCTCGGGTGCTATTACAGATAGCACAATAAATCAAAGTGCATTGTCTGTAGGAGGCCCTGGCTCATGAATCTGTACAGCGGGAACGACCTGGGACCACCAGAAGCCGAGAAAAACACCGTCTCATGGGGCCGGACACTCAGGGTCAGTGAAAAATAAAATATATATCTGGTGATATCTCGGGTGGTATTACACATAGCGCAATAAATCAAACTGCATTGTCTGTAGGAGGCCCTGGCGCATGAATCTGTGCAGCGGGAACGACCTCGGACCACCAGGGTCCGAGAAAACCACAGTCTCATGGGACCGGACACTCAGGGTCAGGGAAAAATCCAATATATATCTTTTGATATGTTGTGTGCTATTAGAGATAGCGCAATAAACCAAAGTGAATTATCTGCAGGAGACACTGGCGCATGAATCTGTGCAGCGGGAACGACCTCGGACCACCAGGGGCCGAGACAACCACCGTCTCATGGGGCCGGACACTCAGGGTCAGGGTAAAATCCAATATATATCTGGTGGTATCTCGGGTGATATTACATATAGCGCAATAAATCATAGTTCATTGTCTGTAGGAGGCCCTGGCGCATGAATCTGTACAGCGGGAACGACCTCGGACCACCAGGGGCCGAGAAAACCACCGTCTCATGGGGCCGGACACTCAGGGTCAGTGAAAAATCCAGTATATATCTGGTGATATCTCGGGTGCTATTACAGATAGCGCAATAAATCAAAGTGCATTGTCTGTAGGAGGCCCTGGCGCAAGAATCTGTGCAGCGGGAACGACCTCGCACCAGCAGGGTCCGAGAAAATCACAGTCTCATGGGGCCGGACACTCAGGGTCAGGGGAAAACCCAATATATATCTGGTGATATCTCGGGTGCTATTAGAGATAGCGCAATAAATCAAAGTGCGTTGTCTGTAGGAAGCCCTGGCGCATGAATCTGTGCAGCGGGAACGACCTCGGACCACCAGGGGCCGAGAAAACCACAGTCTCATGGGGCCGGACCCTCAGGGTCAGGGGAAAATCCAATATATATCTGGTGATATCTCGGGTGCTATTACATATAGCGCAATAAATCAAAGTGCATTGTCTATATGAGGCCCTGGCGCATGAATCTATACAGCGGGAACGACCTCGGACCACCAGGGGCCGAGAAAACCACCGTCTCATGGGGCCGGACACTCAGGGTCAGTGAAAAATCCAATATATATCTGGTGATATCTCGGGTGCTATTAGAGATAGCGCAATAAACCAAAGTGAATTATCTGCAGGAGGCCCTGGCGCATGAATCTGTGCAACGGGAACGACCTCGGACCACCAGGGGCCGAGAAAACCACAGTCTCATGGGGCCGGACACTCAGGGTCAGGGAAAAATCCAATATATATCTGGTGATATCTTGGGTGCTATTAGAGATAGCGCAATAAACCAAAGTGAATTATCTGCAGGAGGACCTGGCGCATGAATCTGTGCAGCGGGAACGACCTCGGACCACCAGGGGCCGAGACAACCACCGTCTCATGGGGCCGAACACTCAGGGTCAGGGTAAAATCCAATATATATCTGGTGATATCTCGGGTGCTATTACATATAGCGCAATAAATCAAAGTTCAATGTCTGCAAGAGACACTGGCGCATGAATCTGTGCAGCGGGAACGACCTCGGACCACCAGGGGCCGAGACAACAACCGTCTCATGGGGCCTGACACTCAGGGTCAGGGTAAAATCCAATATATATCTGGTGATATCTCGGGTGCTATTACATATAGCGCAATAAATCAAAGTACATTGTCGGTAGGAGGCCCAGGCGCATGAATCTGTACAGCGGGAACGACCTCGGACCACCAGGGGCCGAGAAAACCACCGTCTCATGGGGCCGGACACTCAGGGTCAGTGAAAAATCCAATATATATCTGGTGATATCTCGGGTGCTATTACAGATAGCGCAATAAATCAAAGTGCATTGTCTGTAGGAGGCCCTGGCGCATGAATCTGTGCAGCGGGAACGACCTCGGACCACCAGGGGCCGAGAAAACCACCGTCTCATGGGGCCGGACACTCAGGGTCATTGAAAAATCCAATATATATCTGGTGATATCTCGGGCGCTATTACCGATAGCGCAATAAATCAAAATGCATTGACTGTAGGAGGCCCTGGCGCATGAATCTGCGCAGCGGGAACGACCTCGGACCACCAGGGTCCGAGAAAATCACAGTCACATGGGGCCGGACACTCAGGGTCAGGGAAAAATCCAATATATATCTGGTGATATCTCGGGTGCTATTACAGATAGCGCAATAAATCAAAGTGCATTGTCTGTAGGAGGCCCTGGCGCATGAATCTGTGCACCGGGAACGACCTCGGACCACCAGGGGCCGAGACAACCACCGTCTCATGGGGCCGAACACTCTGGGTCAGGGTAAAATCCAATATATATCTGTTGATATCTTGGGTGCTATTAGAGATAGGGCAATAAACCAAAGTGAATTATCTGCAGGAGACACTGGCGCATGAATCTGTGCAGCGGGAACGACCTCGGACAACCAGGGGCCGAGACAACAACCGTCTCATGGGGCTGGACACTCAGGGTCAGGGTAAAATCCAATATATATCTGGTGACATCTCGGGTGCTATTACATATAGCGCAATAAATCAAAGTTCATTGTCTGCAGGAGACACTGGCGCATGAATCTGTGCAGCGGGAACGACCTCGGACCACCAGGGGCCGAGACAACAACCGTCTCATGGGGCCTGACACTCAGGGTCAGGGTAAAATCCAATATATATCTGGTGATATCCCGGGTGCTATTACATATAGCGCAATAAATCAAAGTTCATTGTCTGTAGGAGGCCCTGGCGCATGAATCTGTACAGCGGGAACGACCTCGGACCACCAGGGGCCGAGAAAACCACCGTCTCATGGGGCCGGACACTCAAGGTCATTGAAAAATCCAATATATATCTGGTGATATCTCGGGTGCTATTACAGATAGCGCAATAAATCAAAGTGCATTGTCTGTAGGAGGCCCTGGCGCAAGAATCTGTGCAGCGGGAACGACCTCGCACCAGCAGGGTCCGAGAAAATCACAGTCTCATGGGGCCGGACACTCAGGGTCAGGGGAAAACCCAATATATATCTGGTGATATCTCGGGTGCTATTACAGATAGCGCAATAAATCAAAGTTCATTGTCTGCAGGGGGCCCTGCCGCATGCATCTGTGTAGCGGGAACGACCTCCGACCACCAGGGGCCGAGTAAACCAACGTCTCATGGGGCCGAACACTCTGGGTCAGGGTAAAATCCAATATATAACTGTTGATATCTTGGGTGCTATTAGAGATAGGGCAATAAACCAAAGTGAATTATCTGCAGGAGACACTGGCGCATGAATCTGTGCAGCGGGAACGACCTCGGACCACCAGGGGCCGACACAACAACCGTCTCATGGGGCTGGACACTCAGGGTCAGGGTAAAATCCAATATATATCTGGTGATATCTCGGGTGCTATTACATATAGCGCAATAAATCAAAGTTCATCGTCTGCAGGAGACACTGGCGCATGAATCTGTGCAGCGGGAACGACGTCGGACCACCAGGGGCCGAGACAACAACCGTCTCATGGGGCCTGACACTCAGGGTCAGGGTAAAATCCAATATATATCTGGTGATATCTCGGGTGCTATTACATATAGCGCAATAAATCAAAGTTCATTGTCTGTAGGAGGCCCTGGCGCATGAATCTGTACAGCGGGAACGACCTCGGACCACCAGGGGCCGAGAAAACCACCGTCTCATGGGGCCGGACACTCAGGGTCAGTGAAAAATCCAATATATATCTGGTGATATCTCGGGTGCTATTACAGATAGCGCAATAAATCAAAGTGCATTGACTGTAGGAGGCCCTGGCGCATGAATCTGTGCAGCGGGAACGACCTCGGACCACCAGGGTCCGAGAAAACCACAGTCTCATGGGGCCGGACACTCAGGGTCTGTGAAAAATAAAATATATATCTGGTGATATCTCGGGTGCTATTACAGATAGCGCAATAAATCAAAGTGCATTGTCTGTAGGAGGCCCTGGCGCATGAATCTGTGCAGCGGGAACGACCTCGGAACACAAGGGGCCGAGACAACCACAGTCTCATGGGGCCGAACACTCTGGGTCAGGGTAAAATCCAATATATATCTGTTGATATCTTGGGTGCTATTAGAGATAGGGCAATAAACCAAAGTGAATTATCTGCAGGAGACACTGGCGCATGAATCTGTGCAGCGGGAACGACCTCGGACCACCAGGGGCCGAGTAAACCAACGTCTCATGGGGCCGAACACTCTGGGTCAGGGTAAAATCCAATATATAACTGTTGATATCTTGGGTGCTATTAGAGATAGGGCAATAAACCAAAGTGAATTATCTGCAGGAGACACTGGCGCATGAATCTGTGCAGCGGGAACGACCTCGGACCACCAGGGGCCGACACAACAACCGTCTCATGGGGCTGGACACTCAGGGTCAGGGTAAAATCCAATATATATCTGGTGATATCTCGGGTGCTATTACATATAGCGCAATAAATCAAAGTTCATCGTCTGCAGGAGACACTGGCGCATGAATCTGTGCAGCGGGAACGACGTCGGACCACCAGGGGCCGAGACAACAACCGTCTCATGGGGCCTGACACTCAGGGTCAGGGTAAAATCCAATATATATCTGGTGATATCTCGGGTGCTATTACATATAGCGCAATAAATCAAAGTTCATTGTCTGTAGGAGGCCCTGGCGCATGAATCTGTACAGCGGGAACGACCTCGGACCACCAGGGGCCGAGAAAACCACCGTCTCATGGGGCCGGACACTCAGGGTCAGTGAAAAATCCAATATATATCTGGTGATATCTCGGGTGCTATTACAGATAGCGCAATAAATCAAAGTGCATTGACTGTAGGAGGCCCTGGCGCATGAATCTGTGCAGCGGGAACGACCTCGGACCACCAGGGTCCGAGAAAACCACAGTCTCATGGGGCCGGACACTCAGGGTCTGTGAAAAATAAAATATATATCTGGTGATATCTCGGGTGCTATTACAGATAGCGCAATAAATCAAAGTGCATTGTCTGTAGGAGGCCCTGGCGCATGAATCTGTGCAGCGGGAACGACCTCGGAACACAAGGGGCCGAGACAACCACAGTCTCATGGGGCCGAACACTCTGGGTCAGGGTAAAATCCAATATATATCTGTTGATATCTTGGGTGCTATTAGAGATAGGGCAATAAACCAAAGTGAATTATCTGCAGGAGACACTGGCGCATGAATCTGTGCAGCGGGAACGACCTCGGACCACCAGGGGCCGAGAAAACAACCGTCTCATGGGGCTGGACACTCAGGGTCAGGGTAAAATCAAATATATGTCTGGTGATATCTCGGGTGCTATTACAGATAGCGCAATAAATCAAAGTGCATTGTCTGTAGGAGGCCCTGGCGCATGAATCTGTGCAGCGGGAACGACCTCGGACCACCAGGGGCCGAGAAAACCACAGTCTCATGGGGCCGGACCCTCAGGGTCAGGGGAAAATCCAATATATATCTGGTGATATCTCGGGTGCTATTAGAGATAGCGCAATAAAGCAGAGTGAATTATCGGCAGGAGGCCCTGGCGCATGAATCTGCGCAACGGGAACGACCTCGGACCACCAGGGGCCGTGAAAACCACAGTCTCATGGGGCAGGGGACTCAGGGTCAGGGGAAAATCCAATATATAACTGGTGATATTTCGGGTGCTATTACAGATAGCGCAATAAATCAAAGTGCATTGTCTGTAGGAGGCCCTGGCGCATGAATCTGGCCTGCGGGAACGACTTCGGACCACCAGGGGCCGAGAAAATTACAGATTTTCGGTATCCGCCACCCACAGTCATGTAAAAATCCAGCATATATATGGAGCTTTCTCGGGAGCTATTACAGATAGCGCAATAAATCAAAGTGCACTGTCTGTAGGAGGCCCTGGCGCATGAATCTGGCCTGCGGGAACGACATCGGACAACCAGGGGCCGAGAAAATTACAGATTTTCGGTATCCGCCACCCAAAGTCATGTAAAAATCCAGCATATATATGGAGCTTTCTCGGGAGCTATTACAGATAGCGCAATAAATCAAAGTGCACTGTCTGTAGGAGGCCCTGGCGCATGAATCTGGGCAGCGGGAACGACCTCGGACCACCAGGGGCCGAGAAAACCACCGTCTAACGGGGCCGGACACTCCGGCTCAGGGGAAAATCCAATATATATCTGGCGATATCTCGGGTGCTATTACAGATAGCGCAATAAATCAAAGTGCATTGTCTGTAGGAGGCCCTGGCGCATGAATCTGGCCAGCGGGAACGACCTCGGACCACCAGGGGCCGAGAGAACCACAGTCTCATGGGGCCGGACACTCAGGGTCAGGGAAAAATCCAATATATATCTAGTGATATCTCGGGTGCTATTACAGATAGCGCAATAAATCGAAGCGCATTGTCGGTAGGAGGCCCTGGCGCCTGAATCTGTGCAGTGGGAACGACCTCGGACAACCAGGGGACGAGAAAACCACAGTCTCATGGGGCCGGACACTCAGGGTCAGGGGAAAATCCAATATATATCTGGTGATATCTCGGGTGCTATTAGAGATAGCGCAATAAATCAAAGTGCATTGTCTGTAGGAGGCCCTGGCGCATGAATCTGTGCAGCGGGAACGTCCTCGGACCTCCAGGGGCCGAGACAACCACCGTCTCATGGGGCCGGACACTCAGGGTCAGGGGAAAATCCAATATATATCTGGTGATATCTCGGGTGCTATTAGAGATAGCGCAATAAATCAAAGTGCATTGTCTGTAGGAGGCCCTGGCGCATGAATCTGTGCAGCGGGAACGACCTCGGACCACCAGGGGCCGAGAAAAACACCGTCTCATGGGGCCGGACACTCAGGGTCAGTGAAAAATAAAATATATATCTGGTGATATCTCGGGTGCTATTACAGATAGCGCAATAAATCAAAGTGCATTGTCTGTAGGAGGCCCTGGCGCATGAATCTGTGCAGCGGGAACGACCTCGGAACACAAGGGGCCGAGACAACCACCGTCTCATGGGGCCGGACACTCAGGGTCAGGGAAAAATCCAATATATATCTGGTGATATCTCGGGTGCTATTACAGATAGCGCAATAAATCAAAGTGCATTATCTGTAGGAGGCCCTGGCGCATGAATCTGTGCAGCGGGAACGACCTCGGACCACCAGGGTCCGAGAAAATCACAGTCTCATGGGGCCGGACACTCAGGGTCAGGGGAAAACCCAATATATATCTGGTGATATCTCGGGTGCTATTACAGATAGCGCAATAAATCAAACTGCATTGTCTGTTGGAGGCCCTGGCGCATGAATCTGTGCAGCGGGAACGACCTCGGACCACCAGGGTCCGAGAAAATCACAGTCTCATGGGGCCGGACCCTCAGGGTCAGGTGAATATCCTATATATATCTGTTGATATCTCGGGTGCTATTAGAGATAGCGCAATAAACCAAAGAGAATTATCTGCAGGAGGCCCTGGCGCATGAATCTGTGCAACGGGAACGACCTCGGACCACCAGGGGCCGAGAAAAACACCGTCTCATGGGGCCGGACACTCAGGGTCAGTGAAAAATAAAATATATATCTGGTGATATCTCGGGTGCTATTACAGATAGCGCAATAAATCAAAGTGCATTGTCTGTAGGAGGCCCTGGCGCATGAATCTGTGCAGCGGGAACGACCTCGGAACACAAGGGGCCGAGACAACCACCGTCTCATGGGGCCGGACACTCAGGGTCAGGGAAAAATCCAATATATATCTGGTGATATCTCGGGTGCTATTACAGATTGCACAATAAATCAAAGTGCATTGTCTGTAGGAGGCACTGGCTCATGAATCTGTACAGCGGGAACGACCTCGGACCACCAGAGGTCGAGAAAAACACCGTCTCATGGGCTGGACACTCAGGGTCAGGGTAAAATCCAATATATATCTGGTGATATCTCGGGTGCTATTACATATAGCGCAATAAATCAAAGTGCATTGTCTGTAGGAGGCCCTGGCGCATGAATCTGTGCAATGTGAACGACCTCGGACCACCAGGGGCCGAGAAAACCACAGTCTCATGGGGCCGAACACTCTGGGTCAGGGTAAAATCCAATATATAACTGTTGATATCTTGGGTGCTATTAGAGATAGGGCAATAAACCAAAGTGAATTATCTGCAGGAGACACTGGCGCATGAATCTGTGCAGCGGGAACGACCTCGGACCACCAGGGGCCGAGACAACAACCGTCTCATGGGGCTGGACACTCAGGGTCAGGGTAAAATCCAATATATATCTGGTGATATCTCGGGTGCTATTACATATAGCGCAATAAATCAAAGTTCATTGTCTGCAGGAGACACTGGCGCATGAATCTGTTCAGCGGGAACGACCTCGGACCACCAGGGGCTGAGACAACAACCGTCTCATGGGGCCTGACACTCAGGGTCAGGGTAAAATCCAATATATATCTGGTGATATCTCGGGTGCTATTACATATAGCGCAATAAATCAAAGTTCATTGTCTGCAGGAGACACTGGCGCATGAATCTGTGCAGCGGGAACGACCTCGGACCACCAGGGTCCGAGAAAATCACAGTCTCATGGGGCCGGACACTCAGGGTCAGGGGAAAACCCAATATATATCTGGTGATATCTCGGGTGCTATTACAGATAGCGCAATAAATCAAACTGCATTGTCTGTAGGAGGCCCTGGCGCATGAATCTGTGCAGCGGGAACGACCTCGGAACACAAGGGGCCGAGACAACCACCGTCTCATGGGGCCGGACACTCAGGGTCAGGGAAAAATCCAATATATATCTGGTGATATCTCGGGTGCTATTACAGATAGCGCAATAAATCAAAGTGCATTGTCTGTAGGAGGCCCTGGCGCATGAATCTGTGCAGCGGGAACGACCTCGGACCACCAGGGTCCGAGAAAATCACAGTCTCATGGGGCCGGACACTCAGGGTCAGGGGAAAACCCAATATATATCTGGTGATATCTCCGGTGCTATTACAGATAGCGCAATAAATCAAACTGCATTGTCTGTAGGAGGCCCTGGCGCATGAATCTGTGCAGCGGGAACGACCTCGGACCACCAGGGTCCGAGAAAATCACAGTCTCATGGGGCCGGACCCTCAGGGTCAGGTGAATATCCTATATATATCTGTTGATATCTCGGGTGCTATTAGAGATAGCGCAATAAACCAAAGAGAATTATCTGCAGGAGGCCATGGCGCATGAATCTGTGCAACGGGAACGACCTCGGACCACCAGGGGCCGAGAAAAACACCGTCTCATGGGGCCGGACACCAAGGTCAGTGAAAAATAAAATATATATCTGGTGATATCTCGGGTGCTATTACAGATAGCGCAATAAATCAAAGTGCATTGTCTGTAGGAGGCCCTGGCGCATGAATCTGTGCAGCGGGAACGACCTCGGAACACAAGGGGCCGAGACAACCACCGTCTCATGGGGCCGGACACTCAGGGTCAGTGAAAAATAAAATATATATCTGGTGATATCTCGGGTGCTATTACAGATAGCGCAATAAATCAAACTGCATTGTCTGTAGGAGGCCCTGGCGCATGAATCTGTGCAGCGGGAACGACCTCGGACCACCAGGGTCCGAGAAAATCACAGTCTCATGGGGCCGGACCCTCAGGGTCAGGTGAATATCCTATATATATCTGTTGATATCTCGGGTGCTATTAGAGATAGCGCAATAAACCAAAGAGAATTATCTGCAGGAGGCCCTGGCGCATGAATCTGTGCAACGGGAACGACCTCGGACCACCAGGGGCCGAGAAAACCACAGTCAAATGGGGCCGGACACTCAGGGTCAGGGTAAAATCCAATATATATCTGGTGATATCTCGGGTGCTATTACATATAGCGCAATAAATCAAAGTGCATTGTCTGTAGGAGGCCCTGGCGCATGAATCTGTGCAATGTGAACGACCTCGGACCACCAGGGGCCGAGAAAACCACAGTCTCATGGGGCCGAACACTCTGGGTCAGGGTAAAATCCAATATATAACTGTTGATATCTTGGGTGCTATTAGAGATAGGGCAATAAACCAAAGTGAATTATCTGCAGGAGACACTGGCGCATGAATCTGTGCAGCGGGAACGAACTCGGACCACCAGGGGCCGAGACAACAACCGTCTCATTGGGCTGGACACTCAGGGTCAGGGTAAAATCCAATATATATCTGGTGATATCTCGGGTGCTATTACATATAGCGCAATAAATCAAAGTTCATTTTCTGCAGGAGACACTGGCGCATGAATCTGTGCAGCGGGAACGACCTCGGACCACCAGGGGCCGAGACAACAACCGTCTCATGGGGCCTGACACTCAGGGTCAGGGTAAAATCCAATATATATCTGGTGATATCTCGGGTGCTATTACATATAGCGCAATAAATCAAAGTTCATTGTCTGTAGGAGGCCCTGGCGCATGAATCTGTACAGCGGGAACGACCTCGGACCACCAGGGGCCGAGAAAACCACCGTCTCATGGGGCCGGACACTCAGGGTCAGTGAAAAATCCAATATATGTCTGGTGATATCTCGGGTGCTATTACAGATAGCGCAATAAATCAAAGTGCATTGACTGTAGGAGGCCCTGGCGCATGAATCTGTGCAGCGGGAACGACCTCGGACCACCAGGGTCCGAGAAAATCACAGTCTCATGGGGCCGGACACTCAGGGTCAGGGAAAAATCCAATATATATCTGGCGATATCTCGGGTGCTATTAGAGATAGCGCAATAAATCAAACTGCATTGTCTGTAGGAGGCCCTGGCGCATGAATCTGTACAGCGGGAACGACCTCGGACCACCAGGGACCGAGAAAAACACCGTCTCATGGGACCGGACACTCAGGGTCAGGGAAAAATCCAATATATATCTGGTGATATCTCGGGTGCTATTACATATAGCGCAGTAAATCAAAGTTCATTGTCTGCAGGAGACACTGGCGCATGAATCTGTGCAGCGGGAACGACCTCGGACCACCAGGGTCCGAGAAAATCACAGTCTCATGGGGCCGGACACTCAGGGTCAGGGGAAAACCCAATATATATCTGGTGATATCTCGGGTGCTATTAGAGACAGCGCAATAAACCAAAGTGAATTATCTGCAGGAAGCCCTGGCGCATGAATCTGTGCAACGGGAACGACCTCGGACCACCAGGGGCCGAGAAAACCACAGTCTCATGGTGCCGGACACTCAGGGTCAGGGGAAAACCCAATATATATCTGGTGATATCTCGGGTGCCATTAGAACTAGCGCAATAAATCAATGTGAATTATCTGCAGGGGGCCCTGGCGCATGAATCTGTGCAGCGGGATCGACCTCGGACCACGAGGGACCGAGAAAACCATCGACACATGGGGCCGGACCGTCAGGGTCAAGGAAAAATCCAATATATATCTGGTGATATCCCGGGTGCTATTATGGATAGGGAAATAAATCAAAGTGCATTGTCTGCAGGAGGCCCTGGCGCATGAATCTGTGCAGCGGGAACGACCTCGGACCACAAAGGACCGAGAAAACCATCGACACATGGGGCCGGAATCTCAGGGTCAAGCAAAAATCCAATATATATCTGGTGATAACTCGGGTGCTATTACAGATAGCGCAATAAATCAAAGTGCATCGTCTGCAGGAGGCCCCAGCGCATGAATCTGTGCAGCGGGAACGACCTCGGACCACCAGGGGCCGAGAAAATCACTGTCCCATGGGGCCGGACTGTCAGGGTCAGGGAAAAATCCAATATATATCTGGCGATATCTCGGGTGCTATTAGAGATAGCGCAATAAACCAAAGTGAATTATCTATAGGAGGCCCTGGCGCATGAATCTGTGCAGCGGGAACGACCTCGGACCACCAGGGGCCGAGAAAACCACCGTCTCATGGGGTCGGACTGTCAGGGTCAGGGAAAAATCCAATATATGTCTGGTGATATCGAGGGTGCTATTAGAGATAGCGCAATAAATCAAAGTGAATTATCTGCAGGGGGCCCTGGCCCATGAATCTGTGCAGCGTGGACGCTCAAGGACCACCAGGGGCCGAGAAAACCACCGTCACATGGGGCCGGGCACTCAGGGTCAGGGAAAAATCCAATATAAAGCTGGTGATATCCCGGGTGCTATTAGAGTTAGCGCAATAAATCAAAGTGAATTATCTGCAGGGGGCCCTGGCGCATGAATCTGTGCAGCGGGAACGACCTCGGACCACCAGGGGCCGAGAAAACCACCGTCTCATGGGGTCGGACACTCAGGGTCAGGGGAAAATCCAATATATATATGGTGATATCACGGGTGCTATTACAGAAAGCGCAATAAATCAAACTGCATTGTCTGTAGGAGGCCCTGGCGCATGAATCTGTTCTGCGGGATCGATCTCGGACCACCAGGGGCCGAGAAAATCACCGTCTGATGGGGCCGGACCGTCCGGGTCAGGGAAAAATCCAATATATATCTGGTGATATCTCGGGTGCTATTAGAGATAGCGCAATAAATCAAACTGAACTATCTGCAGGGGGCCCTTGCGCATGAATCTGTGCAGCGGGATCGACCTCGGACCACCAGGGGCCGAGAAAATCACCGACTCATGGGACCGGACTGTCGGGGTCGTGTAAAAATCCAGCATATATCTGGTGATATCTCGGATGCTATTACAGGTAGCGCAATAAATCAAAGTTATTTATCTGCAGGGGGCCCTGGCGCATGAATCTGTGCAGCGGGAACGACCTCGGACCACCAGGGGCCAAGGAAACCACCGTCTCATGGGGCCGGACTCTCAGGGTCAGGGGAAAATCCAATATATATCTGGTGATATCTCGGGTGCTATTACAGATTCCGCAATAAATCAACGATAATTATCTGCAGGGGGCCCTGGCGCATGAATCTGTGCAGCGGGATCGACCTCGGACGACCAAGGGCCGAGAAAATCACCGTCTCATGGGGCCGGACTGTCAGGGTCTGGGAAAAATCCAATATATATCTGGTGATATCTCGGGTGCTATTAGAGATAGCGCAATTAATCAAAGTGAATTCTCTGCAGGGGGCCCTGGCGCAAGAATCTGTGCAGCGGGAACGACCTCGGATCACCAGGGGTCGAGAAAACCACCGACACATGGGGCCGGACTGTCAGGGTCTGGGAACAATCCAATATATATCCGGTGATATCTCGGGTGCTATTAGAGATAGGGCAATAAACCAAAGTGAATTATCTATAGGAGGCCCTGGCGCATGAATCTGTACAGCGGGAACGACCTCGGACCACCAGGGGCCGAGAAAATCACCGTCTCATGGGGCCGGACTGTCAGGGTCAGGGAAAAATCCGATATATATCTGGTGATATCTCGGGTACTAATAGAGACAGCGCAATAATTCAAAGTGCATTGTCTGTAGGAGGCCCTGGCGCATGAATCTGTACCGCGGGAACGACCTCGGAACACCAGGGGGCGAGAAAACCACCGTCTCATGCGGCCGGACTGTCAGGGTCAGGGAAAAATCCAATATATATCTGGTGATATCTCGGGTGCTATTAGAGATAATGCAATAAATCAAAGTGCATTGTCTGTAGGAGGCACTGGCGAATGAATCTGTGCAGCAGGAACGACCTCGGACCACCAGGCGCCGAGAAAATTACAGATATTTGGAATCCGTCACCCAAGGTCATGTAAAAATCCAGCATATATCTGGTGATATCTCGGGTGCTATTACAGATAGCGCAATAAATCAAATTGCATTGTCTGTAGGAGGCCCTGTCGCATGAATATGTGCAGCGGGATCGACCTCGGACCACCAGGGGCCGAGAAAATCACCGGCTCATGGGGACGGACTGTCAGGGTCAGGGAAAAATCCAATATATATCTGGTGATATCTCGGGTGCTATTAGAGATAGCGCAATAAATCAAAGTGCATTGTCTGTAGGAGGCACTGGCGAATGAATCTGTGCAGCGGGATCGACCCCGGACCACCAGGGGCCGAGAAAATCACCGTCTCATGGGGCCGGTCTGTCAGGGTCAGGGAAAAATCCAATATATATCTGGTGATATCTCGGGTGCTATTACAGATAGCGGAATAAATCAAAGTGCATTATCTGCAGGGGGCCCTTGCGCATGAATCTGTGCAGCGGGATCGACCTCGGACCACCAGGGGCCGAGAAAATCACCGACTCATGGGACCGGACTGCCAGGGTCATGTAAAAATCCAGCATATATCTGGTGATATCTCGGGTGCTATTACAGATAGCGCAATAAATCAACGTTAATTATCTGCAGGGGGCCGTGGCGCATGAATCTGTGCAGCGGGAACGACCTCGGACCACCAGGGGCCGAGAAAACCACCGTCTCATGGGGCCGGACGCTCAGGGTAAGGGGAAAATCCAATATATATCTGGTGATATCTCGGGTGCTATTAGAGATAGCGCAATAAATCAAAGTGCATTGTCTGTAGGAGGCCCTGGGGCATGAATCTGTGCAGCGGGATCGACCTCGCACCACCAGGAGCCGAGAAAATCACCGTCTCATGGGGCCGGACTGTCAGGGTCAGGGAAAAATCCAATATATATCTGGTGATATCTCGGGTGCTATTAGAGATAGCGCAATAAATAAAAGTTCATTGTCTGTAGGAGGCACTGGCGAATGAATCTGTGCAGCGGGATCGACCTCGGACCACCAGGGGCCGAGAAAATCACCGTCTCGTGGGGCCGAACTGTCAGGGTCAAGGAAAAATCCAATATATATCTGGTGATATGTCGGGTGCTATTAGAGATAGCGAAATAAATCAAAGTGCATTCTCTGTAGGAGGCCCTGGCGCATGAATCTGTGCAGCGGGATCGACCTCGGACCACCATGGGCCGAGAAAATCACTGTCCCATGGGGCCGGACTGTCAGGGTCGGGGAAAAATTGAATATATATCTGGTGATATCTCGGGTGCTCTTACAGACAGCGCAATAAATCAAAGTGCATTGTCTGTAGGAGGCCCTGGGGCATGAATCTGTGCAGCGGGATCGACCTCGCACCACCAGGGGCCGAGAAAATCACCGTCTCATGGGGCCGGACTGTCAGGGTCAGGGAAAAATCCAATATATATCTGGTGATATCTCGGGTGCTATTAGAGATAGCGCAATAAATAAAAGTTCATTGTCTGTAGGAGGCACTGGCGAATGAATCTGTGCAGCGGGATCGACCTCGGACCACCAGGGGCCGAGAAAATCACCGTCTCGTGGGGCCGAACTGTCAGGGTCAAGGAAAAATCCAATATATATCTGGTGATATGTCGGGTGCTATTAGAGATAGCGAAATAAATCAAAGTGCATTCTCTGTAGGAGGCCCTGGCGCATGAATCTGTGCAGCGGGATCGACCTCGGACCACCAGGGGCCGAGAAAATCACTGTCCCATGGGGCCGGACTGTCAGGGTCGGGGAAAAATTGAATATATATCTGGTGATATCTCGGGTGCTCTTACAGACAGCGCAATAAATCAAAGTGCATTGTCTGTAGGAGGCCCTGGCGCATGAAGCTGTGCACCGGGATCGATCTCGGACCACGAGGGACCGAGAAAACCATTGACACATGGGGCCGGACTGTCAGGGTCAGGGAAAAATCCAATATATATCTGCTGATATCTCGGGTGCTATTAGAGATAGCGCAATAAATCAAAGTGCATTGTCTGTAGGAGGCACTGGCGAATGAATCTGTGCAGCAGGAATGACCTCGGACCACCAGGCGCCGAGAAATTTACAGATATTTGGAATTCGTCACCAAAGGTCATGTAAAAATCCAGCATATATCTGGTGATATCTCGGGTGCTATTACAGATAGCGCAATAAATCAAAGTGCATTGACTGTAGGAGGCCCTGGCGCATGAAGCTGTGCACCGGGATCGACCTCGGACCACCAGGGGCCGAGAAAATCACCGTCTCATGGGGCCGGACTGTCAGGGTCAGGGAAAAATCCAATATATATCTGGTGATATCTCGGGTGCTATTAGAGATAATGCAATAAATCAAAGTGCATTGTCTGTAGGAGGCACTGGCGAATGAATCTGTGCAGCAGGAACGACCTCGGACCACCAGGCGCCGAGAAAATTACAGATATTTGGAATCCGTCACCCAAGGTCACGTAAAAATCCAGCATATATCTGGTGATATCTCGGGTGCTATTACAGATAGCGCAATAAATCAAAGTGCATTGACTGTAGGAGGCCCTGTCGCATGAATCTGTGCAGCGGGAACGACCTCGGACAACCAGGGGCCCAGAAAACCACCGTCTCATGGGGCCGGACTGTCAGGGTGAAGGAAAAACCCAATATATATCTGGTGATATCTCGGGTGATATTACAGATGGCGCAATAAATCAAAGTGCATTGTCTGCAGGAGGCCCTGGCGCATGAATCTGTCCAGCGGGATCGATCTCGGACCACGAGGGACCGAGAAAACCATTGACACATGGGGCCGGACTGTCAGGGTCAGGGAAAAATCCAATATATATCTGGTGATATCTCGGGTGCTATTACAGATAGCGCAATAAATCAAAGTGCATTGTCTGTAGGATGCCCTGGCGCATGAATCTGTACAGCGGGAACGTCCTCGGACCACCAGGGGCCGAGAAAAACACCGTCTCATGGGGCCGGACACTCAGGGTCAGTGAAAAATAAAATATATATCTGGTGATATCTCGGGTGATATTAGAGATAGCGCAATAAACCAAAGTGAATTGTCTGCAGGAGGCCCTGGCGCATGAATCTGTGCAACGGGTACGACCTCGGACCACCAGGGGCCGAGAAAACCACAGTCTCATGGTGCCGGACACTCAGGGTCAGGGAAAAATCCAATATATATCTGGTGATATCTCGGGTGCTATTACAGATAGCGCAATAAATCGAAGCGCATTGTCTGTAGGAGGCCCTGGCGCCTGAATCTGTGCATTGGGAACGACCTCGGACAACCAGGGGACGAGAAAACCACAGTCTCATGGGGCCGGACACTCAGGGTCAGGGGAAAATCCAATATATATCTGGTGATATCTCGGGTGCTATTAGAGATAGCGCAATAAATCAAAGTGCATTGTCTGTAGGAGGCCCTGGCGTATGAATCTGTGCAGCGGGACGGACCTCGGACCACCAGGGACCGAGAAAACCATCGACACATGGGGTCGGACACTCAGAGTCAGGGAAAAATCCAATATAAATCTGGTGATATCTCGGGTGCTATTACAGATAGCCCAATAAATCAAAGTGCATTGTCTCCAGGCGGCCCTGGCGCATGAATCTGTGCAGCGGGAACGACCTCGGACCACCAGGGGCCGAGAGAACCGCCGTCTCATGGGGCCGGACACTCAGGGTCAGTGAAAAATAAAATATATATCTGGTGATATCTCGGGTGCTATTACAGATAGCACAATAAATCAAAGTGCATTGTCTGTAGGAGGCCCTGGCTCATGAATCTGTACAGCGGGAACGACCTGGGACCACCAGAAGCCGAGAAAAACACCGTCTCATGGGGCCGGACACTCAGGGTCAGTGAAAAATAAAATATATATCTGGTGATATCTCGGGTGGTATTACACATAGCGCAATAAATCAAACTGCATTGTCTGTAGGAGGCCCTGGCGCATGAATCTGTGCAGCGGGAACGACCTCGGACCACCAGGGTCCGAGAAAACCACAGTCTCATGGGACCGGACACTCAGGGTCAGGGAAAAATCCAATATATATCTGGTGATATCTCGGGTGCTATTACAGATAGCGGAATAAATCAAAGTGAATTATCTGCAGGAGACACTGGCGCATGAATCTGTGCAGCGGGAACGACCTCGGACCACCAGGGGCCGAGAAAATCACCGACTCATGGGACCGGACTGCCAGGGTCATGTAAAAATCCAGCATATATCTGGTGATATCTCGGGTGCTATTACAGATAGCGCAATAAATCAACGTTAATTATCTGCAGGGGGCCGTGGCGCATGAATCTGTGCAGCGGGAACGACCTCGGACCACCAGGGGCCGAGAAAACCACCGTCTCATGGGGCCGGACACTCAGGGTCAGTGAAAAATCCAGTATATATCTGGTGATATCTCGGGTGCTATTACAGATAGCGCAATAAATCAAAGTGCATTGTCTGTAGGAGGCCCTGGCGCAAGAATCTGTGCAGCGGGAACGACCTCGCACCAGCAGGGTCCGAGAAAATCACAGTCTCATGGGGCCGGACACTCAGGGTCAGGGGAAAACCCAATATATATCTGGTGATATCTCGGGTGCTATTAGAGATAGCGCAATAAATCAAAGTGCGTTGTCTGTAGGAAGCCCTGGCGCATGAATCTGTGCAGCGGGAACGACCTCGGACCACCAGGGGCCGAGAAAACCACAGTCTCATGGGGCCGGACCCTCAGGGTCAGGGGAAAATCCAATATATATCTGGTGATATCTCGGGTGCTATTACATATAGCGCAATAAATCAAAGTGCATTGTCTATATGAGGCCCTGGCGCATGAATCTATACAGCGGGAACGACCTCGGACCACCAGGGGCCGAGAAAACCACCGTCTCATGGGGCCGGACACTCAGGGTCAGTGAAAAATCCAATATATATCTGGTGATATCTCGGGTGCTATTAGAGATAGCGCAATAAACCAAAGTGAATTATCTGCAGGAGGCCCTGGCGCATGAATCTGTGCAACGGGAACGACCTCGGACCACCAGGGGCCGAGAAAACCACAGTCTCATGGGGCCGGACACTCAGGGTCAGGGAAAAATCCAATATATATCTGGTGATATCTTGGGTGCTATTAGAGATAGCGCAATAAACCAAAGTGAATTATCTGCAGGAGGACCTGGCGCATGAATCTGTGCAGCGGGAACGACCTCGGACCACCAGGGGCCGAGACAACCACCGTCTCATGGGGCCGAACACTCAGGGTCAGGGTAAAATCCAATATATATCTGGTGATATCTCGGGTGCTATTACATATAGCGCAATAAATCAAAGTTCAATGTCTGCAGGAGACACTGGCGCATGAATCTGTGCAGCGGGAACGACCTCGGACCACCAGGGGCCGAGACAACAACCGTCTCATGGGGCCTGACACTCAGGGTCAGGGTAAAATCCAATATATATCTGGTGATATCTCGGGTGCTATTACATATAGCGCAATAAATCAAAGTACATTGTCGGTAGGAGGCCCAGGCGCATGAATCTGTACAGCGGGAACGACCTCGGACCACCAGGGGCCGAGAAAACCACCGTCTCATGGGGCCGGACACTCAGGGTCAGTGAAAAATCCAATATATATCTGGTGATATCTCGGGTGCTATTACAGATAGCGCAATAAATCAAAGTGCATTGTCTGTAGGAGGCCCTGGCGCATGAATCTGTGCAGCGGGAACGACCTCGGACCACCAGGGGCCGAGAAAACCACCGTCTCATGGGGCCGGACACTCAGGGTCATTGAAAAATCCAATATATATCTGGTGATATCTCGGGCGCTATTACCGATAGCGCAATAAATCAAAATGCATTGACTGTAGGAGGCCCTGGCGCATGAATCTGCGCAGCGGGAACGACCTCGGACCACCAGGGTCCGAGAAAATCACAGTCACATGGGGCCGGACACTCAGGGTCAGGGAAAAATCCAATATATATCTGGTGATATCTCGGGTGCTATTACAGATAGCGCAATAAATCAAAGTGCATTGTCTCCAGGCGGCCCTGGCGCATGAATCTGTGCAGCGGGAACGACCTCGGACCACCAGGGGCCGAGAGAACCGCCGTCTCATGGGGCCGGACACTCAGGGTCAGTGAAAAATAAAATATATATCTGGTGATATCTCGGGTGCTATTACAGATAGCGCAATAAATCAAAGTGCATTGTCTGTAGGAGGCCCTGGCGCATGAATCTGTGCAGCGGGAACGACCTCGGAACACAAGGGGCGGAGACAACCACCGTCTCATGGGGCCGGACACTCAGGGTCAGGGAAAAATCCAATATATATCTGGTGATATCTCGGGTGCTATTACAGATAGCACAATAAATCAAAGTGCATTGTCTGTAGGAGGCCCTGGCTCATGAATCTGTACAGCGGGAACGACCTGGGACCACCAGAAGCCGAGAAAAACACCGTCTCATGGGGCCGGACACTCAGGGTCAGTGAAAAATAAAATATATATCTGGTGATATCTCGGGTGGTATTACACATAGCGCAATAAATCAAACTGCATTGTCTGTAGGAGGCCCTGGCGCATGAATCTGTGCAGCGGGAACGACCTCGGACCACCAGGGTCCGAGAAAACCACAGTCTCATGGGACCGGACACTCAGGGTCAGGGAAAAATCCAATATATATCTGGTGATATCTCGGGTGCTATTACAGATAGCGGAATAAATCAAAGTGAATTATCTGCAGGAGACACTGGCGCATGAATCTGTGCAGCGGGAACGACCTCGGACCACCAGGGGCCGAGAAAATCACCGACTCATGGGACCGGACTGCCAGGGTCATGTAAAAATCCAGCATATATCTGGTGATATCTCGGGTGCTATTACAGATAGCGCAATAAATCAACGTTAATTATCTGCAGGGGGCCGTGGCGCATGAATCTGTGCAGCGGGAACGACCTCGGACCACCAGGGGCCGAGAAAACCACCGTCTCATGGGGCCGGACACTCAGGGTCAGTGAAAAATCCAGTATATATCTGGTGATATCTCGGGTGCTATTACAGATAGCGCAATAAATCAAAGTGCATTGTCTGTAGGAGGCCCTGGCGCAAGAATCTGTGCAGCGGGAACGACCTCGCACCAGCAGGGTCCGAGAAAATCACAGTCTCATGGGGCCGGACACTCAGGGTCAGGGGAAAACCCAATATATATCTGGTGATATCTCGGGTGCTATTAGAGATAGCGCAATAAATCAAAGTGCGTTGTCTGTAGGAAGCCCTGGCGCATGAATCTGTGCAGCGGGAACGACCTCGGACCACCAGGGGCCGAGAAAACCACAGTCTCATGGGGCCGGACCCTCAGGGTCAGGGGAAAATCCAATATATATCTGGTGATATCTCGGGTGCTATTACATATAGCGAAATAAATCAAAGTGCATTGTCTATATGAGGCCCTGGCGCATGAATCTATACAGCGGGAACGACCTCGGACCACCAGGGGCCGAGAAAACCACCGTCTCATGGGGCCGGACACTCAGGGTCAGTGAAAAATCCAATATATATCTGGTGATATCTCGGGTGCTATTAGAGATAGCGCAATAAACCAAAGTGAATTATCTGCAGGAGGCCCTGGCGCATGAATCTGTGCAACGGGAACGACCTCGGACCACCAGGGGCCGAGAAAACCACAGTCTCATGGGGCCGGACACTCAGGGTCAGGGAAAAATCCAATATATATCTGGTGATATCTTGGGTGCTATTAGAGATAGCGCAATAAACCAAAGTGAATTATCTGCAGGAGGACCTGGCGCATGAATCTGTGCAGCGGGAACGACCTCGGACCACCAGGGGCCGAGACAACCACCGTCTCATGGGGCCGAACACTCAGGGTCAGGGTAAAATCCAATATATATCTGGTGATATCTCGGGTGCTATTACATATAGCGCAATAAATCAAAGTTCAATGTCTGCAGGAGACACTGGCGCATGAATCTGTGCAGCGGGAACGACCTCGGACCACCAGGGGCCGAGACAACAACCGTCTCATGGGGCCTGACACTCAGGGTCAGGGTAAAATCCAATATATATCTGGTGATATCTCGGGTGCTATTACATATAGCGCAATAAATCAAAGTACATTGTCGGTAGGAGGCCCAGGCGCATGAATCTGTACAGCGGGAACGACCTCGGACCACCAGGGGCCGAGAAAACCACCGTCTCATGGGGCCGGACACTCAGGGTCAGTGAAAAATCCAATATATATCTGGTGATATCTCGGGTGCTATTACAGATAGCGCAATAAATCAAAGTGCATTGTCTGTAGGAGGCCCTGGCGCATGAATCTGTGCAGCGGGAACGACCTCGGACCACCAGGGGCCGAGAAAACCACCGTCTCATGGGGCCGGACACTCAGGGTCATTGAAAAATCCAATATATATCTGGTGATATCTCGGGCGCTATTACCGATAGCGCAATAAATCAAAATGCATTGACTGTAGGAGGCCCTGGCGCATGAATCTGTGCACCGGGAACGACCTCGGACCACCAGGGGCCGAGACAACCACCGTCTCATGGGGCCGAACACTCTGGGTCAGGGTAAAATCCAATATATATCTGTTGATATCTTGGGTGCTATTAGAGATAGGGCAATAAACCAAATTGAATTATCTGCAGGAGACACTGGCGCATGAATCTGTGCAGCGGGAACGACCTCGGACCACCAGGGGCCGAGACAACAACCGTCTCATGGGGCTGGACACTCAGGGTCAGGGTAAAATCCAATATATATCTGGTGACATATCGGGTGCTATTACATATAGCGCAATAAATCAAAGTTCATTGTCTGCAGCAGACACTGGCGCATGAATCTGTGCAGCGGGAACGACCTCGGACCACCAGGGGCCGAGACAACAACCGTCTCATGGGGCCTGACACTCAGGGTCAGGGTAAAATCCAATATATATCTGGTGATATCCCGGGTGCTATTACATATAGCGCAATAAATCAAAGTTCATTGTCTGTAGGAGGCCCTGGCGCATGAATATGTACAGCGGGAACGACCTCGGACCACCAGGGGCCGAGAAAACCACCGTCTCATGGGGCCGGACACTCAAGGTCATTGAAAAATCCAATATATATCTGGTGATATCTCGGGTGCTATTACAGATAGCGCAATAAATCAAAGTGCATTGTCTGTAGGAGGCCCTGGCGCAAGAATCTGTGCAGCGGGAACGACCTCGCACCAGCAGGGTCCGAGAAAATCACAGTCTCATGGGGCCGGACACTCAGGGTCAGGGGAAAACCCAATATATATCTGTTGATATCTCGGGTGCTATTACAGATAGCGCAATAAATCAAAGTGCATTGTCTGTAGGAGGCCCTGGCGCATGAATCTGTGCAGCGGGAACGACCTCGGACCACCAGGGGCCGAGAAAACCACCGTCTCATGGGGCCGGACACTCAGGGTCATTGAAAAATCCAATATATATCTGGTGATATCTCGGGCGCTATTACAGATAGCGCAATAAATCAAAATGCATTGACTGTAGGAGGCCCTGGCGCATGAATCTGGCCAGCGGGAACGACCTCGGACCACCAGGGGCCGAGAGAACCACAGTCTCATGGAGCCGGACACTGGGGGTCAGGGGAAAATCCAATATATATCTGGTGATATCTCGGGTGCTATTGGAGATAGCGCAATAAACCAAAGTGAATTATCTGCAGGAGGCCCTGGCGCATGAATCTGTGCAGCGGGAACGACCTCGGACCACCACGGGCCGATAAAACCACCGTCTCATGGGGCCGGACACTCAGGGTCAGGGTAAAATCCAATATATATCTGGTGATATCTCGGGTGCTATTACATATAGCGCAATAAATCATAGTTCATTGTCTGTAGGAGGCCCTGGCGCATGAATTTGTACAGCGGGAACGACCTCGGACCACCAGGGGCCGAGAAAACCACCGTCTCATGGGGCCGGACACTCAGGGTCAGTGAAAAATCCAATATATATATGGTGATATCTCGGGTGCTATTACAGATAGCGCAATAAATCAAAGTGCATTGTCTGTAGGAGGCCCTGGCGCATGAATCTGTGCAGCGGGAACGACCTCGGACCACCACGGGCCGATAAAACCACCGTCTCATGGGGCCGGACACTCAGGGTCATGGGAAAACCCAATATATATCTGGTGATATCTCGGGTGCTATTAGAGATAGCGCAATAAACCGAAGTGAATTATCTGCAGGGGGCCCTGCCGCATGCATCTGTGTAGCGGGAACGACCTCCGACCACCAGGGGCCGAGTAAACCAACGTCTCATGGGGCCGAACACTCTGGGTCAGGGTAAAATCCAATATATAACTGTTGATATCTTGGGTGCTATTAGAGATAGGGCAATAAACCAAAGTGAATTATCTGCAGGAGACACTGGCGCATGAATCTGTGCAGCGGGAACGACCTCGGACCACCAGGGGCCGACACAACAACCGTCTCATGGGGCTGGACACTCAGGGTCAGGGTAAAATCCAATATATATCTGGTGATATCTCGGGTGCTATTACATATAGCGCAATAAATCAAAGTTCATCGTCTGCAGGAGACACTGGCGCATGAATCTGTGCAGCGGGAACGACGTCGGACCACCAGGGGCCGAGACAACAACCGTCTCATGGGGCCTGACACTCAGGGTCAGGGTAAAATCCAATATATATCTGGTGATATCTCGGGTGCTATTACATATAGCGCAATAAATCAAAGTTCATTGTCTGTAGGAGGCCCTGGCGCATGAATCTGTACAGCGGGAACGACCTCGGACCACCAGGGGCCGAGAAAACCACCGTCTCATGGGGCCGGACACTCAGGGTCAGGGGAAAATCCAATATATATCTGTTGATATCTTGGGTGCTATTAGAGATAGGGCAATAAACCAAAGTGAATTATCTGCAGGAGACACTGGCGCATGAATCTGTGCAGCGGGAACGACCTCGGACCACCAGGGGCCGAGACAACAACCGTCTCATGGGGCTGGACACTCAGGGTCAGGGTAAAATCAAATATATGTCTGGTGATATCTCGGGTGCTATTACAGATAGCGCAATAAATCAAAGTTCATTACGTGTAGGAGGCCCTGGCGCATGAATCTGTGCAGCGGGACCGTCCTCGGACCTCCAGGGGCCGAGACAACGACCGTCTCATGGGGCCGGACACTCAGGGTCAGGGTAAAATCCAATATATATCTGGTGATATCTCGGGTGCTATTACAGATAGCGGAATAAATCAGAGTGCATTGTCTGTAGGATGCCCTGGCGCATGAATGTGGGCAGCGGGAACGACCTCGGACCACCAGGGGCCGAGAAAACCACCGTCTCATGGGGCCGGACACTCAGGGTCAGTGAAAAATCCAATATATATCTGGTGATATCTCGGGTGCTATTACAGATAGCGCAATAAATCAAAGTGCATTGTCTGTAGGAGGCCCTGGCGCATGAATCTGTGCAGCGGGAACGACCTCGGACCACCAGGGGCCGAGAAAACCACAGTCTCATGGGGCCGGACCCTCAGGGTCAGGGGAAAATCCAATATATATCTGGTGATATCTCGGGTGCTATTAGAGATAGCGCAATAAAGCAGAGTGAATTATCGGCAGGAGGCCCTGGCGCATGAATCTGCGCAACGGGAACGACCTCGGACCACCAGGGGCCGTGAAAACCACAGTCTCATGGGGCAGGGGACTCAGGGTCAGGGGAAAATCCAATATATAACTGGTGATATTTCGGGTGCTATTACAGATAGCGCAATAAATCAAAGTGCATTGTCTGTAGGAGGCCCTGGCGCATGAATCTGGCCTGCGGGAACGACTTCGGACCACCAGGGGCCGAGAAAATTACAGATTTTCGGTATCCGCCACCCACAGTCATGTAAAAATCCAGCATATATATGGAGCTTTCTCGGGAGCTATTACAGATAGCGCAATAAATCAAAGTGCACTGTCTGTAGGAGGCCCTGGCGCATGAATCTGGCCTGCGGGAACGACATCGGACAACCAGGGGCCGAGAAAATTACAGATTTTCGGTATCCGCCACCCAAAGTCATGTAAAAATCCAGCATATATATGGAGCTTTCTCGGGAGCTATTACAGATAGCGCAATAAATCAAAGTGCACTGTCTGTAGGAGGCCCTGGCGCATGAATCTGGGCAGCGGGAACGACCTCGGACCACCAGGGGCCGAGAAAACCACCGTCTAACGGGGCCGGACACTCCGGCTCAGGGGAAAATCCAATATATATCTGGCGATATCTCGGGTGCTATTACAGATAGCGCAATAAATCAAAGTGCATTGTCTGTAGGAGGCCCTGGCGCATGAATCTGGCCAGCGGGAACGACCTCGGACCACCAGGGGCCGAGAGAACCACAGTCTCATGGGGCCGGACACTCAGGGTCAGGGAAAAATCCAATATATATCTAGTGATATCTCGGGTGCTATTACAGATAGCGCAATAAATCGAAGCGCATTGTCGGTAGGAGGCCCTGGCGCCTGAATCTGTGCAGTGGGAACGACCTCGGACAACCAGGGGACGAGAAAACCACAGTCTCATGGGGCCGGACACTCAGGGTCAGGGGAAAATCCAATATATATCTGGTGATATCTCGGGTGCTATTAGAGATAGCGCAATAAATCAAAGTGCATTGTCTGTAGGAGGCCCTGGCGCATGAATCTGTGCAGCGGGAACGTCCTCGGACCTCCAGGGGCCGAGACAACCACCGTCTCATGGGGCCGGACACTCAGGGTCAGGGGAAAATCCAATATATATCTGGTGATATCTCGGGTGCTATTAGAGATAGCGCAATAAATCAAAGTGCATTGTCTGTAGGAGGCCCTGGCGCATGAATCTGTGCAGCGGGAACGACCTCGGACCACCAGGGGCCGAGAAAAACACCGTCTCATGGGGCCGGACACTCAGGGTCAGTGAAAAATAAAATATATATCTGGTGATATCTCGGGTGCTATTACAGATAGCGCAATAAATCAAAGTGCATTGTCTGTAGGAGGCCCTGGCGCATGAATCTGTGCAGCGGGAACGACCTCGGAACACAAGGGGCCGAGACAACCACCGTCTCATGGGGCCGGACACTCAGGGTCAGGGAAAAATCCAATATATATCTGGTGATATCTCGGGTGCTATTACAGATAGCGCAATAAATCAAAGTGCATTGTCTGTAGGAGGCCCTGGCGCATGAATCTGTGCAGCGGGAACGACCTCGGACCACCAGGGTCCGAGAAAATCACAGTCTCATGGGGCCGGACACTCAGGGTCAGGGGAAAACCCAATATATATCTGGTGATATCTCGGGTGCTATTACAGATAGCGCAATAAATCAAACTGCATTGTCTGTAGGAGGCCCTGGCGCATGAATCTGTGCAGCGGGAACGACCTCGGACCACCAGGGTCCGAGAAAATCACAGTCTCATGGGGCCGGACCCTCAGGGTCAGGTGAATATCCTATATATATCTGTTGATATCTCGGGTGCTATTAGAGATAGCGCAATAAACCAAAGAGAATTATCTGCAGGAGGCCCTGGCGCATGAATCTGTGCAACGGGAACGACCTCGGACCACCAGGGGCCGAGAAAAACACCGTCTCATGGGGCCGGACACTCAGGGTCAGTGAAAAATAAAATATATATCTGGTGATATCTCGGGTGCTATTACAGATAGCGCAATAAATCAAAGTGCATTGTCTGTAGGAGGCCCTGGCGCATGAATCTGTGCAGCGGGAACGACCTCGGAACACAAGGGGCCGAGACAACCACCGTCTCATGGGGCCGGACACTCAGGGTCAGGGAAAAATCCAATATATATCTGGTGATATCTCGGGTGCTATTACAGATTGCACAATAAATCAAAGTGCATTGTCTGTAGGAGGCACTGGCTCATGGATCTGTACAGCGGGAACGACCTCGGACCACCAGAGGTCGAGAAAAACACCGTCTCATGGGCTGGACACTCAGGGTCAGGGTAAAATCCAATATATATCTGGTGATATCTCGGGTGCTATTACATATAGCGCAATAAATCAAAGTGCATTGTCTGTAGGAGGCCCTGGCGCATGAATCTGTGCAATGTGAACGACCTCGGACCACCAGGGGCCGAGAAAACCACAGTCTCATGGGGCCGAACACTCTGGGTCAGGGTAAAATCCAATATATAACTGTTGATATCTTGGGTGCTATTAGAGATAGGGCAATAAACCAAAGTTAATTATCTGCAGGAGACACTGGCGCATGAATCTGTGCAGCGGGAACGACCTCGGACCACCAGGGGCCGAGACAACAACCGTCTCATGGGGCTGGACACTCAGGGTCAGGGTAAAATCCAATATATATCTGGTGATATCTCGGGTGCTATTACATATAGCGCAGTAAATCAAAGTTCATTGTCTGCAGGAGACACTGGCGCATGAATCTGTTCAGCGGGAACGACCTCGGACCACCAGGGGCTGAGACAACAACCGTCTCATGGGGCCTGACACTCAGGGTCAGGGTAAAATCCAATATATATCTGGTGATATCTCGGGTGCTATTACATATAGCGCAATAAATCAAAGTTCATTGTCTGCAGGAGACACTGGCGCATGAATCTGTGCAGCGGGAACGACCTCGGACCACCAGGGGCTGAGACAACAACCGTCTCATGGGGCCTGACACTCAGGGTCAGGGTAAAATCCAATATATATCTGGTGATATCTCGGGTGCTATTACATATAGCGCAATAAATCAAAGTTCATTGTCTGTAGGAGGCCCTGGCGCATGAATCTGTACAGCGGGAACGACCTCGGACCACCAGGGGCCGAGAAAACCACCGTCTCATGGGGCCGGAAACTCAGGGTCAGTGAAAAATCCAATATATGTCTGGTGATATCTCGGGTGCTATTACAGATAGCGCAATAAATCAAAGTGCATTGACTGTAGGAGGCCCTGGCGCATGAATCTGTGCAGCGGGAACGACCTCGGACCACCAGGGTCCGAGAAAATCACAGTCTCATGGGGCCGGACACTCAGGGTCAGGGAAAAATCCAATATATATCTGGCGATATCTCGGGTGCTATTAGAGATAGCGCAATAAATCAAACTGCATTGTCTGTAGGAGGCCCTGGCGCATGAATCTGTACAGCGGGAACGACCTCGGACCACCAGGGACCGAGAAAAACACCGTCTCATGGGACCGGACACTCAGGGTCAGGGAAAAATCCAATATATATCTGGCGATATCTCGGGCGCTATTACAGATAGCGCAATAAATCAAAGTGCATTGTCTGTAGGAGGCCCTGGCGCATGAATCTGTACAGCGGGAACGACCTCGGACCACCAGGGGCCGAGAAAAACACCGTCTCATGGGGCCGGACACTCAGGGTCAGTGAAAAATAAAATATATATCTTGTGATATCTCGGGTGCTATTACAGATAGCGCAATAAATCAAAGTGCATTGTCTGTAGGAGGCCCTGGCGCATGAATCTGGCCAGCGGGAACGACCTCGGACCACCAGGGGCCGAGAGAACCACAGTCTCATGGGGCCGGACACTCAGGGTCAGGGAAAAATCCAATATATATCTGGTGATATCTCGGGTGCTATTACAGATAGCGCAATAAATCGAAGCGCATTGTCGGTAGGAGGCCCTGGCGCCTGAATCTGTGCAGTGGGAACGACCTCGGACAACCAGGGGACGAGAAAACCACAGTCTCATGGGGCAGGACACTCAGGGTCAGGGGAAAATCCAATATATATCTGGTGATATCTCGGGTGCTATTAGAGATAGCGCAATAAATCAAAGTGCATTGTCTGTAGGAGGCCCTGGCGCATGAATCTGTGCAGCGGGAACGTCCTCGGACCTCCAGGGGCCGAGACAACCACCGTCTCATGGGGCCGGACACTCAGGGTCAGGGGAAAATCCAATATATATCTGGTGATATGTCGGGTGCTATTACAGATAGCGCAATAAATCAAAGTGCATTGTCTGTAGGAGGCCCTGGCGCATGAATCTGTACAGCGGGAACGACCTCGGACCACCAGGGGCCGAGAAAAACACCGTCTCATGGGGCCGGACACTCAGGGTCAGTGAAAAATAAAATATATATCTGGTGATATCTCGGGTGCTATTACAGATAGCGCAATAAATCAAACTGCATTGTCTGTAGGAGGCCCTGGCGCATGAATCTGTGCTGCGGGAACGACCTCGGAACACAAGGGGCCGAGACAACCACCGTCTCATGGGGCCGGACACTCAGGGTCAGGGAAAAATCCAATATATATCTGGTGATATCTCGGGTGCTATTACAGATAGCACAATAAATCAAAGTGCATTGTCTGTAGGAGGCCCTGGCTCATGAATCTGTACAGCGGGAACGACCTCGGACCACCAGAGGCCGAGAAAAACACCGTCTCATGGGGCCGGACACTCAGGGTCAGTGAAAAATAAAATATATATCTGGTGATATCTCGGGTGCTATTACAGATAGCGCAATAAATCAAACTGCATTGTCTGTAGGAGGCCCTGGCGCATGAATCTGTGCAGCGGGAACGACCTCGGACCACCAGGGTCCGAGAAAATCACAGTCTCATGGGGCCGGACCCTCAGGGTCAGGTGAATATCCTATATATATCTGTTGATATCTCGGGTGCTATTAGAGATAGCGCAATAAACCAAAGAGAATTATCTGCAGGAGGCCCTGGCGCATGAATCTGTGCAACGGGAACGACCTCGGACCACCAGGGGCCGAGAAAACCACAGTCTCATGGGGCCGGACACTCAGGGTCAGGGAAAAATCCAATATATATCTGGTGATATCTTGGGTGCTATTAGAGATAGCGCAATAAACCAAAGTGAATTATCTGCAGGAGGACCTGGCGCATGAATCTGTGCAGCGGGAACGACCTCGGACCACCAGGGGCCGAGACAACCACCGTCTCATGGGGCCGGACCCTCAGGGTCAGGGGAAAATCCAATATATATCTGGTGATATGTCGGGTGCTATTACATATAGCGCAATAAATCAAAGTGCATTGTCTGTAGGAGGCCGTGGCGCATGAATCTGTACAGCGGGAACGACCTCGGACCACCAGGGTCCGAGAAAATCACAGTCTCATGGGGCCGGACACTCAGGGTCAGGTGAATATCCTATATATATCTGGTGATATCTCGGGTGCTATTAGAGATAGCGCAATAAACCAAAGAGAATTATCTGCAGGAGGCCCTGGCGCATGAATCTGTGCAACGGGAACGACCTCGGACCACCAGGGGCCGAGAAAACCACCGTCTCATGGGGCCGGACACTCAGGGTCAGTGTAAAATCCAATATATATCTGGTGATATCTCGGGTGCTATTACATATAGCGCAATAAATCAAAGTTCATTGTCTGCAGGAGACACTGGCGCATGAATCTGTGCAGCGGGAACGACCTCGGACCACCAGGGTCCGAGAAAATCACAGTCTCATGGGGCCGGACACTCAGGGTCAGGGGAAAACCCAATATATATCTGGTGATATCTCGGGTGCTATTACAGATAGCGCAATAAATCAAACTGCATTGTCTGTAGGAGGCCCTGGCGCATGAATCTGTGCAGCGGGAACGACCTCGGACCACCAGGGTCCGAGAAAATCACAGTCTCATGGGGCCGGACCCTCAGGGTCAGGTGAATATCCTATATATATCTGTTGATATCTCGGGTGCTATTAGAGATAGCGCAATAAACCAAAGAGAATTATCTGCAGGAGGCCCTGGCGCATGAATCTGTGCAACGGGAACGACCTCGGACCACCAGGGGCCGAGAAAACCACAGTCTCATGGGGCCGGACACTCAGGGTCAGGGAAAAATCCAATATATATCTGGTGATATCTTGGGTGCTATTAGAGATAGCGCAATAAACCAAAGTGAATTATCTGCAGGAGGACCTGGCGCATGAATCTGTGCAGCGGGAACGACCTCGGACCACCAGGGGCCGAGACAACCACCGTCTCATGGGGCCGGACCCTCAGGGTCAGGGGAAAATCCAATATATATCTGGTGATATGTCGGGTGCTATTACATATAGCGCAATAAATCAAAGTGCATTGTCTGTAGGAGGCCGTGGCGCATGAATCTGTACAGCGGGAACGACCTCGGACCACCAGGGTCCGAGAAAATCACAGTCTCATGGGGCCGGACACTCAGGGTCAGGTGAATATCCTATATATATCTGGTGATATCTCGGGTGCTATTAGAGATAGCGCAATAAACCAAAGAGAATTATCTGCAGGAGGCCCTGGCGCATGAATCTGTGCAACGGGAACGACCTCGGACCACCAGGGGCCGAGAAAACCACCGTCTCATGGGGCCGGACACTCAGGGTCAGTGTAAAATCCAATATATATCTGGTGATATCTCGGGTGCTATTACATATAGCGCAATAAATCAAAGTTCATTGTCTGCAGGAGACACTGGCGCATGAATCTGTGCAGCGGGAACGACCTCGGACCACCAGGGTCCGAGAAAATCACAGTCTCATGGGGCCGGACACTCAGGGTCAGGGGAAAACCCAATATATATCTGGTGATATCTCGGGTGCTATTACAGATAGCGCAATAAATCAAACTGCATTGTCTGTAGGAGGCCCTGGCGCATGAATCTGTGCAGCGGGAACGACCTCGGAACACAAGGGGCCGAGACAACCACCGTCTCATGGGGCCGGACACTCAGGGTCAGGGAAAAATCCAATATATATCTGGTGATATCTCGGGTGCTATTACAGATAGCGCAATAAATCAAAGTGCATTGTCTGTAGGAGGCCCTGGCGCATGAATCTGTGCAGCGGGAACGACCTCGGACCACCAGGGTCCGAGAAAATCACAGTCTCATGGGGCCGGACACTCAGGGTCAGGGGAAAACCCAATATATATCTGGTGATATCTCGGGTGCTATTACAGATAGCGCAATAAATCAAACTGCATTGTCTGTAGGAGGCCCTGGCGCATGAATCTGTGCAGCGGGAACGACCTCGGACCACCAGGGT
Organism: Nomia melanderi; assembly: GCF_051020985.1. Taxonomy (NCBI): domain Eukaryota; kingdom Metazoa; phylum Arthropoda; class Insecta; order Hymenoptera; family Halictidae; genus Nomia; species Nomia melanderi. Next base: position 66,622 of record NW_027475144.1, read on the forward strand.
CCGAGAAAATCACAGTCTCATGGGGCCGGACCCTCAGGGTCAGGTGAATATCCTATATATATCTGTTGATATCTCGGGTGCTATTAGAGATAGCGCAATAAACCAAAGAGAATTATCTGCAGGAGGCCATGGCGCATGAATCTGTGCAACGGGAACGACCTCGGACCACCAGGGGCCGAGAAAAACACCGTCTCATGGGGCCGGACACCAAGGTCAGTGAAAAATAAAATATATATCTGGTGATATCTCGGGTGCTATTACAGATAGCGCAATAAATCAAAGTGCATTGTCTGTAGGAGGCCCTGGCGCATGAATCTGTGCAGCGGGAACGACCTCGGAACACAAGGGGCCGAGACAACCACCGTCTCATGGGGCCGGACACTCAGGGTCAGTGAAAAATAAAATATATATCTGGTGATATCTCGGGTGCTATTACAGATAGCGCAATAAATCAAACTGCATTGTCTGTAGGAGGCCCTGGCGCATGAATCTGTGCAGCGGGAACGACCTCGGACCACCAGGGTCCGAGAAAATCACAGTCTCATGGGGCCGGACACTCAGGGTCAGGTGAATATCCTATATATATCTGTTGATATCTCGGGTGCTATTAGAGATAGCGCAATAAACCAAAGAGAATTATCTGCAGGAGGCCCTGGCGCATGAATCTGTGCAACGGGAACGACCTCGGACCACCAGGGGCCGAGAAAACCACAGTCAAATGGGGCCGGACACTCAGGGTCAGGGTAAAATCCAATATATATCTGGTGATATCTCGGGTGCTATTACATATAGCGCAATAAATCAAAGTGCATTGTCTGTAGGAGGCCCTGGCGCATGAATCTGTGCAATGTGAACGACCTCGGACCACCAGGGGCCGAGAAAACCACAGTCTCATGGGGCCGAACACTCTGGGTCAGGGTAAAATCCAATATATAACTGTTGATATCTTGGGTGCTATTAGAGATAGGGCAATAAACCAAAGTGAATTATCTGCAGGAGACACTGACGCATGAATCTGTGCAGCGGGAACGAACTCGGACCACCAGGGGCCGAGACAACAACCGTCTCATTGGGCTGGACACTCAGGGTCAGGGTAAAATCCAATATATATCTGGTGATATCTCGGGTGCTATTACATATAGCGCAATAAATCAAAGTTCATTTTCTGCAGGAGACACTGGCGCATGAATCTGTGCAGCGGGAACGACCTCGGACCACCAGGGGCCGAGACAACAACCGTCTCATGGGGCCTGACACTCAGGGTCAGGGTAAAATCCAATATATATCTGGTGATATCTCGGGTGCTATTACATATAGCGCAATAAATCAAAGTTCATTGTCTGTAGGAGGCCCTGGCGCATGAATCTGTACAGCGGGAACGACCTCGGACCACCAGGGGCCGAGAAAACCACCGTCTCATGGGGCCGGACACTCAGGGTCAGTGAAAAATCCAATATATGTCTGGTGATATCTCGGGTGCTATTACAGATAGCGCAATAAATCAAAGTGCATTGACTGTAGGAGGCCCTGGCGCATGAATCTGTGCAGCGGGAACGACCTCGGACCACCAGGGTCCGAGAAAATCACAGTCTCATGGGGCCGGACACTCAGGGTCAGGGAAAAATCCAATATATATCTGGCGATATCTCGGGTGCTATTAGAGATAGCGCAATAAATCAAACTGCATTGTCTGTAGGAGGCCCTGGCGCATGAATCTGTACAGCGGGAACGACCTCGGACCACCAGGGACCGAGAAAAACACCGTCTCATGGGACCGGACACTCAGGGTCAGGGAAAAATCCAATATATATCTGGTGATATCTCGGGTGCTATTACATATAGCGCAATAAATCAAAGTTCATTGTCTGCAGGAGACACTGGCGCATGAATCTGTGCAGCGGGAACGACCTCGGACCACCAGGGTCCGAGAAAATCACAGTCTCATGGGGCCGGACACTCAGGGTCAGGGGAAAACCCAATATATATCTGGTGATATCTCGGGTGCTATTAGAGACAGCGCAATAAACCAAAGTGAATTATCTGCAGGAAGCCCTGGCGCATGAATCTGTGCAACGGGAACGACCTCGGACCACCAGGGGCCGAGAAAACCACAGTCTCATGGTGCCGGACACTCAGGGTCAGGGGAAAACCCAATATATATCTGGTGATATCTCGGGTGCTATTAGAGATAGCGCAATAAACCAAAGTGAATTATCTGCAGGAGGCCCTGGCGCATGAATCTGTGCAACGGGAACGACCTCGAACCACCAGGGGCCGAGAAAACCACAGTCTCATGGTGCCGGACACTCAGGGTCAGGGAAAAATCCAATATATATCTGGTGATATCTCGGGTGCTATTACAGATAGCGCAATAAATCGAAGCGCATTGTCTGTAGGAGGCCCTGGCGCCTGAATCTGTGCAGTGGGAAGACCTCGGACAACCAGGGGACGAGAAAACCACAGTCTCATGGGGCCGGACACTCAGGGTCAGGAGAAAATCCAATATATATCTGGTGATATCTCGGGTGCTATTAGAGATAGCGCAATAAATCAAAGTGCATTGTCTGTAGGAGGCCCTGGCGCCTGAATCTGTGCAGCGGGAACGACCTCGGAACACAAGGGGCCGAGACAACCACCGTCTCATGGGGCCGGACACTCAGGGTCAGGGAAAAATCCAATATATATCTGGTGATATCTCGGGTGCTATTACAGATAGCGCAATAAATCAAAGTGCATTGTCTGTAGGAGGCCCTGGCGCATGAATCTGTGCAGCGGGAACGACCTCGGACCACCAGGGTCCGAGAAAATCACAGTCTCATGGGGCCGGACACTCAGGGTCAGGGGAAAACCCAATATATATCTGGTGATATCTCGGGTGCTATTACAGATAGCGCAATAAATCAAACTGCATTGTCTGTAGGAGGCCCTGGCGCATGAATCTGTGCAGCGGGAACGACCTCGGACCACCAGGGTCCGAGAAAATCACAGTCTCATGGGGTCGGACCCTCAGGGTCAGGTGAATATCCTATATATATCTGTTGATATCTCGGGTGCTATTAGAGATAGCGCAATAAACCAAAGAGAATTATCTGCAGGAGGCCCTGGCGCATGAATCTGTGCAACGGGAACGACCTCGGACCACCAGGGGCCGAGAAAACCACAGTCTCATGGGGCCGGACACTCAGGGTCAGGGAAAAATCCAATATATATCTGGTGATATCTTGGGTGCTATTAGAGATAGCGCAATAAACCAAAGTGAATTATCTGCAGGAGGACCTGGCGCATGAATCTGTGCAGCGGGAACGACCTCGGACCACCAGGGGCCGAGACAACCACCGTCTCATGGGGCCGGACACTCAGGGTCAGGGGAAAATCCAATATATATCTGGTGATATGTCGGGTGCTATTACATATAGCGCAATAAATCAAAGTGCATTGTCTGTAGGAGGCCGTGGCGCATGAATCTGTACAGCGGGAACGACCTCGGACCACCAGGGTCCGAGAAAATCACAGTCTCATGGGGCCGGACACTCAGGGTCAGGTGAATATCCTATATATATCTGGTGATATCTCGGGTGCTATTAGAGATAGCGCAATAAACCAAAGAGAATTATCTGCAGGAGGCCCTGGCGCATGAATCTGTGCAACGGGAACGACCTCGGACCACCAGGGGCCGAGAAAACCACCGTCTCATGGGGCCGGACACTCAGGGTCAGTGTAAAATCCAATATATATCTGGTGATATCTCGGGTGCTATTACATATAGCGCAATAAATCTAAGTTCATTGTCTGCAGGAGACACTGGCGCATGAATCTGTGCAGCGGGAACGACCTCGGACCACCAGGGTCCGAGAAAATCACAGTCTCATGGGGCCGGACACTCAGGGTCAGGGGAAAACCCAATATATATCTGGTGATATCTCGGGTGCTATTAGAGATAGCGCAATAATCCAAAGTGAATTATCTGCAGGAAGCCCTGGCGCATGAATCTGTGCAACGGGAACGACCTCGGACCACCAGGGGCCGAGAAAACCACAGTCTCATGGTGCCGGACACTCAGGGTCAGGGGAAAACCCAATATATATCTGGTGATATCTCGGGTGCTATTAGAGATAGCGCAATAAACCAAAGTGAATTATCTGCAGGAGGCCCTGGCGCATGAATCTGTGCAACGGGAACGACCTCGGACCACCAGGGGCCGAGAAAACCACAGTCTCATGGGGCCGGACACTCAGGGTCAGGGAAAAATCCAATATATATCTGGTGATATCTTGGGTGCTATTAGAGATAGCGCAATAAACCAAAGTGAATTATCTGCAGGAGGACCTGGCGCATGAATCTGTGCAGCGGGAACGACCTCGGACCACCAGGGGCCGAGACAACCACCGTCTCATGGGGCCGGACACTCAGGGTCAGGGGAAAATCCAATATATATCTGGTGATATGTCGGGTGCTATTACATATAGCGCAATAAATCAACGTGCATTGTCTGTAGGAGGCCGTGGCGCATGAATCTGTACAGCGGGAACGACCTCGGACCACCAGGGTCCGAGAAAATCACAGTCTCATGGGGCCGGACACTCAGGGTCAGGTGAATATCCTATATATATCTGGTGATATCTCGGGTGCTATTAGAGATAGCGCAATAAACCAAAGAGAATTATCTGCAGGAGGCCCTGGCGCATGAATCTGTGCAACGGGAACGACCTCGGACCACCAGGGGCCGAGAAAACCACCGTCTCATGGGGCCGGACACTCAGGGTCAGTGTAAAATCCAATATATATCTGGTGATATCTCGGGTGCTATTACATATAGCGCAATAAATCAAAGTTCATTGTCTGCAGGAGACACTGGCGCATGAATCTGTGCAGCGGGAACGACCTCGGACCACCAGGGTCCGAGAAAATCACAGTCTCATGGGGCCGGACACTCAGGGTCAGGGGAAAACCCAATATATATCTGGTGATATCTCGGGTGCTATTAGAGATAGCGCAATAATCCAAAGTGAATTATCTGCAGGAAGCCCTGGCGCATGAATCTGTGCAACGGGAACGACCTCGGACCACCAGGGGCCGAGAAAACCACAGTCTCATGGTGCCGGACACTCAGGGTCAGGGGAAAACCCAATATATATCTGGTGATATCTCGGGTGCTATTAGAGATAGCGCAATAAACCAAAGTGAATTATCTGCAGGAGGCCCTGGCGCATGAATCTGTGCAACGGGAACGACCTCGAACCACCAGGGGCCGAGAAAACCACAGTCTCATGGGGCCGAACACTCTGGGTCAGGGTAAAATCCAATATATAACTGTTGATATCTTGGGTGCTATTAGAGATAGGGCAATAAACCAAAGTGAATTATCTGCAGGAGACACTGGCGCATGAATCTGTGCAGCGGGAACGAACTCGTACCACCAGGGGCCGAGACAACAACCGTCTCATTGGGCTGGACACTCAGGGTCAGGGTAAAATCCAATATATATCTGGTGATATCTCGGGTGCTATTACATATAGCGCAATAAATCAAAGTTCATTTTCTGCAGGAGACACTGGCGCATGAATCTGTGCAGCGGGAACGACCTCGGACCACCAGGGGCCGAGACAACAACCGTCTCATGGGGCCTGACACTCAGGGTCAGGGTAAAATCCAATATATATCTGGTGATATCTCGGGTGCTATTACATATAGCGCAATAAATCAAAGTTCATTGTCTGTAGGAGGCCCTGGCGCATGAATCTGTACAGCGGGAACGACCTCGGACCACCAGGGGCCGAGAAAACCACCGTCTCATGGGGCCGGACACTCAGGGTCAGTGAAAAATCCAATATATGTCTGGTGATATCTCGGGTGCTATTACAGATAGCGCAATAAATCAAAGTGCATTGACTGTAGGAGGCCCTGGCGCATGAATCTGTGCAGCGGGAACGACCTCGGACCACCAGGGTCCGAGAAAATCACAGTCTCATGGGGCCGGACACTCAGGGTCAGGGAAAAATACAATATATATCTGGCGATATCTCGGGTGCTATTAGAGATAGCGCAATAAATCAAACTGCATTGTCTGTAGGAGGCCCTGGCGCATGAATCTGTACAGCGGGAACGACCTCGGACCACCAGGGACCGAGAAAAACACCGTCTCATGGGACCGGACACTCAGGGTCAGGGAAAAATCCAATATATATCTGGTGATATCTCGGGTGCTATTACATATAGCGCAATAAATCAAAGTTCATTGTCTGCAGGAGACACTGGCGCATGAATCTGTGCAGCGGGAACGACCTCGGACCACCAGGGTCCGAGAAAATCACAGTCTCATGGGGCCGGACACTCAGGGTCAGGGGAAAACCCAATATATATCTGGTGATATCTCGGGTGCTATTAGAGACAGCGCAATAAACCAAAGTGAATTATCTGCAGGAAGCCCTGGCGCATGAATCTGTGCAACGGGAACGACCTCGGACCACCAGGGGCCGAGAAAACCACAGTCTCATGGTGCCGGACACTCAGGGTCAGGGGAAAACCCAATATATATCTGGTGATATCTCGGGTGCTATTAGAGATAGCGCAATAAACCAAAGTGAATTATCTGCAGGAGGCCCTGGCGCATGAATCTGTGCAACGGGAACGACCTCGAACCACCAGGGGCCGAGAAAACCACAGTCTCATGGTGCCGGACACTCAGGGTCAGGGAAAAATCCAATATATATATGGTGATATCTCGGGTGCTATTACAGATAGCGCAATAAATCGAAGCGCATTGTCTGTAGGAGGCCCTGGCGCCTGAATCTGTGCAGTGGGAACGACCTCGGACAACCAGGGGACGAGAAAACCACAGTCTCATGGGGCCGGACACTCAGGGTCAGGAGAAAATCCAATATATATCTGGTGATATCTCGGGTGCTATTAGAGATAGCGCAATAAATCAAAGTGCATTGTCTGTAGGAGGCCCTGGCGCCTGAATCTGTGCAGCGGGAACGACCTCGGAACACAAGGGGCCGAGACAACCACCGTCTCATGGGGCCGGACACTCAGGGTCAGGGAAAAATCCAATATATATCTGGTGATATCTCGGGTGCTATTACAGATAGCGCAATAAATCAAAGTGCATTGTCTGTAGGAGGCCCTGGCGCATGAATCTGTGCAGCGGGAACGACCTCGGACCACCAGGGTCCGAGAAAATCACAGTCTCATGGGGCCGGACACTCAGGGTCAGGGGAAAACCCAATATATATCTGGTGATATCTCGGGTGCTATTACAGATAGCGCAATAAATCAAACTGCATTGTCTGTAGGAGGCCCTGGCGCATGAATCTGTGCAGCGGGAACGACCTCGGACCACCAGGGTCCGAGAAAATCACAGTCTCATGGGGTCGGACCCTCAGGGTCAGGTGAATATCCTATATATATCTGTTGATATCTCGGGTGCTATTAGAGATAGCGCAATAAACCAAAGAGAATTATCTGCAGGAGGCCCTGGCGCATGAATCTGTGCAACGGGAACGACCTCGGACCACCAGGGGCCGAGAAAACCACAGTCTCATGGGGCCGGACACTCAGGGTCAGGGAAAAATCCAATATATATCTGGTGATATCTTGGGTGCTATTAGAGATAGCGCAATAAACCAAAGTGAATTATCTGCAGGAGGACCTGGCGCATGAATCTGTGCAGCGGGAACGACCTCGGACCACCAGGGGCCGAGACAACCACCGTCTCATGGGGCCGGACACTCAGGGTCAGGGGAAAATCCAATATATATCTGGTGATATGTCGGGTGCTATTACATATAGCGCAATAAATCAAAGTGCATTGTCTGTAGGAGGCCCTGGCGCATGAATCTGTGCAGCGGGAACGACCTCGGACCACCAGGGTCCGAGAAAATCACAGTCTCATGGGGCCGGACACTCAGGGTCAGGTGAATATCCTATATATATCTGTTGATATCTCGGGTGCTATTAGAGATAGCGCAATAAACCAAAGAGAATTATCTGCAGGAGGCCCTGGCGCATGAATCTGTGCAACGGGAACGACCTCGGACCACCAGGGGCCGAGAAAACCACAGTCAAATGGGGCCGGACACTCAGGGTCAGGGTAAAATCCAATATATATCTGGTGATATCTCGGGTGCTATTACATATAGCGCAATAAATCAAAGTGCATTGTCTGTAGGAGGCCCTGGCGCATGAATCTGTGCAATGTGAACGACCTCGGACCACCAGGGGCCGAGAAAACCACAGTCTCATGGGGCCGAACACTCTGGGTCAGGGTAAAATCCAATATATAACTGTTGATATCTTGGGTGCTATTAGAGATAGGGCAATAAACCAAAGTGAATTATCTGCAGGAGACACTGACGCATGAATCTGTGCAGCGGGAACGAACTCGGACCACCAGGGGCCGAGACAACAACCGTCTCATTGGGCTGGACACTCAGGGTCAGGGTAAAATCCAATATATATCTGGTGATATCTCGGGTGCTATTACATATAGCGCAATAAATCAAAGTTCATTTTCTGCAGGAGACACTGGCGCATGAATCTGTGCAGCGGGAACGACCTCGGACCACCAGGGGCCGAGACAACAACCGTCTCATGGGGCCTGACACTCAGGGTCAGGGTAAAATCCAATATATATCTGGTGATATCTCGGGTGCTATTACATATAGCGCAATAAATCAAAGTTCATTGTCTGTAGGAGGCCCTGGCGCAAGAATCTGTACAGCGGGAACGACCTCGGACCACCAGGGGCCGAGAAAACCACCGTCTCATGGGGCCGGACACTCAGGGTCAGTGAAAAATCCAATATATGTCTGGTGATATCTCGGGTGCTATTACAGATAGCGCAATAAATCAAAGTGCATTGACTGTAGGAGGCCCTGGCGCATGAATCTGTGCAGCGGGAACGACCTCGGACCACCAGGGTCCGAGAAAATCACAGTCTCATGGGGCCGGACACTCAGGGTCAGGGAAAAATCCAATATATATCTGGCGATATCTCGGGTGCTATTAGAGATAGCGCAATAAATCAAACTGCATTGTCTGTAGGAGGCCCTGGCGCATGAATCTGTACAGCGGGAACGACCTCGGACCACCAGGGACCGAGAAAAACACCGTCTCATGGGACCGGACACTCAGGGTCAGGGAAAAATCCAATATATATCTGGTGATATCTCGGGTGCTATTACATATAGCGCAATAAATCAAAGTTCATTGTCTGCAGGAGACACTGGCGCATGAATCTGTGCAGCGGGAACGACCTCGGACCACCAGGGTCCGAGAAAATCACAGTCTCATGGGGCCGGACACTCAGGGTCAGGGGAAAACCCAATATATATCTGGTGATATCTCGGGTGCTATTAGAGACAGCGCAATAAACCAAAGTGAATTATCTGCAGGAAGCCCTGGCGCATGAATCTGTGCAACGGGAACGACCTCGGACCACCAGGGGCCGAGAAAACCACAGTCTCATGGTGCCGGACACTCAGGGTCAGGGGAAAACCCAATATATATCTGGTGATATCTCGGGTGCTATTAGAGATAGCGCAATAAACCAAAGTGAATTATCTGCAGGAGGCCCTGGCGCATGAATCTGTGCAACGGGAACGACCTCGAACCACCAGGGGCCGAGAAAACCACAGTCTCATGGTGCCGGACACTCAGGGTCAGGGAAAAATCCAATATATATCTGGTGATATCTCGGGTGCTATTACAGATAGCGCAATAAATCGAAGCGCATTGTCTGTAGGAGGCCCTGGCGCCTGAATCTGTGCAGTGGGAAGACCTCGGACAACCAGGGGACGAGAAAACCACAGTCTCATGGGGCCGGACACTCAGGGTCAGGAGAAAATCCAATATATATCTGGTGATATCTCGGGTGCTATTAGAGATAGCGCAATAAATCAAAGTGCATTGTCTGTAGGAGGCCCTGGCGCCTGAATCTGTGCAGCGGGAACGACCTCGGAACACAAGGGGCCGAGACAACCACCGTCTCATGGGGCCGGACACTCAGGGTCAGGGAAAAATCCAATATATATCTGGTGATATCTCGGGTGCTATTACAGATAGCGCAATAAATCAAAGTGCATTGTCTGTAGGAGGCCCTGGCGCATGAATCTGTGCAGCGGGAACGACCTCGGACCACCAGGGTCCGAGAAAATCACAGTCTCATGGGGCCGGACACTCAGGGTCAGGGGAAAACCCAATATATATCTGGTGATATCTCGGGTGCTATTACAGATAGCGCAATAAATCAAACTGCATTGTCTGTAGGAGGCCCTGGCGCATGAATCTGTGCAGCGGGAACGACCTCGGACCACCAGGGTCCGAGAAAATCACAGTCTCATGGGGTCGGACCCTCAGGGTCAGGTGAATATCCTATATATATCTGTTGATATCTCGGGTGCTATTAGAGATAGCGCAATAAACCAAAGAGAATTATCTGCAGGAGGCCCTGGCGCATGAATCTGTGCAACGGGAACGACCTCGGACCACCAGGGGCCGAGAAAACCACAGTCTCATGGGGCCGGACACTCAGGGTCAGGGAAAAATCCAATATATATCTGGTGATATCTTGGGTGCTATTAGAGATAGCGCAATAAACCAAAGTGAATTATCTGCAGGAGGACCTGGCGCATGAATCTGTGCAGCGGGAACGACCTCGGACCACCAGGGGCCGAGACAACCACCGTCTCATGGGGCCGGACACTCAGGGTCAGGGGAAAATCCAATATATATCTGGTGATATGTCGGGTGCTATTACATATAGCGCAATAAATCAAAGTGCATTGTCTGTAGGAGGCCGTGGCGCATGAATCTGTACAGCGGGAACGACCTCGGACCACCAGGGTCCGAGAAAATCACAGTCTCATGGGGCCGGACACTCAGGGTCAGGTGAATATCCTATATATATCTGGTGATATCTCGGGTGCTATTAGAGATAGCGCAATAAACCAAAGAGAATTATCTGCAGGAGGCCCTGGCGCATGAATCTGTGCAACGGGAACGACCTCGGACCACCAGGGGCCGAGAAAACCACCGTCTCATGGGGCCGGACACTCAGGGTCAGTGTAAAATCCAATATATATCTGGTGATATCTCGGGTGCTATTACATATAGCGCAATAAATCTAAGTTCATTGTCTGCAGGAGACACTGGCGCATGAATCTGTGCAGCGGGAACGACCTCGGACCACCAGGGTCCGAGAAAATCACAGTCTCATGGGGCCGGACACTCAGGGTCAGGGGAAAACCCAATATATATCTGGTGATATCTCGGGTGCTATTAGAGATAGCGCAATAATCCAAAGTGAATTATCTGCAGGAAGCCCTGGCGCATGAATCTGTGCAACGGGAACGACCTCGGACCACCAGGGGCCGAGAAAACCACAGTCTCATGGTGCCGGACACTCAGGGTCAGGGGAAAACCCAATATATATCTGGTGATATCTCGGGTGCTATTAGAGATAGCGCAATAAACCAAAGTGAATTATCTGCAGGAGGCCCTGGCGCATGAATCTGTGCAACGGGAACGACCTCGGACCACCAGGGGCCGAGAAAACCACAGTCTCATGGGGCCGGACACTCAGGGTCAGGGAAAAATCCAATATATATCTGGTGATATCTTGGGTGCTATTAGAGATAGCGCAATAAACCAAAGTGAATTATCTGCAGGAGGACCTGGCGCATGAATCTGTGCAGCGGGAACGACCTCGGACCACCAGGGGCCGAGACAACCACCGTCTCATGGGGCCGGACACTCAGGGTCAGGGGAAAATCCAATATATATCTGGTGATATGTCGGGTGCTATTACATATAGCGCAATAAATCAACGTGCATTGTCTGTAGGAGGCCGTGGCGCATGAATCTGTACAGCGGGAACGACCTCGGACCACCAGGGTCCGAGAAAATCACAGTCTCATGGGGCCGGACACTCAGGGTCAGGTGAATATCCTATATATATCTGGTGATATCTCGGGTGCTATTAGAGATAGCGCAATAAACCAAAGAGAATTATCTGCAGGAGGCCCTGGCGCATGAATCTGTGCAACGGGAACGACCTCGGACCACCAGGGGCCGAGAAAACCACCGTCTCATGGGGCCGGACACTCAGGGTCAGTGTAAAATCCAATATATATCTGGTGATATCTCGGGTGCTATTACATATAGCGCAATAAATCAAAGTTCATTGTCTGCAGGAGACACTGGCGCATGAATCTGTGCAGCGGGAACGACCTCGGACCACCAGGGTCCGAGAAAATCACAGTCTCATGGGGCCGGACACTCAGGGTCAGGGGAAAACCCAATATATATCTGGTGATATCTCGGGTGCTATTAGAGATAGCGCAATAATCCAAAGTGAATTATCTGCAGGAAGCCCTGGCGCATGAATCTGTGCAACGGGAACGACCTCGGACCACCAGGGGCCGAGAAAACCACAGTCTCATGGTGCCGGACACTCAGGGTCAGGGGAAAACCCAATATATATCTGGTGATATCTCGGGTGCTATTAGAGATAGCGCAATAAACCAAAGTGAATTATCTGCAGGAGGCCCTGGCGCATGAATCTGTGCAACGGGAACGACCTCGAACCACCAGGGGCCGAGAAAACCACAGTCTCATGGGGCCGAACACTCTGGGTCAGGGTAAAATCCAATATATAACTGTTGATATCTTGGGTGCTATTAGAGATAGGGCAATAAACCAAAGTGAATTATCTGCAGGAGACACTGGCGCATGAATCTGTGCAGCGGGAACGAACTCGTACCACCAGGGGCCGAGACAACAACCGTCTCATTGGGCTGGACACTCAGGGTCAGGGTAAAATCCAATATATATCTGGTGATATCTCGGGTGCTATTACATATAGCGCAATAAATCAAAGTTCATTTTCTGCAGGAGACACTGGCGCATGAATCTGTGCAGCGGGAACGACCTCGGACCACCAGGGGCCGAGACAACAACCGTCTCATGGGGCCTGACACTCAGGGTCAGGGTAAAATCCAATATATATCTGGTGATATCTCGGGTGCTATTACATATAGCGCAATAAATCAAAGTTCATTGTCTGTAGGAGGCCCTGGCGCATGAATCTGTACAGCGGGAACGACCTCGGACCACCAGGGGCCGAGAAAACCACCGTCTCATGGGGCCGGACACTCAGGGTCAGTGAAAAATCCAATATATGTCTGGTGATATCTCGGGTGCTATTACAGATAGCGCAATAAATCAAAGTGCATTGACTGTAGGAGGCCCTGGCGCATGAATCTGTGCAGCGGGAACGACCTCGGACCACCAGGGTCCGAGAAAATCACAGTCTCATGGGGCCGGACACTCAGGGTCAGGGAAAAATACAATATATATCTGGCGATATCTCGGGTGCTATTAGAGATAGCGCAATAAATCAAACTGCATTGTCTGTAGGAGGCCCTGGCGCATGAATCTGTACAGCGGGAACGACCTCGGACCACCAGGGACCGAGAAAAACACCGTCTCATGGGACCGGACACTCAGGGTCAGGGAAAAATCCAATATATATCTGGTGATATCTCGGGTGCTATTACATATAGCGCAATAAATCAAAGTTCATTGTCTGCAGGAGACACTGGCGCATGAATCTGTGCAGCGGGAACGACCTCGGACCACCAGGGTCCGAGAAAATCACAGTCTCATGGGGCCGGACACTCAGGGTCAGGGGAAAACCCAATATATATCTGGTGATATCTCGGGTGCTATTAGAGACAGCGCAATAAACCAAAGTGAATTATCTGCAGGAAGCCCTGGCGCATGAATCTGTGCAACGGGAACGACCTCGGACCACCAGGGGCCGAGAAAACCACAGTCTCATGGTGCCGGACACTCAGGGTCAGGGGAAAACCCAATATATATCTGGTGATATCTCGGGTGCTATTAGAGATAGCGCAATAAACCAAAGTGAATTATCTGCAGGAGGCCCTGGCGCATGAATCTGTGCAACGGGAACGACCTCGAACCACCAGGGGCCGAGAAAACCACAGTCTCATGGTGCCGGACACTCAGGGTCAGGGAAAAATCCAATATATATATGGTGATATCTCGGGTGCTATTACAGATAGCGCAATAAATCGAAGCGCATTGTCTGTAGGAGGCCCTGGCGCCTGAATCTGTGCAGTGGGAACGACCTCGGACAACCAGGGGACGAGAAAACCACAGTCTCATGGGGCCGGACACTCAGGGTCAGGAGAAAATCCAATATATATCTGGTGATATCTCGGGTGCTATTAGAGATAGCGCAATAAATCAAAGTGCATTGTCTGTAGGAGGCCCTGGCGCCTGAATCTGTGCAGCGGGAACGACCTCGGAACACAAGGGGCCGAGACAACCACCGTCTCATGGGGCCGGACACTCAGGGTCAGGGAAAAATCCAATATATATCTGGTGATATCTCGGGTGCTATTACAGATAGCGCAATAAATCAAAGTGCATTGTCTGTAGGAGGCCCTGGCGCATGAATCTGTGCAGCGGGAACGACCTCGGACCACCAGGGTCCGAGAAAATCACAGTCTCATGGGGCCGGACACTCAGGGTCAGGGGAAAACCCAATATATATCTGGTGATATCTCGGGTGCTATTACAGATAGCGCAATAAATCAAACTGCATTGTCTGTAGGAGGCCCTGGCGCATGAATCTGTGCAGCGGGAACGACCTCGGACCACCAGGGTCCGAGAAAATCACAGTCTCATGGGGTCGGACCCTCAGGGTCAGGTGAATATCCTATATATATCTGTTGATATCTCGGGTGCTATTAGAGATAGCGCAATAAACCAAAGAGAATTATCTGCAGGAGGCCCTGGCGCATGAATCTGTGCAACGGGAACGACCTCGGACCACCAGGGGCCGAGAAAACCACAGTCTCATGGGGCCGGACACTCAGGGTCAGGGAAAAATCCAATATATATCTGGTGATATCTTGGGTGCTATTAGAGATAGCGCAATAAACCAAAGTGAATTATCTGCAGGAGGACCTGGCGCATGAATCTGTGCAGCGGGAACGACCTCGGACCACCAGGGGCCGAGACAACCACCGTCTCATGGGGCCGGACACTCAGGGTCAGGGGAAAATCCAATATATATCTGGTGATATGTCGGGTGCTATTACATATAGCGCAATAAATCAAAGTGCATTGTCTGTAGGAGGCCGTGGCGCATGAATCTGTACAGCGGGAACGACCTCGGACCACCAGGGTCCGAGAAAATCACAGTCTCATGGGGCCGGACACTCAGGGTCAGGTGAATATCCTATATATATCTGGTGATATCTCGGGTGCTATTAGAGATAGCGCAATAAACCAAAGAGAATTATCTGCAGGAGGCCCTGGCGCATGAATCTGTGCAACGGGAACGACCTCGGACCACCAGGGGCCGAGAAAACCACCGTCTCATGGGGCCGGACACTCAGGGTCAGTGTAAAATCCAATATATATCTGGTGATATCTCGGGTGCTATTACATATAGCGCAATAAATCAAAGTTCATTGTCTGCAGGAGACACTGGCGCATGAATCTGTGCAGCGGGAACGACCTCGGACCACCAGGGTCCGAGAAAATCACAGTCTCATGGGGCCGGACACTCAGGGTCAGGGGAAAACCCAATATATATCTGGTGATATCTCGGGTGCTATTAGAGATAGCGCAATAATCCAAAGTGAATTATCTGCAGGAAGCCCTGGCGCATGAATCTGTGCAACGGGAACGACCTCGGACCACCAGGGGCCGAGAAAACCACAGTCTCATGGTGCCGGACACTCAGGGTCAGGGGAAAACCCAATATATATCTGGTGATATCTCGGGTGCTATTAGAGATAGCGCAATAAACCAAAGTGAATTATCTGCAGGAGGCCCTGGCGCATGAATCTGTGCAACGGGAACGACCTCGAACCACCAGGGGCCGAGAAAACCACAGTCTCATGGTGCCGGACACTCAGGGTCAGGGAAAAATCCAATATATATCTGGTGATATCTCGGGTGCTATTACATATAGCGCAATAAATCAAAGTTCATTGTCTGTAGGAGGCCCTGGCGCATGAATCTGTACAGCGGGAACGACCTCGGACCACCAGGGGCCGAGAAAACCACCGTCTCATGGGGCCGGACACTCAGGGTCAGTGAAAAATCCAATATATGTCTGGTGATATCTCGGGTGCTATTACAGATAGCGCAATAAATCAAAGTGCATTGACTGTAGGAGGCCCTGGCGCATGAATCTGTGCAGCGGGAACGACCTCGGACCACCAGGGTCCGAGAAAATCACAGTCTCATGTGGCCGGACACTCAGGGTCAGGGAAAAATCCAATATATATCTGGCGATATCTCGTGTGCTATTAGAGATAGCGCAATAAATCAAACTGCATTGTCTGTAGGAGGCCCTGGCGCATGAATCTGTACAGCGGGAACGACCTCGGACCACCAGGGACCGAGAAAAACACCGTCTCATGGGACCGGACACTCAGGGTCAGGGAAAAATCCAATATATATCTGGTGATATCTCGGGTGCTATTACATATAGCGCAATAAATCAAAGTTCATTGTCTGCAGGAGACACTGGCGCATGAATCTGTGCAGCGGGAACGACCTCGGACCACCAGGGTCCGAGAAAATCACAGTCTCATGGGGCCGGACACTCAGGGTCAGGGGAAAACCCAATATATATCTGGTGATATCTCGGGTGCTATTAGAGATAGCGCAATAAACCAAAGTGAATTATCTGCAGGAAGCCCTGGCGTATGAATCTGTGCAACGGGAACGACCTCGGACCACCAGGGGCCGAGAAAACCACAGTCTCATGGTGCCGGACACTCAGGGTCAGGGAAAAATCCAATATATATCTGGTGATATCTCGGGTGCTATTACAGATAGCGCAATAAATCGAAGCGCATTGTCGGTAGGAGGCCCTGGCGCCTGAATCTGTGCAGTGGGAACGACCTCGGACAACCAGGGGACGAGAAAACCACAGTCTCATGGGGCCGGACACTCAGGGTCAGGGGAAAATCCAATATATATCTGGTGATATCTCGGGTGCTATTAGAGATAGCGCAATAAATCAAAGTGCATTGTCTGTAGGAGGCCCTGGCGCATGAATCTGTGCAGCGGGAACGTCCTCGGACCTCCAGGGGCCGAGACAACCACCGTCTCATGGGGCCGGACACTCAGGGTCAGGGGAAAATCCAATATATATCTGGTGATATGTCGGGTGCTATTACCGATAGCGCAATAAATCAAAGTGCATTGTCTGTAGGAGGCCCTGGCGCATGAATCTGTACAGCGGGAACGACCTCGGACCACCAGGGGCCGAGAAAAACACCGTCTCATGGGGCCGGACACTCAGGGTCAGTGAAAAATAAAATATATATCTGGTGATATCTCGGGTGCTATTACAGATAGCGCAATAAATCAAAGTGCATTGTCTGTAGGAGGCCCTGGCGCATGAATCTGTGCTGCGGGAACGACCTCGGAACACGAGGGGCCGAGACAACCACCGTCTCATGGGGCCGGACACTCAGGGTCAGGGAAAAATCCAATATATATCTGGTGATATCTCGGGTGCTATTACAGATAGCACAATAAATCAAAGTGCATTGTCTGTAGGAGGCCCTGGCTCATGAATCTGTACAGCGGGAACGACCTCGGACCACCAGAGGCCGAGAAAAACACCGTCTCATGGGGCCGGACACTCAGGGTCAGTGAAAAATAAAATATATATCTGGTGATATCTCGGGTGCTATTACAGATAGCGCAATAAATCAAACTGCATTGTCTGTAGGAGGCCCTGGCGCATGAATCTGTGCAGCGGGAACGACCTCGGACCACCAGGGTCCGAGAAAATCACAGTCTCATGGGGCCGGACACTCAGGGTCAGGGGAAAATCCAATATATATCTGGTGATATGTCGGGTGCTATTACAGATAGCGCAATAAATCAAAGTGCATTGTCTGTAGGAGGCCCTGGCGCATGAATCTGTACAGCGGGAACGACCTCGGACCACCAGGGGCCGAGAAAAACACCGTCTCATGGGGCCGGACACTCAGGGTCAGTGAAAAATAAAATATATATCTGGTGATATCTTGGGTGCTATTAGAGATAGCGCAATAAACCAAAGTGAATTATCTGCAGGAGGACCTCGCGCATGAATCTGTGCAGCGGGAACGACCTCGGACCACCAGGGGCCGAGACAACCACCGTCTCATGGGGCCGGACACTCAGGGTCGGTGTAAAATCCAATATATATCTGGTGATATCTCGGGTGCTATTACATATAGCGCAATAAATCAAAGTTCATTGTCTGCAGGAGACACTGGCGCATGAATCTGTGCAGCGGGAACGACCTCGGACCACCAGGGGCCGAGACACCAACCGTCTCATGGGGCCTGACACTCAGGGTCAGGGTAAAATCCAATATATATCTGGTGATATCCCGGGTGCTATTACATATAGCGCAATAAATCAAAGTTCATTGTCTGTAGGAGGCCCTGGCGCATGAATATGTACAGCGGGAACGACCTCGGACCACCAGGGGCCGAGAAAACCACCGTCTCATGGGGCCGGACACTCAGGGTCAGGGTAAAATCCAATATATAACTGGTGATATCTCGGGTGCTATTACATATAGCGCAATAAATCAAAGTGCATTGTCTGTAGGAGGCCCTGGCGCATGAATCTGTGGAATGTGAACGACCTCGGACCACCAGGGGCCGAGAAAACCACTGTCTCATGGGGCCGAACACTCTGGGTCAGGGTAAAATCCAATATATATCTGTTGATATCTTGGGTGCTATTAGAGATAGGGCAATAAACCAAAGTGAATTATCTACAGGAGACACTGGCGCATGAATCTGTTCAGCGGGAACGACCTCGGACCACCAGGGGCCGAGACAACAACCGTCTCATGGGGCTGGACACTCAGGGTCAGGGTAATATCCAATATATATCTGGTGATATCTCGGGTGCTATTACATATAGCGCAATAAATCAAAGTTCATTGTCTGCAGGAGACACTGGCGCATGAATCTGTGCAGCGGGAACGACCTCGGACCACCTGGGGCCGAGACAACAACCGTCTCATGGGGCCTGACACTCAGGGTCAGGGTAAAATCCAATATATATCTGGTGATATCTCGGGTGCTATTACATATAGCGCAATAAATCAAAGTTCATTGTCTGTAGGAGGCCCTGGCGCATGAATCTGTACAGCGGGAACGACCTCGGAACACCAGGGGCCGAGAAAACCACCGTCTCATGGGGCCGGACACTCAGGGTCAGTGAAAAATCCAATATATATCTGGTGATATCTCGGGTGCTATTACAGATAGCGCAATAAATCAGACTGCATTGTCTGTAGGAGGCCCTGGCGCATGAATCTGTACAGCGGGAACGACCTCGGACCACCAGGGACCGAGAAAAACACCGTCTCATGGGACCGGACACTCAGGGTCAGGGAAAAATCCAATATATATCTGGCGATATCTCGGGTGCTATTACAGATAGCGCAATAAATCAAAGTGCATTGTCTGTAGGAGGCCCTGGCGCATGAGTCTGTACAGCGGGAACGACCTCGGACCACCAGGGGCCGAGAAAAACACCGTCTCATGGGGCCGGACACTCAGGCTCAGTGAAAAATAAAATATATATCTGGTGATATCTCGGGTGCTATTACAGATAGCGCAATAAATCAAAGTGCGTTGTCTGTAGGAGGCCCTGACGCATGAATCTGTACAGCGGGAACGACCTCGGACCACCAGGGTCCGAGAAAATCACAGTCTCATGGGGCCGGACACTCAGGGTCAGGTGAATATCCTATATATATCTGGTGATATCTCGGGTGCTATTAGAGATAGCGCAATAAACCAAAGAGAATTATCTGCAGGAGGCCCTGGCGCATGAATCTGTGCAACGGGAACGACCTCGGACCACCAGGGGCCGAGAAAACCACAGTCACATGGGGCCGGACTCTCAGGGTCAGGGAAAAATCCAATATATATCTGGTGATATCTTGGGTGCTATTAGAGATAGCGCAATAAACCAAAGTGAATTATCTGCAGGAGGACCTGGCGCATGAATCTGTGCAGCGGGAACGACCTCGGACCACCAGGGGCGAGAAAACCACCGTCTCATGGGGCCGGACACTCAGAGTCAGGGGAAAATCAAATATATGTCTGGTGATATCTCGGGTGCTATTAGAGATAGCGCAATAAACCAAAGTGAATTATCTGCAGGAGGCCCTGGCGCATGAATCTGTGCAGCGGGAACGACCTCGGTCCACCAGGGGCCGAGAAAACCACCGTCTCATGGGGCTGGACACTCAGGCTGAGGGAAATATCCAATATATATCTGGTGATATCTCGGGTGCTATTACAGATAGCGCAATAAATCAAAGTTCATTACGTGTAGGAGGCCCTGGCGCATGAATCTGTGCAGCGGGACCGTCCTCGGACCACCAGGGGCCGAGTAAACCACAGTCTCATGGGGCCGGACACTCAGGGTCAGGGGAAAATACAATATATATCTGGTGATATCTCGGGTGCTATTACAGATAGCGCAATAAATCAAAGTGCACTGTCTGTAGGAGGCCCTGGCGCACGAATCTGTGCAGCGGGAACGACCTCGGACCACCAGGGGCCGAGAAAACCACAGTCTCATGGGGCCGGACACTCAGGGTCAGGGCAAAATACAATATATATCTGGTGATATCTCGGGTGCTATTAGAGATAGCGCAATAAACCAAAGTGAATTCTCTGCAGGAGGCCCTGGCGCATGAATGTGTGCAGAGGGAACGACCTCGGACCACCAGGGGCCGAGGAAACCACAGTCTCATGGGGCCGGACACTCAGGGTCAGGGAAAAATCCAATATATATCTGGTGATATCTCGGGTGCTATTACAGATAGCGGAATAAATCAAAGTGCACTGTCTGTAGGAGGCCCTGGCGCATGAATCTGGCCTGCGGGAACGACATCGGACAACCAGGGGCCGAGAAAATTACAGATTTTCGGTATCCGCCAACCAAAGTCATGTAAAAATCCAGCATATATATGGAGCTTTCTCGGGAGCTATTACAGATAGCGCAATAAATCAAAGTGCACTGTCTGTAGGAGGCCCTGGCGCATGAATCTGGCCTGCGGGAACGACATCGGACAACCAGGGGCCGAGAAAATTACAGATTTTCGGTATCCGCCACCCAAAGTCATGTAAAAATCCAGCATATATATGGAGCTTTCTCGGGAGCTATTACAGATAGCGCAATAAATCAAAGTGCACTGTCTGTAGGAGGCCCTGGCGCATGAATCTGGCCTGCGGGAACGACATCGGACAACCAGGGGCCGAGAAAATTACAGATTTTCGGTATCCGCCACCCAAAGTCATGTAAAAATCCAGCATATATATGGAGCTTTCTCGGGAGCTATTACAGATAGCGCAATAAATCAAAGTGCACTGTCTGTAGGAGGCCCTGGCGCATGAATCTGGGCAGCGGGAACGACCTCGGACCACCAGGGGCCGAGAAAACCACCGTCTAACGGGGCCGGACACTCCGGCTCAGGGGAAAATCCAATATATATCTGGCGATATCTCGGGTGCTATTAGAGATAGCGCAACAAATCAAATTGCAGTGTCTGCAGGAGGCCCTGGAGCATGAATCTGGTCAGCGGGAACGACCTCGGACCACCAGGGGCCGAGAAAATCACAGTCACATGGGGCCGGACACTAAGGGTCAGGGAAAAATCCAGTATATATCAGGTGATATCTCGGGTGCTATTACAGATAGCGCAATAAATCAAAGTGCATTGCCTGTAGGAGGCCCTGGCGCATGAATCGGTGCAGCGGGAACGACCTCGGAACACCACAGGCCGAGAAAACCACCGTCACATGGGGCCGGACACTAAGGGTCACGGAAAAATCCAATATATATCTGGTGATATCTCGGGTGCTATTACAGATAGCGCAATAAATCAAAGTGCATTGTCTGTAGGAGGCCCTGGCGCATGAATCTGTCCAGCGGGAACGACCGCGGACCACCAGGGGCCGAGAAAACCACCGTCTCATGGGGCCGGACACTCAGGGTCAGGGGAAAATCCAATATATATCTGGTGATATCTCGGGTGCTATTAGAGATAGCGCAATAAACGAAAGTGAATTATCTGCAGGAGGCCCTGGCGCATGAATCTGGCCAGCGGGAACGACCTCGGACCACCAGGGGCCGAGAGAACCACAGTCTCACGGGGCCGGACACTAACGGTCACGGAAAAATCCAATATATATCTGGTGATATCTCGGGTGCTATTACAGATAGCGCAATAAATCAAAGTGCATTGTCTGTAGGAGGCCCTGGCGCATGAATCTGGCCAGCGGGAACGACCACGGACCACCAGGGGCCGAGAAAACCACCGTCTCATGGGGCCGGACACTCAGGGTCAGGGGAAAATCCAATATATATCTGGTGATATCTCGGTTGCTATTAGAGATAGCGCAATAAACAAAAGTGAATTATCTGCAGGAGGCCCTGGCGCATGAATCTGTGCGGCGGGAACGACCTCGGTCCACCACAGGCCGAGATAACCACCGTCACATGGGGCCGGACACTAAGGGTCACGGAAAAATCCAATATGTATCTGGTGATATCTCGGGTGCTATTACAGATAGCGCAATAAATCAAAGTGCATTGTCTGTAGGAGGCCCTGGCGCATGAATCTGGCCAGCGGGCACAACCTCGGACCACCAGGGGCCGAGAGAACCACAGTCTCATGGGGCCGGACACTGGGGGTCAGGGGAAAATCCAATATATATCAGGTGATATCTCGGGTGCTAAGGGAGATAGCGCAATAAACCAAAGTGAATTATCTGCAGGAGGCCCTAGCGCATGAATCTGTGCAGCGGGAACGACCTCGGACCACCACGGGCCGATAAAACCACCGTCACATGGGGCCGGACACTAAGGGTCACGGAAAAATCCAATATGTATCTGGTGATATCTCGGGTGCTATTACAGATAGCGCAATAAATCAAAGTGCATTGTCTGTAGGAGGCCCTGGCGCATGAATCTGGCCAGCGGGAACGACCTCGGAACACCAGGGGCCGAGAGAACCACAGTCTCATGGGGCCGGACACTGGGGGTCAGGGGAAAATCCAATATATATCTGGTGATATCTCGGGTGCTAAGGGAGATAGCGCAATAAACCAAAGTGAATTATCTGCAGGAGGCCCTAGCGCATGAATCTGTGCAGCGGGAACGACCTCGGACCACCACGGGCCGATAAAACCACCGTCTCATGTGGACGGACACTCAGGGTCAGGGAAAAATCCAATATATATCTGGTGATATCTCGGGTGCTATTACAGATAGCGCAATAAATCAAAGTGCATGGTCTGTAGGACACCCTGGCGCATGAATCTGTGCAGCGGGAACGACCTCGGACTACCAGGTGCCGAGAAAACCACAGTCTCACGGGGCCGGACACTCAGGGTCAGGGGAAAATCCAATATATATCTGGTGAAATCACGGGTGCTATTAGAGATAGCCCAATAAACCAAAGTGAATTATCTGCAGGAGACCCTGTCGCATGAATCTGAGCAGCGGGAACGACCTCGGACCACCAGGGGCCGAGACAACCACCGTCTCATGGGGCCGGACACTCAGGGTCAGGGAAAAATCAAATATATATCTGGTGATATCTCGGGTGCTATTACAGATAGCGCAATAAATCAAAGTGCATTGTCTGCAGGAGGCCCTTGCGGATGAATCTGTGCAGCGGGAACGACCTCGGATCAACAGGGGCCGAGAAAACCACCGACACATGGGGCCGGACACTCAGGGTCAGGGAAAAATTCAATATATATCTGGTGATATCTCGGGTGCAATTAGAGATAGCGCAATAAACCAAAGTGAATTATCTGCAGCAGGCCCTGGCGCATGAATCTGAGCAGCGGGAACGACCTCGGATCACCAGGGTCCGAGAAAACCACCGTCTCATGGGGCCGGACACTCAGGGTCGGGGAAAAATCCAATATATATCTGGTGATATCTCGGGTGCTATTACAGATAGCGCAATAAATCAAAGTGCATTGTCTCTAGGAGGCCCAGGCGAATGAATCTGGGCAGCGGGAACGACCTCGGACCACCAGGGGCCGAGAAAATCACCGTCTCATGGGGCCGGACATTCAGGGTCAGGGGAAAATCCAATATATATCTGGTGATATCTCTGGTTCTATTAGAGATAGCGCAATAAACCAAAGTGAATTATCTGCAGGAGTCCCTGGCGCATGAATCTGTGCAGCGGGAACGACCTCGGACCACCGGGGGCCGAGAAGACCACCGTCTCATGGGGCCGGACACTCAGGGTCAGGGAAAAATCCAGCATATATCTGGTGATATCTCGGGTGATATTACAGATAGCCTAATAACCCAAAGTGCATTGTCTGTAGGAGGCCCTGGCGCATGAATCTGGGGAGCGGGAAAGACCTCGGACCACCAGGGGCCGAGAAAACCATCGTCTCATGCGGCCGGACACTCAGGGTCAGGGAAAAATCTAACATATATCTGGTGATATCTCGATTGCTATTACAGATAGCGCAATAAACCAAAGTGAATTATCTGCAGGAGGCCCTGGCGCATGAATCTGTGCAGCGGGAACGACCTCGGACCACCGGGGGCCGAGAAGACCACCGTCTCATGGGGCGGACACTCAGGGTCAGGGAAAAATCCAGCATATATCTGGTGATATCTCGGGTGCTATTACAGATAGCCTAATAACCCAAAGTGCAATGTCTGTAGGAGGCCCTGTCGCATGAATCTGGGCAGCGGGAACGACCTCGGACCACCAGGGACCGAGAAAATCACCGTCTCATGGGGCCGGACACTCAGGGTCAGGGAAAATCAAATATATATCTGGTGAAATCACGGGTGCTATTAGAGATAGCACAATAAACCAAAGCTAATTATTTGCAGGAGGCCCTGGCGCATGCGTCTGTGCAGCGGGAACGACCTCGGACCACCAGGGGACGAGAAAACCACCATCTCATGGGGCCGGACACTCAGGGTCAGGGAAAAATCAAATATATATCTGGTGATATCTCGGGTGCTATTACAGATAGCGCAATAAATCAAAGTGCATTATCTGCAGCAGGCCCTGGCGCATGAATCTGTGCAGCGGGAACGACCCCGGATCACCAGGGTCCGAGAAAACCACCGTCTCATGGGGCCGGACACTCAGGGTCGGGGAAAAATCCAATATATATCTGGTGATATCTCGGGTGCTATTACAGATAGCGCAATAAATCAAAGTGCATTGTCTGTACGACGCCCAGGCGAATGAATCTGGGCAGCGGGAACGACCTCGGACCACCAGGGGCCGAGAAAATCACCGTCTCATGGGGCCGGACATTCAGGGTCAGGGGAAAATCCAATATATATCTGGTGATATCTCAGGTGCTATTAGAGATAGCGCAATAAACCAAAGTGAATTATCTGCAGGAGGCCCTGGCGCATGAATCGGGGCAGCGGGAACGACCTCGGACCACCAGGGGCCGAGAAAACCAAGGTCTCATGGGTCCGGACACTCAGGGTCAGGGGAACATCCAATATATATCTGGTTATATCTCGGGTGCTATTACAGATTGCGCAATAAACCAAAGTGCATTGTCTGTAGGAGGCCCTGGCGCATGAATCTGGGCAGCGGGAACGACGTCGGACCACCAGGGGACGAGAAAATCACCGTCTCATGGAGCCGGACACTCAGGGTCAGGGAAAAATCCAATATATATCTGGTGATATCTCGAGTGCTATTAGAGATAGCGTAATAAACCAAAGTGAATTATCTGCAGGAGGCCCAGGCGACTGAATCTGTGCAGCGGGAACGACCTCGGACCACCAGGGGCCGAGAAAATTACAGATATTCGGAATCCGTCACCCAAGGTCATGTAAAAATCCAGCATATATCTGGTGATATCTCGGATGCTATTACAGATAGCGCAAGAACCCAAAGTGCATTGTCTGTAGGAGGCCCTGGCGCATGAATCTGGGCAGCGGGAACGACCTCGGACCACCAGGGACCGAGAAAATCACCGTCTCATGGAGCCGGACACTCAGGGTCAGGGAAAAATCCAATATATATCTGGTGATATCTCGGGTGCTATTACAGATAGCGCAATAAACCAAAGTGCATTGTCTGTAGGAGGCTCTTGTGATTGAATCTGTGCCGCAGGAACGACCTCGGACCACCAGTGGCCGAGAAAATTACAGATATTCGGAATCCGTCACCCAAGGTCATGTAAAAATCCAGCAAATATCTGGTGATATCTCGGGTGCTATTAGAGATAGCGCAATAAACCAAAGTGCATTGTCTGTAGGAGGCCCTGGCGCATGAATCCGGGCAGCGGGAACGACCTTGGACCACCAGGGGCCGAGAAAACCACCGACTCACGGGGCCGGACACTCAGGGTCAGGGGAAAATCCAATATATATCTGGTGATATCTCGGGTGCTATTAGAGATAGCGCAATAAACCAAAGTGAATTATCTGCAGGAGGCCCTGGCGCATGCATCTGTGTAGCGGGAACGACCTGGGACCACCAGGGGCCAAGAAAACCACCGTCTCATGGCGCCGGACACTCAGGGTCAGGGAAAAATCCAATATATATTTGGTGATATCTCGGGTGCTATTACAGATAGCGCAATAAATCAAATTGCATTGTCTGTAGGAGGCCCTGGCGCATGAATCTGTGCAGCGGGAACGACCTCGGACCACCAGGGGCCGAGAAAACCACCGTCTCATGGGGCCGGACACTCAGGGTCAGGGAAAAATCTAACATATATCTGGTGATATCTCGAGTGCTATTAGAGATAGCGCAATAAACCAAAGTGAATTATCTGCAGGAGGCCCTGGCGCATGAATCTGTGCAGCTGGAACGACCTCGCACCACCAGGGGCCGAGAAGACCACCGTCTCATGGTGCCGGACACTCAGGGTCAGGGGAAAATCCAATATATATCTGGTGATATCTCGGGTGCTATTACAGATAGCGCAATAAACCAAAGTGCATTGTCTGTAGGAGGCCCAGGCGAATGTATCTGTGCAGCGGGAACGACCTCGGACCACCAGGAGCCGAGAAAATTACAGATATTCGGAATCCGTCACCCAAGGTCATGTAAAAATCCAGCAAATATCTGGTGATATCTCGGGTGCTATTAGAGATAGCGCAATAAAACAAAGTGCATTGTCTGTAGGAGACCCTGGTGCATGAATCTGGGCAGCGGGAACGACCTCGGACCACCAGGGGCCGAGAAAACCACCGACCCACGGGGCCGGACACTCAGGGTCAGGGAAAATCCAATATATATCTGGTGATATCTCGGGTGCTATTACTGATAGCGCAATAAACCAAAGTGCATTGTCTGTAGGAGGCCCTTGTGAATGAATCTGTGCCGCAGGAACGACCTCGGACCACCAGTGGCCGAGAAAATTACAGATATTCGGGATCCGTCACCCAAGGTCATGTAAAAATCCAGCAAATATCTGGTGATATCTCAGGTGCTATTAGAGATAAAGCAATAAACCAAAGTGCATTGTCTGTAGGAGGCCCTGGCGCATGAATCCGGGCAGCGGGAACGACCTCGGACCATCAGGGGCCGAGAAAACCACCGACTCACGGGGCCGGACACTCAGGGTCAGGGGAAAATCCAATATATATCTGGTGATATCTCGGGTGCTATTAGAGATAGCGCAATAAACCAAAGTGAATTATCTGCAGGAGGCCCTGGCGCATGCATCTGTGCAGCGGGAACGACATCAGACCACCAGGGGCCAAGAAAACCACCGTCTCATGGCGCCGGACACTCAGGGTCAGGGAAAAATCCAATATATATCTGGTGATATCTCGGGTGCTATTTGAGATAGCGCAATAAATCAAAGTGCATTGTCTGTAGGAGGCCCAGGCGCATGAATCTGGCCAGCGGGAACGACCTCGGACCACCAGGGGCCGAGAAAACCACAGTCTCATGGGGCCGGACACTCAGGGTCAGGGGAAAATCCAATATATATCTGGAGATATCTCGGGTGCTATTAGAGATAGCGCAATAAACCAAAGTGAATTATCTGCAGGAGGCCCCGCCGCATGCATCTGTGCAGCGGGAACGACCTCGGACCACCAGGGGCCGAGAAAACCACCGTCTCATGGGGCCGGACACTCAGGGTCAGGGAAAAATCAAATATATATCTGGTGATATCTCGGGTGCTATTACAGATAGCGCAATAAATCAAAGTGCATTGTCTGCAGGAGGCCCTTGCGAATGAATCTGTGCAGCGGGAACGACCTCGGATCAACAGGGGCCGAGAAAACTACCGACACATGGGGCCGGACACTCAGGGTCAGGGAAAAATCCAATATATATCTGGTGATATCTGGGGTGCTATTAGAGATAGCGCAATAAACCAAAGTGAATTATCTGCAGCAGGCCCTGGCGCATGAATCTGTGCAGCGGGAACGACCTCGGATCACCAGGGTCCGAGAAAACCACCGTCTCATGGGGCCGGACACTCAGGGTCGGGGAAAAATCCAATATATATCTGGTGATATCTGGGGTGCTATTAGAGATAGCGCAATAAACCAAAGTGAATTATCTGCAGCAGGCCCTGGCGCATGAATCTGTGCAGCGGGAACGACCTCGGATCACCAGGGTCCGAGAAAACCACCGTCTTATGGGGCCGGGCACTCAGGGTCAGGGAAAAATCCAATATATACCTGGTGATATCTCGGGTGCTATTACAGATAGCGCAATAAACCAAAGTGCATTGTCTGTAGGAGACCCTTGCGAATGAATCTGTGCCGCAGGAACGACCTCGGACCACCAGTGGCCAAGAAAATTACAGATATTCGGAATCCGTCACCCAAGGTCATGTAAAAATCCAGCAAATAACTGGTGATATCTCGGGTGCTATTAGAGATAGCGCAATAAACCAAAGTGCATTGTCTGTAGGAGGCCCAGGCGCATGAATCTGGCCAGCGGGAACGACCTCGGACCACCAGGGGCCGAGAAATCCACCGTCTCATGGGTCCGGACACTCAGGGTCAGGGGAAAATCCAATATATATCTGGTGATATCTCGGGTGCTATTACAGATAGCGCAATAAACCAAAGTGCATTGTCTGTAGGAGGCCCTGGCGCATGAATCTGGGCAGCGGGAACGACGTCGGACCACCAGGGGACGAGAAAATCACCGTCTCATGGAGCCGGACACTCAGGGTCAAGGAAAAATCTAACATATATCTGGTGATATCTCGAGTGCTATTAGAGATAGCGCAATAAACCAAAGTGAATTATCTGCAGGAGGCCCTGGCGCATGAATCTGTGCAGCGGGAACGACCTCGGACCACCAGGGGACGAGAAAACCACCATCTCATGGGGCCAGACACTCAGGGTCAGGGAAAAATCAAATATATATCTGGTGATATCTCGGGTGCTATTACAGATAGCGCAATAAATCAAAGTGCATTGTCTGCAGGAGGCCCTTGCGAATGAATCTGTGCAGCCGGAACGACCTCGGATCAACAGGGGCCGAGAAAACCACCGACACATGGGGCCGGACACTCAGGGTCAGGGAAAAATCCAATATATATCTGGTGATATCTCGGGTGCTATTAGAGATAGCGCAATAAACCAAAGTGAATTATCTGCAGCAGGCCCTGGCGCATGAATCTGTGCAGCGGGAACGACCTCGGATCACCAGGGTCCGAGAAAACCACCGTCTCATGGGGCCGGACACTCAGGGTCGGGGAAAAATCCAATAAATATCTGGTGATATCTCGGGTGCTATTACAGATAGCGCAATAAATCAAAGTGCATTGTCTGTACGACGCCCAGGCGAATGAATCTGGGCAGCGGGAACGATCTCGGACCACCAGGGGCCGAGAAAATCACCGTCTCATGGGGCCGGACATTCAGGGTCAGGGGAAAATCCAATATATATCTGGTGATATCTCAGGTGTTATTAGAGATAGCGCAATAAACCAAAGTGAATTATCTGCAGGAGGCCCTGGCGCATGAATCTGTGCAGCGGGAACGACCTCGGACCACCAGGGGCCGAGAAAACCATCGTCTCATGGGGCCGGACACTCAGGGTCAGGGAAAAATCAAATATATATCTGGTGATATCTCGGGTGCTCTTACAGATAGCGCAATGAACCAAAGTGAATTACCTGCAGGAGGCCCTGGCGCATGCATCTGTGCATCGGGAACGACCTCGGACCACCAGGGGCTGAGAAAATCACCGTCTCATGGAGCCGGACAGTCAGGGTCAGGGAAAATTCCAATATATATCTGGTGATATCTCGGGTGCTATTACAGATAGCGCAATAAACCAAAGTGCATTGTCTGCAGGAGGCCCTTGCGAATGATTCTGTGCCGCAGGAACGACCTCGGACCACCAGTTGCCGAGAAAATTACAGATATTCGGAATCCGTCACCCAAGGTCATGTAAAAATCCAGCAAATATCTGGTGATATCTCGGGTGCTATTAGAGATAGCGCAATAAACCAAAGTGCATTGTCTGTAGGAGGTCCTGGCGCATGAATCTGGCCAGCGGTAACGACCTCGGACCACCAGGGGCCGAGAAAACCACCGTCTCATGGGTCCGGACACTCAGGGTCAGGGGAAAATCCAATATATATCTGGTGATATCTCGGGTGCTATTACAGATAGCGCAATAAACCAAAGTGCATTGTCTGTAGGAGGCCCTGGCGCATGAATCTGGGCAGCGGGAACGACGTCGGACCACCAGGGGACGAGAAAATCACCGTCTCATGGAGCCGGACACTCAGGGTCAAGGAAAAATCTAACATATATCTGGTGATATCTCGAGTGCTATTAGAGATAGCGCAATAAACCAAAGTGAATTATCTGCAGGAGGCCCTGGCGCATGAATCTGTGCAGCGGGAACGACCTCGGACCACCAGGGGACGAGAAAACCACCATCTCATGGGGCCAGACACTCAGGGTCAGGGAAAAATCAAATATATATCTGGTGATATCTCGGGTGCTATTACAGATAGCGCAATAAATCAAAGTGCATTGTCTGCAGGAGGCCCTTGCGAATGAATCTGTGCAGCCGGAACGACCTCGGATCAACAGGGGCCGAGAAAACCACCGACACATGGGGCCGGACACTCAGGGTCAGGGAAAAATCCAATATATATCTGGTGATATCTCGGGTGCTATTAGAGATAGCGCAATAAACCAAAGTGAATTATCTGCAGCAGGCCCTGGCGCATGAATCTGTGCAGCGGGAACGACCTCGGATCACCAGGGTCCGAGAAAACCACCGTCTCATGGGGCCGGACACTCAGGGTCGGGGAAAAATCCAATAAATATCTGGTGATATCTCGGGTGCTATTACAGATAGCGCAATAAATCAAAGTGCATTGTCTGTACGACGCCCAGGCGAATGAATCTGGGCAGCGGGAACGATCTCGGAACACCAGGGGCCGAGAAAATCACCGTCTCATGGGGCCGGACATTCAGGGTCAGGGGAAAATCCAATATATATCTGGTGATATCTCAGGTGTTATTAGAGATAGCGCAATAAACCAAAGTGAATTATCTGCAGGAGGCCCTGGCGCATGAATCTGTGCAGCGGGAACGACCTCGGACCACCAGGGGCCGAGAAAACCATCGTCTCATGGGGCCGGACACTCAGGGTCAGGGAAAAATCAAATATATATCTGGTGATATCTCGGGTGCTCTTACAGATAGCGCAATGAACCAAAGTGAATTACCTGCAGGAGGCCCTGGCGCATGCATCTGTGCATCGGGAACGACCTCGGACCACCAGGGGCTGAGAAAATCACCGTCTCATGGAGCCGGACAGTCAGGGTCAGGGAAAATTCCAATATATATCTGGTGATATCTCGGGTGCTATTACAGATAGCGCAATAAACCAAAGTGCATTGTCTGCAGGAGGCCCTTGCGAATGAATCTGTGCCGCAGGAACGACCTCGGACCACCAGTTGCCGAGAAAATTACAGATATTCGGAATCCGTCACCCAAGGTCATGTAAAAATCCAGCAAATATCTGGTGATATCTCGGGTGCTATTAGAGATAGCGCAATAAACCAAAGTGCATTGTCTGTAGGAGGTCCTGGCGCATGAATCTGGCCAGCGGTAACGACCTCGGACCACCAGGGGCCGAGAAAACCACCGTCTCATGGGTCCGGACACTCAGGGTCAGGGGAAAATCCAATATATATCTGGTGATATCTCGGGTGCCATTACAGATAGCGCAATAAACCAAAGTGCATTGTCTGTAGGAGGCCCTGGCGCATGAATCTGGGCAGCGGGAACGATCTCGGAACACCAGGGGCCGAGAAAATCACCGTCTCATGGCGCCGGACACTCAGGGTCAGGGAAAAATCCAATATATATCTGGTGATATCTCGGGTGCTATTTGAGATAGCGCAATAAATCAAAGTGCATTGTCTGTAGGAGGCCCAGGCGCATGAATCTGGCCAGCGGGAACGACCTCGGACCACCAGGGGCCGAGAAAACCACAGTCTCATGGGGCCGGACACTCAGGGTCAGGGGAAAATCCAATATATATCTGGAGATATCTCGGGTGCTATTAGAGATAGCGCAATAAACCAAAGTGAATTATCTGCAGGAGGCCCCGCCGCATGCATCTGTGCAGCGGGAACGACCTCGGACCACCAGGGGCCGAGAAAACCACCGTCTCATGGGGCCGGACACTCAGGGTCAGGGAAAAATCAAATATATATCTGGTGATATCTCGGGTGCTATTACAGATAGCGCAATAAATCAAAGTGCATTGTCTGCAGGAGGCCCTTGCGAATGAATCTGTGCAGCGGGAACGACCTCGGATCAACAGGGGCCGAGAAAACTACCGACACATGGGGCCGGACACTCAGGGTCAGGGAAAAATCCAATATATATCTGGTGATATCTGGGGTGCTATTAGAGATAGCGCAATAAACCAAAGTGAATTATCTGCAGCAGGCCCTGGCGCATGAATCTGTGCAGCGGGAACGACCTCGGATCACCAGGGTCCGAGAAAACCACCGTCTCATGGGGCCGGACACTCAGGGTCGGGGAAAAATCCAATATATATCTGGTGATATCTGGGGTGCTATTAGAGATAGCGCAATAAACCAAAGTGAATTATCTGCAGCAGGCCCTGGCGCATGAATCTGTGCAGCGGGAACGACCTCGGATCACCAGGGTCCGAGAAAACCACCGTCTTATGGGGCCGGGCACTCAGGGTCAGGGAAAAATCCAATATATACCTGGTGATATCTCGGGTGCTATTACAGATAGCGCAATAAACCAAAGTGCATTGTCTGTAGGAGGCCCTTGCGAATGAATCTGTGCCGCAGGAACGACCTCGGACCACCAGTGGCCAAGAAAATTACAGATATTCGGAATCCGTCACCCAAGGTCATGTAAAAATCCAGCAAATAACTGGTGATATCTCGGGTGCTATTAGAGATAGCGCAATAAACCAAAGTGCATTGTCTGTAGGAGGCCCAGGCGCATGAATCTGGCCAGCGGGAACGACCTCGGACCACCAGGGGCCGAGAAATCCACCGTCTCATGGGTCCGGACACTCAGGGTCAGGGGAAAATCCAATATATATCTGGTGATATCTCGGGTGCTATTACAGATAGCGCAATAAACCAAAGTGCATTGTCTGTAGGAGGCCCTGGCGCATGAATCTGGGCAGCGGGAACGACGTCGGACCACCAGGGGACGAGAAAATCACCGTCTCATGGAGCCGGACACTCAGGGTCAAGGAAAAATCTAACATATATCTGGTGATATCTCGAGTGCTATTAGAGATAGCGCAATAAACCAAAGTGAATTATCTGCAGGAGGCCCTGGCGCATGAATCTGTGCAGCGGGAACGACCTCGGACCACCAGGGGACGAGAAAACCACCATCTCATGGGGCCAGACACTCAGGGTCAGGGAAAAATCAAATATATATCTGGTGATATCTCGGGTGCTATTACAGATAGCGCAATAAATCAAAGTGCATTGTCTGCAGGAGGCCCTTGCGAATGAATCTGTGCAGCCGGAACGACCTCGGATCAACAGGGGCCGAGAAAACCACCGACACATGGGGCCGGACACTCAGGGTCAGGGAAAAATCCAATATATATCTGGTGATATCTCGGGTGCTATTAGAGATAGCGCAATAAACCAAAGTGAATTATCTGCAGCAGGCCCTGGCGCATGAATCTGTGCAGCGGGAACGACCTCGGATCACCAGGGTCCGAGAAAACCACCGTCTCATGGGGCCGGACACTCAGGGTCGGGGAAAAATCCAATAAATATCTGGTGATATCTCGGGTGCTATTACAGATAGCGCAATAAATCAAAGTGCATTGTCTGTACGACGCCCAGGCGAATGAATCTGGGCAGCGGGAACGATCTCGGACCACCAGGGGCCGAGAAAATCACCGTCTCATGGGGCCGGACATTCAGGGTCAGGGGAAAATCCAATATATATCTGGTGATATCTCAGGTGTTATTAGAGATAGCGCAATAAACCAAAGTGAATTATCTGCAGGAGGCCCTGGCGCATGAATCTGTGCAGCGGGAACGACCTCGGACCACCAGGGGCCGAGAAAACCATCGTCTCATGGGGCCGGACACTCAGGGTCAGGGAAAAATCAAATATATATCTGGTGATATCTCGGGTGCTCTTACAGATAGCGCAATGAACCAAAGTGAATTACCTGCAGGAGGCCCTGGCGCATGCATCTGTGCATCGGGAACGACCTCGGACCACCAGGGGCTGAGAAAATCACCGTCTCATGGAGCCGGACAGTCAGGGTCAGGGAAAATTCCAATATATATCTGGTGATATCTCGGGTGCTATTACAGATAGCGCAATAAACCAAAGTGCATTGTCTGCAGGAGGCCCTTGCGAATGATTCTGTGCCGCAGGAACGACCTCGGACCACCAGTTGCCGAGAAAATTACAGATATTCGGAATCCGTCACCCAAGGTCATGTAAAAATCCAGCAAATATCTGGTGATATCTCGGGTGCTATTAGAGATAGCGCAATAAACCAAAGTGCATTGTCTGTAGGAGGTCCTGGCGCATGAATCTGGCCAGCGGTAACGACCTCGGACCACCAGGGGCCGAGAAAACCACCGTCTCATGGGTCCGGACACTCAGGGTCAGGGGAAAATCCAATATATATCTGGTGATATCTCGGGTGCTATTACAGATAGCGCAATAAACCAAAGTGCATTGTCTGTAGGAGGCCCTGGCGCATGAATCTGGGCAGCGGGAACGACGTCGGACCACCAGGGGACGAGAAAATCACCGTCTCATGGAGCCGGACACTCAGGGTCAAGGAAAAATCTAACATATATCTGGTGATATCTCGAGTGCTATTAGAGATAGCGCAATAAACCAAAGTGAATTATCTGCAGGAGGCCCTGGCGCATGAATCTGTGCAGCGGGAACGACCTCGGACCACCAGGGGACGAGAAAACCACCATCTCATGGGGCCAGACACTCAGGGTCAGGGAAAAATCAAATATATATCTGGTGATATCTCGGGTGCTATTACAGATAGCGCAATAAATCAAAGTGCATTGTCTGCAGGAGGCCCTTGCGAATGAATCTGTGCAGCCGGAACGACCTCGGATCAACAGGGGCCGAGAAAACCACCGACACATGGGGCCGGACACTCAGGGTCAGGGAAAAATCCAATATATATCTGGTGATATCTCGGGTGCTATTAGAGATAGCGCAATAAACCAAAGTGAATTATCTGCAGCAGGCCCTGGCGCATGAATCTGTGCAGCGGGAACGACCTCGGATCACCAGGGTCCGAGAAAACCACCGTCTCATGGGGCCGGACACTCAGGGTCGGGGAAAAATCCAATAAATATCTGGTGATATCTCGGGTGCTATTACAGATAGCGCAATAAATCAAAGTGCATTGTCTGTACGACGCCCAGGCGAATGAATCTGGGCAGCGGGAACGATCTCGGAACACCAGGGGCCGAGAAAATCACCGTCTCATGGGGCCGGACATTCAGGGTCAGGGGAAAATCCAATATATATCTGGTGATATCTCAGGTGTTATTAGAGATAGCGCAATAAACCAAAGTGAATTATCTGCAGGAGGCCCTGGCGCATGAATCTGTGCAGCGGGAACGACCTCGGACCACCAGGGGCCGAGAAAACCATCGTCTCATGGGGCCGGACACTCAGGGTCAGGGAAAAATCAAATATATATCTGGTGATATCTCGGGTGCTCTTACAGATAGCGCAATGAACCAAAGTGAATTACCTGCAGGAGGCCCTGGCGCATGCATCTGTGCATCGGGAACGACCTCGGACCACCAGGGGCTGAGAAAATCACCGTCTCATGGAGCCGGACAGTCAGGGTCAGGGAAAATTCCAATATATATCTGGTGATATCTCGGGTGCTATTACAGATAGCGCAATAAACCAAAGTGCATTGTCTGCAGGAGGCCCTTGCGAATGAATCTGTGCCGCAGGAACGACCTCGGACCACCAGTTGCCGAGAAAATTACAGATATTCGGAATCCGTCACCCAAGGTCATGTAAAAATCCAGCAAATATCTGGTGATATCTCGGGTGCTATTAGAGATAGCGCAATAAACCAAAGTGCATTGTCTGTAGGAGGTCCTGGCGCATGAATCTGGCCAGCGGTAACGACCTCGGACCACCAGGGGCCGAGAAAACCACCGTCTCATGGGTCCGGACACTCAGGGTCAGGGGAAAATCCAATATATATCTGGTGATATCTCGGGTGCCATTACAGATAGCGCAATAAACCAAAGTGCATTGTCTGTAGGAGGCCCTGGCGCATGAATCTGGGCAGCGGGAACGACGTCGGACCACCAGGGGACGAGAAAATCAGCGTCTCATGGAGCCGAACACTCAGGGTCAGGGAAAAATCCAATATATATCTGGTGATATCTCGGGTGCTATTACAGATAGCGCAATAAACCAAAGTGCATTGTCTGTAGGAGGCCCAGGCGAATGAATCTGTGCAGCGGGAACGACCTCGGACCACCAGGGGCCGAGAAAATTACAGATATTCGGAATCCGTCACCCAAGGTCATGTAAAAATCCAGCATGTATCTGGTGATATCTCGGGTGCTATTACAGATAGCGCAATAACCCAAAGTGCATTGTCTGTAGGAGGCACTGGCGCATGAATCTGGGCAGCGGGAACGACCTCGGACCACCAGGGACCGAGAAAATCACCGTCTCATGGAGCCGGACACTCAGGGTCAGGGAAAAATCCAATATATATCTGGTGATATCTCGGGTGCTATTACAGATAGCGCAATAAACCAAAGTGCATTGTCTGTAGGAGGCTCTTGTGAATGAATCTGTGCTGCAGGAACGACCTCGGACCACCAGTGGCCGAGAAAATTACAGATATTCGGAATCCGTCACCCAAGGTCATGTAAAAATCCAGCAAATATCTGGTGATATCTCGGGTGCTATTAGAGATAGCGCAATAAACCAAAGTGCATTGTCTGTAGGAGGCCCTGGCGCATGAATCCGGGCAGCGGGAACGACCTCGGACCACCAGGGGCCGAGAAAACCACCATCTCATGGGGCCGGACACTCAGGGTCAGGGAAAAATCAAATATATATCTGGTGATATCTCGGGTGCTATTACAGATAGCGCAATAAATCAAAGTGCATTGTCTGCAGGAGGCCCTTGCGAAGGAATCTGTGCAGCCGGAACGACCTCGGATCAACAGGGGCCGAGAAAACCACCGACACATGGGGCCGGACACTCAGGGTCAGGGAAAAATCCAATATATATCTGGTGATATCTCGGGTGCTATTAGAGATAGCGCAATAAACCAAAGTGAATTATCTGCAGCAGGCCCTGGCGCATGAATCTGTGCAGCGGGAACGACCTCGGATCACCAGGGTCCGAGAAAACCACCGTCTCATGGGGCCGGACACTCAGGGTCGGGGAAAAATCCAATAAATATCTGGTGATATCTCGGGTGCTATTACAGATAGCGCAATAAATCAAAGTGCATTGTCTGTACGACGCCCAGGCGAATGAATCTGGGCAGCGGGAACGATCTCGGACCACCAGGGGCCGAGAAGGCCACCGTCTCATTGGGCCGGACACTCAGGGTCAAGGAAAAATCCAATATATATCTGGTGATATCTCGGGTGCTATTAGAGATGGCGCAATGAACCAAAGTGATATTACCTGCAGGAGGCCCTGGCGCATGCATCTGTGCAGCGGGAACGACCTCGGACCGCCAGGGGCCGAGAAAACCACCGTCTCATGGGGCCGGACACTCAGGGTCAGGGAAAAATCAAATATATATCTGGTGATATCTCGGGTGCTCTTACAGATAGCGCAATAAACCAAAATGCATTGTCTGTAGGAGGCCCAGGCGAATGAATCTGTGCAGCGGGAAGGACCTCGGACCACCAGGGGCCGAGAAAATCACCGTCTCATGGAGCCGGACACTCAGGGTCAGGGGAAAATCCAATATATATCTGGTGATATCTCGGGTGCTATTACAGATAGCGCAATAAACCAAAGTGCATTGTCTGTAGGAGGCCCTTGCGAATGAATCTGTGCCGCAGGAACGACCTCGGACCACCAGTGGCCGAGAAAATTACAGATATTCGGAATCCGTCACCCAAGCTCATGTAAAAATCTAACATATATCTGGTGATATCACGGGTGCTATTACAGATAGCGCAATAAATCAAAGTGCATTGTCTGCAGGAGGCCCTTGCGAATGAATCTGTGCAGCCGGAACGACCTCGGATCAACAGGGGCCGAGAAAACCACCGACACATGGGGCCGGACACTCAGGGTCAGGGAAAAATCCAATATATATCTGGTGATATCTCGGGTGCTATTACAGATAGCGCAATAAACCAAAGTGCATTGTCTGTAGGAGGCCCAGGCGAATGAATCTGTGCAGCGGGAACGACCTCGGACCACCAGGGGCCGAGAAAATTACAGATATTCGGAATCCGTCACCCAAGGTCATGTAAAAATCCAGCATGTATCTGGTGATATCTCGGGTGCTATTACAGATAGCGCAATAACCCAAAGTGCATTGTCTGTAGGAGGCACTGGCGCATGAATCTGGGCAGCGGGAACGACCTCGGACCACCAGGGACCGAGAAAATCACCGTCTCATGGAGCCGGACACTCAGGGTCAGGGAAAAATCCAATATATATCTGGTGATATCTCGGGTGCTATTACAGATAGCGCAATAAACCAAAGTGCATTGTCTGTAGGAGGCTCTTGTGAATGAATCTGTGCCGCAGGAACGACCTCGGACCACCAGTGGCCGAGAAAATTACAGATATTCGGAATCCGTCACCCAAGGTCATGTAAAAATCCAGCAAATATCTGGTGATATCTCGGGTGCTATTAGAGATAGCGCAATAAACCAAAGTGCATTGTCTGTAGGAGGCCCTGGCGCATGAATCCGGGCAGCGGGAACGACCTCGGACCACCAGGGGCCGAGAAAACCACCATCTCATGGGGCCGGACACTCAGGGTCAGGGAAAAATCAAATATATATCTGGTGATATCTCGGGTGCTATTACAGATAGCGCAATAAATCAAAGTGCATTGTCTGCAGGAGGCCCTTGCGAAGGAATCTGTGCAGCCGGAACGACCTCGGATCAACAGGGGCCGAGAAAACCACCGACACATGGGGCCGGACACTCAGGGTCAGGGAAAAATCCAATATATATCTGGTGATATCTCGGGTGCTATTAGAGATAGCGCAATAAACCAAAGTGAATTATCTGCAGCAGGCCCTGGCGCATGAATCTGTGCAGCGGGAACGACCTCGGATCACCAGGGTCCGAGAAAACCACCGTCTCATGGGGCCGGACACTCAGGGTCGGGGAAAAATCCAATAAATATCTGGTGATATCTCGGGTGCTATTACAGATAGCGCAATAAATCAAAGTGCATTGTCTGTACGACGCCCAGGCGAATGAATCTGGGCAGCGGGAACGATCTCGGACCACCAGGGGCCGAGAAGGCCACCGTCTCATTGGGCCGGACACTCAGGGTCAAGGAAAAATCCAATATATATCTGGTGATATCTCGGGTGCTATTAGAGATGGCGCAATGAACCAAAGTGATATTACCTGCAGGAGGCCCTGGCGCATGCATCTGTGCAGCGGGAACGACCTCGGACCGCCAGGGGCCGAGAAAACCACCGTCTCATGGGGCCGGACATTCAGGGTCAGGGAAAAATCAAATATATATCTGGTGATATCTCGGGTGCTCTTACAGATAGCGCAATAAACCAAAATGCATTGTCTGTAGGAGGCCCAGGCGAATGAATCTGTGCAGCGGGAAGGACCTCGGACCACCAGGGGCCGAGAAAATCACCGTCTCATGGAGCCGGACACTCAGGGTCAGGGGAAAATCCAATATATATCTGGTGATATCTCGGGTGCTATTACAGATAGCGCAATAAACCAAAGTGCATTGTCTGTAGGAGGCCCTTGCGAATGAATCTGTGCCGCAGGAACGACCTCGGACCACCAGTGGCCGAGAAAATTACAGATATTCGGAATCCGTCACCCAAGCTCATGTAAAAATCCAGCAAATATCTGGTGATATCTCGGGTGCTATTAGAGATAGCGCAATAAACCAAAGTGCATTGTCTGTAGGAGACCCTGGCGCATGAATCTGGGCAGCGGGAACGACCTCGGACCACCAGGGGCCGAGAAAACCACCGACTCACGGGGCCGGACACTCAGGGTCAGGGGAAAATCCAATATATATCTGGTGATATCTCGGGAGCTATTAGAGATTGCGCAATAAACCAAAGTACATTGTCTGTAGGAGGCCCAGGCGCATGAATCTGGCCAGCGGGAACGACCTCGGACCACCAGGGGCCGAGAAAACCACCGTCTCATGGGTCCGGACACTCAGGGTCAGGGGAAAATCCAATATATATCTGGTGATATCTCGGGTGCTATTACAGATAGCGCAATAAATCAAAGTGCATAGTCTGTAGGAGGCACAGGCGAATGAATCTGGCCAGCAGGAACGACCTCGGACCACCAGGGGCCGAGAAAACCACCGTCTCATGGGGCCGGACACTCAGGGTCAGGGGAAAATCCAATATATATCTGGAGATATCTCGGGTGCTATTAGAGATAGCGCAATAAACCTTAGTGAATTATCTGCAGGAGGCCCTGGCGCATGCATCTGTGCAGCGGGAACGACCTCAGACCACCAGGGGACAAGAAAACCACCGTCTCATGGCGCCGGACACTCAGGGTCAGGGAAAAATCCAATATATATCTGGTGATATCTCGGGTGCTATTTGAGATAGCGCAATAAATCAAAGTGCATTGTCTGTAGGAGGCCCAGGCGCATGAATCTGGCCAGCGGGAACGACCTCGGACCACCAGGGGCCGAGAAAACCACAGTCTCATGGGGCCGGACACTCAGGGTCAGGGGAAAATCCAATATATATCTGGAGATATCTCGGGTGCTATTAGAGATAGCGCAATAAACCAAAGTGAATTATCTGCAGGAGGCCCTGGCGCATGAATCTGTGCAGCGGGAACGACCTCGGGCCACCGGGGGTCGAGAAGACCACCGTCTCATGGGGCCGGACACTCAGGGTCAGGGAAAAATCCAATATATATCTGGTGATATCTCGGGTGCTATTACAGATAGCGCAATAAATCAAAGTGCATTGTCTGTAGGAGGCCCAGGGGAATGAATCTGTGCAGCGGGAACGACCTCGGACCACCAGGGGCCGAGAAAACCACAGTCTCATGGGTCCGGACACTCAGGGTCAGGGGAAAATCCAATATATATCTGGTGATATCTCGGGTGCTATTACAGATAGCGCTATAAACCAAAGTGCATTGTCTGTAGGAGGCCCTTGCGAATGAATCTGTGCCGCAGGAACGACCTCGGACCACCAGTGGCCGAGAAACTTACAGATATTCGGAATCCGTCACCCAAGGTCATGTAAAAATCCAGCAAATATCTGGTGATATCTCGGGTGCTATTAGAGATAGCGCAATAAACCAAAGTGCATTGTCTGTAGGAGACCCTGGCGCATGAATCTGGGCAGCGGGAACGACCTCGGACCACCAGGGGCCGAGAAAACCACCGACTCACGGGGCCGGACACTCAGGGTCTGGGGAAAATCCAATATATATCTGGTGATATCTCGGGTGCTATTAGAGATTGCCCAATAAACCAAAGTACATTGTCTGTAGGAGGCCCAGGCGCATGAATCTGGCCAGCGGGAACGACCTCGGACCACCAGGGGCCGAGAAAACCACCGTCTCATGGGTCCGGACACTCAGGGTCAGGGGAAAATCCAATATATATCTGGTGATATCTCGGGTGCTATTATAGATAGCGCAATAAATCAAAGTGCATTGTCTGTAGGAGGCACAGGCGAATGAATCTGGCCAGCAGGAACGACCTCCGACCACCAGGGGCCGAGAAAACCACCGTCTCATGGGGCCGGACACTCAGGGTCAGGGGAAAATCCAATATATATCTGGTGATATCTCGGGTGCTATTACAGATAGCCCAACAAATCAAAGTGCATTGTCTGTAGGAGGCCCTGCCGCATGAATCTGTGCAGCGGGAACGACCTCGGACTACCAGGGGCCGGGAAAACCACAGTCTCATGGGGCCGGACACTCAGGGTCAGGGGAAAATTCAATATATAT
Organism: Nomia melanderi; assembly: GCF_051020985.1. Taxonomy (NCBI): domain Eukaryota; kingdom Metazoa; phylum Arthropoda; class Insecta; order Hymenoptera; family Halictidae; genus Nomia; species Nomia melanderi. The sequence goes on from NW_027475144.1 coordinate 109,379, forward strand.
CTGGTGATATCTCGGGTGCTATTAGAGATAGCGCAATAAATCAAAGTGCATTGTCTGTAGGAGGCACTGGCGAATGAATCTGTGCCGCAGGAACGACCTCGGACCACCAGTGGCCGAGAAAATTACAGATATTCGGAATCCGTCACCCAAGGTCATGTAAAAATCCAGCATATATCTGGTGATATCTCGGGTGCTATTACAGATAGCGCAATAAACCAAAGTGCATTGTCTGTAGGAGGCCCAGGCGCATGAATCTGGCCAGCGGGAACGACCTCGGACCACCAGGGGCCGAGAAAACCACCGTCTCATGGGTCCGGACACTCAGGGTCAGGGAAAAATCCAATATATATCTGGTGATATCTCGGGTGCTATTTGAGATAGCGCAATAAATCAAAGTGCATTGTCTGTAGGAGGCCCAGGCGCATGAATCTGGGCAGCGGGAACGACCTCGGACCACCAGGGGCCGAGAAAACCACAGTCTCATGGGGCCGGTCACTCAGGGTCGGGGGAAAATCCAATATATATCTGGTGATATCTCGGGCGCTATTAGAGATAGCGCAATAAACCAAAGTGAATTATCTGCAGCAGGCCCTGGCACATGAATCTGTGCAGCGGGAACGACCTCGGATCACCAGGGTCCGAGAAAACCACCGTCTCATGGGGCCGGACACTCAGGGTCGGGGAAAAATCCAATATATATCTGGTGATATCTCGGGTGCTATTACAGATAGCGCAATAAATCAAAGTGCATTGTCTGTAGGAGGCCCAGGCGAATGAATCTGGGCAGCGGGAACGACCTCGGACCACCAGGGGCCGAGAAAATCACCGTCTCATGGGGCCGGACATTCAGGGTCAGGGGAAAATCCAATATATATCTGGTGATATCTCGGGTGCTATTACAGATAGCGCAATAAACCAAAGTGCATTGTCTGTAGGAGGCCCAGGCGAATGAATCTGTGCAGCGGGAAAGACCTCGGACCACCAGGGGCCGAGAAAATCACCGTCTCATGGAGCCGGACACTCAGGGTCAGGGAAAAATCCAATATATATCTGGTGATATCTCGGGTGCTATTACAGATAGCGCAATAAATCAAAGTGCATTGTCTGTAGGAGGCCCAGGCGAATGAATCTGTGCAGCGGGAAAGACCTCGGACCACCAGGGGCCGAGAAAATCACCGTCTCATGGAGCCGGACACTCAGGGTCAGGGAAAAATCCAATATATATCTGGTGATATCTCGGGTGCTATTACAGATAGCGCAATAAATCAAAGTGCATTGTCTGTAGGAGGCCCAGGCGAATGAATCTGTGCAGCGGGAACGACCTCGGACCACCAGGGGCCGAGAAAACGACAGTCTCATGGGTCCGGACACTCAGGGTCAGGGGAAAATCCAATATATATCTGGTGATATCTCGGGTGCTATTACAGATAGCGCAATAAACCAAAGTGCATTGTCTGTAGGAGGCCCTTGCGAATGAATCTGTGCCGCAGGAACGACCTCGGACCACCAGTGGCCGAGAAAATTACAGATATTCGGAATCCGTCACCCAAGGTCATGTAAAAATCCAGCAAATATCTGGTGATATCTCGGGTGCTATTAGAGATAGCGCAATAAACCAAAGTGCATTGTCTGTAGGAGACCCTGGCGCATAAATCTGGGCAGCGGGAACGACCTCGGACCACCAGGGGCCGAGAAAACCACCGACTCACGGGGCCGGACACTCAGGGTCAGGGGAAAATCCAATATATATCTGGTGATATCTCGGGTGCTATTAGAGATAGCGCAATAAACCAAAGTGAATTATTTGCAGGAGGCCCTGCCGCATGCATCTGTGCAGCGGGAACGACCTCGGACCACCAGGGGACGAGAAAACCACCGTCTCATGGGGCCGGACACTCAGGGTCAGGGAAAAATCAAATATTTATCTGGTGATATCTCGGGTGCTATTACAGATAGCGCAATAAATCAAAGTGCATTGTCTGTAGGAGGCCCTGGCGCATGAATCTGTGCAGCGGGAACGACCTCGAACTACCAGGGGCCGAGAAAACCACCGTCTCATGGGGCCGGACATTCAGGGTCTGGGGAAAATCTAATATATATCTGGTGATATCTCGGGTGCTATTTGAGATACCGGAATAAACCAAAGTGAATTATCTGCAGGAGGCCCTGGCGCATGAATCTGTGCAGCGGGAACGACCTCGGATCACCAGGGTCCGAGAAAACCGCCGTCTTATGGGGCCGGACACTCAGGGTCGGGGAAAAATCCAATATATATCTGGTGATAACTCGGGTGCTATTACAGATAGCCTAATAACCCAAAGTGCATTGTCTGTAGGAGGCCCTGGCGCATGAATCTGGGCAGCGGGAACGACCTCGGACCACCAGGGACCGAGAAAATCACCGTCTCATGGAGCCGGACACTCAGGGTCAGGGAAAAATCCAATATATATCTGGTGAAATCACGGGTGCTATTAGAGATAGCGCAATAAACCAAAGTGAATTATTTGCAGGAGGCCCTGGCGCATGCATCTGTGCAGCGGGAACGACCTCGGACCACCAGGGGACGAGAAAACCACCATCTCATGGGGCCGGACACTCAGTGTCAGGGAAAAATCAAATATATATCTGGTGATATCTCGGGTGCTATTACAGATAGCGCAATAAATCAAAGTGCATTGTCTGCAGGAGGCCCTTGCGAATGAATCTGTGCAGCGGGAACGACCTCGGATCAACAGGGGACGAGAAAACCACCGACACATGGGGCCGGACACTCAGGGTCAGGGAAAAATCCAATATATATCTGGTGATATCTCGGGTGCTATTAGAGATGGCGCAATAAACCAAAGTTAGTTATCTGCAGGAGGCCCTGCCGCATGCATCTGTGCAGCGGGAACGACCTCGGACCACCAGGGGACGAGAAAACCACCGTCTCATGGGGCCGGACACTCAGGGTCAGGGAAAAATCAAATATATATCTGGTGAAATCACGGGTGCTATTTGAGATAGCGCAATAAATCAAAGTGCATTGTCTGTAGGAGGCCCAGGCGCATGAATCTGGGCAGCGGGAACGACCTCGGACCACCAGGGGCCGAGAAAACTACAGTCTCATGGGGCCGGTCACTCAGGGTCAGGGGAAAATCCAATATATATCTGGTGATATCTCGGGCGCTATTAGAGATAGCGCAATAAACCAAAGTGAATTATCTGCAGGAGGCCCTGGCGCATGCATCTGTGCTGCGGGAACGACCTCGGACCACCAGGGGACGAGAAAACCACCATCTCATGGGGCCGGACACTCAGGGTCAAGGAAAAATCAAATATATATCTGGTGATATCTCGGGTGCTATTACAGATAGCGCAATAAATCAAAGTGCATTGTCTGCAGGAGGCCCTTGCTAATGAATCTGTGCAGCGGGAACGACCTCGGATCAACAGGGGCCGAGAAAACCACCGACACATGGGGCCGGACACTCAGGGTCAGGGAAAAATCCAATATATATCTGGTGATATCTCGGGTGCTATTAGAGATAGCGCAATAAACCAAAGTGCATTGTCTGTAGGAGGCCCAGGCGAATGAATCTGTGCAGCGGGAAAGACCTCGGACCACCAGGGGCCGAGAAAATCACCGTCTCATGGAGCCGGACACTCAGGGTCAGGGAAAAATCCAATATATATCTGGTGATATCTCGGGTGCTATTACAGATAGCGCAATAAATCAAAGTGCATTGTCTGCAGGAGGCCCTTGCGAATGAATCTGTGCAGCGGGAACGACCTCGGATCAACAGGGGCCGAGAAAACCACCGACACATGGGGCCGGACACTCAGGGTCAGGGAAAAATCCAATATATATCTGGTGATATCTCGGGTGCTATTAGAGATAGCGCAATAAACCAAAGTGAATTATCTGCAGCAGGCCCTGGCGCATGAATCTGTGCAGCGGGAACGACCTCGGATCACCAGGGTCCGAGAAAACCACCGTCTCATGGGGCCGGACACTCAGGGTCGGGGAAAAATCCAATATATATCTGGTGATATCTCGGGTGCTATTACAGATAGCGCAATAAATCAAAGTGCATTGTCTGTAGGAGGCCCAGGCGAATGAATCTGGGCAGCGGGAACGACCTCGGACCACCAGGGGCCGAGAAAATCACCGTCTCATGGGGCCGGACATTCAGGGTCAGGGGAAAATCCAATATATATCTGGTGATATCTCGGGTGCTATTACAGATAGCGCAATAAACCAAAGTGCATTGTCTGTAGGAGGCCCAGGCGAATGAATCTGTGCAGCGGGAAAGACCTCGGACCACCAGGGGCCGAGAAAATCACCGTCTCATGGAGCCGGACACTCAGGGTCAGGGAAAAATCCAATATATATCTGGTGATATCTCGGGTGCTATTACAGATAGCGCAATAAATCAAAGTGCATTGTCTGTAGGAGGCCCAGGCGAATGAATCTGTGCAGCGGGAACGACCTCGGACCACCAGGGGCCGAGAAAACGACAGTCTCATGGGTCCGGACACTCAGGGTCAGGGGAAAATCCAATATATATCTGGTGATATCTCGGGTGCTATTACAGATAGCGCAATAAACCAAAGTGCATTGTCTGTAGGAGGCCCTTGCGAATGAATCTGTGCCGCAGGAACGACCTCGGACCACCAGTGGCCGAGAAAATTACAGATATTCGGAATCCGTCACCCAAGGTCATGTAAAAATCCAGCAAATATCTGGTGATATCTCGGGTGCTATTAGAGATAGCGCAATAAACCAAAGTGCATTGTCTGTAGGAGACCCTGGCGCATAAATCTGGGCAGCGGGAACGACCTCGGACCACCAGGGGCCGAGAAAACCACCGACTCACGGGGCCGGACACTCAGGGTAAGGGGAAAATCCAATATATATCTGGTGATATCTCGGGTGCTATTAGAGATGGCGCAATAAACCAAAGTTAGTTATCTGCAGGAGGCCCTGCCGCATGCATCTGTGCAGCGGGAACGACCTCGGACCACCAGGGGACGAGAAAACCACCGTCTCATGGGGCCGGACACTCAGGGTCAGGGAAAAATCAAATATATATCTGGTGAAATCACGGGTGCTATTTGAGATAGCGCAATAAATCAAAGTGCATTGTCTGTAGGAGGCTCAGGCGCATGAATCTGGCCAGCGGGAACGACCTCGGACCACCAGGGGCCGAGAAAACCACAGTCTCATGGGGCCGGTCACTCAGGGTCAGGGGAAAATCCTATATATATATCTGGTGATATCTCGGGTGCTATTAGAGATAGCGCAATAAACCAAAGTGAATTATCTGCAGGAGGCCCTGGCGCATGAATCTGTGCAGCAGGAACGACCTCGGGACATCGGGGGCCGAGAAGACCACCGTCTCATGGGGCCGGAAACTCAGGGTCAGGGAAAAATCCAATATATATCTGGTGATATCTCGGGTGCTATTAGAGATGGCGCAATAAACCACAGTTAGTTATCTGCAGGAGGCCCTGGCGCATGCATCTGTGCAGCGGGAACGTCCTCGGCCCACCAGGGGACGAGAAAACCACCATCTCATGGGGCCGGACACTCAGGGTCAGGGAAAAATCAAATATATATCTGGTGATATTTCGGGTGCTATTACAGATAGCGCAATAAATCAAAGTGCATTGTCTGCAGGAGGCCCTTGCGAATGAATCTGTGCAGCGGGAACGACCTCGGATCAACAGGGGCCGAGAAAACCACCGACACATGGGGCCGGACACTCAGGGTCAGGGAAAAATCCAATATATATCTGGTGATATCTCGGGTGCTATTAGAGATAGCGCAATAAACCAAAGTGAATTATCTGCAGCAGGCCCTGGCGCATGAATCTGTGCAGCGGGAACGACCTCGGATCACCAGGGTCCGAGAAAACCACCGTCTCATGGGGCCGGAAACTCAGGGTCAGGGAAAAATCCAATATATATCTGGTGATATCTCGGGTGCTATTAGAGATGGCGCAATAAACCACAGTTAGTTATCTGCAGGAGGCCCTGCCGCATGCATCTGTGCAGCGGGAACAACCTCCGACCACCAGGGGCCGAGAAAACCACCGTCTCATGGGGCCGGACACTCAGGGTCAGGGAAAAATCAAATATATATCTGGTGAAATCACGGGTGCTGTTAGAGATAGCGCAATAAACCAAAGTGAATTATCTGCAGCAGGCCCTGGCGCATGAATCTGTGCAGCGGGAACGACCTCGGACCACCGGGGGCCGAGAAGACCACCGTCTTATGGGGCCGGACACTCAGGGTCGGGGAAAAATCCAATATATATCTGGTGATATCTCGGGTGCTATTACAGATAGCGCAATAAACCAAAGTGAATTATCTGCAGGAAGCCCTGGCGCATGAATCTGTGTAGCTGGAACGACCTCGCACCACCAGGGGCCGAGAAAACCACCGTCTCATGGGGCCGGACACTCAGGGTCAGGGGAAAATCCAATATATATCTGGTGATATCTCGGGTGCTATTACAGATAGCGCAATAAACCAAAGTGCATTGTCTGTAGGAGGCCCAGGCGAATGAATCTGTGCAGCGGGAACGACCTCGGACCACCAGGGGCCGAGAAAATTACAGATATTCGGAATCCGTCACCCAAGGTCATGTAAAAATCCAGAATATATCTGGTGATATCTCGGGTGCTTTTACAGATAGCCTAATAACCCATAGTGCATTGTCTGTAGGAGGCCCTGGCGCATGAATCTGGGCAGCGGGAACGACCTCGGACCACCAGGGACCGAGAAAATCACCGTCTCATGGAGCCGGACACTCAGGGTCAGGGAAAAATCATATATATATCTGGTGATATCTCGGGTGCTATTACAGATAGCGCAATAAACCAAAGTGCATTGTCTGTAGGAGGCCCTTGTGAATGAATCTGTGCCGCAGGAACGACCTCGGACCACCAGTGGCCGAGAAAATTACAGATATTCGGAATCCGTCACCCAAGGTCATGTAAAAATCCAGCAAATATCTGGTGATATCTCGGGTGGTATTAGAGATAGCGCAATAAATCAACGTGCATTGTCTGTAGGAGGCCCAGGCGCATGAATCTGGCCAGAGGGAACGACCTCGGACCACCAGGGGCCGAGAAAACCACAGTCTCATGGGGCCGGACACTCAGGGTCAGGGGAAAATCCAATATATATCTGGTGATATCTCGGGTGCTATTAGAGATAGCGCAATAAACCAAAGTGAATTATCTGCAGGAGGCCCTGGCGCATGAATCTGTGCAGCGGGAACGACCTCGGGCCACCGGGGGCCGAGAAGACCACCGTCTCATGGGGCCGGTCACTCAGGGTCAGGGAAAAATCCAATATATATCTGGTGATATCTCGGGTGCTATTAGAGATGGCGCAATAAACCAAAGTTAGTTATCTGCAGGAGGCCCTGCCGCATGCATCTGTGCAGAGGGAACGACCTCGGACCACCAGGGGCCGAGAAAACCACCGTCTCATGGGGCCGGACACTCAGGGTCAGGGAAAAATCGGATATATATCTGGTGAAATCACGGTTGCTATTAGAGATAGCGCAATAAACCAAAGTGAATTATTTGCAGGAGGCCCTGGCGCATGCATCTGTGCAGCGGGAACGTCCTCGGACCACCAGGGGACGAGAAAACCACCATCTCATGGGGCCGGACACTCAGGGTCAGGGAAAAATCAAATATATATCTGGTGATATTTCGGGTGCTATTACAGATAGCGCAATAAATCAAAGTGCATTGTCTGCAGGAGGCCCTTGCGAATGAATCTGTGCAGCGGGAACGACCTCGGACCACCGGGGGCCGAGAAGACCACCGTGTCATGGGGCCGGACACTCAGGGTCAGGGAAAAATCCAATATATATCTGGTGATATCTCGGGTGCTATTACAGATAGCGCAATAAATCAAAGTGCATTGTCTGTAGGAGGCCCAGGCGAATGAATCTGTGCAGCGGGAACGACCTCGGACCACCAGGGGCCGAGAAAACCACAGTCTCATGGGGCCGGACACTCAGGGTCAGGGGAAAATCCAATATATATCTGGTGATATCTCGGGTGCTATTACAGATAGCGCAATAAACCAAAGTGCATTGTCTGTAGGAGGCCCTTGCGAATGAATCTGTACCGCAGGAACGACCTCGGACCACCAGTGGCCGAGAAAATTACAGATATTCGGAATCCGTCACCCAAGATCATGTAAAAATCCAGCAAATATCTGGTGATATCTCGGGTGCTATTAGAGATGGCGCAATAAACCAAAGTGTATTGCCTGTAGTAGGCCCTGGCGCATGAATCTGGGCAGCGGGAACGACCTAGGACCACCAGGGGCCGAGAAAACCACCGACTCAAGGGGCCAGACACTCAGGGTCACGGGAAAATCCAATATATATCTGGTGATATCTCGGGTGCTATTAGAGATAGCGCAGTAAACCAAAGTGAATTATCTGCAGGAGGCCCTGGCGCATGCATCTGTGCAGCGGGAACGACCTCGGAACACCAGGGGCCAAGAAAACCACCGTCTCATGGCGCCGGACACTCAGGGTCAGGGAAAAATCCAATATATATCTGGTGATATCTCGGGTGCTATTACAGATAGCGCAATAAATCTAAGTGCATTGTCTGTAGGAGGCCCAGGCGAATGAATCTGTGCAGCGGGAAGGACCTCGGACCACCAGGGGCCGAGAAAATCACCGTCTCATGGAGCCGTACACTCAGTGTCAGGGAAAAATCCAATATATATCTGGTGATATCTCGGGTGCTATTACAGATAGCGCAATAAATCAAAGTGCATTGTCTGTAGGAGGCCCAGGCGAATGAATCTGTGCAGCGGGAACGACCTCGGATCACCAGGGTCCGAGAAAACTACCGTCTCATGGGACCGGACACTCAAGGTCATGTAAAAATCCAGCATATATCTGGTGATATCTCGGGTGCTATTACAGATAGCGCAATAAACCAAAGTGCATTGTCTGTAGGAGGCCCTGGCGCATGAATCCGGGCAGCGGGAACGACCAACGACCACCAGGGGCCGAGAAAACCACCGACTCACGGGCTCGGACACTCAGGGTCAGGGGAAAATCCAATATATATCTGGTGATATCTCGGGTGCTATTAGAGGTAGCGCAATAAACCAAAGTGAATTATCTGCAGGAGGCCCTGGCGCATGCATCTGTGCAGCGGGAACGACCTCGGACCACCAGGGGCCAAGAGAACCACCGTCTCAATGGCGCCGGACACTCAGGGTCAGGGAAAAATCCAATATATATCTGGTGATATCTCGGGTGCTATTTGAGATAGCGCAATGAATCAAAGTGCATTGTCTGTAGGAGGCCCAGGCGCATGAATCTGGCCAGCGGGAACGACCTCGGACCACCAGGGGCCGAGAAAACCACAGTCTCATGGGGCCGGACACTCAGGGTCAGGGGAAAATCCAATATATATCTGGTGATATCTCGGGTGCTATTAGAGATAGCGCAATAAACCAAAGTGAATTATCTGCAGGAGGCCCTGGCGCATGAATCTGTGCAGCGGGAACGACCTCGGGCCACCGGGGGCCGAGAAGACCACCGTCTCATGGGACCGGACACTCAGGGTCAGGGAAAAATCCAATATATATCTGGTGATATCTCGGGTGCTATTAGAGATGGCGCAATAAACCAAAGTTAGTTATCTGCAGGAGGCCCTGCCGCATGCATCTGTGGAGCGGGAACGACCTTGGACCACCAGGGGCCGAGAAAACCACCGTCTCATGGGGCCGGACACTCAGGGTCAGGGAAAAATCAAATATATATCTGGTGAAATCACGGGTGCTATTAGAGATAGCGCAATAAATCAAAGTGCATTGTCTGTAGGAGGCCCTGGCGCATGCATCTGTGCAGCGGGAACGACCTCGGACCACCAGGGGACGAGAAAACCACCATCTCATGGGGCCGGACACTCAGGGTCAGGGAAAAATCAAATATATATCTGGTGATATTTCGGGTGCTATTACAGATAGCGCAATAAATCAAAGTGCATTGTCTGCAGGAGGCCCTTGCGAATGAATCTGTGCAGCGGGAACGACCTCGGATCAACAGGGGCCGATAAAACCACCGACACATGGGGCCGGACACTCAAGGTCATGTAAAAATCCAGCATATATCTGGTGATATCTCGGGTGCTATTACAGATAGCGCAATAAACCAAAGTGAATTATCTGCAGGAGGCCCTGGCGCATGCATCTGTGCAGCGGGAACGACCTCGGACCACCAGGGGCCAAGAAAACCAACGTCTCATGGGGCCGGACACTCAGGGTCAGGGAAAAATCGAATATATATCTGGTGAAATCACGGGTGCTATTAGAGATAGCGCAATAAACCAAAGTGAATTATTTGCAGGAGGCCCTGGCGCATGCATCTGTGCAGCGGGATCGACCTCGGACCACCAGGGGACGAGAAAACCACCATCTCATGGGGCCGGACACTCAGGGTCAGGGAAAAATCAAATATATACCTGGTGATATTTCGGGTGCTATTACAGATAGCGCAATAAATCAAAGTGCATTTTCTGCAGGAGGCCCTTGCGAATGAATCTGTGCAGCGGGAACGACCTCGGACCACCGGGGGCAGAGAAGACCACCGTGTGATGGGGCCGGACACTCAGGGTCAGGGAAAAATCCAATATATATCTGGTGATATCTCGGTTGCTATTACAGATAGCGCAATAAATCAAAGTGCATTGTCTGTAGGAGGCCCAGGCGAATGAATCTGTGCAGCGGGAACGACCTCGGACCACCAGGGGCCGAGAAAACCACAGTCTCATGGGGCCGGACACTCAGGGTCAGGGGAAAATCCAATATATATCTGGTGATATCTCGGGTGCTATTACAGATAGCGCAATAAACCAAAGTGCATTGTCTGTAGGAGGCCCTTGCGAATGAATCTGTACCGCAGGAACGACCTCGGACCACCAGTGGCCGAGAAAATTACAGATATTCGGAATCCGTCACCCAAGATCATGTAAAAATCCAGCAAATATCTGGTGATATCTCGGGTGCTATTAGAGATGGCGCAATAAACCAAAGTGCATTGTCTGTAGGAGGCCCTGGCGCATGAATCTGGGCAGCGGGAACGACCTAGGACCACCAGGGGCCGAGAAAACCACCTACTCAAGGGGCCGGACACTCAGGGTCACGGGAAAATCCAATATATATCTGGTGATATCTCGGGTGCTATTAGAGATAGCGCAGTAAACCAAAGTGAATTATCTGCAGGAGGCCCTGGCGCATGCATCTGTGCAGCGGGAACGACCTCGGACCACCAGGGGACGAGAAAACCACCATCTCATGGGGCCGGACACTCAGGGTCAGGGAAAAATCAAATATATATCTGGTGATATTTCGGGTGCTATTACAGATAGCGCAATAAATCAAAGTGCATTTTCTGCAGGAGGCCCTTGCGAATGAATCTGTGCAGCGGGAACGACCTCGGACCACCGGGGGCAGAGAAGACCACCGTGTGATGGGGCCGGACACTCAGGGTCAGGGAAAAATCCAATATATATCTGGTGATATCTCGGGTGCTATTACAGATAGCGCAATAAATCAAAGTGCATTTTCTGTAGGAGGCCCAGGCGAATGAATCTGTGCAGCGGGAACGAGCTCGGACCACCAGGGGCCGAGAAAACCACAGTCTCATGGGGCCGGACACTCAGGGTCAGGGGAAAATCCAATATATATCTGGTGATATCTCGGGTGCTATTACAGATAGCGCAATAAACCAAAGGGCATTGTCTGTAGGAGGCCCTTGCGAATGAATCTGTACCGCAGGAACGACCTCGGACCACCAGTGGCCGAGAAAATTACAGATATTCGGAATCCGTCACCCAAGATCATGTAAAAATCCAGCAAATATCTGGTGATATCTCGGGTGCTATTACAGATAGCGCAATAAACCAAAGTGCATTGTCTGTAGGAGGCCCTGGCGCATGAATCCGGGCAGCGGGAACGACCAACGACCACCAGGGGCCGAGAAAACCACCGACTCACGGGCTCGGACACTCAGGGTCAGGGGAAAATCCAATATATATCTGGTGATATCTCGGGTGCTATTAGAGGTAGCGCAATAAACCAAAGTGAATTATCTGCAGGAGGCCCTGGCGCATGCATCTGTGCAGCGGGAACGACCTCGGACCACCAGGGGCGAAGAAAACCACCGTCTCATGGCGCCGGACACTCAGGGTCAGGGAAAAATCCAATATATATCTGGTGTTATCTCGGGTGCTATTTGAGATAGCGCAATAAATCAAAGTGCATTGTCTGTAGGAGGCCCAGGCGCATGAATCTGGCCAGCGGGAACGACCTCGGACCACCAGGGGCCGAGAAAACCACAGTCTCATGGGGCCGGACACTCAGGGTCAGGGGAAAATCCAATATATATCTGGTGATATCTCGGGTGCTATTAGAGATAGCGCAATAAACCAAAGTGAATTATCTGCAGGAGGCCCTGGCGCATGAATCTGTGCAGCGGGAACGACCTCGGGCCACCGGGGGCCGAGAAGACCACCGTCTCATGGGGCCGGACACTCAGGGTCAGGGAAAAATCCAATATATATCTGGTGATATCTCGGGTGCTATTAGAGATGGCGCTATAAACCAAAGTTAGTTATCTGCAGGAGGCCCTGCCGCATGCATCTGTGGAGCGGGAACGACCTCGGACCACCAGGGGCCGAGAAAACCACCGTCTCATGGGGCCGGACACTCAGGGTCAGGGAAAAATCAAATATATATCTGGTGAAATCACGGGTGCTATTAGAGATGGCGCAATAAACCAAAGTGAATTATCTGCAGGAGGCCCTGGCGCATGCATCTGTGCAGCGGGAACGACCTCGGACCACCAGGGGCCGAGAAAACCACCGTCTCATGGGGCCGGACACTCAGGGTCAGGGAAAAATCAAATATATATCTGGTGATATCTCGGGTGCTATTACAGATAGCGCAATAAATCAAAGTGCATTGTCTGTAGGAGGCCCTGGCGCATGAATCTGTGCAGCGGGAACGACCTCGGACCACCAGGTGCCGAGAAAACCACCGTCTCATGGGGCCGGACATTCAGGGTCAGGGGAAAATCTAATATATATCTGGTGATATCTCGGGTGCTATTAGAGATACCGCTATAAACCAAAGTGAATTATCTGCAGGAGGCCCTGGCGCATGAATCTGTGCAGCGGGAACGACCTCGGATCACCAGGGACCGAGAAAACCACCGTCTTATGGGGCCGGACACTCAGGGTCGGGGAAAAATCCAATATATATCTGGTGATATCTCGGGTGCTATTACAGATAGCGCAATAAACCAAAGTGAATTATCTGCAGGAAGCCCTGGCGCATGAATCTGTGCAGCTGGAACGACCTCGCACCACCAGGGGCCGAGAAAACCACCGTCTCATGGGGCCGGACACTCAGGGTCAGGGGAAAATCCAATATATATCTGGTGATATCTCGGGTGCTATTACAGATAGCGCAATAAACCAAAGTGCATTGTCTGTAGGAGGCCCAGGCGAATGAATCTGTGCAGCGGGAACGACCTCGGACCACCAGGGGCCGAGAAAATTACAGATATTCGGAATCCGTCACCCAAGGTCATGTAAAAATCCAGCATATATCTGGTGATATCTCGGGTGCTATTACAGATAGCCTAATAACCCATAGTGCATTGTCTGTAGGAGGCCCTGGCGCATGAATCTGGGCAGCGGGAACGACCTCGGACCACCAGGGACCGAGAAAATCACCGTCTCATGGAGCCGGACACTCAGGGTCAGGGAAAAATCCAATATATATCTGGTGATATCTCGGGTGCTATTAGAGATGACGCAATAAACCAAAGTTAGTTATCTGCAGGAGGCCCTGCCGCATGCATCTGTGCAGCGGGAACGACCTCGGACCACCAGGGGCCGAGAAAACCACCGTCTCATGGGGCCGGACACTCAGGGTCAGGGAAAAATCAAATATATATCTGGTGAAATCACTGGTGCTATTAGAGATAGCGCAATAAACCAAAGTGAATTATTTGCAAGAGGCCCTGGCGCATGCATCTGTGCAGCGGGAACGACCTCGGACCACCAGGGGACGAGAAAACAACCATCTCATGGGGCCGGACACTCAGGGTCAGGGAAAAATCAAATATATATCTGGTGATATCTCGGGTGCTATTACAGATAGCGCAATAAACCAAAGTGGATTGTCTGTAGGAGGCCCTTGTGAATGAATCTGTGCCGCAGGAACGACCTCGGACCACCAGTGGCCGAGAAAATTACTGATATTCGGAATCCGTCAGCCAAGGTCATGTAAAAATCCAGCAAGTATCTGGTGATATCTCGGGTGGTATTAGAGACAGCGCAATAAACCAAAGTGCATTGTCTGTAGGAGGCCCTGGCGCATGAATCCGGGCAGCGGGAATGACCTCGGACCACCAGGGGCCGAGAAAACCACCGACTCACGGGGCCGGACACTCAGGGTCAGGGGAAAGTCCAATATATATCTGGTGATATCTCGGGTGCTATTAGAGATAGCGCAATAAACCAAAGCGAATTATCTGCAGGAGGCCCTGGCGCATGCATCTGTGCAGCGGGAACGACCTCGGACCACCAGGGGACGAGAAAACCACCATCTCATGGGGCCGGACACTAAGGGTCAGGGAAAAATCCAATATATATCTGGTGATATCTCGGGTGCTATTTGAGATAGCGCAATAAATCAAAGTGCATTGTCTGTAGGAGGCCCAGGCGCATGAATCTGGCCAGAGGGAACGACCTCGGACCACCAGGGGCCGAGAAAACCACAGTCTCATGGGGCCGGACACTCAGGGTCAGGGGAAAATCCAATATATATCTGGTGATATCTCGGGTGCTATTAGAGATAGCGCAATAAACCAAAGTGAATTTTCTGCAGGAGGCCCTGGCGCATGAATCTGTGCAGCGGGAACGACCTCGGGCCACCGGGGGCCGAGAAGACCACCGTCTCATGGGGCCGGTCACTCAGGGTCAGGGAAAAATCCAATATATATCTGGTGATATCTCGGGTGCTATTAGAGATGGCGCAATAAACCAAAGTTAGTTATCTGCAGGAGGCCCTGCCGCATGCATCTGTGCAGCGGGAACGACCTCGGACCACCAGGGGCCGAGAAAACCACCGTCTCATAGGGCCGGACACTCAGGGTCAGGGAAAAATCGAATATATATCTGGTGAAATCACGGGTGCTATTAGAGATAGCGCAATAAACCAAAGTGAATTATTTGCAGGAGGCCCTGGCGCATGCATCTGTGCAGCGGGAACGACCTCGGATCACCAGGGGCCAAGAAAACCACCGTCTCATGGCGCCGGACACTCAGGGTCAGGGAAAAATCCAATATATATCTGGTGATATCTCGGGTGCTATTACAGATAGCGCAATAAATCAAAGTGCATTGTCTGTATGAGGCCCAGGCGAATGAATCTGTGCAGCGGGAACGACCTCGGACCACCAGGGGCCGAGAAAACCACAGTCTCATGGGGCCGGACACTCAGGGTCAGGGGAAAATCCAATATATATCTGGTGATATCTCGGGTGCTATTACAGATAGCGCAATAAACCAAAGTGCATTGTCTGTAGGAGGCCCTTGCGAATGAATCTGTACCGCAGGAACGACCTCGGACCACCAGTGGCCGAGAAAATTACAGATATTCGGAATCCGTCACCCAAGATCATGTAAAAATCCAGCAAATATCTGGTGATATCTCGGGTGCTATTACAGATAGCGCAATAAACCGAAGTGCATTGTCTGTAGGAGGCCCTGGCGCATGAATCCGGGCAGCGGGAACGACCAACGACCACCAGGGGCCGAGAAAACCACCGACTCACGGGCTCGGACACTCAGGGTCAGGGGAAAATCCAATATATATCTGGTGATATCTCGGGTGCTATTAGAGGTAGCGCAATAAACCAAAGTGAATTATCTGCAGGAGGCCCTGGCGCATGCATCTGTGCAGCGGGAACGACCTCGGACCACCAGGGGCCAAGAAAACCACCGTCTCATGGCGCCGGACACTCAGGGTCAGGGAGAAATCCAATATATATCTGGTGATATCTCGGGTGCTATTTGAGATAGCGCAATAAATCAAAGTGCATTGTCTGTAGGAGGCCCAGGCGCATGAATCTGGCCAGCGGGAACGACCTCGGACCACCAGGGGCCGAGAAAACCACAGTCTCATGGGGCCAGACACTCAGGGTCAGGGGAAAATCCAATATATATCTGGTGATATCTCGGGTGCTATTAGAGATAGCGCAATAAACCAAAGTGAATTATCTGCAGGAGGCCCTGGCGCATGAATCTGTGCAGCGGGAACGACCTCGGGCCACCGGGGGCCGAGAAGACCACCGTCTCATGGGGCCGGACACTCAGGGTCAGGGAAAAATCCAATATATATCTGGTGATATCTCGGGTGCTATTAGAGATGGCGCAATAAACCAAAGTTAGTTATCTGCAGGAGGCCCTGCCGCATGCATCTGTGGAGCGGGAACGACCTCGGACCACCAGGGGCCGAGAAAACCACCGTCTCATGGGGCCGGACACTCAGGGTCAGGGAAAAATCAAATATATATCTGGTGAAATCACGGGTGCTATTAGAGATAGCGCAATAAATCAAAGTGCATTGTCTGTAGGAGGCCCTGGCGCATGCATCTGTGCAGCGGGAACGACCTCGGACCACCAGGGGACGAGAAAACCACCATCTCATGGGGCCGGACACTCAGGGTCAGGGAAAAATCAAATATATATCTGGTGATATTTCGGGTGCTATTACAGATAGCGCAATAAATCAAAGTGCATTGTCTGTAGGAGGCCCTGGCGCATGCATCTGTGTAGCGGGAACGACCTCGGACCACCAGGGGACGTGAAAACCACCATCTCATGGGGCCGGACACTCAGGGTCAGGGAAAAATCAAATATACATCTGGTGATATTTCGGGTGCTATTACAGATAGCGCAATAAATCAAAGTGCATTGTCTGCAGGAGGCCCTTGCGAATGAATCTGTGCAGCGGGAACGACCTCGGACCACCAGGTGCCGAGAAAACCACCGTCTCATGGGGCCGGACATTCAGGGTCAGGGGAAAATCTAATATATATCTGGTGATATCTCGGGTGCTATTGGAGATACCGCAATAAACCAAAGTGAATTATCTGCAGGAGGCCCTGGCGCATGAATCTGTGCAGCGGGAACGACCTCGGATCACCAGGGACCGAGAAAACCACCGTCTTATGGGGCCGGACACACAGGGTCGGGGAAAAATCCAATATATATCTGGTGATATCTCGGGTGCTATTACAGATAGCGCAATAAACCAAAGTGAATTATCTGCAGGAAGCCCTGGCGCATGAATCTGTGCAGCTGGAACGACCTCGCACCACCAGGGGCCGAGAAAACCACCGTCTCATGGGGCCGGACACTCAGGGTCAGGGGAAAATCCAATATATATCTGGTGATATCTCGGGTGCTATTACAGATAGCGCAATAAACCAAAGTGCATTGTCTGTAGGAGGCCCAGGCGAATGAATCTGTGCAGCGGGAACGACCTCGGACCACCAAGGGCCGAGAAAATTACAGATATTCGGAATCCGTCACCCAAGGTCATGTAAAAATCCAGCATATATCTGGTGATATCTCGGGTGCTATTACAGATAGCCTAATAACCCAAAGTGCATTGTCTGTAGGAGGCCCTGGCGCATGAATCTGGGCAGCGGGAACGACCTCGGACCACCAGGGGCCGAGAAAACCACCGTCTCATGGGGCCGGACACTCAGGGTCAGGGAAAAATCAAATATATATCTGGTGAAATCACGGGTGCTATTAGAGATAGCGCAATAAACCAAAGTGAATTATTTGCAGGAGGCCCTGGCGCATGCATCTGGGCAGCGGGAACGACCTCGGACCACCAGGGGCCAAGAAAACCACCGTCTCATGGCGCCGGACACTCAGGGTCAGGGAAAAATCCAATATATATCTGGTGATATCTCGGGTGCTATTAGAGATAGCGCAATAAATCAAAGTGAATTATCTGCAGGAGACCCTGGCGCATGCATCTGTGCAACGGGAACGACCTCGGACCACCAGGGGCCAAGAAAACCACCGTCTTATGGGGCCGGACACTCAGGGTCAGGGAAAAATTCAATATATATCTGGTGATATCTCGGGTGCTATTAGAGATAGCGCAATTTATCAAAGTGCATCGTCTGTAGGAGGCCATGGCGCATGAATCTGGCCAGCGGGAACGACCTCGGACCACCAGGGGCCGAGAAAACCACAGTCTCATGGGGCCGGCCACTCAGGGTCAGGGGAAAATCCAATATATATCTGGTGATATCTCGGGTGCTATTACAAATAGCGCAATAAACCAAAGTGCATTGTCTGTAGGAGGCCCTTGCGAATGAATCTGTACCGCAGGAACGACCTCGGACCACCAGTGGCCGAGAAAATTACAGATATTCGGAATCCGTCACCCAAGATCATGTAAAAATCCAGCAAATATCTGGTGATATCTCGGGTGCTATTACAGATAGCGCAATAAACCGAAGTGCATTGTCTGTAGGAGGCCCTGGCGCATGCATCTGTGAAGCGGGAACGACCTCGGACCGCCAGGGGCCGAGAAAACCACCGACTCACGGGGCCGGACACTCAGGGACATGGGAAAATCCAATATATATCTGGTGATATCTCGGGTGCTTTTAGAGATAGCGCAATAAACTAAAGTGAATTATCTGCAGGAGGCCCTGGCGCATGCATCTGTGAAGCGGGAACGACCTCGGGCCACCAGGGGCCAAGAAAACCACCGTCTCATGGGTCCGGACACTCAGGGTCAGGGGAAAACCCAATATATATCTGGTGATATCTCGGGTGCTATTACAGATAGCGCAATAAATCAAAGTGCATTGTCTGTAGGAGGCCCTTGCGAATGAATCTGTGCCGCAGGAACGACCTCGGACCACCAGTGGCCGAGAAAATTACAGATATTGGGAATCCGTCACCCAAGGTCATGTAAAAATCCAGCAAATATCTGGTGATATCTTGGGTGCTATTAGAGATAGCGCAAAAAACCAAAGTGCATTGTCTGTAGGAGGCCCAAGCGCATGAATCTGGCCAGCGGGAACGACCTCGGACCACCTGGGGCCGAGAAAACCACAGTCTCATGGGGCCGGACACTCAGGGTCAGGGGAAAACCCAATATATATCTGGTGATATCTCGGGTGCTATTACAGATAGCGCAATAACTCAAAGTGCATTGTCTGTAGGAGGCCCAGGCGAATGAATCTGTGCAGCGGGAACGACCTCGGACCACCAGGGGCCGAGAAAACCACCGTCTCATGGGTCCGGACACTCAGGGTCAGGGAAAAATCCAATATATATCTGGTGATATCTCGGGTGCTATTAGAGATAGCGCAATAAATCAAAGTGCATTGTCTGTAGGAGGCCCTGGCGCATGAATCTGGCCAGCGGGAACGACCTCGGACCACCAGGGACCGAGAAAACCACAGTCTCATGGGCCCGGATACTCAGGGTCAGGGGAAAATCCAATATATATCTGGTGATATCTCGGGTGCTATTACAGATAGCGCAATAAATCAAAGTGCATTGTCTGTAGGAGGCCCTGGCGCATGAATCTGGTCAGCGGGAACGACCTCGGACAACCAGGGGCCGAGAAAACCACAGTCTCATGGGGCCGGAGACTCAGGGTCAGGGAAAAATCCAATATATATCTGGTGATATCTCGGGTGCTATTACAGATAGCGCAATAAATCAAAGTGCATTGTCTGTAGGAGGCCCTGGCGCATGAATCTGTGCAGCTCGAACAACCTCGGACCACCAGGGGCCGAGAAAACCACCGTCTCATGCGGCCGGACACTCAGGGTCAGGGGAAAATCCAATATATATCTGGTGATATCTCGGGTGCTATTAGAGATAGCGCAATAAACCGAAGTGAATTATCTGCAGGAGGCCCTGGCGCATGCATCTGTGTAGCGGGAACGACCTCCGACCACCAGGGGCCGAGTAAACCAACGTCTCATGGGGCCGGACACTCAGGGTCAGGGGAAAATCCAATATATATCTGGTGATATCTCGGGTGCTATTAGAGATAGCGCAATAAACCAAAGTGAATTATCTGCAGGAGGCCCTGGCGCATGAATCTGTGCAGCGGGAACGACCTCGGGCCACCGGGGGCCGAGAAGACCACCGTCTCATGGGGCCGGACTCTCAGGGTCAGGGAAAAATCCAATATATATCTGGTGATATCTCGGGTGCTATTAGAGATGGCGCAATAAACCAAAGTTAGTTATCTGCAGGAGGCCCTGCCGCATGCATCTGTGGAGCGGGAACGACCTCGGACCACCAGGGGCCGAGAAAACCACCGCCTCATGGGGCCGGACACTCAGGGTCAGGGAAAAATCAAATATATATCTGGTGAAATCAAGGCTGCTATTAGAGATAGCGCAATAAATCAAAGTGCATTGTCTGTAGGAGGCCCTGGCGCATGCATCTGTGCAGCGGGAACGACCTCGGACCACCAGTGGCCGAGAAAATTACAGATATTCGGAATCCGTCACCCAAGGTCATGTAAAAATCCAGCAAATATCTGGTGATATCTTGGGTGCTATTAGAGATAGCGCAAAAAACCAAAGTGCATTGTCTGTAGGAGGCCCAAGCGCATGAATCTGGGCAGCGGGAACGACCTCGGACCACCTGGGGCCCAGAAAACCACCGACACATGGGGCCGGACACTCAGGGTCAGGGAAAAATCCAATATAAATCTGGTGATATCTCGGGTGCTATTAGAGATAGCGCAATAAACCAAAGTGAATTATCTGCAGCAGGCCCTGGTGCATGAATCTGTGCAGCGGGAACGACCTCGGGCCACCGGGGGCCGAGAAGACCACCGTCTCATGGGGCCGGACACTCAGGGTCGGGGAAAAATCCAATATATATCTGGTGATATCTCGGGTGGTATTACAGATAGCGCAATAAATCAAAGTGCATTGTCTGTAGGAGGCACTGGCGAATGAATCTGTGCCGCAGGAACGATCTCGGACCACCAGTGGCCGAGAAAATTACAGATATTCGGAATCCGTCACCCAAGGTCATGTAAAAATCCAGCAAATATCTGGTGATATCTCGGGTGCTATTAGAGATAGTGTAATAAACCAAAGTGCATTGTCTGTAGGAGGCCCTGGCGCATGAATCTGGGCAGCGGGAACGACCTCGGACCGCCAGGGGCCGAGAAAACCACCGACTCACGGGGCCGGACACTCAGGGTCAGGGGAAAATCCAATATATATCTGGTGATATCTCGGGTGCTTTTAGAGATAGCGCAATAAACCAAAGTGAATTATCTGCAGGAGGCCCTGGCGCATGCATCTGTGAAGCGGGAACGACCTCGGGCCACCAGGGGCCAAGAAAACCACCGTCTCATGGGTCCGGACACTCAGGGTCAGGGGAAAACCCAATTTATATCTGGTGATATCTCGGGTGCTATTACAGATAGCGCAATAAACCAAAGTGCATTGTTTGTAGGAGGCCCTGGCGCTTGAATCTGGGCAGCGGGAATGACCTCGGACCACCAGGGGCCGAGAAAATCACCGTCTCATGGAGCCGGACACTCAGGGTCAGGGAAAAATCCAATATATATCTGGTTATATCTCGGGTGCTATTAGAGATAGCGCAATAAACCAAAGTGCATTGTCTGTAGGAGGCCCTGGCGGATGAATCTGGGTAGCGGGAACGACCTCGGACCACCAGGGGCCGAGAAAACCACCGACTCACGGGGCCGGACACTCAGGGTCAGGGGAAAATCCAATATATATCTGGTGATATCTCGGGTGCTATTACAGATAGCGCAATAAATCAAAGTGCATTGTCTGTAGGAGGCCCTTGCGAATGAATCTGTGCCGCAGCAACGACCTCGGACCACCAGTGGCCGAGAAAATTACAGATATTCGGAATCCGTCACCCAAGGTCATGTAAAAATCCATCAAATATCTGGTGATATCTTGGGTGCTATTAGAGATAGCGCAAAAAACCAAAGTGCATTGTCTGTAGGAGGCCCAAACGCATGAATCTGGGCAGCGGGAACGACCTCGGACCACCAGGGGCCGAGAAAATAACCGTCTCATGGAGCCGGACACTCAGGGTCATGGAGAAATCCAATATATATCTGGTGATATCTCGGGTGCTATTACAGATAGCGCAATAAATCAAAGTGCATTGTCTGTAGGAGGCCCAGGCGAATGAATCTGTGCAGCGGGAACGACCACGGACCACCAGGGGCCGAGAAAACCACCGTCTCATGGCGCCGGACACTCAGGGTCAGGGAAAAATCCAATATATATCTGGTGATATCTTGGGTGCTATTAGAGATAGCGCAATAAATCAAAGTGCATTGTCTGTAGGAGGCCCAGGCGCATGAATCTGGCCAGCGGGAACGACCTCGGACCACCTGGGGCCGAGAAAACCACAGTCTCATGGGGCCGGACACTCAGGGTCAGGGGAAAATCCAATATATATCTGGTGATATCTCGGGTGCTATTACAGATAGCGCAATAAATCAAAGTGCATTGTCTGTAGGAGGCCCAGGCGAATGAATCTGTGCAGCGGGAACGACCTCGGACCACCAGGGGCCGAGAAAACCACCGTCTCATGGGTCCGGACACTCAGGGTCAGGGAAAAATCCAATATATATCTGGTGATATCTCGGGTGCTATTAGAGATAGCGCAATAAACCGAAGTGAATTATCTGCAGGAGGCCCTGCCGCATGCATCTGTGTAGCGGGAACGACCTCCGACCACCAGGGGCCGAGTAAACCAACGTCTCACGGGGCCGGACACTCAGGGTCAGGGGAAAATCCAATATATATCTGGTGATATCTCGGGTGCTATTAGAGATAGCGCAATAAACCAAAGTGAATTATCTGCAGGAGGCCCTGGCGCATGAATCTGTGCAGCGGGAATGACCTCGGGCCACCGGGGGCCGAGAAGACCACAGTCTCATGGGGCCGGACACTCAGGGTCAGGGAAAAATCCAATATATATCTGGTGATATCTCGGGTGCTATTGGAGATGGCGCAATAAACCAAAGTTAGTTATCTGCAGGAGGCCCTGCCGCATGCATCTGTGGAGCGGGAACGACCTCGGACCACCAGGGGCCGAGAAAACCACCGTCTCATGGGGCCGGACACTCAGGGTCAGGGAAAAATCAAATATATATCTGGTGAAATCACGGGTGCTATTAGAGATAGCGCAATAAATCAAAGTGCATTGTCTGTAGGAGGCCCTGGCGCATGCATCTGTGCAGCGGGAACGACCTCGGACCACCAGGGGACGAGAAAACCACCATCTCATGGGGCCGGACACTCAGGGTCAGTGAAAAATCAAATATATATCTGGTGATATTTCGGGTGCTATTACAGATAGCGCAATAAATCAAAGTGCATTGTCTGTAGGAGGCCCTGGCGCATGCATCTGTGTAGCGGGAACGACCTCGGACCACCAGGGGACGAGAAAACCACCATCTCATGGGGCCGGACACTCAGGGTCAGGGAAAAATCAAATATATATCTGGTGATATTTCGGGTGCTATTACAGATAGCGCAATAAATCAAAGTGCATTGTCTGCAGGAGGCCCTTGCGAATGAATCTGTGCAGCGGGAACGACCTCGGATCAACAGGGGCCGATAAAACCACCGACACATGGGGCCGGACACTCAGGGTCGGGGAAAAATCTAATATATATCTGGTGATATCTCGGGTGCTATTAGAGATGGCGCAATAAACCAAAGTGAATTATCTGCAGGAGGCCCTGGCGCATGCATCTGTGCAGCGGGAACGACCTCGGACCACCAGGGGCCGAGAAAACCACCGTCTCATGGGGCCGGACACTCAGGGTCAGGGAAAAATCAAATATATATCTGGCGATATCTCGGGTGCTATTACAGATAGCGCAATAAACCAAAGTGCATTGTCTGTAGGAGGCCCTTGCGACAGAATCTGTACCGCAGGAACGACCTCGGACCACCAGTGGCCGAGAAAATTACAGATATTCGGAGTCCGTCACCCAAGGTCATGTAAAAATCCAGCAAATATCTGGTGATATCTCGGGTTCTATTAGAGATGGCGCAATAAACCAAAGTGCATTGTCTGTAGGAGGCCCTGGCGCATGAATCTGGGCAGCGGTATCTACCTCGGATCACCAGGGCCCGAGAAAAACACCGACTCATAGGGCCGAGCACTCAGGGTCAGGGAAAGATCCTATATATATCTGGTGATATCTCGGGTGCTATTAGAGATGGCGCAATAAACCAAAGTGAATTATCTGCAGGAGGCCCTGGCGCATGCATCTGTGCAGCGGGAACGACCTCGGACCACCAGGGGCCGAGAAAACCACCGTCTTATGGGGCCGGACACTCAGGGTCGGGGAAAAATCCAATATATATCTGGTGATATCTTGGGTGCTATTAGAGATAGCGCAATAAATCAAAGTGCATTGTCTGTAGGAGGCCCAGGCGCATGAATCTGGCCAGCGGGAACGACCTCAGACCACCTGGGGCCGAGAAAACCACAGTCTCATGGGGCCGGACACTCAGGGTCAGGGGAAAATCCAATATATATCTGGTGATATCTCGGGTGCTATTACAGATAGCGCAATAAATCAAAGTGTATTGTCTGTAGGAGGCCCAGGCGAATGAATCTGTGCAGCGGGAACGACCTCGGACCACCAGGGGCCGAGAAAACCACCGTCTGATGGGTCCGGACACTCAGGGTCAGGGAAAAATCCAACATATATCTGGTGATATCTCGGGTGCTATTAGAGATAGCGCAATATACCAAAGTGAATTATCTGCAGGAGGGCCTAGCGTATTAATCTGAGCAGCAGGAACGACCTCGGACCACCAGGCGCCGAGAAAATTACAGATATTCGGAATCCGTCGCCTAATGTCATGTAAAAATCCAGCATATATCTGGTGACATCTCGGGTGCTCTTACAGATAGCGCACTAAACCAAAGTGAATTATCTGCAGGGGGCCCTGGCGCATGAATATGTGCAGCGGGAACGACCTCGGACCACCAGGGGCCGAGAAAACCACAGTCTCATGGGGCCGGACACTCAGGGTCAGGGGAAAATCCAATATATATCTGGTGATATTTCGGGTGCTATTAGAGATAGCGCAATAAATCAAAGTGAATTATCTGCAGGAGGCCCTGGCGCATGAATCTGTGCAGCGGGAACGACCTCGGACCACCATGGGCCGAGAAAACGACCGTCTCATGGGGCGGACACTCAGGGTCAGTGAAAAATCCAATATATATCTGCTGATATCTCGGGTGCTATTACAGATAGCGCAATAAACCAAAGTGAATTATCTGCAGGAGGCCCTGGCGCATGAATCTGTGCAGCGGGAACGACCTCGGGCCACCGGGGGCCGAGAAGACCACCGTCTCATGGGGCCGGACACTCAGGGTCAGGGAAAAATCCAATATATATCTGGTGATATCTCGGGTGCTATTAGAGATGGCGCAATAAACCAAAGTTAGTTATCTGCAGGAGGCCCTGCCGCATGCATCTGTGGAGCGGGAACGACCTCGGACCACCAGGGGCCGAGAAAACCACCGCCTCATGGGGCCGGACACTCAGGGTCAGGGAAAAATCAAATATATATCTGGTGAAATCAAGGCTGCTATTAGAGATAGCGCAATAAATCAAAGTGCATTGTCTGTAGGAGGCCCTGGCGCATGCATCTGTGCAGCGGGAACGACCTCGGACCACCAGTGGCCGAGAAAATTACAGATATTCGGAATCCGTCACCCAAGGTCATGTAAAAATCCAGCAAATATCTGGTGATATCTTGGGTGCTATTAGAGATAGCGCAAAAAACCAAAGTGCATTGTCTGTAGGAGGCCCAAGCGCATGAATCTGGGCAGCGGGAACGACCTCGGACCACCTGGGGCCCAGAAAACCACCGACACATGGGGCCGGACACTCAGGGTCAGGGAAAAATCCAATATAAATCTGGTGATATCTCGGGTGCTATTAGAGATAGCGCAATAAACCAAAGTGAATTATCTGCAGCAGGCCCTGGTGCATGAATCTGTGCAGCGGGAACGACCTCGGGCCACCGGGGGCCGAGAAGACCACCGTCTCATGGGGCCGGACACTCAGGGTCGGGGAAAAATCCAATATATATCTGGTGATATCTCGGGTGCTATTACAGATAGCGCAATAAATCAAAGTGCATTGTCTGTAGGAGGCACTGGCGAATGAATCTGTGCCGCAGGAACGATCTCGGACCACCAGTGGCCGAGAAAATTACAGATATTCGGAATCCGTCACCCAAGGTCATGTAAAAATCCAGCAAATATCTGGTGATATCTCGGGTGCTATTAGAGATAGTGTAATAAACCAAAGTGCATTGTCTGTAGGAGGCCCTGGCGCATGAATCTGGGCAGCGGGAACGACCTCGGACCGCCAGGGGCCGAGAAAACCACCGACTCACGGGGCCGGACACTCAGGGTCAGGGGAAAATCCAATATATATCTGGTGATATCTCGGGTGCTTTTAGAGACAGCGCAATAAACCAAAGTTAATTATCTGCAGGAGGCCCTGGCGCATGCATCTGTGAAGCGGGAACGACCTCGGGCCACCAGGGGCCAAGAAAACCACCGTCTCATGGGTCCGGACACTCAGGGTCAGGGGAAAACCCAATTTATATCTGGTGATATCTCGGGTGCTATTACAGATAGCGCAATAAAGCAAAGTGCATTGTTTGTAGGAGGCCCTGGCGCTTGAATCTGGGCAGCGGGAATGACCTCGGACCACCAGGGGCCGAGAAAATCACCGTCTCATGGAGCCGGACACTCAGGGTCAGGGAAAAATCCAATATATATCTGGTTATATCTCGGGTGCTATTAGAGATAGCGCAATAAACCAAAGTGCATTGTCTGTAGGAGGCCCTGGCGGATGAATCTGGGTAGCGGGAACGACCTCGGACCACCAGGGGCCGAGAAAACCACCGACTCACGGGGCCGGACACTCAGGGTCAGGGGAAAATCCAATATATATCTGGTGATATCTCGGGTGCTATTACAGATAGCGCAATAAATCAAAGTGCATTGTCTGTAGGAGGCCCTTGCGAATGAATCTGTGCCGCAGCAACGACCTCGGACCACCAGTGGCCGAGAAAATTACAGATATTCGGAATCCGTCACCCAAGGTCATGTAAAAATCCATCAAATATCTGGTGATATCTTGGGTGCTATTAGAGATAGCGCAAAAAACCAAAGTGCATTGTCTGTAGGAGGCCCAAACGCATGAATCTGGGCAGCGGGAACGACCTCGGACCACCAGGGGCCGAGAAAATAACCGTCTCATGGAGCCGGACACTCAGGGTCATGGAGAAATCCAATATATATCTGGTGATATCTCGGGTGCTATTACAGATAGCGCAATAAATCAAAGTGCATTGTCTGTAGGAGGCCCAGGCGAATGAATCTGTGCAGCGGGAACGACCTCGGACCGCCAGGGGCCGAGAAAACCACCGTCTCATGGCGCCGGACACTCAGGGTCAGGGAAAAATCCAATATATATCTGGTGATATCTTGGGTGCTATTAGAGATAGCGCAATAAATCAAAGTGCATTGTCTGTAGGAGGCCCAGGCGCATGAATCTGGCCAGCGGGAACGACCTCGGACCACCTGGGGCCGAGAAAACCACAGTCTCATGGGGCCGGACACTCAGGGTCAGGGGAAAATCCAATATATATCTGGTGATATCTCGGGTGCTATTACAGATAGCGCAATAAATCAAAGTGCATTGTCTGTAGGAGGCCCAGGCGAATGAATCTGTGCAGCGGGAACGACCTCGGACCACCAGGGGCCGAGAAAACCACCGTCTCATGGGTCCGGACACTCAGGGTCAGGGAAAAATCCAATATATATCTGGTGATATCTCGGGTGCTATTAGAGATAGCGCAATAAATCAAAGTGCATTGTCTGTTGGAGGCCCTGGCGCATGAATCTGGCCAGCGGGAACGACCTCGGACCACCAGGGACCGAGAAAACCACAGTCTCATGGGCCCGGACACTCAGGGTCAGGGGAAAATCCAATATATATCTGGTGATATCTCGGGTGCTATTACAGATAGCGCAATAAATCAAAGTGCATTGTCTGTAGGAGGCCCTGGCGCATGAATCTGGTCAGCGGGAACGACCTCGGACAACCAGGGGCCGAGAAAACCACAGTCTCATGGGGCCGGAGACTCAGGGTCAGGGAAAAATCCAATATATATCTGGTGATGTCTCGGGTGCTATTACAGATAGCGCAATAAACCGAAGTGAATTATCTGCAGGAGGCCCTGCCGCATGCATCTGTGTAGCGGGAACGACCTCCGACCACCAGGGGCCGAGTAAACCAACGTCTCACGGGGCCGGACACTCAGGGTCAGGGGAAAATCCAATATATATCTGGTGATATCTCGGGTGCTATTAGAGATAGCGCAATAAACCAAAGTGAATTATCTGCAGGAGGCCCTGGCGCATGAATCTGTGCAGCGGGAATGACCTCGGGCCACCGGGGGCCGAGAAGACCACAGTCTCATGGGGCCGGACACTCAGGGTCAGGGAAAAATCCAATATATATCTGGTGATATCTCGGGTGCTATTGGAGATGGCGCAATAAACCAAAGTTAGTTATCTGCAGGAGGCCCTGCCGCATGCATCTGTGGAGCGGGAACGACCTCGGACCACCAGGGGCCGAGAAAACCCCCGTCTCATGGGGCCGGACACTCAGGGTCAGGGAAAAATCAAATATATATCTGGTGAAATCACGGGTGCTATTAGAGATAGCGCAATAAATCAAAGTGCATTGTCTGTAGGAGGCCCTGGCGCATGCATCTGTGCAGCGGGAACGACCTCGGACCACCAGGGGACGAGAAAACCACCATCTCATGGGGCCGGACACTCAGGGTCAGTGAAAAATCAAATATATATCTGGTGATATTTCGGGTGCTATTACAGATAGCGCAATAAATCAAAGTGCATTGTCTGTAGGAGGCCCTGGCGCATGCATCTGTGTAGCGGGAACGACCTAGGACCACCAGGGGACGAGAAAACCACCATCTCATGGGGCCGGACACTCAGGGTCAGGGAAAAATCAAATATATATCTGGTGATATTTCGGGTGCTATTACAGATAGCGCAATAAATCAAAGTGCATTGTCTGCAGGAGGCCCTTGCGAATGAATCTGTGCAGCGGGAACGACCTCGGATCAACAGGGGCCGATAAAACCACCGACACATGGGGCCGGACACTCAGGGTCGGGGAAAAATCTAATATATATCTGGTGATATCTCGGGTGCTATTAGAGATGGCGCAATAAGCCAAAGTGAATTATCTGCAGGAGGCCCTGGCGCATGCATCTGTGCAGCGGGAACGACCTCGGACCACCAGGGGCCGAGAAAACCACCGTTTCATGGGGCCGGACACTCAGGGTCAGGGAAAAATCAAAAATATATCTGGCGATATCTCGGGTGCTATTACAGATAGCGCAATAAACCAAAGTGCATTGTCTGTAGGAGGCCCTTGCGACAGAATCTGTACCGCAGGAACGACCTCGGACCACCAGTGGCCGAGAAAATTACAGATATTCGGAGTCCGTCACCCAAGGTCATGTAAAAATCCAGCAAATATCTGGTGATATCTCGGGTTCTATTAGAGATGGCGCAATAAACCAAAGTGCATTGTCTGTAGGAGGCCCTGGCGCATGAATCTGGGCAGCGGTATCTACCTCGGATCACCAGGGCCCGAGAAAAACACCGACTCATAGGGCCGAGCACTCAGGGTCAGGGAAAGATCCTATATATATCTGGTGATATCTCGGGTGCTATTAGAGATGGCGCAATAAACCAAAGTGAATTATCTGCAGGAGGCCCTGGCGCATGCATCTGTGCAGCGGGAACGACCTCGGACCACCAGGGGCCGAGAAAACCACCGTCTTATGGGGCCGGACACTCAGGGTCGGGGAAAAATCCAATATATATCTGGTGATATCTTGGGTGCTATTAGAGATAGCGCAATAAATCAAAGTGCATTGTCTGTAGGAGGCCCAGGCGCATGAATCTGGCCAGCGGGAACGACCTCAGACCACCTGGGGCCGAGAAAACCACAGTCTCATGGGGCCGGACACTCAGGGTCAGGGGAAAATCCAATATATATCTGGTGATATCTCGGGTGCTATTACAGATAGTGCAATAAATCAAAGTGTATTGTCTGTAGGAGGCCCAGGCGAATGAATCTGTGCAGCGGGAACGACCTCGGACCACCAGGGGCCGAGAAAACCACCGTCTGATGGGTCCGGACACTCAGGGTCAGGGAAAAATCCAACATATATCAGGTGATATCTCGGGTGCTATTAGAGATAGCGCAATAAATCAAAGTGCATTGTCTGTTGGAGGCCCTGGCGCATGAATCTGGCCAGCGGGAACGACCTCGGACCACCAGGGACCGAGAAAACCACAGTCTCATGGGGCCGGACACTCAGGGTCAGGGGAAAATCCAATATATATCTGGTGATATCTCGGGTGCTATTAGAGATAGCGCAATAAACCGAAGTGAATTATCTGCAGGGGGCCCTGCCGCATGCATCTGTGTAGCGGGAACGACCTCCGACCACCAGGGGCCGAGTAAACCAACGTCTCACGGGGCCGGACACTCAGGGTCAGGGGAAAATCCAATATATATCTGGTGATATCTCGGGTGCTATTAGAGATAGCGCAATAAACCAAAGTGAATTATCTGCAGGAGGCCCTGGCGCATGAATCTGTGCAGCGGGAACGACCTCGGGCCACCGGGGGCCGAGAAGACCACCGTCTCATGGGGCCGGACACTCAGGGTCAGGGAAAAATCCAATATATATCTGGTGATATCTCGGGTGCTATTAGAGATGGCGCAATAAACCAAAGTTAGTTATCTGCAGGAGGCCCTGCCGCATGCATCTGTGGAGCGGGAACGACCTCGGACCACCAGGGGCCGAGAAAACCACCGTCTCATGGGGCCGGACACTCAGGGTCAGGGAAAAATCAAATATATATCTGGTGAAATCACGGGTGCTATTAGAGGTAGCGCAATAAATCAAAGTGCATTGTCTGTAGGAGGCCCTGGCGCATGCATCTGTGCAGCGGGAACGACCTCGGACCACCAGGGGACGAGAAAACCACCATCTCATGGGGCCGGACACTCAGGGTCAGTGAAAAATCAAATATATATCTGGTGATATTTCGGGTGCTATTACAGATAGCGCAATAAATCAAAGTGCATTGTCTGTAGGAGGCCCTGGCGCATGCATCTGTGTAGCGGGAACGACCTCGGACCACCAGAGGACGAGAAAACCACCATCTCATGGGGCCGGACACTCAGGGTCAGGGAAAAATCAAATATATATCTGGTGATATTTCGGGTGCTATTACAGATAGCGCAATAAATCAAAGTGCATTGTCTGCAGGAGGCCCTTGCGAATGAATCTGTGCAGCGGGAACGACCTCGGATCAACAGGGGCCGATAAAACCACCGACACATGGGGCCGGACACTCAGGGTCAGGGAAAAATCCAATATAAATCTGGTGATATCTCGGGTGCTATTAGAGATAGCGCAATAAACCAAAGTGAATTATCTGCAGCAGGCCCTGGTGCATGAATCTGTGCAGCGGGAACGACCTCGGATCACCAGGGCCCGAGAAAACCACCGTCTCATGGGGCCGGACACTCAGGGTCGGGGAAAAATCCAATATATATCTGGTGATATCTCGGGTGCTATTACAGATAGCGCAATAAATCAAAGTGCATTGTCTGTAGGAGGCCCAGGCGAATGAATCTGGGAAGCGGGAACGACCTCGGACCACCAGGGGCCGAGAAAATCACCGTCTCATGGGGCCGGACATTTAGGGTCAGGGGAAAATCCAATATATATCTGGTGATATCTCAGGTGTTATTAGAGATAGCGCAATAAACCAAAGTGAATTATCTGCAGGAGGCCCTGGCGCATGAATCTGTGCAGCGGGAACGACCTCGGACCACCGGGGGCCGAGAAGACCTCCGTGTCATGGGGCCGGACACTCAGGGTCAGGGAAAAATCCAATATATATCTGGTTATATCTCGGGTGCTATTAGAGATAGCGCAATAAACCAAAGTGCATTGTCTGTAGGAGGCCCTGGCGCATGAATCTGGGCAGCGGGAACGACCTCGGACCACCAGGGGCCGAGAAAACCACCGACTCACGGGGCCGGACACTCAGGGTCAGGGGAAAATCCAATATATATCTGGTGATATCTCGGGTGCTATTACAGATAGCGCAATAAATCAAAGTGCATTGTCTGTAGGAGGCCCTTGCGAATGAATCTGTGCCGCAGCAACGACCTCGGACCACCAGTGGCCGAGAAAATTACAGATATTCGGAATACGTCACCCAAGGTCATGTAAAAATCCATCAAATATCTGGTGATATCTTGGGTGCTATTAGAGATAGCGCAAAAAACCAGAGTGCATTGTCTGTAGGAGGCCCAAGCGCATGAACCTGGGCAGCGGGAACGACCTCGGACCACCAGGGGCCGAGAAAATAACCGTCTCATGGAGCCGGACACTCAGGGTCATGGAGAAATCCAATATATATCTGGTGATATCTCGGGTGCTATTACAGATAGCGCAATAAATCAAAGTGCATAGTCTGTAGGAGGCCCAGGCGCATGAATCTGGCCAGCGGGAACGACCTCGGACCACCTGGGGCCGAGAAAACCACAGTCTCATGGGGCCGGAGACTCAGGGTCAGGGAAAAATCCAATATATATCTGGTGATATCTCGGGTGCTATTACAGATAGCGCAATAAATCAAAGTGCATTGTCTGTAGGAGGCCCAGGCGAATGAATCTGTGCAGCGGGAACGACCTCGGACCACCAGGGGCCGAGAAAACCACCGTCTCATGGGTCCGGACACTCAGGGTCAGGGAAAAATCCAATATATATCTGGTGATATCTCGGG
Organism: Nomia melanderi; assembly: GCF_051020985.1. Classification (NCBI taxonomy): domain Eukaryota; kingdom Metazoa; phylum Arthropoda; class Insecta; order Hymenoptera; family Halictidae; genus Nomia; species Nomia melanderi. Next base: position 142,472 of record NW_027475144.1, read on the forward strand.
TGCTATTAGAGATAGCGCAATAAATCAAAGTGCATTGTCTGTTGGAGGCCCTGGCGCATGAATCTGGCCAGCGGGAACGACCTCGGACCACCAGGGACCGAGAAAACCACAGTCTCATGGGCCCGGACACTCAGGGTCAGGGGAAAATCCAATATATATCTGGTGATATCTCGGGTGCTATTACAGATAGCGCAATAAATCAAAGTGCATTGTCTGTAGGAGGCCCTGGCGCATGAATCTGGTCAGCGGGAACGACCTCGGACAACCAGGGGCCGAGAAAACCACAGTCTCATGGGGCCGGAGACTCAGGGTCAGGGAAAAATCCAATATATATCTGGTGATATCTCGGGTGCTATTACAGATAGCGCAATAAATCAAAGTGCATTGTCTGTAGGAGGCCCAGGCGAATGAATCTGGGAAGCGGGAACGACCTCGGACCACCAGGGGCCGAGAAAATCACCGTCTCATGGGGCCGGACATTCAGGGTCAGGGGAAAATCCCATATATATCTGGTGATATCTCAGGTGTTATTAGAGATAGCGCAATAAACCAAAGTGAATTATCTGCAGGAGGCCCTGGCGCATGAATCTGTGCAGCGGGAACGACCTCGGACCACCGGGGGCCGAGAAGACCTCCGTGTCATGGGGCCGGACACTCAGGGTCAGGGAAAAATCCAATATATATCTGGTTATATCTCGGGTGCTATTAGAGATAGCGCAATAAACCAAAGTGCATTGTCTGTAGGAGGCCCTGGCGCATGAATCTGGGCAGCGGGAACGACCTCGGACCACCAGGGGCCGAGAAAACCACCGACTCACGGGGCCGGACACTCAGGGTCAGGGGAAAATCCAATATATATCTGGTGATATCTCAGGTGCTATTACAGATAGCGCAATAAATCAAAGTCCATTGTCTGTAGGAGGCCCTGGCGCATGAATCTGTGCAGCGGGAACGACCTCGGACCACAAGGGGCCGAGAAAACCGCAGTCTCACGGGGCCGGACACTCAGGGTCAGGGGAAAATCCAATATATATCTGGTGATATCTCGGGTGCCATTAGAGATAGCGCAATAAACCAATGTGAATTATCTGCAGGAGGCCCTGGGGCATGAATCTGTGCAGCGGGAACGACCTCGGACCACCAGGGGCCGAGAAAACCACCGTCTTATGGGGCCGGACACTCAGGGTCGGGGAAAAATCCAATATATATCTGGTGATATCTTGGGTGCTATTAGAGATAGCGCAATAAATCAAAGTGCATTGTCTGTAGGAGGCCCAGGCGCATGAATCTGGCCAGCGGGAACGACCTCAGACCACCTGGGGCCGAGAAAACCACAGTCTCATGGGGCCGGACACTCAGGGTCAGGGGAAAATCCAATATATATCTGGTGATATCTCGGGTGCTATTACAGATAGTGCAATAAATCAAAGTGTATTGTCTGTAGGAGGCCCAGGCGAATGAATCTGTGCAGCGGGAACGACCTCGGACCACCAGGGGCCGAGAAAACCACCGTCTGATGGGTCCGGACACTCAGGGTCAGGGAAAAATCCAACATATATCAGGTGATATCTCGGGTGCTATTAGAGATAGCGCAATAAATCAAAGTGCATTGTCTGTTGGAGGCCCTGGCGCATGAATCTGGCCAGCGGGAACGACCTCGGACCACCAGGGACCGAGAAAACCACAGTCTCATGGGGCCGGACACTCAGGGTCAGGGGAAAATCCAATATATATCTGGTGATATCTCGGGTGCTATTAGAGATAGCGCAATAAACCGAAGTGAATTATCTGCAGGGGGCCCTGCCGCATGCATCTGTGTAGCGGGAACGACCTCCGACCACCAGGGGCCGAGTAAACCAACGTCTCACGGGGCCGGACACTCAGGGTCAGGGGAAAATCCAATATATATCTGGTGATATCTCGGGTGCTATTAGAGATAGCGCAATAAACCAAAGTGAATTATCTGCAGGAGGCCCTGGCGCATGAATCTGTGCAGCGGGAACGACCTCGGGCCACCGGGGGCCGAGAAGACCACCGTCTCATGGGGCCGGACACTCAGGGTCAGGGAAAAATCCAATATATATCTGGTGATATCTCGGGTGCTATTAGAGATGGCGCAATAAACCAAAGTTAGTTATCTGCAGGAGGCCCTGCCGCATGCATCTGTGGAGCGGGAACGACCTCGGACCACCAGGGGCCGAGAAAACCACCGTCTCATGGGGCCGGACACTCAGGGTCAGGGAAAAATCAAATATATATCTGGTGAAATCACGGGTGCTATTAGAGGTAGCGCAATAAATCAAAGTGCATTGTCTGTAGGAGGCCCTGGCGCATGCATCTGTGCAGCGGGAACGACCTCGGACCACCAGGGGACGAGAAAACCACCATCTCATGGGGCCGGACACTCAGGGTCAGTGAAAAATCAAATATATATCTGGTGATATTTCGGGTGCTATTACAGATAGCGCAATAAATCAAAGTGCATTGTCTGTAGGAGGCCCTGGCGCATGCATCTGTGTAGCGGGAACGACCTCGGACCACCAGAGGACGAGAAAACCACCATCTCATGGGGCCGGACACTCAGGGTCAGGGAAAAATCAAATATATATCTGGTGATATTTCGGGTGCTATTACAGATAGCGCAATAAATCAAAGTGCATTGTCTGCAGGAGGCCCTTGCGAATGAATCTGTGCAGCGGGAACGACCTCGGATCAACAGGGGCCGATAAAACCACCGACACATGGGGCCGGACACTCAGGGTCAGGGAAAAATCCAATATAAATCTGGTGATATCTCGGGTGCTATTAGAGATAGCGCAATAAACCAAAGTGAATTATCTGCAGCAGGCCCTGGTGCATGAATCTGTGCAGCGGGAACGACCTCGGATCACCAGGGCCCGAGAAAACCACCGTCTCATGGGGCCGGACACTCAGGGTCGGGGAAAAATCCAATATATATCTGGTGATATCTCGGGTGCTATTACAGATAGCGCAATAAATCAAAGTGCATTGTCTGTAGGAGGCCCAGGCGAATGAATCTGGGAAGCGGGAACGACCTCGGACCACCAGGGGCCGAGAAAATCACCGTCTCATGGGGCCGGACATTCAGGGTCAGGGGAAAATCCAATATATATCTGGTGATATCTCAGGTGTTATTAGAGATAGCGCAATAAACCAAAGTGAATTATCTGCAGGAGGCCCTGGCGCATGAATCTGTGCAGCGGGAACGACCTCGGACCACCGGGGGCCGAGAAGACCTCCGTGTCATGGGGCCGGACACTCAGGGTCAGGGAAAAATCCAATATATATCTGGTTATATCTCGGGTGCTATTAGAGATAGCGCAATAAACCAAAGTGCATTGTCTGTAGGAGGCCCTGGCGCATGAATCTGGGCAGCGGGAACGACCTCGGACCACCAGGGGCCGAGAAAACCACCGACTCACGGGGCCGGACACTCAGGGTCAGGGGAAAATCCAATATATATCTGGTGATATCTCGGGTGCTATTACAGATAGCGCAATAAATCAAAGTGCATTGTCTGTAGGAGGCCCTTGCGAATGAATCTGTGCCGCAGCAACGACCTCGGACCACCAGTGGCCGAGAAAATTACAGATATTCGGAATACGTCACCCAAGGTCATGTAAAAATCCATCAAATATCTGGTGATATCTTGGGTGCTATTAGAGATAGCGCAAAAAACCAGAGTGCATTGTCTGTAGGAGGCCCAAGCGCATGAACCTGGGCAGCGGGAACGACCTCGGACCACCAGGGGCCGAGAAAATAACCGTCTCATGGAGCCGGACACTCAGGGTCATGGAGAAATCCAATATATATCTGGTGATATCTCGGGTGCTATTACAGATAGCGCAATAAATCAAAGTGCATAGTCTGTAGGAGGCCCAGGCGCATGAATCTGGCCAGCGGGAACGACCTCGGACCACCTGGGGCCGAGAAAACCACAGTCTCATGGGGCCGGAGACTCAGGGTCAGGGAAAAATCCAATATATATCTGGTGGTATCTCGGGTGCTATTACAGATAGCGCAATAAATCAAAGTGCATTGTCTGTAGGAGGCCCAGGCGAATGAATCTGTGCAGCGGGAACGACCTCGGACCACCAGGGGCCGAGAAAACCACCGTCTCATGGGTCCGGACACTCAGGGTCAGGGAAAAATCCAATATATATCTGGTGATATCTCGGGTGCTATTAGAGATAGCGCAATAAATCAAAGTGCATTGTCTGTTGGAGGCCCTGGCGCATGAATCTGGCCAGCGGGAACGACCTCGGACCACCAGGGGCCGAGAAAATCACCGTCTCATGGGGCCGGACATTCAGGGTCAGGGGAAAATCCCATATATATCTGGTGATATCTCAGGTGTTATTAGAGATAGCGCAATAAACCAAAGTGAATTATCTGCAGGAGGCCCTGGCGCATGAATCTGTGCAGCGGGAACGACCTCGGACCACCGGGGGCCGAGAAGACCTCCGTGTCATGGGGCCGGACACTCAGGGTCAGGGAAAAATCCAATATATATCTGGTTATATCTCGGGTGCTATTAGAGATAGCGCAATAAACCAAAGTGCATTGTCTGTAGGAGGCCCTGGCGCATGAATCTGGGCAGCGGGAACGACCTCGGACCACCAGGGGCCGAGAAAACCACCGACTCACGGGGCCGGACACTCAGGGTCAGGGGAAAATCCAATATATATCTGGTGATATCTCAGGTGCTATTACAGATAGCGCAATAAATCAAAGTCCATTGTCTGTAGGAGGCCCTGGCGCATGAATCTGTGCAGCGGGAACGACCTCGGACCACAAGGGGCCGAGAAAACCGCAGTCTCACGGGGCCGGACACTCAGGGTCAGGGGAAAATCCAATATATATCTGGTGATATCTCGGGTGCCATTAGAGATAGCGCAATAAACCAATGTGAATTATCTGCAGGAGGCCCTGGGGCATGAATCTGTGCAGCGGGAACGACCTCGGACCACCAGGGGCCGAGAAAACCGCCGTCAAATGGAGCCGGACACTCAGGGTCATGTAAAAATCCAATATATATCTGGTGACATCTCGGGTGCTATTACCGATAGCGCAATGAATCAAAGTCCATTGTCTGTAGGAGGCCCTGGCTCATGAATCTGTGCAGCGGGAACGACGTCGGACCACCAGGGGCCGAGAAAACCGCAGTCTCACGGATCCGGACACTCAGGGTCAGGGGAAAATCCAATATATATCTGGTGATATCTCGGGTGCTATTAGAGATAGCGCAATAAACCAAAGTGAATTATCTGCAGGAGGCCCTGGCGCATGAATCTGTACAGCGGGAACGACCTCGGACCACCAGGGGCCGAGAAAACCACCGTCTCATGGGGCCGGACATTCAGGTTCAGGGAAAAATCCAATATATATCTGGTGATATCTCGGGTGCTATTACAGATAGCGCAATAAATCAAAGTGCATTGTCTGTAGGAGGCCCTGGGGCATGAATCTGGCCAGCGGGATCGACCTCGGACCACCAGGGGCCGAGAAAACCACCGTCTCAGGGGGCCGGACACTCAGGGTCAGGGGAAAAGCCAATATATATCTGGTGATATCTCGGGTGCTATTAGAGATAGCGCAATAAACCAAAGTGAATTATCTGCAGGAGGCCCTGGCGCATGAATATGGGCAGCGGGAACGACCTCGGATCACCAGGGGCCGAGAAAACCACCGTCTCATGGGGCCGGACACTCAGGGTCAGGGAAAAATCCAATATATATCTGGTGATATCTTGGGTGCTATTACAGATAGCGCAATAAACCAAAGTGAATTATCTGCAGGAGGCCCTGGCGCATGCATCTGTGCAGCGGGAACGACCTCAGACCACCAGGGGCAAAGAAAACCACCGTCTCATGGAGCCGGACAGTCAGGGCCAGGGGAAAATCCAATATATATCTAGTGATATCTCGGGTGCTATTAGAGATAGCGCAATAAACCAAAGTGAATTATCTGCAGGAGGCCCTGGCGCATGAATATGGGCAGCAGGAACGACCTCGGACCACCAGGGTCCGAGAAAACCACCGTCACATGATGCCGGACACTCAGGGTCAGGGGAAAATCCAATATATATCTGGTGGTATCTCGGGTGCTATTACATATAGCGCAATAAATCATAGTTCATTGTCTGCAGGAAGCCCTGGCGCATGATTCTGTGCAGCGGGAACGACCTGGGACCACCAGGGGCCGAGGAAATCACCGTCCCGTGGGGCCGGACACTCAGGGTCGGGGAAAAATCCAATATATATCTGGTGATATCTCGCGTGCTAGTAGAGATAGCGCAATAAACCAAAGTGCATTGTCTGCAGGAGGCCCTGGCGCATGAATCTGTGCGGCGGGAACGACCTCTGAACACCAGGGGCTGATAAAACCACCGTCTCATGGGGCCGAACACTCAGGGTCGGGGAAAAATCCAATATATATCTGGTGATATGTCCGGTGCTATTAGAGATAGCGCAATAAACCAAAGTGAATTGTCTGCAGGAATCCCTGGCGCATGAATCTGTGCAGCGGGAACGACCTCGGATCACCAGGGGCCGAGAAAACCACCATCTCATGGGGCCGGACACTCAGGGTCAGGGGAAAATCCAATGTGTATCTGGTGATATCTCGGGTGCTATTAGAGATAGCGCAATAAACGAAAGTGACTTATCTGCAGGAGGCCCTGGCGCATGAATCTGTACAGCAGGAACGACCTCGGACCACCAGGGGCCGAGAAAACCACCGTCTCATGGGGCCGGACATTCAGGTTCAGGGAAAAATACAATATATATCTGGTGATATCTGGGGTGCTATTACAGATAGCGCAATAAATCAAAGTGCATTGTCTGTAGGAGGCCCTGGCGCATGAATCTGTGCAGCGGGATCTACCTCGGACCACGAGGGACCGAGAAAACCATCGACACATGGGGCCGGACACTCAGAGTCAGGGGAAAATCCAATATAAATCTGGTGATATCTCTGGTGCTCTTACAGATAGCGCACTAAACCAAAGTGAATCATCTGCAGCGGGCCCTGGAGCATGAATCTGTGCAGCGGGAACGAACTCGGATCACCAGGGGCCGAGAAAATTACAGATATTCGGAATCCGTCACCCAAGGTCATGTAAAAATCCAGCATATATCTGGTGATATCTCGGGTGCTATTAGAGATAGCGCAATAAACCAAAGTGAATTGTCTGCAGGAGGCCCTGGCGCATGCATCTGTGCAGCGGGAACGACCTCGGACCACCAGGGTCCGAGAAAACCACCGACTCACGGGGCCGGACACTCAGGGTCAGGGGAAAATCCAATATATATCTGGTGATATCTCGGGTGCTATTAGAGATAGCGCAATAGACCAAAGTGAATTATCTGCAGCAGGCCCTGGCGCATGAATCTGTGCAGCGGGAACGACCTCGGATCACCAGGGTCCGCGAAAACCACCGTCTCATGGGGCCGGACACTCAGGGTCGGGGAAAAATCCAATATATATCTGGTGATATCTCGGGTGCTCTTACAGATAGCGCAATAAATCAAAGTGCATTGTCTGTAGGAGGCCCAGGCGAATGAATCTGTGCAGCGGGAAGAACCTCGGACCACCAGAGGCCGAGAAAATCACCGTCTCATGGAGCCGGACACTCAGGGTCAGGGAAAAATTCAATATATGTCTGGTGATATCTCGGGTGCTATTACAGATAGCGCAATAAACCAAAGTGCATTGTCTGTAGGAGGCCCTTGCGAATGAATCTGTGCCGCAGGAACGACCTCGGACCACCAGTGGCCGAGAAAATTACAGATATTCGGAATCCGTCACCCAAGGTCATGTAAAAATCCAGCAAATATCTGGTGATATCTCGGGTGCTATTAGAGATAGCGCAATAAACCAAAGTGCATTGTCTGTAGGAGGCCCTGGCGCATGAATCTGGGCAGCGGGAACGACCTCGGACCACCAGGGGCCGAGAAAACCACCGACTCACGGGGCCGGACACTCATGGTCAGGGGAAAATCCAATATATATCTGGTGATATCTCGGGTGCTATTACAGATAGCCCAACAAATCAAAGTGCATTGTCTGTAGGAGGCCCTGCCGCATGAATCTGTGCAGCGGGAACGACCTCGGACCACCAGGGGCCGGGAAAACCACAGTCTCATGGGGCCGGACACTCATGGTCAGGGGAAAATTCAATATATATCTGGTGATATCTCGGGTGCTATTAGAGATAGCGCAATAAATCAAAGTGCATTGTCTGTAGGAGGCACTGGCGAATGAATCTGTGCCGCAGGAACGACCTCGGACCACCAGTGGCCGAGAAAATTACAGATATTCGGAATCCGTCACCCAAGGTCATGTAAAAATCCAGCATATATCTGGTGATATCTCGGGTGCTATTACAGATAGCGCAATAAACCAAAGTGCATTGTATGTAGGAGGCCCTGGCGCATGAATCTGGGCAGCGGGAACGACCTCGGACCACCAGGGGCCGAGAAAATCACCGTCTCATGGAGCCGGACACTCAGGGTCAGGGGAAAATCCCATATATATCTGGTGATATCTCGGGTGCTATTACAGATAGCCCAACAAATCAAAGTGCATTGTCTGTAGGAGGCCCTGCCGCATGAATCTGTGCAGCGGGAACGACCGCGGACCACCAGGGGCCGGGAAAACCACAGTCTAATGGGGCCGGACACTCAGGGTCAGGGGAAAATTCAATATATATCTGGTGATATCTCGGGTGCTATTAGAGATAGCGCAATAAATCAAAGTGCATTGTCTGTAGGAGGCACTGGCGAATGAATCTGTGCCGCAGCAACGACCTCGGACCACCAGTGGCCGAGAAAATTACAGATATTCGGAATCCGTCACCCAAGGTCATGTAAAAATCCAGCATATATCTGGTGATATCTCGGGTGCTATTACAGATAGCGCAATAAACCAAAGTGCATTGTCTGTAGGAGGCCCTGGCGCATGAATCTGTGCAGCGGGAACGACCTCGCACCACCAGGGGCCGAGGAAACCACCGTCTCATGGGGCCGGACACTCAGGGTCATGGAAAAATCCAATATATATATCTGGTGATATCTCGGGTGCTATTACAGATAGCGCAATAAATCAAAGTCCATTGTCTGTAGGAGGCCCTGGCGCATGAATCTGTGCAGCGGGAACGACCTCGGACAACCAGGGGCCGAGAAAACCGCAGTCTCACGGCTCCGGACACTCAGGGTCAGGGGAAAATCCAATATATATCTGGTGATATCTCGGGTGCTATTAGAGATAGCGCAATAAACCAAAGTGAATTATCTGCTGGAGGCCCTGGCGCCTGAATCTGTACAGCGGGAACGACCTCGGACCACCAGGGGCCGAGAAAACCACCGTCTCATGGGGCCGGACATTCAGGTTCAGGGAAAAATCCAATATATATATGGTGATATCTCGGGTGCTATTACAGATAGCGCAATAAATCGAAGTGCATTGTCTGTAGGAGGCCCTGGCGCATGAATCTGTGCAGCGGGATCTACCTCGGACCACGAGGGACCGAGAAAACCATCGACACATGGGGCCGGACACTCAGAGTCAGGGGAAAATCCAATATAAATCTGGTGATATCTCGGGTACTATTACAGATAGCGCAATAAATCAAAGTGCATTGTCTGCAGGAGGCCCTGGCGCATAAATCTGTGCAGCGGGAACGACCTCGGACCACCAGGGGCCGAGAAAACCACCGTCTCATGGAGTCCGACTGTCAGGGTCAGGGAAAAATCCAATATATATCTGGTGATATCTCGGGTGGTATTAGAGATAGCGCAATAAACCAAAGTGAATTGTCTGCAGGAGGCCCTGGCGCATGAATCTGTGCAGCGGGAACGACCTCGGATGAGCAGGGGCCGAGAAAACCACCATCTCATGGGGCCGGACACTCAGGGTCAGGGAAAAATCCAATATATATCTTGTGATATCTCGGGTGCTATTAGAGATAGCGCAATAAACCAAAGTGAATTGTCTGTAGGAGGCACTGGCGAATGAATCTGTGCAGCGGGAACGACCTCGGACCACCAGGGGCCTAGAAAATCACCGTCTCGTGGGGCCGGACTGTCAGGGTCAGGGAAAAATCCAATATATATCTGGTGATATCTCGGGTGCTATTACAGATAGCGCAATAAACCAAAGTGCATTGTCTGCACGAAGCACTGGCGCATGAATCTGTGCAGCGGGATCTACCTCGGACCACGAGGGACCGAGAAAGCCATCGACACATGGGGCCGGACACTCAGAGTCAGGGGAAAATCCAATATAAATCTGGTGATATCTCGGGTACTATTACAGATAGCGCAATAAATCAAAGTGCATTGTCTGCAGGAGGCCCTGGCGCATAAATCTGTGCAGCGGGAACGACCTCGGACCACCAGGGGCCGAGAAAACCACCGTCTCATGGAGTCCGACTGTCAGGGTCAGGGAAAAATCCAATATATATCTGGTGATATCTCGGGTGGTATTAGAGATAGCGCAATAAATCATAGTGCATTGTCTGCAGGAGGACCTAGCGCATGAATCTGTGGAGCGGGATCGACCTCGGACCACCAGGGGCCGAGAAAATCAAAGTCTCATGGGGCCGGACTGTCAGGGTCAGGGAAAAATCCAATATATATCTCGTGATATCTCGGGTGCTATTAGCGATAGCTCAATAAATTAAAGTGAATTATCTGCAGGGGACCCTGTCGCATGAATCTGTGCAGCGGGAACGACCTCGGACCACCAGGGGCTGAGAAAACCACCGTCTCATGGGGCCGGACACTCAGGGTCATGTAAGAATCCAGCATATATCTGGTGATATCTCGTGTGCTATTAGAGATAGCGCAATAAACCAAAGTGCATTGTCTGTAGAAGGCCCTGGCGCATGAATCTGTGCGGCGGGAACGACCTCTGACCACCAGGGGCCGAGAAAACCACCGTCTCATGGGGCCGGACACTCAGGGTCAGGGAAAAATCCAATATATATCTGGTGATATCTTGGTTGCTATTAGAGATAGCGCAATAAACCAAAGTGAATTATCTGCAGGAGGCCCTGGCGCATGCATCTGTGCAGCGGGAACGACCTCCGACCACCAGGGGCCGAGAAAACCACCGTCTCATGGGGCCGGACACACAGGGTCAGGGAAAAATAAAATATATATCTGGTGGTATCTTGGGTGCTATTACAGATAGCGCAAGAAATGAAAGTGCATTGTCTGTAAGCTGCCCTGGCGCATGAATCTGGGCAGCGGGAACGACCTCGGACCACCAGGGGCCGAGAAAATCACCGTCTCGTGGGGCCGGACTGTCAGGGTCAGGGAAAAATCCAATATATATCTGGTGATATCTCGGGTGCTATTACAGATAGCGCAATAAACCAAAGTGCATTGCCTGTAGGAGGCCCTGGCGCATGAACCTGTGCAGCGGGAACGACCTCGGACCACCAGGGTCCGAGAAAACCACCGTCTCATGGGGCCGGACACTCAGGGTCGGCGAAAAATCCAATATATATCTGGTGATATCTCGGGTGCTATTAGAGATAGCGCAATAAACCAAAGTGAATTGTCTGCAAGAGGCCCTGGCGCATGATTCTGTGCAGCGGGAACGACCTCGGACCACCAGGGGCCGAGAAAACCACCGACACATGGGGCCGCACTCCCAAGGTCATGTAAAAACCCAGGATGTATCTGATGATATCTCGGGTGCTATTAGAGATAGCGCAATAAACCAAAGTGAATTATCTGCAGGAGTCCCTGGCGCATGCATCTGTGCAGCGGGAACTACCTCGGACCACCAGGGGTCGAGAAAACCACCGTCTCATGGGGCCGGACACTCAGGTTCAGGGAAAAGTCAAATATATATCTGGTGATATCTCGGGTGCTATTAGAGATAGCGCAATAAACCAAAGTGAATTATCTGCAGGAGGCCCTGGCGCATGAATCTGTGTAGCGGGAACGACCTCCGACCACCAGGGGGCGAGAAAACCACCGTCTCATGGGGCCGGACTGTGGGGGTCAGGGAAAAATCCATTATATATCTGGTGATATCTCGGGGGCTATTAGATATAGCGCGATAAATCAAATTGCATTGTCTGCAGGAAGCCCTGGCGCATGATTCTGTGCAGCGGGAACGACCTCGGACCACCAGGAGCCGAGAAAATTACAGATATTCGGAATCCGTCACCCAAGGTCATGTAATAATCCAGCAAATATCTGGTGATATCTCGGGTGCTATTAGAGATAGCGCAATAAACCAAAGTGCATTGTCTGTAGGAGGCCCTGGCGCATGAATCTGGGCAGCGGGAACGACCTCGGACCACCAGGGGCCGAGAAAACCACCGACTCACGGGGCCGGACACTCATGGTCAGGGGAAAATCCAATATATATCTGGTGATATCTCGGGTGCTATTACAGATAGCCCAACAAATCAAAGTGCATTGTCTGTAGGAGGCCCTGCCGCATGAATCTGTGCAGCGGGAACGACCTCGGACCACCAGGGGCCGGGAAAACCACAGTCTCATGGGGCCGGACACTCAGGGTCAGGGAAAAATCCAATATATATCTGGTGATATCTTGGTTGCTATTAGAGATAGCGCAATAAACCAAAGTGAATTATCTGCAGGAGGCCCTGGCGCATGCATCTGTGCAGCGGGAACGACCTCCGACCACCAGGGGCCGACACATCCACCGTCTCATGGGACCGGACACTCAGGGTCAGGGAAAAATCCGATATATATGTGGTGATATCTCGGGTGCTATTACAGATAGCCCAATAAATTAATGTGTATTTTCTGTAGGAGGCCCTGGCGCATGAATCTGTGCAGCGGCAACGACCTCGGACCACCAGGGGCCGAGAAAACCACCGTCTCATGGGGCCGGACACTCAGGGTCAGGGAAAAATAAAATATATATCTGGTGGTATCTTGGGTGCTATTACAGATAGCGCAATAAATGAAAGTGCATTGTCTGTAAGCTGCCCTGGCGCATGAATCTGGGCAGCGGGAACGACCTCGGACCACCAGGGGCCGAGAAAATCACCGTCTCGTGGGGCCGGGCACTCAGGGTCAGGGGAAAATCCAATATATATCTGGTGATATCTCTGGTGCTCTTACAGATAGCGCACTAAACCAAAGTGAATCATCTGCAGCGGGCCCTGGAGCATGAATCTGTGCAGCGGGAACGAACTCGGATCACCAGGGGCCGAGAAAATTACAGATATTCGGAATCCGTCACCCAAGGTCATGTAAAAATCCAGCATATATCTGGTGATATCTCGGGTGCTATTAGAGATAGCGCAATAAACCAAAGTGAATTGTCTGCAGGAGGCCCTGGCGCATGAATCTGTGCAGCGGGAACGACCTCGGATGACCAGGGGCCGAGAAAACCACCATCTCATGGGGCCGGACACTCAGGGTCTGGGAAAAATCCAATATATATCTGGTGATATCTCGGGTGCTATTACAGATAGCGCAATAAACCAAAGTGCATTGTCTGCACGAAGCCCTGGCGCATGATTCTGTGTAGCGGGAACGACCTCGGACCACCAGGGGCCGAGAAAATCACCGTCTCGTGGGGCCGGACTGTCAGGGTCAGGGAAAAATCCAATATATATCTGGTGATATCTCGGGTGCTATTACAGATAGCGCAATAAATCAAAATGCATTGTCTGTAGGAGGCCCAGGCGAATGAATCTGTGCAGCGGGAACGACCTCGGACCACCAGAGGCCGAGAAAACCACCGTCTCATGGGTCCGGACACTCAGGGTCAGGGGAAAATCCAATATATATCTGTTGATATCTCGGGTGCTATTAGAGATAGCGCAATAAACCAAAGTGAATTATCTGCAGGAGGCCCTGGTGCATGCATCTGTGCAGCGGGAACGTCCTCGGACCACCAGGGGCCGAGAAAACCACCGTCTCATTGGTCCGGACACTCAGGGTCAGGGGAAAATCCAATATATATCTGGTTATATCTCTGTTGCTATTACAGATAGCGCAACGAACCAAAGTGCATTGTCTGTAGGAGGCCCTTGCGAATGAATCTGTGCCGCAGGAACGACCTCGGACCACCAGTGGCCGAGAAAACCACCGTCTCATAGGTCCGGACACTCAGGGTCAGGGGAAAACCCAATATATATCTGGTGATATCTCGGGTTCTATTACAGATAGCGCAATAAACCAAAGTGCATTGTCTGTAGGAGGCCCTGGCGCATGAATCTGGGCAGCGGGAACGACCTCGGACCACCAGGGGCCGAGAAAACCACCGTCTCATGGGTCCGGATACTCTGGGTCAGGGGAAAATCCAATATATATCTGGTGATATCTCGGGTGCTATTACAAATAGCGCAATAAATCAAAGTGCATTGTCTGTAGGAGGCCCAGGCGAATGAATCTGTGCAGCGGGAACGACCTCGGACCACCAGAGGCCGAGAAAACCACCGTCTCATGGGTCCGGACACTCAGGGTCAGGGGAAAATCCAATATATATCTGGTGATATCTCGGGTGCTATTAGAGATAGCGCAATAAACCAAAGTGAGTTATCTGCAGGAGGCCCTGGTGCATGCATCTGTGCAGCGGGAACGACCTCGGACCACCAGGGGCCGAGAGAACCACCGTCTCATGGGTCCGGACACTCAGGGTCAGGGGAAAATCCAATATATATCTGGTGATATATCGGGTGCTATTACAGATAGCTCAATAAATCAAAGTGCATTGTCTGTAGGAGGCCCTTGCGAATGAATCTGTGCCGCAGGAACGACCTCGGACCACCAGTGGCCGAGAAAATTTCAGATATTCGGAATCCGTCACCCAAGGTCATGTAAAAATCCAGCAAATATCTGGTGATATCTTGGGTGCTATTAGAGATAGCGCAAAAAACCAAAGTGCATTGTCTGTAGGAGGCCCTAGTGCATGAATCTGGGCAGCGGGAACGACCTCGGACCACCAGGGGCCGAGAAAATCACCGTCTCATGGAGCCGGACACTCAGGGTCAGGGAGAAATCCAATATATATCTGGTGATATCTCGGGTGCTATTACAGATAGCGCAATAAACAAAAGTGCATTGTCTGTAGGAGGCCCCTGCGAATGAATCTGTACCGCAGGAACGACCTCGGACCACCAGTGGCTGAGAAAATTACAGATATTCGGAATCCGTCACCAAAGGTCATGTAAAAATCCAGCAAATATCTGGTGATATCTCGGGTGCTATTAGAGATAGCGCAATAAACCAAAGTGCATTGTCTGTAGGAGGCCCTGGCGCATGAATCTGGGCAGCGGGAACAACCTAGGTCCACCAGGGGCCGAGAAAACCACCGACTCACGGGTCCGGATACTCTGGGTCAGGGGAAAATCCAATATATATCTGGTGATATCTCGGGTGCTATTACGGATAGCCCAATAAATCAAGGTGCATTGTCTGTAGGAGGCCCTGCCGCATGAATCTGTGCAGCGGGAACGACCTCGGACCACCAGAGGCCGGGAAAACCACAGTCTCATGGGGCCGGACACTCAGGGTCAGGGGAAAATCCAATATATATCTGGTGGTATCTCGGGTGCTATTAGAGATAGCGCAATAAATCAAAGTGCATTGTCCGTAGGAGGCACTGTCGAATGAATCTGTGCCGCAGGAACGACCTCGGACCACCAGTGGCCGAGAAAATTACAGATATTCGGAATCCGTCACCCAAGGTCATGTAAAAATCCAGCATATATCTGGTGATATCTCGGGTGCTATTACAGATAGCGCAATAAACCAAAGTGCATTGTCTGTAGGAGGCCCTGGCGCATGAATCTGGGCAGCGGGAACGACGTCGGACCACCAGGGGACGAGAAAATCACCGTCTCATGGAGCCGGACACTCAGGGTCAGGGAAAAATCCAGCATATATCTGGTGATATCTCGGGTGCTATTACAGATAGCGCAATAAACCAAAGTGCATTGTCTGTAGGAGGCCCTGGCGCATGAATCTGGGCAGCGGGAACGACCTCGGACCACCAGGGGCCGAGAAAACCACCGTCTCATGGGTCTGGACACTCAGGGTCAGGGGAAAATCCAATATATATCTGGTTATATCTCTGGTGCTATTGCAGATAGCGCAATGAACCAAAGTGCATTGTCTGTAGGAGGCCCTTGCGAATGAATCTGTGCCGCAGGAACGACCTCGGACCACCAGTGGCCGAGAAAACCACCGTCTCATGGGTCCGGACACTCAGGGTCAGGGGAAAACCCAATATATATCTGGCGATATCTCGGGTTCTATTACAGATAGCGCAATAAACCAAAGTGCATTGTCTGTAGGAGGCCCTGGCGCATGAATCTGGGCAGCGGGAACGACCTCGGACCACCAGTGGCCGAGAAAATTACAGATATTCGGAATCCGTCACCCAAGGTCATGTAAAAATCCAGCAAATATCTGGTGATATCTTGGGTGCTATTAGAGATAGCGCAAAAAACCAAAGTGCATTGTCTGTAGGAGGCCCTAGCGCATGAATCTGGGCAGCGGGATTGACCTCGGACCACCAGGGGCCGATAAAATCACCGTCTCATGGAGCCGGACACTCAGGGTCAGGGAGAAATCCAATATATATCTGGTGATATCTCGGGTGCTATTACAGATAGCGCAATAAACCAAAGTGCATTGTCTGTAGGAGGCCCTTGCGAATGAATCTGTACCGCAGGAACGACCTCGGACCACCAGTGGCTGAGAAAATTACAGATATTCGGAATCCGTCACCAAAGGTCATGTAAAAATCCAGCAAATATCTGGTGATATCTCGGGTGCTATTAGAGATAGCGCAATAAACCAAAGTGCATTGTCTGTAGGAGGCCCTGGCGCATGAATCTGGGCAGCGGGAACAACCTCGGACCACCAGGGGCCAAGAAAACCACCGTCTCATGGCGCCGGACACTCAGGGTCAGGGAAAAATCCAATATATATCTGGTGATATCTCGGGTGCTATTAGAGATAGCGCACTAAATCAAAGTGGATTGTCTGTAGGAGGCCCAGGCGCATGAATCTGGCCAGCGGGAACGACCTCGGACCACCAGGGGCCGAGAAAACCACAGTCTCATGGGGCCGGACACTCAGGGTCAGGGGAGAATCCAATATATATCTGGTGATATCTCGGGTACTATTACGGATAGCCCAATAAATCAAAGTGCATTGCCTGTAGGAGGCCCAGGCGCATGAATCTGGCCAGCGGGAACGACCTCGAACCACCAGGGGCCGAGAAAATCACAGTCTCATGGGGCCGGTCACTCAGGGTCAGGGGAAAATCCAATATATATCTGGTGATATCTCGGGTGCTATTACAGATAGCGCAATAAACCAAAGTGCATTGTCTGTAGGAGGCCCTGGCGCATGAATCTGGGCAGCGGGAACGACGTCGGACCACCAGGGGACGAGAAAATCAGCGTCTCATGGAGCCGGACACTCAGGGTCAGGGAAAAATCCAATATATATCTGGTGATATCTCGGGTGCTATTACAGATAGCGCAATAAACCAAAGTGCACTGTCTGTAGGAGGCCCTGGCGCATGAATCTGGGCAGCGGGAACGTCCTCGGACCACCAGGGGCCGAGAAAACCACCGTCTCATGGGTCCGGACACTCAGGGTCAGGGGAAAATCCAATATATATCTGGTGATATCTCGGGAGCTATTACAGATAAGCGCAATAAATCAAAGTGCATTGTCTGTAGGAGGCCCAGGCGAATGAATCTGGCCAGCAGGAACGACCTCCGACCACCAGGGGCCGAGAAAACCACCGTCTCATGGGGCCGGACACTCAGGGTCAGGGGAAAATTCAATATATATCTGGTGATATCTCGGGTGCTATTACAGATAGCGCAATAAACCAAAGTGCATTGTCTGTAGGAGGCCCTGGCGCATGAATCTGTGCAGCGGGAACGCCCTCGGACTACCAGGGGCCGAGAAAACCACCGTCTCATTGGTCCGGACACTCAGGGTCAGGGGAAAATCCAATATATATCTGGTCATATCTCTGGTGCTATTACAGATAGCGCAATGAACCAAAGTGCATTGTCTGTAGGAGGCCCTTGCGAATGAATCTGTGCCGCAGGAACGACCTCGGACCACCAGTGGCCGAGAAAACCACCGTCTCATGGGTCCGGACACTCAGGGTCAGGGGAAAACCCAATATATATCTGGTGATATCTCGGGTTCTATTACAGATAGCGCAATAAACCAAAGTGCATTGTCTGTAGGATGCCCTGGCGCATGAATCTGGGCAGCGGGAACGACCTCGGACCACCAGGGGCCGAGAAAACCACCGTCTCATGGGTCCGGATACTCTGGGTCAGGGGAAAATCCAATATATATCTGGTGATATCTCGGGTGCTATTACAGATAGCGCAATAAATCAAAGTGCATTGTCTGTAGGAGGCCCAGGCGAATGAATCTGTGCAGCGGGAACGACCTCGGACCACCAGAGGCCGAGAAAACCACCGTCTCATGGGTCCGGACACTCAGGGTCAGGGGAAAATCCAATATATATCTGGTTATATCTCTGGTGCTATTACAGATAGCGCAATAAACCAAAGTGCATTGTCTGTAGGAGGCCCTTGCGAATGAATCTGTGCCGCAGGAACGACCTCGGACCACCAGTGGCCGAGAAAACCACCGTCTCATGGCTCCGGACACTCAGGGTCAGGGGAAAACCCAATATATATCTGGTGATATCTCGGGTGCTATTACAGATAGCGCAATAAATCAAAGTGCATTGTCTGTAGGAGGCCCTTGCGAATGAATCTGTGCCGCAGGAACGACCTCGGACCACCAGTGGCCGAGAAAATTACAGATATTCGGAATCCGTCACCCAAGGTAATGTAAAAATCCAGCAAATATCTGGTGATATCTTGGGTGCTATTAGAGATAGCGCAAAAAACCAAAGTGCATTGTCTGTAGGAGGCCCTAGCGCATGAATCTGGGCAGCGGGAACGACCTCGGACCACCAGGGGCCGAGAAAATCACCGTCTCATGGAGCCGGACACTCAGGGTCAGGGAGAAATCCAATATATATCTGGTGATATCTCGGGTGCTATTACAGATAGCGCAATAAACCAAAGTGCATTGTCTGTAGGAGGCCCTGGCGCATGAATCTGGGCAGCGGGAACAACCTAGGTCCACCAGGGGCCGAGAAAACCACCGACTCACGGGGCCGGACACTCAGGGTCAGGGGAAAATCCAATATATATGTGGTGATATCTCGGGTGCTATTAGAGATAGCGCAATAAACCAAAGTGAATTATCTGCAGGAGGCCCTGGCGCATGCATCTGTGCAGCGGGAACGCCCTCGGACCACCAGGGGCCAAGAAAACCACCGTCTCATGGGTCCGGATACTCTGGGTCAGGGGAAAATCCAATATATATCTGGTGATATCTCGGGTGCTATTACGGATAGCCCAATAAATCAAGGTGCATTGTCTGTAGGAGGCCCTGCCGCATGAATCTGTGCAGCGGGAACGACCTCGGACCACCAGAGGCCGGGAAAACCACAGTCTCATGGGGCCGGACACTCAGGGTCAGGGGAAAATCCAATATATATCTGGTGGTATCTCGGGTGCTATTAGAGATAGCGCAATAAATCAAAGTGCATTGTCCGTAGGAGGCACTGTCGAATGAATCTGTGCCGCAGGAACGACCTCGGACCACCAGTGGCCGAGAAAATTACAGATATTCGGAATCCGTCACCCAAGGTCATGTAAAAATCCAGCATATATCTGGTGATATCTCGGGTGCTATTACAGATAGCGCAATAAACCAAAGTGCATTGTCTGTAGGAGGCCCTGGCGCATGAATCTGGGCAGCGGGAACGACGTCGGACCACCAGGGGACGAGAAAATCACCGTCTCATGGAGCCGGACACTCAGGGTCAGGGAAAAATCCAATATATATCTGGTGATATCTCGGGTGCTATTACAGATAGCGCAATAAACCAAAGTGCACTGTCTGTAGGAGGCCGTGGCGCATGAATCTGGGCAGCGGGAACGACCTCGGACCACCAGGGGCCGAGAAAACCACCGTCTCATGGGTCCGGACACTCAGGGTCAGGGGAAAATCCAATATATATCTGGTTATATCTCTGGTGCTATTGCAGATAGCGCAATGAACAAAAGTGCATTGTCTGTAGGAGGCCCTTGCGAATGAATCTGTGCCGCAGGAACGACCTCGGACCACCAGTGGCCGAGAAAACCACCGTCTCATGGGTCCGGACACTCAGGGTCAGGGGAAAACCCAATATATATCTGGCGATATCTCGGGTTCTATTACAGATAGCGCAATAAACCAAAGTGCATTGTCTGTAGGAGGCCCTGGCGCATGAATCTGGGCAGCGGGAACGACCTCGGACCACCAGTGGCCGAGAAAATTACAGATATTCGGAATCCGTCACCCAAGGTCATGTAAAAATCCAGCTAATATCTGGTGATATCTTGGGTGCTATTAGAGATAGCGCAAAAAACCAAAGTGCATTGTCTGTAGGAGGCCCTAGCGCATGAATCTGGGCAGCGGGATTGACCTCGGACCACCAGGGGCCGAGAAAATCACCGTCTCATGGAGCCGGACACTCAGGGTCAGGGAGAAATCCAATATATATCTGGTGATATCTCGGGTGCTATTACAGATAGCGCAATAAACCAAAGTGCATTGTCTGTAGGAGGCCCTTGCGAATGAATCTGTACCGCAGGAACGACCTCGGACCACCAGTGGCTGAGAAAATTACAGATATTCGGAATCCGTCACCAAAGGTCATGTAAAAATCCAGCAAATATCTGGTGATATCTCGGGTGCTATTAGAGATAGCGCAATAAACCAAAGTGCATTGTCTGTAGGAGGCCCTGGCGCATGAATCTGGGCAGCGGGAACAACCTCGGACCACCAGGGGCCAAGAAAACCACCGTCTCATGGCGCCGGACACTCAGGGTCAGGGAAAAATCCAATATATATCTGGTGATATCTCGGGTGCTATTAGAGATAGCGCACTAAATCAAAGTGGATTGTCTGTAGGAGGCCCAGGCGCATGAATCTGGCCAGCGGGAACGACCTCGGACCACCAGGCGCCGAGAAAACCACAGTCTCATGGGGCCGGACACTCAGGGTCAGGGGAAAATCCAATATATATCTGGTGATATCTCGGGTGCTATTACGGATAGCCCAATAAATCAAAGTGCATTGTCTGTAGGAGGCCCAGGCGAATGAATCTGTGCAGCGGGAACGACCTCGGACCACCAGGGGCCGAGACAACCACCGTCTCATGGGGCCGGACACTCAGGGTCAGGGAAAAATTCAATATATATCTGGTGATATCTCGGGTGCTATTACCGATAGCCCAATAAATCAATGTGCATTTTCTGTAGGAGGCCCTGGCGCATGAATTTGTGCAGCTGGAACGACCTCGGACCACCAGGGGCCGAGACAACCACAGTCTCATGGGGCCGGACACTCAGGGTCAGGGGAAAATTCAATATATATCTGGTGATATCTCGGGTGCTATTAGAGATAGCGCATTAAACCAAAGTGAAGTATCTGCAGGAGGCCCTGGCGCATGAATCTGTGCAGCGGGAACGACCTCGGACCACCAGGGGCCGAGAAAACCACCGACTCACGGGGCCGGACACTCAGGGTCAGGGGAAAATCCAATATATATCTGGTGATATCTCGGGTGCTATTACAGATAGCGCAATAAATCAAAGTGCATTGTCTGTAGGAGGCCCAGGCTCATGAATATAGCCAGCGGGAACGACCTCGGACCACGAGGGGCCGAGAAAACCACAGTCTCATGGGGCCGGACACTCAGGGTCAGGAGAAAATCCAATATATATCTGGTGATATCTAGGGTGCTATTACAGATAGCGCAATAAATCAAAGTGCATTGTCTGTAGGAGGCCCAGGCGAATGAATCTGTGCAGCGGGAAGGACCTCGGACCACCAGGGGCCGAGAAAATCACCGTCTCATGGGGCCGGACACTCAGGGTCAGGGGAAAATCCAATATATATCTGGTTATATCTCTGTTGCTATTACAGATAGCGCAATGAACCAAAGTGCATTGTCTGTAGGAGGCCCTTGCGAATGAATCTGTGCCGCAGGAACGACCTCGGACCACCAGTGGCCGAGAAAACCACCGTCTCATGGGTCCGGACACTCAGGGTCAGGGGAAAACCCAATATATATCTGGTGATATCTCGGGTTCTATTACAGATAGCGCAATAAACCAAAGTGCATTGTCTGTAGGAGGCCCTGGCGCATGAATCTGGGCAGCGGGAACGACCTCGGACCACCAGGGGCCGAGAAAACCACCGTCTCATGGGTCCGGATACTCTGGGTCAGGGGAAAATCCAATATATATCTGGTGATATCTCGGGTGCTATTACAAATAGCGCAATAAATCAAAGTGCATTGTCTGTAGGAGGCCCAGGCGAATGAATCTGTGCAGCGGGAACGACCTCGGACCACCAGAGGCCGAGAAAACCACCGTCTCATGGGTCCGGACACTCAGGGTCAGGGGAAAATCCAATATATATCTGGTGATATCTCGGGTGCTATTAGAGATAGCGCAATAAACCAAAGTGAGTTATCTGCAGGAGGCCCTGGTGCATGCATCTGTGCAGCGGGAACGACCTCGGACCACCAGGGGCCGAGAGAACCACCGTCTCATGGGTCCGGACACTCAGGGTCAGGGGAAAATCCAATATATATCTGGTGATATCTCGGGTGCTATTACAGATAGCGCAATAAATCAAAGTGCATTGTCTGTAGGAGGCCCTTGCGAATGAATCTGTGCCGCAGGAACGACCTCGGCCCACCAGTGGCCGAGAAAATTTCAGATATTCGGAATCCGTCACCCAAGGTCATGTAAAAATCCAGCAAATATCTGGTGATATCTTGGGTGCTATTAGAGATAGCGCAAAAAACCAAAGTGCATTGTCTGTAGGAGGCCCTAGCGCATGAATCTGGGCAGCGGGAACGACCTCGGACCACCAGGGGCCGAGAAAATCACCGTCTCATGGAGCCGGACACTCAGGGTCAGGGAGAAATCCAATATATATCTGGTGATATCTCGGGTGCTATTACAGATAGCGCAATAAACAAAAGTGCATTGTCTGTAGGAGGCCCTTGCGAATGAATCTGTACCGCAGGAACGACCTCGGACCACCAGTGGCTGAGAAAATTACAGATATTCGGAATCCGTCACCAAAGGTCATGTAAAAATCCAGCAAATATCTGGTGATATCTCGGGTGCTATTAGAGATAGCGCAATAAACCAAAGTGCATTGTCTGTAGGAGGCCCTGGCGCATGAATCTGGGCAGCGGGAACGACGTCGGACCACCAGGGGACGAGAAAATCACCGTCTCATGGAGCCGGACACTCAGGGTCAGGGAAAATTCCAGCATATATCTGGTGATATCTCGGGTGCTATTACAGATAGCGCAATAAACCAAAGTGCATTGTCTGTAGGAGGCCCTGGCGCATGAATCTGGGCAGCGGGAACGACGTCGGACCACCAGGGGACGAGAAAATCACCGTCTCATGGAGCCGGACACTCAGGGTCAGGGAAAAATCCAATATATATCTGGTGATATCTCGGGTGCTATTACAGATAGCGCAATAAACCAAAGTGCACTGTCTGTAGGAGGCCGTGGCGCATGAATCTGGGCAGCGGGAACGACCTCGGACCACCAGGGGCCGAGAAAACCACCGTCTCATGGGTCCGGACACTCAGGGTCAGGGGAAAATCCAATATATATCTGGTTATATCTCTGGTGCTATTGCAGATAGCGCAATGAACCAAAGTGCATTGTCTGTAGGAGGCCCTTGCGAATGAATCTGTGCCGCAGGAACGACCTCGGACCACCAGTGGCCGAGAAAACCACCGTTTCATGGGTCCGGACACTCAGGGTCAGGGGAAAACCCAATATATATCTGGCGATATCTCGGGTTCTATTACAGATAGCGCAATAAACCAAAGTGCATTGTCTGTAGGAGGCCCTGGCGCATGAATCTGGGCAGCGTGAACGACCTCGGACCACCAGTGGCCGAGAAAATTACAGATATTCGGAATCCGTCACCCAAGGTCATGTAAAAATCCAGCAAATATCTGGTGATATCTTGGGTGCTATTAGAGATAGCGCAAAAAACCAAAGTGCATTGTCTGTAGGAGGCCCTAGCGCATGAATCTGGGCAGCGGGATTGACCTCGGACCACCAGGGGCCGAGAAAATCACCGTCTCATGGAGCCGGACACTCAGGGTCAGGGAGAAATCCAATATATATCTGGTGATATCTCGGGTGCTATTACAGATAGCGCAATAAACCAAAGTGCATTGTCTGTAGGAGGCCCTTGCGAATGAATCTGTACCGCAGGAACGACCTCGGACCACCAGTGGCTGAGAAAATTACAGATATTCGGAATCCGTCACCAAAGGTCATGTAAAAATCCAGCAAATA
The DNA here is from genome assembly GCF_051020985.1 of Nomia melanderi. Lineage (NCBI taxonomy): Eukaryota > Metazoa > Arthropoda > Insecta > Hymenoptera > Halictidae > Nomia > Nomia melanderi. Next base: position 166,958 of record NW_027475144.1, read on the forward strand.
TCTGGTGATATCTCGGGTGCTATTAGAGATAGCGCAATAAACCAAAGTGCATTGTCTGTAGGAGGCCCTTGCGAATGAATCTGTGCCGCAGGAACGACCTCGGAACACCAGTGGCCGAGAAAACCACCGTCTCATGGGTCCGGACACTCAGGGTCAGGGGAAAACCCAATATATATCTGGCGATATCTCGGGTTCTATTACAGATAGCGCAATAAACCAAAGTGCATTGTCTGTAGGAGGCCCTGGCGCATGAATCTGGGCAGCGGGAACGACCTCGGACCACCAGTGGCCGAGAAAATTACAGATATTCGGAATCCGTCACCCAAGGTCATGTAAAAATCCAGCAAATATCTGGTGATATCTTGGGTGCTATTAGAGATAGCGCAAAAAACCAAAGTGCATTGTCTGTAGGAGGCCCTAGCGCATGAATCTGGGCAGCGGGATTGACCTCGGACCACCAGGGGCCGAGAAAATCACCGTCTCATGGAGCCGGACACTCAGGGTCAGGGAGAAATCCAATATATATCTGGTGATATCTCGGGTGCTATTACAGATAGCGCAATAAACCAAAGTGCATTGTCTGTAGGAGGCCCTTGCGAATGAATCTGTACCGCAGGAACGACCTCGGACCACCAGTGGCTGAGAAAATTACAGATATTCGGAATCCGTCACCAAAGGTCATGTAAAAATCCAGCAAATATCTGGTGATATCTCGGGTGCTATTAGAGATAGCGCAATAAACCAAAGTGCATTGTCTGTAGGAGGCCCTGGCGCATGAATCTGGGCAGCGGGAACAACCTCGGACCACCAGGGGCCAAGAAAACCACCGTCTCATGGCGCCGGACACTCAGGGTCAGGGAAAAATCCAATATATATCTGGTGATATCTCGGGTGCTATTAGAGATAGCGCACTAAATCAAAGTGGATTGTCTGTAGGAGGCCCAGGCGCATGAATCTGGCCAGCGGGAACGACCTCGGACCACCAGGGGCCGAGAAAACCACAGTCTCATGGGGCCGGACACTCAGGGTCAGGGGAAAATCCAATTTATATCTGGTGATATCTCGGGTGCTATTAGGGATAGCGAAATAAACCAATGTGCATTGTCTGCAGGAGGCCCTGGCGCATGAATCTGTGCAGCGGGAACGCCCTCGGACCACCAGGGGCCAAGAAAACCACCGTCTCATGGCGCCGGACACTCAGGGTCAGTGAAAAATCCAATATATATCTGGTGATATCTCGGGTGCTATTAGAGATAGCGCACTAAATCAAAGTGGATTGTCTGTAGGAGGCCCAGGCGCATGCATCTGTGCAGCGGGAACGCCCTCGGACCACCAGGGGCCAAGAAAACCACCGTCTCATGGCGCCGGACACTCAGGGTCAGGGAAAAATCCAATATATATCTGGTGATATCTCGGGTGCTATTAGAGATAGCGCACTAAATCAAAGTGGATTGTCTGTAGGAGGCCCAGGCGCATGAATCTGGCCAGCGGGAACGACCTCGGACCACCAGGGGCCGAGAAAACCACAGTCTCATGGGGCCGGACACTCAGGGTCAGGGGAAAATCCAATTTATATCTGGTGATATCTCGGGTGCTATTAGGGATAGCGAAATAAACCAATGTGCATTGTCTGCAGGAGGCCCTGGCGCATGAATCTGTGCAGCGGGAACGCCCTCGGACCACCAGGGGCCAAGAAAACCACCGTCTCATGGCGCCGGACACTCAGGGTCAGGGAAAAATCCAATATATATCTGGTGATATCTCGGGTGCTATTAGAGATAGCGCACTAAATCAAAGTGGATTGTCTGTAGGAGGCCCAGGCGCATGAATCTGGCCAGCGGGAACGACCTCGGACCACCAGGGGTTGAGAAAACCACAGTCTCATGGGGCCGGACACTCAGGGTCAGGGGAAAATCCAATATATATCTGGTGATATCTCGGGTGCTATTACGGATAGCCCAATAAATCAAAGTGCATTGTCTGTAGGAGGCCCAGGCGCATGAATCTGGCCAGCGGGAACGACCTCGAACCACCAGGGGCCGAGAAAATCACAGTCTCATGGGGCCGGTCACTCAGGGTCAGGGGAAAATCCAATATATATCTGGTGATATCTCGGGTGCTATTACAGATAGCGCAATAAACCAAAGTGCATTGTCTGTAGGAGGCCCTGGCGCATGAATCTGGGCAGCGGGAACGACGTCGGACCACCAGGGGACGAGAAAATCACCGTCTCATGGAGCCGGACACTCAGGGTCAGGGAAAAATCCAATATATATCTGGTGATATCTCGGGTGCTATTACAGATAGCGCAATAAACCAAAGTGCACTGTCTGTAGGAGGCCCTGGCGCATGAATCTGGGCAGCGGGAACGTCCTCGGACCACCAGGGGCCGAGAAAACCACCGTCTCATGGGTCCGGACACTCAGGGTCAGGGGAAAATCCAATATATATCTGGTGATATCTCGGGAGCTATTACAGATAAGCGCAATAAATCAAAGTGCATTGTCTGTAGGAGGCCCAGGCGAATGAATCTGGCCAGCAGGAACGACCTCCGACCACCAGGGGCCGAGAAAACCACCGTCTCATGGGGCCGGACACTCAGGGTCAGGGGAAAATCCAATATATATCTGGTGATATCTCGGGTGCTATTACAGATAGCGCAATAAACCAAAGTGCATTGTCTGTTGGAGGCCCTGGCGCATGAATCTGTGCAGCGGGAACGACCTCGGACCACCAGGGGCCGATAAAACCACCGTCTCATTGGTCCGGACACTCAGGGTCAGGGGAAAATCCAATATATATCTGGTCATATCTCTGGTGCTATTACAGATAGCGCAATGAACCAAAGTGCATTGTCTGTAGGAGGCCCTTGCGAATGAATCTGTGCCGCAGGAACGACCTCGGACCACCAGTGGCCGAGAAAACCACCGTCTCATGGGTCCGGACACTCAGGGTCAGGGGAAAACCCAATATATATCTGGTGATATCTCGGGTTCTATTACAGATAGCGCAATAAACCAAAGTGCATTGTCTGTAGGAGGCCCTGGCGCATGAATCTGGGCAGCGGGAACGACCTCGGACCACCAGGGGCCGAGAAAACCACCGTCTCATGGGTCCGGATACTCTGGGTCAGGGGAAAATCCAATATATATCTGGTGATATCTCGGGTGCTATTACAGATAGCGCAATAAATCAAAGAGCATTGTCTGTAGGAGGCCCAGGCGAAAGAATCTGTGCAGCGGGAACGACCTCGGACCACCAGAGGCCGAGAAAACCACCGTCTCATGGGTCCGGACACTCAGGGTCAGGGGAAAATCCAATATATATCTGGTTATATCTCTGGTGCTATTACAGATAGCGCAATAAACCAAAGTGCATTGTCTGTAGGAGGCCCTTGCGAATGAATCTGTGCCGCAGGAACGACCTCGGACCACCAGTGGCCGAGAAAACCACCGTCTCATGGGTCCGGACACTCATGGTCAGGGGAAAACCCAATATATATCTGGTGATATCTCGGGTGCTATTACAGATAGCGCAATAAATCAAAGTGCATTGTCTGTAGGAGGCCCTTGCGAATGAATCTGTGCCGCAGGAACGACCTCGGACCACCAGTGGCCGAGAAAATTACAGATATTCGGAATCCGTCACCCAAGGTAATGTAAAAATCCAGCAAATATCTGGTGATATCTTGGGTGCTATTAGAGATAGCGCAAAAAACCAAAGTGCATTGTCTGTAGGAGGCCCTAGCGCATGAATCTGGGCAGCGGGAACGACCTCGGACCACCAGGGGCCGAGAAAATCACCGTCTCATGGAGCCGGACACTCAGGGTCAGGGAGAAATCCAATATATATCTGGTGATATCTCGGGTGCTATTACAGATAGCGCAATAAATCAAAGTGCATTGTCTGTAGGAGGCCCAGGCGAATGAATCTGTGCAGCGGGAACGACCTCGGACCACCAGGGGCCGAGAAAACCACCGTCTCATGGCGCCGGACACTCAGGGTCAGGGGAAAATCCAATATATATCTGGTGATATCTCGGGTGCTATTACAGATAGCGCAATAAATCAAAGTGCATTGTCTGTAGGAGGCCCTGGCGCATGAATCTGGGCAGCGGGAACGACCTCGGACCACTATGGGCCGAGAAAATCACCGTCTCATGGGGCCGGACACTCAGGGTCAGGGAAAAATCCAATATATATCTGGTGATATCTCGGGTGCTATTAGAGATAGCGCAATAAATCAAAGTGCATTGTCTGTAGGAGGCACTGGCGAATGAATCTGTGCCGCAGGAACGATCTCGGACCACCAGTGGCCGAGAAAATTACAGATATTCGGAATCCGTCACCCAAGGTCATGTAAAAATTCAGCAAATATCTGGTGATATCTCGGGTGATATTAGAGATAGCGTAATAAACCAAAGTGCATTGTCTGTAGGAGGCCCTAGCGCATGAATCTGGGCAGCGGGAACGACTTCGGACCACCAGGGGCCGAGAAAACCACCGACTCACGGGGCCGGACACTCAGGGTCAGGGAAAAATCCAATATATATCTGGTGATATCTCGGGTGCTATTACAGATAGCGCAATAAATCAAAGTGAATTATCTGCAGGAGGCCCTGGCGCATTCATCTGTGCAGCGGGAACGACCTCGGACCTCCAGGGGCCGAGTAAACCAACGTCTCATGGGGCCGGACACTCAGGGTCAGGGAAAAATCCAATATATATCTGGTGATATCTCGGGTGCTATTACAGATAGCGCAATAAATCAAAGTGCATTGTCTGTAGGAGGCACTGGCGAATGAATCTGTGCCGCAGGAACGATCTCGGACCACCAGTGGCCGAGAAAATTACAGATATTCGGAATCCGTCAACCAAGGTCATGTAAAAATCCAGCAAATATCTGGTGATATCTCGGGTGATATTAGAGATAGCGCAATAAACCAAAGTGCATTGTCTGTAGGAGGCCCTGGCGCATGAATCTGGGCAGCGGGAACGACCTCGGACCGCCAGGTGCCGAGAAAACCACCGACTCACGGGGCCGGACACTCAGGGTCAGGGGAAAATCCAATATATATCTGGTGATATCTCGGGTGCTATTAGAGATAGCGCAATAAACCAAAGTGAATTATCTGCAGGAGGCCCTGGCGCATGCATCTGTGCAGCGGGAACGACCTCGGGCCACCAGGGGCCAAGAAAACCACCGTCTCATGGGGCCGGACACTCAGGGTCAGGGAAAAATCCATTATATATCTGGTGATATCTCGGGTGCTATTAGAGATAGCGCAATAAATCAAAGTGCATTGTCTGTAGGAGGCCCTGGCGCATGAATCTGGCCAGCGGGAACGACCACGGACCACCAGGGGCCGAGAAAACCACCGTCTCATGGGGCAGGACACTCAGGGACAGGGAAAAATCCAATATATATCTGGTGATATCTTGGGTGCTATTACAGGTAGCGCAATAAATCAAAGTGCATTGTCTGTAGGAGGCCCTGGCGCAGGAATCTGAGCAGCGGGAACGACCTCGCACCACCAGGGGCCGAGGAAACCTCCGTCTCATGGGGCCGGACACTCAGGGTCATGGAAAAATCCAATATATATCTGGTGATATCTCGGGTGCTATTACAGATAGCGCAATAAATCACAGTGCATTGTCTGTAGGAGGCCCTGGGGCATGAATCTGGCCCGCGGGAACGACCTCGGACCACCAGGGGCCGAGAAAACCACCGTCGCAGGGGGCCGGACACTCAGGGTCAGGGGAAAATCCAATATATATCTGGTGATATCTCGGGTGCTATTTGAGATAGCGCAATAAATCAAAGTGCATTGTCTGTAGGAGGCCCAGGCGCATGAATCTGGCCAGCGGGAACGACCTCGGACCACCAGGGGCCGAGACAACCACCGTCTCATGGGGCCGGACACTCAGGGTCAGGGAAAAATTCAATATATATCTGGTGATATCTCGGGTGCTATTACCGATAGCCCAATAAATCAATGTGCATTTTCTGTAGGAGGCCCTGGCGCATGAATTTGTGCAGCGGGAACGACCTCGGACCACCAGGGGCCGAGACAACCACAGTCTCATGGGGCCGGACACTCAGGGTCAGGGGAAAATTCAATATATATCTGGTGATATCTCGGGTGCTATTAGAGATAGCGCATTAAACCAAAGTGAATTATCTGCAGGAGGCCCTGGCGCATGAATCTGTGCAGCGGGAACGACCTCGGACCACCAGGGGCCGAGAAAACCACCGACTCACGGGGCCGGACTCTCAGGGTCAGGGGAAAATCCAATATATATCTGGTGATATCTCGGGTGCTATTACAGATATGCGCAATAAACCAAAGTGAATTATCTGCAGGAGGCCCTGGCGCATGCATCTGTGCAGCGGGAACGCCCTCGGACCACCAGGGGCCAAGAAAACCACCGTCTCATGGCGCCGGACACTCAGGGTCAGGGAAAAATCCAATATATATCTGGTGATATCTCGGGTGCTATTAGAGATAGCGCACTAAATCAAAGTGCATTGTCTGTAGGAGGCCCAGGCTCATGAATCTGGCCAGCGGGAACGACCTCGGACCACGAGGGGCCGAGAAAACCACAGTCTCATGGGGCCGGACACTCAGGGTCAGGAGAAAATCCAATATATATCTGGTGATATCTAGGGTGCTATTACAGATAGCGCAATAAATCAAAGTGCATTGTCTGTAGGAGGCCCAGGCGAATGAATCTGTGCAGCGGGAAGGACCTCGGACCACCAGGGGCCGAGAAAATCACCGTCTCATGGGGCCGGACACTCAGGGTCAGGGAAAAATCCAATATATATCTGGTGATATCTCGGGTGCTATTACAGATAGCGCAATAAATCAAAGTGCATTGCCTGTAGGAGGCCCAGGCGAATGAATCTGTGCAGCGGGAACGACCTCGGACCACCAGGGGCCGAGAAAACCACCGTCTCATGGGTCCGGACACTCAGGGTCAGGGGAAAATCCAATATATATCTGGTGATATCTCGGGTGCTATTACAGATAGCGCTATAAACCAAAGTGCATTGTCTGTAGGAGGCCCTTGCGAATGAATCTGTACCGCAGGAACGATCTCGGACCACCAGTGGCCGAGAAAATTACAGATATTCGGAATCCGTCACCCAAGGTCAGCGGAAAATCCAATATATATCTGGTGATATCTCAGGTGCTATTAGAGATGGCGCAATAAACCAAAGTGCATTGTCTGTAGGAGGCCCTGGCGCATGAATCAGGGCAGCGGGAACGACCTCGGACCACGAGGGGCCAAGAAAACCACCGACTCACGGGGCCGGACTCTCAGGGTCAGGGGATAATCCAATATATATCTGGTGATATCTCGTGTGCTATTAGAGATAGCGCAATAAACCAAAGTGCATTGTCTGTAGGAGGCCCAGGCGCATGAATCTGGCCAGCGGGAACGACCTCGGAGCACCAGGGGCCGAGAAAACAACCGTCTCATGGGTCCGGATACTCTGGGTCAGGGGAAAATCCAATATATATCTGGTGATATCTCGGGTGCTATTACAGATAGCGCAATAAATCAAAGTGCATTGTCTGTAGGAGGCCCAGGCGAATGAATCTGTGCAGCGGGAACGACCTCGGACCACCAGAGGCCGAGAAAACCACCGTCTCATGGGTCCGGACACTCAGGGTCAGGGGAAAATTCAATATATATCTGGTGATATCTCGGGTGCTATTAGAGATAGCGCAATAAATCAAAGTGCATTGTCTGTAGGAGGCTCTGGCGAATGAATCTGTGCAGCGGGAACGACCTCGGACCACCAGAGGCCGGGAAAACCACAGTCTCATGGGGCCAGACACTCAGGGTCAGGGGAAAATTCAATATATATCTGGTGATAGCTCGGGTGCTATTAGAGATAGCGCAATAAATCAAAGTGCATTGTCTGTAGGAGGCACTGGCGAATGAATCTGTGCCGCAGGAACGACCTCGGACCACCAGTGGCCGAGAAAATTACAGATATTCGGAATCCGTCACCCAAGGTCATGTAAAAATCCAGCATATATCTGGTGATATCTCGGGTGCTATTACAGATAGCGCAATAAACCAAAGTGCATTGTCTGTAGGAGGCCCTGGCGCATGAATCTGGGCAGCGGGAACGACGTCGGACCACCAGGGGACGAGAAAATCACCGTCTCATGGAGCCGGACACTCAGGGTCAGGGAAAAATCCAATATATATCTGGTGATATCTCGGGTGCTATTACAGATAGCGCAATAAACCAAAGTGCACTGCCTGTAGGAGGCCCTGGCGCATGAATCTGGGCAGCGGGAACGACCTCGGACCACCAGGGGCCGAGAAAACCACCGTCTCATGGGTCCAGACACTCAGGGTCAGGGGAAAATCCAATATATATCTGGTGATATCTCGGGTGCTATTACAGATAGCGCAATAAATCAAAGTGCATTGTCTGTAGGAGGCCCAGGCGAATGAATCTGTGCAGCGGGAACGACCTCGGACCACCAGAGGCCGAGAAAACCACCGTCTCATGGGTCCGGACACTCAGGGTCAGGGGAAAATCCAATATATATCTGGTGATATCACGGGTGCTATTAGAGATAGCGCAATAAACCAAAGTGAATTATCTGCAGGAGGCCCTGGTGCATGCATCTGTGCAGCGGGAACGACCTCGGACCACCAGGGGCCGAGAAAATTACAGATATTCGGAATCCGTCACACAAGGTCATATAAAAATCCAGCATCTATCTGATGATATCTCGGGTGCTGTTACAGATAGCGCAATAAACCAAAGTCAATTGTCTGCAGGAAGCCTTGGCGCATGAATCTGTGCAGCGGAATCGACCTCGGACCACCAGGGGCCGAGAAAACCACCGACAATTGGGGCCGGACACACAGGGTCGAGGAAAAATTCAATATATATCTGGTGATATCTCGGGTGCTATTGCAGATAGCGCAATAAATCAAAGTGCATTGTCTGTAGGAGGCCCTAGCCCATGAATCTGTGCAGCGGGAACGACCTCGGACCACCAAGGGCTGAGAAAATCACAGTCTCATGGGGCCGGGTTGGCAGGGTCAGGGAAAAATCCAATATATATCTGGTGATATCTCGGGTGCTATTGCTGATAGCGCAATAAATCAAAGTGCATTGTCTGCAGGGGGCCCTGGCGCATGAATCTGTGCAGCGGGATCGACCTCGGACCACGAGGGACCGAGAAAAACATCGACACATGGGGCCGGACTGTCAGGGTCAAGGAAAAATCCAATATATATCTGGTGATATCTCGGGTGCTATTAGAGATAGCGCAATAAATCAAAGTGCATTGTCTGCAGGAGGCCCTAGCGCATGAATCTGTGCAGTGGGAACGACCTGGGACCACCAGGAGCCGAGAAAACTACCGTCTCATGGGGCCGGACACTCATTGTCAGTGGAAAATCCAATATATATATGGTGATATCTCGGGTGCTATTACAGATAGCACAATAAATCAAAGTGCATTGTCTGTAGCAGGCCCTGGCGCATGAATCTGTGCAGCGGGATCGACCTCGGACCACAAGGGTCCGAGAAAATCACCGTCTCATGGGGTCGGACTGGCAGGGTCAGGGAAAAATCCAATATATATCTGGTGACATCTCGGGTGCTATTAAAGATAGCGCAATAAATCAAAGTGCATTGTCTGTAGGAGGCCCTGGCGCATGAATCTGTGTCGCGGGATAGACCTCGGACCACCAGGGGCCGAGGAAATCAACGTCTCAAGGGGCCGGACAGACAGGGTCAGGGAAAAATCCAATATATATCTGGTGATATCTCGTGTGCTATTACAGATAGCGCAATAAATCAAAGTGCATTGTCTGTAGGAGGCCCTGGAGCGTGAATCTGTGCAGCGGGATCGACCTAGGACCACCAGGGGCAGAGAAAACCATCGTGTCATGGGGTCGGACACTCAGGGTCGGGGAAAAATCCCATATACATCTGGTGATATCTCGGGTGCTATTACAGATAGCGCAATAAATCAAAGTGCATTGTCTGTAGGAGGCCCTGGCGCATGAATCTGTGCAGCGGGATCGACCTCGGACCACCAGGGGCCGAGAAAACCACCGTCTCATGGGGTCGGACGCTCAGGGTCAGGGAAAAATCCAATATATATCTGGTGATATCTCGGGTGCTATTAGGGATAGAGAAATAAATCAAAGTGCATTGTCTGCAGGAGGCCCTGGCGCATGAATCTGTGCAGCGGGAACGACCTCGGACCACCAGGGGCCGAGAAAACCACAGTCCCATGGGGTCGGACACTCAGGGTCAGGGAAAAATCCAATATAAATCTGGTGATATCTCGGGTGCTATTACAGATAGCGCAATAAATCGAAGTGCATTGTCTGTAGGAGGCCCTGGCGCATGAATCTGTGCAGCGGGATCGACCTCGGACCACCAGGGGCCGAGAAAATCACCGTCTCATGGGGCCGGACTGTCAGGGTCAGGGAAAAATCCAATATATATCTGGTGATATCTCGGGTGCTATTAGTAATAGTGCAATAAATCAAAGTGAATTATCTGCAGGGGGCGCTGGCGCATGAATCTGTGCACCGGGATCGACCTCGACCCACCAGGGGCCGAGAAAACCACCGTCTCATGGGGCCGGACACTCAGGGTCAGGGAAAAATTCAATATATATCTGGTGATATCTCGGGTGCTATTAGAGATAGCGCAATAAATCAAAGTGCATTATCTATAGGATGCCCTGGCGCATGAATCTGTGCAGCGGGAACGACCTGGGACCACCAGGGGCCGAGAAAACTACCATCTCATGGTGTTCGACACTCAGGGTCAGGGAAAAATCCAATATATATCTGGTGATATCTCGGGTGCTATTACAGATCGCGCACTAAACCAAAGTGAATTATCTGCGGGGGGCCCTGGCGCATGAATCTGTGCAGCGGGAACGACCTCGGACCACCAGGGGCCGAGAAAACCACCGAGACATGGGGCCGGACACTCAGGGTCGGGGAAAAATTCAATATATATCTGGTGATATCTCGGGTCCTCTTACGGATAGCGCACTAAAACAAAGTGAATTATCCGCAGGCGGGCCTGGCGCATGATTCTGTGCAGCGGGAATGACCTCGGACCACCAGGGGCCTAGAAAACCACCGTCTCATGGGGCCGGAAATTCGGGGTCAGGGGAAAATCCAATATATATCTGGTGATATCTCGGGTGCTATAACAGATAGCGCAATAAACCGAAGTGCATTGTCTGCAGAAGGTCCTGGCGCATGAATCTGTGCAGCGGGAACGACCTCGGACCACCAGGGGCCGAGAACATCACAGTCTCATGGGGCCGGACTGTCAGGGTCAGGGAAAAATCCAATATATATCTGGTGATATCTCGGGTGCTATTAGGGATAGCGGAATAAATCAAAGTGCATTGTCTGTAGGAGGCACTGGCGAATGAATCTGTGCAGCAGGAACGACCTCGGACCACCAGGCGCCGAGAAAAATTAGAGATATTCGGAATCCGTCACCGAAGGTCATGTAAAAATCCAATATATATCTGGTGATATCTCGGGTGCTATTACAGATAGCGCAATAAACCAAAGTGCATTGTCTGTAGGAGGCCCTGGCGCATGAATCTGGGCAGCGGGAACGACGTCGGACCACCAGGGGACGAGAAAATCACCGTCTCATGGAGCCGGACACTCAGGGTCAGGGAAAAATCCAATATATATCTGGTGATATCTCGGGTGCTATTACAGATAGCGCAATAAACCAAAGTGCACTGTCTGTAGGAGGCCCTGGCGCATGAATCTGGGCAGCGGGAACGTCCTCGGACCACCAGGGGCCGAGAAAACCACCGTCTCATGGGTCCGGACACTCAGGGTCAGGGGAAAATCCAATATATATCTGGTGATATCTCGGGAGCTATTACAGATAAGCGCAATAAATCAAAGTGCATTGTCTGTAGGAGGCCCAGGCGAATGAATCTGGCCAGCAGGAACGACCTCCGACCACCAGGGGCCGAGAAAACCACCGTCTCATGGGGCCGGACACTCAGGGTCAGGGGAAAATCCAATATATATCTGGTGATATCTCGGGTGCTATTACAGATAGCGCAATAAACCAAAGTGCATTGTCTGTTGGAGGCCCTGGCGCATGAATCTGTGCAGCGGGAACGACCTCGGACCACCAGGGGCCGATAAAACCACCGTCTCATTGGTCCGGACACTCAGGGTCAGGGGAAAATCCAATATATATCTGGTCATATCTCTGGTGCTATTACAGATAGCGCAATGAACCAAAGTGCATTGTCTGTAGGAGGCCCTTGCGAATGAATCTGTGCCGCAGGAACGACCTCGGACCACCAGTGGCCGAGAAAACCACCGTCTCATGGGTCCGGACACTCAGGGTCAGGGGAAAACCCAATATATATCTGGTGATATCTCGGGTTCTATTACAGATAGCGCAATAAACCAAAGTGCATTGTCTGTAGGAGGCCCTGGCGCATGAATCTGGGCAGCGGGAACGACCTCGGACCACCAGGGGCCGAGAAAACCACCGTCTCATGGGTCCGGATACTCTGGGTCAGGGGAAAATCCAATATATATCTGGTGATATCTCGGGTGCTATTACAGATAGCGCAATAAATCAAAGTGCATTGTCTGTAGGAGGCCGAGGCGAAAGAATCTGTGCAGCGGGAACGACCTCGGACCACCAGAGGCCGAGAAAACCACCGTCTCATGGGTCCGGACACTCAGGGTCAGGGGAAAATCCAATATATATCTGGTTATATCTCTGGTGCTATTACAGATAGCGCAATAAACCAAAGTGCATTGTCTGTAGGAGGCCCTTGCGAATGAATCTGTGCCGCAGGAACGACCTCGGACCACCAGTGGCCGAGAAAACCACCGTCTCATGGGTCCGGACACTCATGGTCAGGGGAAAACCCAATATATATCTGGTGATATCTCGGGTGCTATTACAGATAGCGCAATAAATCAAAGTGCATTGTCTGTAGGAGGCCCTTGCGAATGAATCTGTGCCGCAGGAACGACCTCGGACCACCAGTGGCCGAGAAAATTACAGATATTCGGAATCCGTCACCCAAGGTAATGTAAAAATCCAGCAAATATCTGGTGATATCTTGGGTGCTATTAGAGATAGCGCAAAAAACCAAAGTGCATTGTCTGTAGGAGGCCCTAGCGCATGAATCTGGGCAGCGGGAACGACCTCGGACCACCAGGGGCCGAGAAAATCACCGTCTCATGGAGCCGGACACTCAGGGTCAGGGAGAAATCCAATATATATCTGGTGATATCTCGGGTGCTATTACAGATAGCGCAATAAATCAAAGTGCATTGTCTGTAGGAGGCCCAGGCGAATGAATCTGTGCAGCGGGAACGACCTCGGACCACCAGGGGCCGAGAAAACCACCGTCTCATGGCGCCGGACACTCAGGGTCAGGGGAAAATCCAATATATATCTGGTGATATCTCGGGTGCTATTACAGATAGCGCAATAAATCAAAGTGCATTGTCTGTAGGAGGCCCTGGCGCATGAATCTGGGCAGCGGGAACGACCTCGGACCACCAGGTACCGAGAAAATCACCGTCTCATGGGGCCGGACACTCAGGGTCATGGAAAAATCCAATATGTATCTGGTGATATCTCGGGAGCTATTACAGATAGCGCAATAAATCAAAGTGCATTCTCTGTAGGGGGCCCTGGCGCATGAATCTGTGCAGCGGGATCGACCTCGGACCACCAGGGGCCGAGAACATCACAGTCTCATGGGGCCGGACTGTCAGGGTCAGGGAAAAATCCAATATATATCTGGTGATATCTCGGGTGCTATTAGGGATAGCGGAATAAGTCAAAGTGCATTGTCTGTAGGAGGCACTGGCGAATGAATCTGTGCAGCAGGAACGACCTCGGACCACCAGGCGCCGAGGACAATTACAGATATTCGGAATCCGTCACCGAAGGTCATGTAAAAATCCAGCATATATCTGGTGATATCTCGGGTGCTATTACAGATAGCGCATTAAACCAAAGTGCATTGTCTGTATGAGGCATTGGCGCATGAATCTGTGCAGCGGCATCGACCTCGGACCACCAGGGGCCGAGAAAAGCTCCGTCTCATGGGGCCGGACTGTCAGGGTCAGGGATAAATCCAATATATATCTGGTGATATCTCGGGTGCTATTAGAGATAGCGAAATAAATCAAAGTGCATTGTTTGCAGGAGGCCCTGGCGCATAAATCTGTGCCGCGGGAACGACCTCGGACCACCAGGGGCCGAGAAAACCACCGTCTCATGGGGCCGGACACTCAGTGTCAGTGGAAAATCCAATATATATCTGGTGATATCTCGGGTGCTATTACAGATAGCGCAATAAAGCAAAGTGCATTGTCTGTAGGAGGCCCTGGCGCATGAATCTGTGCAGCGGGAACGGCCTAGGACCACCAGGGGCCGAGAAAACCACCGACACATGCGGCCGGCCTGTCAGGGTCAGGGGAAAATCCAATATATATCTGGTGACATCTCGGGTGCTATTAGAGATAGCGCAATAAACCAAAGTGCATTGTCTGCAGGAGGCCCTGGCGCATAAATCTGTGCCGCGGGATCGACCACGGACCACCAGGGGCCGAGAAAACCACCGACACATGGGGCCGGACTCTCAGGGTCAGGAGAAAATCCAATATATATCTGGTGATATCTCGAGTGCTATTAGAGATAGCGCAATAAATCAAAGTGCATTATCTATAGGATGCCCTGGCGCATAAATCTGTGCAGCGGGATCGACCTCGGACCACGAGGGACCGAGAAAAACATCGACACATGGGGCCGGACTGTCAGGGTCAAGGAAAAATCCAATATTTATCTGGTGATATCTCGGGTGCTATTAGAGATAGCGCAATGAATCAAAGTGCATTGTCTTTTGGAGGCCCTGGCGCATGAATCTGTGCAGCGGGATCGACCTCGGACCACTAGGGGCAGAGAAAATCACCGTCTCATGGGGCCGGATTGTCAGGGTCAGGGAAAAATCCAATATATATCTGGTGACATCTCGGGTGCTATTAGAGATAGCGCAATAAACCAAAGTGCATTGTCTGCAGGAGGCCCTGGCGCATAAATCTGTTCCGCGGGATCGACCACGGACCACCAGGGGCCGAGAAAACCACCGACACATGGGGCCGGACACTCAGGGTCGGGGAAAAATTCACTATATATCTGGTGATATCTCGGGTCCTCTTACGGATAGCGCACTAAAACAAAGTGAATTATCCGCAGGCGGGCCTGGCGCATGATTCTGTGCAGCGGGAACGACCTCGGACCACCAGGGGCCGAGAAAACCACCGAGACATGGGGCCGGACACTCAGGGTCGGGGAAAAATTCAATATATATCTGGTGATATCTCGGGTCCTCTTACGGATAGCGCACTAAAACAAAGTGAATTATCCGCAGGCGGGCCTGGCGCATGATTCTGTGCAGCGGGAATGACCTCGGACCACCAGGGGCCTAGAAAACCACCGTCTCATGGGGCCGGAAATTCGGGGTCAGGGGAAAATCCAATATATATCTGGTGATATCTCGGGTGCTATTACAGATAGCGCAATAAACCGAAGTGCATTGTCTGCAGAAGGTCCTGTCGCATGAATCTGTGCAGCGGGAACGACCTCGGACCACCAGGGGCCGAGAAAACTACCGTCTCATGGGGCCGGACTGTCAGGGTCAGGGAAAAATCCAATATGTATCTGGTGATATCTCGGGAGCTATTACAGATAGCGCAATAAATCAAAGTGCATTCTCTGTAGGGGGCCCTGGCGCATGAATCTGTGCAGCGGGATCGACCTCGGACCACCAGGGGCCGAGAACATCACAGTCTCATGGGGCCGGACTGTCAGGGTCAGGGAAAAATCCAATATATATCTGGTGATATCTCGGGTGCTATTAGGGATAGCGGAATAAGTCAAAGTGCATTGTCTGTAGGAGGCACTGGCGAATGAATCTGTGCAGCAGGAACGACCTCGCACCACCAGGCGCCGAGGACAATTACAGATATTCGGAATCCGTCACCGAAGGTCATGTAAAAATCCAGCATATATCTGGTGATATCTCGGGTGCTATTACAGATAGCGCATTAAACCAAAGTGCATTGTCTGTATGAGGCATTGGCGCATGAATCTGTGCAGCGGCATCGACCTCGGACCACCAGGGGCCTAGAAAAGCTCCGTCTCATGGGGCCGGACTGTCAGGGTCAGGGATAAATCCAATATATATCTGGTGATATCTCGGGTGCTATTAGAGATAGCGAAATAAATCAAAGTGCATTGTTTGCAGGAGGCCCTGGCGCATAAATCTGTGCCGCGGGAACGACCTCGGACCACCAGGGGCCGAGAAAACCACCGTCTCATGGGGCCGGACACTCAGTGTCAGTGGAAAATCCAATATATATCTGGTGATATCTCGGGTGCTATTACAGATAGCGCAATAAAGCAAAGTGCATTGTCTGTAGGAGGCCCTGGCGCATGAATCTGTGCAGCGGGAACGGCCTAGGACCACCAGGGGCCGAGAAAACCACCGACACATGCGGCCGGCCTGTCAGGGTCAGGGGAAAATCCAATATATATCTGGTGACATCTCGGGTGCTATTAGAGGTAGCGCAATAAACCAAAGTGCATTGTCTGCAGGAGGCCCTGGCGCATAAATCTGTGCCGCGGGATCGACCACGGACCACCAGGGGCCGAGAAAACCACCGACACATGGGGCCGGACACTCAGGGTCAGGAGAAAATCCAATATATATCTGGTGATATCTCGAGTGCTATTAGAGATAGCGCAATAAACCAAAGTGAATTATCTATAGGATGCACTGGCGCATGGATCTGTGTAGCGGGATCGACCTCGGACCACCAGGGACCGAGAAAAACATCGACACATGGGGCCGGACTGTCAGGGTCAAGGAAAAATGCAATATACATCTGGTGATATCTCGGGTGCTATTAGAGATAGCGCAATAAATCAAAGTGCATTATCTATAGGATGCCCTGGCGCATAAATCTGTGCAGCGGGATCGACCTCGGACCACGAGGGACCGAGAAAAACATCGACACATGGGGCCGGACTGTCAGGGTCAAGGAAAAATCCAATATTTATCTGGTGATATCTCGGGTGCTATTAGAGATAGCGCAATGAATCAAAGTGCATTGTCTTTTGGAGGCCCTGGCGCATGAATCTGTGCAGCGGGATCGACCTCGGACCAGCATGGGCCGAGAAAATCTCCGTCTCATGCGGCCGGACTGTCAGGGTCAGGGAAAAATACAATATATATCAGGTGATATCTCGGGTGCTATTAGAGATAGCGAAATAAATCAAAGTGCATTGTCTGCAGGAGGCCCTGGCGCATGAATCTGTGCAGCGGGATCGACCTCGGACCACTAGGGGCCGAGAAAATCACCGTCTCATGGGGCCGGATTGTCAGGGTCAGGGAAAAATCCAATATATATCTGGTGACATCTCGGGTGCTATTAGAGATAGCGCAATAAACCAAAGTGCATTGTCTGCAGGAGGCCCTGGCGCATAAATCTGTTCCGCGGGATCGACCACGGACCACCAGGGGCCGAGAAAACCACCGACACATGGGGCCGGACACTCAGGGTCAGGAGAAAATCCAATATATATCTGGTGATATCTCGAGTGCTATTAGAGATAGCGCAATAAACCAAAGTGAATTATCTATAGGATGCACTGGCGCATGGATCTGTGCAGCGGGATCGACCTCGGACCACCAGGTACCGAGAAAAACATCGACACATGGGGCCGGACTGTCAGGGTCAAGTAAAAATCCAATATATATCTTTTGATATCACGGGTGCTATTAGAGATAGCGCAATATACCAAAGTGAATTATCTGCAGGAGGGCCTAGCGTATTAATCTGAGCAGCAGGAACGACCTCGGACCACCAGGCGCCGAGAAAATTACAGATATTCGGAATCCGTCGCCTAATGTCATGTAAAAATCCAGCATATATCTGGTGACATCTCGGGTGCTCTTACAGATAGCGCACTAAACCAAAGTGAATTATCTGCAGGGGGCCCTGGCGCATGAATATGTGCAGCGGGAACGACCTCGGACCACCAGGGGCCGAGAAAACCACAGTCTCATGGGGCCGGACACTCAGGGTCAGGGGAAAATCCAATATATATCTGGTGATATTTCGGGTGCTATTAGAGATAGCGCAATAAATCAAAGTGAATTATCTGCAGGAGGCCCTGGCGCATGAATCTGTGCAGCGGGAACGACCTCGGACCACCATGGGCCGAGAAAACGACCGTCTCATGGGGCGGACACTCAGGGTCAGTGAAAAATCCAATATATATCTGCTGATATCTCGGGTGCTATTACAGATAGCGCAATAAATCAAAGTGCATTGTCTGTAGGAGGCCCTGGCGCATGAATCTGTCCAGCGGGAACGACCTCGGACCACCAGGGGCGAGACAACCACCTTCTCATGGGGCCGGACACTCAGGGTCAGGGAAAAATCCAATATACATCTGGTGATATCTCGGGTGCTATTAGAGATAGCGCAATAAATCAAAGTGCATTATCTATAGGATGCCCTGGCGCATAAATCTGTGCAGCGGGATCGACCTCGGACCACGAGGGACCGAGAAAAACATCGACACATGGGGCCGGACACTCAGGGTCAGGGTAAAATCCAATATATATCTGGTGATATCTCGGGTGCTATTACAGATAGCGCAATACATCAAAGTGCATTGTCTGTAGGAGGCCCTGGCGCATGAATCTGTGCAGCGGGAACGACCTCGGACCACCAGGGGCCGAGAAAACCACAGTCTCATGGGGCCGGACACTCAGGGTCAGGGGAAAATCCAATCTATATCTGGTGATATCTCGGGTGCTATTAGAGATAGCGCAATAAACCAAAGTGAATTGTCTGCAGGAGGCCCTGGCGCATGAATCTGTGCAGCGGGATCGACCTCGGACCACTAGGGGCCGAGAAAATCACCGTCTCATGGGGCCGGATTGTCAGGGTCAGGGAAAAATCCAATATATATCTGGTGACATCTCGGGTGCTATTAGAGATAGCGCAATAAACCAAAGTGCATTGTCTGCAGGAGGCCCTGGCGCATAAATCTGTTCCGCGGGATCGACCACGGACCACCAGGGGCCGAGAAAACCACCGACACATGGGGCCGGACACTCAGGGTCAGGAGAAAATCCAATATATATCTGGTGATATCTCGAGTGCTATTAGAGATAGCGCAATAAACCAAAGTGAATTATCTATAGGATGCACTGGCGCATGGATCTGTGCAGCGGGATCGACCTCGGACCACCAGGGACCGAGAAAAACATCGACACATGGGGCCGGACTGTCAGGGTCAAGGAAAAATCCAATATATATCTTTTGATATCACGGGTGCTATTAGAGATAGCGCAATATACCAAAGTGAATTATCTGCAGGAGGGCCTAGCGTATTAATCTGAGCAGCAGGAACGACCTCGGACCACCAGGCGCCGAGAAAATTACAGATATTCGGAATCCGTCACCTAATGTCATGTAAAAATCCAGCATATATCTGGTGACATCTCGGGTGCTCTTACAGATAGCGCACTAAACCAAAGTGAATTATCTGCAGGGGGCCCTGGCGCATGAATATGTGCAGCGGGAACGACCTCGGACCACCAGGGGCCGAGAAAACCACAGTCTCATGGGGCCGGACACTCAGGGTCAGGGGAAAATCCAATATATATCTGGTGATATTTCGGGTGCTATTAGAGATAGCGCAATAAATCAAAGTGCATTGTCTCTAGGAGGCCCTGGCGCATGAATCTGTGCAGCAGGAACGAACTCGGAACACCAGGGACCGAGAAAACCACCGTCTCATGGGGCTGGACACTCAGGGTCAGTGAAAAATCCAATATATATGTGGTGATATCTCGGGTGCTATGACAGATAGCGCAATAAATCAAAGTGCATTGTCTGTAGGAGACCCTGGCGCATGAACCTGTGCAGCGGGAACGACATCGGACCACCAGGGGCCGAGAAAACCACCGTCTCATGGGGCCGGACACTCAGGGTCAGGGGAAAATCCAATATATATCCGGTGATATCTCGGGTGCTATTACAGATAGCGCAATAAATCAAAGTGCATTGTCTGTAGGAGGCCCTGGCGCATGAATCTGTGCAGCGGGAACGACCTCGGACCACCAGGGGCCGAGAAAACCACAGTCTCATGGGGCCGGACACTCAGGGTCAGGGGAAAATCCAATCTATATCTGGTGATATCTCGGGTGCTATTAGAGATAGCGCAATAAACCAAAGTGAATTGTCTGCAGGAGGCCCTGGCGCATGAATCTGTGCAGCGGGATCGACCTCGGACCACTAGGGGCCGAGAAAATCACCGTCTCATGGGGCCGGATTGTCAGGGTCAGGGAAAAATCCAATATATATCTGGTGACATCTCGGGTGCTATTAGAGATAGCGCAATAAACCAAAGTGCATTGTCTGCAGGAGGCCCTGGCGCATAAATCTGTTCCGCGGGATCGACCACGGACCACCAGGGGCCGAGAAAACCACCGACACATGGGGCCGGACACTCAGGGTCAGGAGAAAATCCAATATATATCTGGTGATATCTCGAGTGCTATTAGAGATAGCGCAATAAACCAAAGTGAATTATCTATAGGATGCACTGGCGCATGGATCTGTGCAGCGGGATCGACCTCGGACCACCAGGGACCGAGAAAAACATCGACACATGGGGCCGGACTGTCAGGGTCAAGGAAAAATCCAATATATATCTTTTGATATCACGGGTGCTATTAGAGATAGCGCAATATACCAAAGTGAATTATCTGCAGGAGGGCCTAGCGTATTAATCTGAGCAGCAGGAACGACCTCGGACCACCAGGCGCCGAGAAAATTACAGATATTCGGAATCCGTCACCTAATGTCATGTAAAAATCCAGCATATATCTGGTGACATCTCGGGTGCTCTTACAGATAGCGCACTAAACCAAAGTGAATTATCTGCAGGGGGCCCTGTCGCATGAATATGTGCAGCGGGAACGACCTCGGACCACCAGGGGCCGAGAAAACCACAGTCTCATGGGGCCGGACACTCAGGGTCAGGGGAAAATCCAATATATATCTGGTGATATTTCGGGTGCTATTAGAGATAGCGCAATAAATCAAAGTGCATTGTCTCTAGGAGGCCCTGGCGCATGAATCTGTGCAGCAGGAACGAACTCGGAACACCAGGGACCGAGAAAACCACCGTCTCATGGGGCTGGACACTCAGGGTCAGTGAAAAATCCAATATATATGTGGTGATATCTCGGGTGCTATGACAGATAGCGCAATAAATCAAAGTGCATTGTCTGTAGGAGACCCTGGCGCATGAACCTGTGCAGCGGGAACGACATCGGACCACCAGGGGCCGAGAAAACCACCGTCTCATGGGGCCGGACACTCAGGGTCAGGGGAAAATCCAATATATATCCGGTGATATCTCGGGTGCTATTACAGATAGCGCAATAAATCAAAGTGCATTGTCTGTAGGAGGCCCTGGCGCATGAATCTGTGCAGCGGGAACGACCTCGGACCACCAGGGGCCGAGAAAACCACAGTCTCATGGGGCCGGACACTCAGGGTCAGGGGAAAATCCAATATATATCTGGTGATATCTCGGGTGCTATTAGAGATAGCGCAATAAACCAAAGTGAATTATCTGCAGGAGGCCCTGGCGCATGAATCTGTGCAGCGGGAACGACCTCGGACCACCATGGGCCGAGAAAACGACCGTCTCATGGGGCGGACACTCAGGGTCAGTGAAAAATCCAATATATATCTGCTGATATCTCGGGTGCTATTACAGATAGCGCAATAAATCAAAGTGCATTGTCTGTAGGAGGCCCTGGCGCATGAATCTGTGCAGCGGGAACGACCTCGGACCATCAGGGGCCGAAAAAACCACAGTCTCATGGGGCCTGACACCCAGGGTCAGGGTAAAATCCAATATATATCTGGTGATATCTAGGGTGCTATTACAGATAGCGCAATAAATCAAAGTGCATTGTCTGTAGGAGGCCCTGGCGCATGAATCTGTGCAGCGGGAACGACCTCGGACCACCAGGGGCCGAGAAAACGACCGCCTCATGGTGCCGGACACTCAGGGTCAGTGAAAAATCCAATATATATCTGGTGATATCTCGGCTGCTATTACAGATAGCGCAATAAATCAAAGTGCATTGTCTGTAGGAGGCCCTGGCGCATGGATCTGTGCAGCGGGATCGACCTCGGACCACCAGGGACCGAGAAAAACATCGACACATGGGGCCGGACTGTCAGGGTCAAGGAAAAATCCAATATATATCTTTTGATATCACGGGTGCTATTAGAGATAGCGCAATATACCAAAGTGAATTATCTGCAGGAGGGCCTAGCGTATTAATCTGAGCAGCAGGAACGACCTCGGACCACCAGGCGCCGAGAAAATTACAGATATTCGGAATCCGTCACCTAATGTCATGTAAAAATCCAGCATATATCTGGTGACATCTCGGGTGCTCTTACAGATAGCGCACTAAACCAAAGTGAATTATCTGCAGGGGGCCCTGGCGCATGAATATGTGCAGCGGAAACGACCTCGGACCACCAGGGGCCGAGAAAACCACAGTCTCATGGGGCCGGACACTCAGGGTCAGGGGAAAATCCAATATATATCTGGTGATATTTCGGGTGCTATTAGAGATAGCGCAATAAATCAAAGTGCATTGTCTCTAGGAGGCCCTGGCGCATGAATCTGTGCAGCAGGAACGAACTCGGAACACCAGGGACCGAGAAAACCACCGTCTCATGGGGCTGGACACTCAGGGTCAGTGAAAAATCCAATATATATGTGGTGATATCTCGGGTGCTATGACAGATAGCGCAATAAATCAAAGTGCATTGTCTGTAGGAGGCCCTGGCGCATGAATCTGTGCAGCGGGAACGACCTCGGACGACCAGGGGCCGAGAAAACCACAGTCTCATGGGGCCGGACACTCAGGGTCAGTGAAAAATCCAATATATATCTGGTGATATCTCGGGTGCTATTAGAGATAGCGCAATAAACCAAAGTGAATTATCTGCAGGAGGCCCTGGCGCATGAATCTGTGCAGCGGGAACGACCTCGGACCACCAGGGGCGAGACAACCACCTTCTCATGGGGCCGGACACTCAGGGTCAGGGAAAAATCCAATATATATCTGGTGATATCTCGGGTGCTATTACAGATAGCGCAATAAATCAAAGTGCATTGTCTGTAGGAGGCCCTGGCGCATGAATCTGTGCAGCGGGAACGTCCTCGGACCTCCAGGGGCCGAGATAACCACCGACACATGGGGCCGGACACTCAGGGTCAGGGAAAAATTCAATATATATCTGGTGATATCTCGGGTGCTATTAGAGATAGCGCAATAAATCAAAGTGCATTATCTATAGGATGCCCTGGCGCATAAATCTGTGCAATGGGATCGACCTCGGACCACCAGGGGCCGAGAAAACCACCGACACATGGGGCCGGACTGTCAGGGTCAGGGAAAAATTCAATATATATCTGGTGATATCTCGGGTGCTATTACAGATAGCGCAATAAATCAAAGTGCATTGTCTGTAGGAGGCCCTGGCGCATGAATCTGTGCAGCGGGAACGACCTCGGACGACCAGGGGCCGAGAAAACCACAGTCTCATGGGGCCGGACACTCAGGGTCAGTGAAAAATCCAATATACATCTGCTGATATCTCGGGTGCTATTACAGATAGCCTAATACATCAAAGTGCATTGTCTGTAGGAGGCCCTGGCGCATGAATCTGTGCAGCGGGAACGACCTCGGACCACCAGGGGCCGAAAAAACCACAGTCTCATGGGGTCAGACACTCAGGGTCAGGGTAAAATGCAATATATATCTGGTGATATCTCGGGTGCTATTACAGATAGCGCAATAAATCAAAGTGCATTGTCTGTAGGAGGCCCTGGCGCATGAATGTGTGCAGCGGGAACGACCTCGGACCACCAGGGGCCGAAAAAAAAACAGTCTCATGGGGCCGGTCACTCAGGGTCAGGGGAATATCCAATATATATCTGGTGATATCTCGGGTGCTATTACAGATAGCGCAATAAACGAAAGTGCATTGTCTGTAGGAGGCCCTGGCGCATGAATCTGTGCAGCGGGAACGACCTCGGAACCCCAGGGACCGAGAAAACCACCGTCTCATGGGGCCGGATACTCAGGGTCAGTGAAAAATCCAATATATATGTGGTGATATCTCGGCTGCTATTACAGATAGCGCAATAAATCAAAGTGAATTATCTGCAGTAGGCCCTGGCGCATGAATCTGTGCAGCGGGAACGACCTCGGACCACCAGGGGCCGAGAAAACTACCGCCTCATGGGGCCGGTCACTCAGGGTCAGTGAAAAATCCAATATATATCAGCTGATATCTCGGGTGCTATTAGAGATAGCGCAATAAACCAAAGTGAATTATCTGCAGGAGGCCCTGGCGCATGAATCTGTGCAGCGGGAACGACCTCGGACCACCAGGGGCCGAGAAAACGACCGTCTCATGGGGCCGGACACTCAGGGTCAGTGAAAAATCCAATATATATCTGCTGATATCTCGGGTGCTATTACAGATAGCGCAATAAATCAACGTGCATTGTCTGTAGGAGGCCCTGGCGCATGAATCTGTGCAGCGGGATCGACCTCGGACCACCAGGGGCCGAGAAAACCACAGTCTCATGGGACCGGACACTCAGGGTCAGTGAAAAATCCAATATATATGTGGTGATATCTCGGGTGCTATTACAGATAGCGCAATAAATCAAAGTGAATTATCTGCAGTAGGCCCTGGCGTATGAATCTGTGCAGCGGGAACGACCTCGGACCACCAGGGGCCGAGAAAACTACCGTCTCATGGGGCCGGTCACTCAGGGTCAGTGAAAAATCCAATATATATCTGCTGATATCTCGGGTGCTATTAGAGATAGCGCAATAAACCAAAGAGAATTATCTGCAGGAGGCCCTGACGCATGAATCTGTGCAGCGGGTACGACCTCGGACCACCAGGGGCCGAAAAAACCGCAGTCTCATGGGGCCGGACACTCAGGGTCAGGGTAAAATCCAATATATATCTGGTGATATCTCGGGTGCTATTACAGATAGCGCAATAAATCAAAGTGAATTATCTGCAGGGGGCCCTGGCGCATGAATCTGTGCAGAGGGAACGACCTCGGACCACCAAGGGCCGAGAAAACCACCGTCTCATGGGGCCGGACACTCAGGGTCAGGGGAAAATCCAATATATATACGGTGATATCTCGGGTGCTATTAAAGATAGCGCAATAAATCATAGTGAATTGTCAGTAGGAGGCCCTAGCGCATGAATCTGTGCAGCTGGAACGACCTCGGACCACCAGGGGCCGAGAAAACCACCGTCTCAAGGGGTCGGACTGTCAGGGTCAGGGAAAAATCCAATATATATCTGGTGATATCTCGTGTGCTATTAGGGATAGCGCAATAAACCAAAGTGAATTATCTATAGGATGCCCTGGCGCATGGATCTGTGCAGCGGGATCGACCTCGGACCACCAGGGGCCGAGAAAACCACAGTCTCATGGGGCCGGACACTCAGGGTCAGGGGAAAATCCAATATATATCTGGTGATATTTCGGGTGCTATTAGAGATAGCGCAATAAATCATAGTGCATTGTCTGTAGGAGGCCCTGGCGCACGAATCTGTGCAGCGGGAACGACCTCGGACCACCAGGGGCCGAGAAAACCACCGTCTCATGGGGCCGGACACTCAGGGTCAGGGGAAAGTCCAATATGTATATGGTGATATCTCGGGTGCTATTACAGAGAGCGCAATAAATCAAAGTGCATCGTCTGTAGGAAGCCCTGGCGCATGAATCTGTGCAGCGGGATCGAATTCGGACCACCAGGGGCCGAGAAAATCACTTTCTCATGAGGCCGGACTGTCAGGGTCAGGCAAAAATGCAATATACATCTGGTGATATCTCGGGTGCTATTAGAGATAGCGCAATAAATCAAAGTGCATTATCTATAGGATGCCCTGGCGCATAAATCTGCGCAGCGGGATCGACCTCGGACCACGACGGACCGAGAAAAACATCGACACATGGGGCCGGACTGTCAGGGTCAAGGAAAAATCCAATATTTATCTGGTGATATCTCGGATGCTATTAGAGATAGCGCAATGAATCAAAGTGCATTGTCTTTTGGAGGCCCTGGCGCATGAATCTGTGCAGCGGGATCGACCTCGGACCAGCATGGGCCGAGAAAATCTCCGTCTCATGCGGCCGGACTGTCAGGGTCAGGGAAAAATACAATATATATCAGGTGATATCTCGGGTGCTATTAGAGATAGCGAAATAAACCAAAGTGAATTATCTATAGGAGGCCCTGGCGCATGAATCTGTGCAGTGGGAACGACCTCGGACCACCAGGGGCCGAGAAAATCACCGTCTCATGCGGCCGGACTGTCAGGGTCAGGGAAAAATCCAATATATATCTGGTGATATCTCGGGTGGTATTAGAGATAGCGAAATAAATCAAAGTGTATTGTCTGCAGGAGGCCCTGGCGCATAAATCTGTGCCGCGGGATCGACCACGGACCACCAGGGGCCGAGAAAACCACCGACACATGGGGCCGGACACTCAGGGTCTGGAGAAAATCCAATAAATATCTGGTGATATCTCGAGTGCTATTAGAGATAGCGCAATAAACCAAAGTGAATTATCTATAGGATGCCCTGGCGCATGGATCTGTGCAGCGGGATCGACCTCGGACCACCAGGGACCGAGAAAAACATCGACACATTGGGCCGGACTGTCAGGGTCAAGGAATTATCCAATATATATCTTTTGATATCACGGGTGCTATTAGAGATAGCGCAATATACCAAAGTGAATTATCTGCAGGAGGGCCTACCGTATTAATCTGAGCAGCGGGAACGACCTCGGACCACCAGGGGCCGAGAAAACCACCGACACATGGGGCCGGGCTGTCAGGGTCTGTGAAAAATCCAATATATATCTGGTGATATCTCGAGTGCTATTAGAGATAGCGCAATAAACCAAAGTGAATTATCTGCAGGAGGGCCTAGCGTATTAATCTGTGCAGCAGGAACGACCTCGGACCACCAGGCGCCGAGAAAATTACAGATATTCGGAATCCGTCACCTAATGTCATGTAAAAATCCAGCATATATCTGGTGACATCTCGGGTGCTCTTACAGATAGCGCACTAAACCAAAGTGAATTATCTGCAGGGGGCCCTGGCGCATGAATATGTGCAGCGGGAACGACCTCGGAGCACCAGGGGCCGAGAAAACCACCGTCTCATGGGGCCGGACACTCAGGGTCAGGGGAAAATCCAATATATATCTGGTGATATTTCGGGTGCTATTAAAGATAGCGCAATAAATCATAGTGCATTGTCTGTAGGAGGCCCTGGCGCACGAATCTGTGCAGCGGGAACGACCTCGGACCACCAGGGGCCGAGAAAACCACCGTCTCATGGGGCCGGACACTCAGGGTCAGGGGAAAGTCCAATATATATCTGGTGATATCTCGGGTGCTATTAAAGATAGCGCAATAAATCATAGTGCATTGTCTGTAGGAGGACCTAGCGCACGAATCTGTGCAGCGGGAACGACCTCGGACCACCAGGGGCCGAGAAAACCACCGTCTCATGCGGCCGGACTGTCAGGGTCAGGGAAAAATCCAATATATATCTGGTGATATCTCGGGTGCTATTAGAGATAGCGAAATAAATCAAAGTGCATTGTCTGCAGGAGGCCCTGGCGCATAAATCTGTGCCGCGGGATCGACCACGGACCACCAGGGGCCGAGAAAACCACCGACACATGGGGCCGGACACTCAGGGTCTGGAGAAAATCCAATATATATCTGGTGATATCTCGAGTGCTATTAGAGATAGCGCAATAAACCAAAGTGAATTATCTATAGGATGCCCTGGCGCATGGATCTGTGCAGCGGGATCGACCTCGGACCACCAGGGACCGAGAAAAACATCGACACATGGGGCCGGACTGTCAGGGTCAAGGAATTATCCAATATATATCTTTTGATATCACGGGTGCTATTAGAGATAGCGCAATATACCAAAGTGAATTATCTGCAGGAGGGCCTAGCGTATTAATCTGAGCAGCGGGAACGACCTCGGACCACCAGGGGCCGAGAAAACCACCGACACATGGGGCCGGACTGTCAGGGTCTGGGAAAAATCCAATATATATCTGGTGATATCTCGGGTGCTATTAAAGATAGCGCAATAAATCATAGTTCATTGTCTGTAGGAGGCCCTAGCGCATGAATCTGTGGAGCTGGAACGACCTCGGACCACCAGGGGCCGAGAAAACCACCGTCTCATGGGGCCGGACACTCAGGGTCAGGGGAAAATCCAATATGTATATGGTGATATCTCGGGTGCTATTAGAGATAGCGCAATAAACAAAAGTGCATTGTCTGTAGGAGGCCCTGGCGCATGAATCTGTGCAGCGGGAACGACCTCGGACCACCAGGGGCCGAGAAAACCACAGTCTCATGGGGCCGGACACTCAGGGTCAGGGGAAAATCCAATATATATCTGGTGATATTTCGGGTGCTATTAGAGATAGCGAAATAAATCAAAGTGCATTGTCTGCAGGAGGCCCTGGCGCATGAATCTTTGCAGCGGGATCGGCCTCGGACCACCAGGGGCCGAGAAAATCAACGTCTCATGGGGCCGGACTGTCAGAGTCAGGCAAAAATGCAATATACATCTGGTGATATCTCGGGTGCTATTAGAGATAGCGCAATAAATCAAAGTGCATTATCTATAGGATGCCCTGGCGCATACATCTGTGCAGCGGGATCGACCTCGGACCACGAGGGACCGAGAAAAACATCGACACATGGGGCTGGACACTCAGGGTCAGTGAAAAATCCAATATATATGTGGTGATATCTCGGGTGCTATGACAGATAGCGCAATAAATCAAAGTGCATTGTCTGTAGGAGACCCTGACGCATGAACCTGTGCAGCGGGAACGACATCGGACCACCAGGGGCCGAGAAAACCACCGTCTCATGGGGCCGGACACTCAGGGTCAGGGGAAAATCCAATATATATCCGGTTATATCTCGGGTGCTATTACAGATAGCGCAATAAATCAAAGTGCATTGCCTGTAGGAGGCCCTGGCGCATGAATCTGTGCAGCGGGAACGACCTTGGACCACCATGGGACGAGAAAAGCACCGTCTCATGGGGCCGGACACTCAGGGTCAGGGGAAAATCCAATATATATCTGGTGATATCTCGGGTGCTATTAGAGATAGCGCAATAAACCAAAGTGAATTATCTGCAGGAGGCCCTGGCGCATGAATCTGTGCAGCGGGAACGACCTCGGACCACCAGGGGCCGAGAAAACGACCGTCTCATGGGGCCGGACACTCAGGGTCAGTGAAAAATCCAATATATATCTGCTGATATCTCGGGTGCTATTACAGATAGCGTAATAAATCAAAGTGCATTGTCTGTAGGAGGCCCTGGCGCATGAATCTGTGCAGCGGGAACGACCTCGGACCATCAGGGGCCGAAAAAACCACAGTCTCATGGGGCTGGACATCCAGGGTCAGGGTAAAATCCAATATATATCTGGTGATATCTCGGGTGCTATTACAGATAGCGCAATAAATCAAAGTGCATTGTCTGTAGGAGGCCCTGGCGCATGAATCTGTGCAGCGGGAACGACCTCGGACCACCAGGGGCCGAGAAAACTACCGCCTCATGGGGCCGGACACTCAGGGTCAGTGAAAAATCCTATATATATCTGGTGATATCTCGGCTGCTATTACAGATAGCGCAATAAATCAAAGTGCATTGTCTGTAGGAGGCCCTGGCGCATGAATCTGTGCAATGGGAACGACCTCGGACCACCAGGGGCGAGACAACCACCTTCTCATGGGGCCGGACACTCAGGTTCAGGGAAAAATCCAATATATATCTGGTGATATCTCGGGTGCTATTACAGATAGCGCAATAAATCAAAGTGCATTACCTGTAGGAGGCCCTGGCGCATGAATCTGTGCAGCGGGAACGACCTCGGACCACCAGGGGCCGAGAAAACGACCGTCTCATGGGGCCGGACACTCAGGGTCAGTGAAAAATCCAATATATATCTGCTGATATCTCGGGTGCTATTACAGATAGCGCAATAAATCAAAGTGCATTGTCTGTAGGAGGCCCTGGCGCATGAATCTGTGCAGCGGGAACGACCTCGGACCATCAGGGGCCGAAAAAACCACAGTCTCATGGGGCCGGACACCCAGGGTCAGGGTAAAATCCAATATATATCTGGTGATATCTCGGGTGCTATTACAGATAGCGCAATAAATCAAAGTGCATTGTCTGTAGGGGGCCCTGGCGCATGAATCTGTGCAGCGGGAACGACCTCGGACCACCAGGAGTCGAGGACACGACCGCCACATGGGGCCGGACACTCAGGGTCAGTGAAAAATCCAATATATATCTGGTGATATCTCGGGTGCTATTACAGATAGCGCAATAAATCAAAGTGCATTGTCTGTAGGAGGCCCTGGCGCATGAATCTGTGCAGCGGGTACGTCCTCGGACCTCCAGGGGCCGAGACAACGACCGTCTCATGGGGCCGGACACTCAGGGTCAGGGGAAAATCCAATATATATCTGGTGATATCTCGGGTGCTATTAGAGATAGCGCAATAAATCAAAGTGCATTGTCTGTAGGAGGCCCTGGCGCACGAATCTGTGCAGCGGGAACGACCTCGGACCACCAGGGGCCGAGAAAACCACCGTCTCATGGGGCCGGACACTCAGGGTCAGGGGAAAGTCCAATATGTATATGGTGATATCTCGGGTGCTATTACAGATAGCGCAATAAATCAAAGTGCATTGTCTGTAGGAGACACTGGCGCATGAACCTGTGCAGCGGGAACGACCTCGGACCACCAGGGGCCGAGAAAACCACAGTCTCATGGGGCCGGACACTCAGGGTCAGGGAAAAATCCAATACATATCTGGTGATATCTCGGGTGCTATTAGAGATAGCGCAATAAACCAAAGTGAATTATCTGCAGCAGGCCCTGGTGCATGAATCTGTGCAGCGGGAACGACCTCGGACCACCAGGGGCCGATAAAACCACCGTCTCATGGGTCCGGACACTCAGGGTCAGGGAAAAATCCAATATATATCTGGTGATATCTCGGGTGCTATTAGAGATAGCGCAACAAACCAAAGTGCATTGTCTGTAGGAGGCCCTGGCGGATGAATCTGGGCAGCGGGAACGACCTCGGACCACCAGGGGCCGAGAAAACCACAGTCACAGGGGACCGGACACTGAGGGTCAGGGGAAAATTCAATATATATCTGGTGATATCTCGGGTGCTATTAGAGAAAGCGCAATAAACCAAACTGAATTATCTGCATGAGGCCCTGGCGCATGAATCTGTGCAGCGGGAACGACCTCGGTCCACCAGGGGCCGAGAAAACCACCGTCTCATGGGGACGGACACTCAGGGACAGGGGAAAATCCAATATATACCTGGTGATATCTCGGGTGCTATTAGAGATAGCGCAATAAACCAAAGTGAATTATCTGCAGGAGGCCCTGGCGCATGTATCTGTGCAGCGGGAACGATCTCGGACCACCAGGGGCCAAGAAAACCACCGTGTCATGGGGCCGGACACTCAGGGTCTGGGAAAAATCAAATATATATCTGGTGATATCTCGGGTGCTATTACAGATAGCGCAACAAATCAAAGTGCGTTGTCTGTAGGAGGCCCTGGCGCATGAATCTGTGCAGCGGGAACGACCTCGGACCACCAGGGGCCGAGAAAACCACCGTCTCATGGGGCCGGACACTCAGGGTCAGGGAAAAATCCAATATATATCTGATGATATCTCGGGTGCTATTAGAGATAGCGCCATAAACCAAAG
This sequence comes from Nomia melanderi, assembly GCF_051020985.1. Lineage (NCBI taxonomy): Eukaryota > Metazoa > Arthropoda > Insecta > Hymenoptera > Halictidae > Nomia > Nomia melanderi. Next base: position 199,031 of record NW_027475144.1, read on the forward strand.
TGAATTATCTGCAGGAGGCCCTGGCGCATGCATCTGTGCAGCGGGAACGACCTCGGACCACCAGGGGCCGAGAAAATCACCGTCTCATGGGGCCGGACTGTCAGGGTCAGGGAGAAATCCAATATATATCTGGTGATATCTCGGGTGCTATTAGAGATAGCGCAATAAATCAATGTGCATTGTCTGCAGGAGGCCCTAGCGCATGAATCTGTGCAGCGGGAACGTCCTGGGACCACCAGGGGCCGAGAAAACTACCGTCTCATAGGGCCGGACACTCAGGGTCAGGGAAAAATCCAATATATACCTGGTGATATCTCGGGTGCTATTACAGATAGCGCAATAAATCAAAGTAAATAATTTGCAGGGAAACATGGCGCATGAATCTGTGCAGCGGGGTCGACCTCGTGCCACGAGGGACCGAGAAAATCACCGTCTCATGGGGCCGGACACTCAGGGTCAGGGAAAAATCCAATATATATCTGGTGATATCTCGGGTGCTATTAGAGATAGCGCAATAAATCACAGTGAATTATCTGCAGGGGGCTCTGGCGCATGAATCTGTGCAGCGGGAACGACCTCGGACCACCAGGGGGCGAGAAAATTACAGATATTCGGAATCCGTCACCCAAGGTCATGCAAAAAACCAGCATATATCTGGTGATATCTCGGGTGTTATTACAGATAGCGCGATAAATCAAAGTGCATTGTCTCCCGGAAGCCCTGGCGCATGATTCGGTGCAGCGGGAACGACCTCGGACCACCAGGGGCCGAGAAAATCACCGTCGCATGGGGCCGGACTGTCAGGGGCAGTGAAAAATCCAATATATATCTGGTGATATCTCGGGTGCTATTACAGATAGCGCAATAAACGAAAGTGAATTATCTGCAGGAGGCCCTGGCGCATGAATCTGTGCAGCGGGAACGACCTCGGACCACCAGGGGCCGAGAAAACTACCGTCTCATGGGGCCGGACACTCAGGGTCAGGGAAAAATCCAATATATATCTGGTGATATCTCGGGTGCTATTATAGATAGCGCAATAAACCAAAGTGAGTTATCTGTAGGAGGCCCTGGCGCATGAATCTGTGCAGCGGGAACGACCTCGGACCACCAGGGGCCGAGAAAACCACAGTCTCATGGGGCCGGACACTCAGGGTCAGGGGAAAATCCAATATATATCTGGTGATATCTCGGGTGCTATTACAGATAGAGCAATAAATCAAAGTGCATTGTCTGTAGGAGGCCCTGGCGCATGAATCTGTGCAGCGGGAACAACCTCGGACCACCAGGGGCCGAGAAAACCACAGTCTCATGGGGCCGGACACTCATGGTCAGGGCATAATCCAATATATATCTGGTGATATCTCGGGTGCTATTAGAGATAGCGCAATAAACCAAAGTGAATTATCTGCAGGAGGCCCTGGCGCATGCATCTGTGCAGCGGGAACGACCTCGGACCGCCAGGGGCCGAGAAAACCACCGTCTCATGGGCCCGGACACTCTGGGTCATTGAAAAATCCAATATATATGTGGTGATATCTCGGGTGCTATTACAGATAGCGCAATAAATCAAAGTGCATTGTCTGTAGGAGGCCCTGGCGCATGAATCTGTGAAGCGGGAACGACCTCGGACCACCAGGGGCCGAGAAAACCACCGTCTCATGGGGCCGGACACTCTGGGTCAGGGAAAAATCCAATATATATGTGGTGATATCTCGGGTGCTATTACAGATAGCGCAATAAATCAAAGTGCATTGTCTGTAGGAGGCCCTGGCGCATGAATCTGTGCAGCGGGAACGACCTCGGACCACCAGGGGCAGAGAAAACTACAGTCTCATGCGGCCGGACACTCAGGGTCTGGGGAAAATCCAATATATATCTGGTGATATCTCGGGTCCTATTACAGATAAGGAAATAAATCAAAGTGAATTATCTGCAGGATGCCTTGGCGCATGAATCTGTGCAGCGGGAACGACCTCGGTCCACCAGGGGCCGAGAAAACCACCGTCTCATGGGGCTGGACACTCAGGGTGAGGGAAATATCCAATATTTATCTGGTGATATCGCGGGTGCTATTACAGATAGCGCAATAAATCAAAGTGCATTGTCTGTAGGAGGCCCTGGCGCATGAATCTGTACAGCGGAAACGACCTCGGACCACCAGGGGCCGAGAAAATTACAGATATTCGGAATCCGTCACCCAAGGTCATGCTAAAAACCAGCATATATCTGGTGATATCTCGGGTGCTATTACAGATAGCGCGATAAATTAAAGTGCATTGTCTCCAGGAAGCCCTGGCGCATGATTCGGTGCAGCGGGAACGACCTCGGACCACCAGGGGCCGAGAAAATCACCGTCGCATGGGGCCGGACTGTCAGGGGCAAGGAAAAATCCAATATATATCTGGTGATATCTCGGGTGCTATTACAGATAGCGCAATAAATCAACGTGCATTGTCTGTAGGAGGCCCTGGCGCATGAATGTGTGCAGCGGGATCGACCTCGGACCACCAGGGGCCGAGAATGTCACCGTTTCATGGGGCCGGACTGTCAGGGTCAGGGAAAAATCCTATATATATCTGGTGATATCTCGGGTGCTATTACAGATAGCGCAATAAATCAAATTGCATTGTCTGCAGGAGGCCCTGGCGCATGAATCTGTGCAGCGGGAACGACCTCGGACCAGCAGGGGCCGAGAAAATCACCGTCTCATGAGGCCGGGCTGTCAGGGTCAGGGAAAAATGAAATATCTATCTGGTGATATCTCGGGTGCTATTAGAGATAGCGCAATAAATCAAAGTGCATTGTCTGCAGGAGGCCCTAGCGCATGAATCTGTGCAGCGGGAACGTCCTGGGACCACCAGGGGCCGAGAAAACTACCGTCTCATAGGGCCGGACACTCAGGGTCAGGGAAAAATCCAATATATATCTGGTGACATCTCGGGTGCTATTACAGATAGCGCAATAAATCAAAGTAAATAATTTGCAGGGAAACATGGCGCATGAATCTGTGCAGCGGGGTCGACCTCGTGCCACGAGGGACCGAGAAAATCACCGTCTCATGGGGCCGGACACTCAGGGTCAGGGAAAAATCAAATATATATCTGGTGATATCTCGCGTGCTATTAGAGATAGCGCAATAAATCACAGTGAATTATCTGCAGGGGGCTCTGGCGCATGAATCTGTGCAGCGGGATCGACCTCGGACCACCAGGGGCCGAGAAAACTACAGACTCATGGTGCCGGACACTCAGGGACAGGGAAAAATCCAATATACATCTGGTGATATCTCGGGTGCTATTAGAGATAGCGCAATAAATCAATGTGCAATGTGTGTAGGAGGCACTGGCGAATGAATCTGTGCAGCAGGAACGACCTCGGACCACCAGGGGGCGAGAAAATTACAGTCTCATGGGGCGGGACACTCAGGGTCAGGGGAAAATCCAATATATATCTGGTGATATCTCGGGTGCTATTAGAGATAGCGCAATAAACCAAAGTGAATTATCTGCAGGAGGCCCTGGCGCATGAATCTGTGCAGCGGGAACGTCCTCGGACCTCCAGGGGCCGAGAAAACCACAGTCTCATGGGGCCGGACACTCAGGGTCAGGGGAAAATCCAATATAGATCTGGTGATATCTCGGGTGCTATTACAGATAGCGCAATAAATCAAAGTGCATTACCTGTAGGAGGCCCTGGCGCATGAATCTGTGCAGCGGGAACGTGCTCGGACCTCCAGGGGCCGAGACAACGACCGTCTCATGGGGCCGGACACTCAGGGTCAGGGGAAAATCCAATATAGATCTGGTGATATCTCGGGTGCTATTACAGATAGCGCAATAAATCAAAGTGCATTGTCTGTAGGAGGCCCTGGCGCATGAATCTGTGCAGCAGGAACGACCTCGGACCACCAGGGGCCGAGAAAACCACAGTCTCATGGGGCCGGACACTCAGGGTCAGGGGAAAATCCAATATATATCTGGTGATATCTCGGGTGCTATCAGAGGTAGCGCAATAAACGAAAGTGAATTATCTGCAGGAGGCCCTGGCGCATGAATCTGTGCAGCGGGAACGACCTCGGACCACCAGGGGCCGAGACAACCACCGTCACATGGGGCCGGACACACAGGTTCAGGGAAAAAATCCAATATATATCTGGTGATATCTCGGGTGCTATTACAGATAGCGCCATAAACCAAAGTGCTTTGTCTGCGGGAGGCCCTGGCGCATGAATCTGTGCAGCGGCAAAGACCTCGGAAAACCAGGGGCCGAGAAAACCACCGACACATTGGGCCGGACACTCAGGGTCAGGGAAAAATCCAATATATATCTGGTGATATCTCGGGTGCGATTACAGATAGCGCAATAAATCAAAGTGCATTGTCTGTAGGAGGCCCTGGCGCATGAATCTGGACAGCGGGAACGTCCTCGGCCCACCAGGGGCCGAGGAAACCACCGTCTCATGGGGCCGGACACTCAGGGTCAGGGAAAAATCCAATATATATCTGGTGATATCTCGGGTACTATTACAGATAGCACAATAAATCAAAGTGCATTGTCTGTAGGAGGCCCTGGCGCATGAATCTGTGCAGCTCTGACGACCTCGGAACACCATGGGCCGAGAAAACTACCGTCTCATGGGGCCGGACACTCAGGGTCAGTGAAAAATCCAATATATATCTGGTGATATCTCGGCTCCTATTACCGATAGCGCAATATTTCAAAGTGCATTGTCTGTAGGAGGCCCTGTCGCATGAATCTGGGAAGCGGGAGCGACCTCGGATCACCAGGGGCCGAGAAAACCACCGTCTCATGGGGCCGGACACTCAGGGTCATGGAAAAATCCAATATATATCTGGTGATATCTCGGGTGCTATTACAGATAGCGCAATCAATCAAAGTGCATTGTCTGCAGGAGGCCCTGGCCCATGAATCTGTGCAGCGGAAACGACCTCGGAACACCAGGGGCCGAGAAAACCACAGTCTCATGGGGCCGGACACTCAGGGTCAGGGGAAAATCCAATATATATCTGTTGATATCTCGGGTGCTATTACAGATAGCGCAATAAATCAAAGTGAATTATCTGCAGGAGGCCCTGGCGCATGAATCTGTGCAGCGGGAACGACCTCGGACCACCAGGGGCCGAGAAAACTACCGTCTCATGGGGCCGGTCACTCAGGGTCAGTGAAAAATCCAATATATATCTGGTGATATCTCGGGTGCTATTAGAGATAGCGCAATAAACCAAAGTGAATTATCTGCAGGAGGCCCTGGCGCATGAATCTGTGCAACGGGAACGACCTCGGACCACCAGGGGCCGAGAAAACCACAATCTCATGGGGCCGGACACTCAGGGTCAGGGGAAAATCCAATATAGATCTGGTGATATCTCGGGTGCTATTACAGATAGCGCAATAAATCAATGTGCATTGTCTGTAGGAGACCCTGGCGCATGAACCTGTGCAGCGGGAACGACCTCGGACCACCAGGGGCTGAGAAAACCACAGTCTCATGGGGCCGGACACTCAGGGTCAGGGGAAAATCCAATATATATCTGGTGATATCTCGGTTGCTATTAGAGATAGCGCAATGAACCAAAGTGAATTATCTGCAGGAGGCCCTGGCGCATGAATCTGTGCAGCGGGAACGACCTCGGACCACCAGGGGCCGAGAAAACGACCGTCTCATGGGGCCGGACACTCAGGGTCAGTGAAAAATCCAATATATATCTGCTGATATCTCGGGTGCTATTACAGATAACGCAATAAATCAAAGTGCATTGTCTGTAGGAGGCCCTGGCGCATGAATCTGTGCAGCGGGAACGACCTCGGACCACCAGGGGCCGAGAAAACGACCGTCTCATGGGGCCGGACACTCAGGGTCAGTGAAAAATCCAATATATATATCTGGTGATATCTCGGCTGCTATTAAAGATAGCGCAATAAATCAAAGTGCATTGTCTGTAGGAGGCCCTGGCGCATGAATCTGTGCAGCGGGAACGACCTCGGAACACCAGGGACCGAGAAAACCACAGTCTCATGGGGCCGGACACTCAGGGTCAGTGAAAAATCCAATATATATGTGGTGATATCTCGGGTGCTATTACAGATAGCGCAATAAATCAAAGTGCATTGTCTGTAGGAGGCCCTGGCGCATGAATCTGTGCAGCGGGAACGTCCTCGGACTTCCAGGGGCCGAGAAAACCACAGTCTCATGGGGCCGGACACTCAGGGTCAGTGGAAAATCCAATATAGATCTGGTGATATCTCGGGTGCTATTACAGATAGCGCAATAAATCAAAGTGCATTACCTGTAGGAGGCCCTGGCGCATGAATCTGTGCAGCGGGAACGTCCTCGGACCTCAAGGGGCCGAGACAACGACCGTCTCATGGGGCCGGACACTCAGGGTCAGGGTAAAATCCAATATATATCTGTTGATATCTCGGGTGCTATTACAGATAGCGCAATAAATCAATGTGCATTGTCTGTAGGAGGCCCAGGCGCATGAATCTGTTCAGCGGGAACGACCTCGGACGACCAGGGGCCGAGAAAACCACAGTCTCATGGGGCCGGACACTCAGGGTCAGGGGAAAATCCAATATATATCTGGTGATATCTCGGTTGCTATTAGAGATAGCGCAATAAACCAAAGTGAATTATCTGCAGGAGGCACTGGCGCATGAATCTGTGCAACGGGAACGACCTCGGACCACCAGGGGCCGAGAAAACCACAGTCTCACGGGGCCGGACACTCAGGGTCAGGGGAAAATCCAATATATATCTGGTGATATCTCGGGTGCTATTAGAGATAGCGCAATAAATCAAAGTGCATTGTCTGTAGGAGGCCCTGGCGCATGAATCTGTGCAGCGGGAAGGACCTCGGAACACCAGGGGCCGAGAAAACCACCGTCACATGGGGCAGGACACTCAGGGTCAGTGAAAAATCCAATATATATATGGTGATATCTCGGGTGCTATTACAGATACCGCAATAAATCAAAGTGCATTGTCTGTAGGAGACCCTGGCGCATGAACCTGTGCAGCGGGAACGTCCTCGGACCACCAGGGGCCGAGAAAACGACCGTCTCATGGGGCCGGACGCTCAGGGTCAGGGAAAAATCCAATATATAGGTAGTGATATCTCGGGTGCTATTACAGATAGCGCAATAAATCAAAGCGCATTGTCTGTAGGAGACACTGGCGCATGAACCTGTGCAGCGGGAACGACCTCGGACCACCAGGGGCCGAGAAAACCACAGTCTCATGGGGCCGGACACTCAGGGTCAGGGAAAAATCCAATATATATCTGGTGATATCTCGGGTGCTATTAGAGATAGCGCAATAAACCAAAGTGAATTATCTGCAGCAGGCCCTGGTGCATGAATCTGTGCAGCGGGAACGACCTCGGACTACCAGGGGCCGATAAAACCACCGTCTCATAGGTCCGGACACTCAGGGTCAGGGAAAAATCCAATATATATCTGGTGATATCTCGGGTGCTATTAGAGATAGCGCAACAAACCAAAGTGCATTGTCTGTAGGAGGCCCTGGCGGATGAATCTGGGCAGCGGGAACGACCTCGGACCACCAGGGGCCGAGAAAACCACAGTCACAGGGGACCGGACACTGAGGGTCAGGGGAAAATTCAATATATATCTGGTGATATCTCGGGTGCTATTAGAGAAAGCGCAATGAACCAAAGTGAATTATCTGCAGGAGGCCCTGGCGCATGAATCTGTGCAGCGGGAACGACCTCGGTCCACCAGGGGCCGAGAAAACCACCGTCTCATGGGGACGGACACTTAGGGACAGGGGAAAATCCAATATATACCTGGTGATATCTCGGGTGCTATTAGAGATAGCGCAATAAACCAAAGTGAATTATCTGCAGGGGGCTCTGGCGCATGAATCTGTGCAGCGGGATCGACCTCGGACCACCAGGGGCCGAGAAAACCACCGACACATGGGGCCGGACACTCAGGGTCGGGGAAAAATTCAATATATATCTGGTGATATCTCGGGTGCTATTACAGACAGCGCAATAAATCAAAGTGCATTGTCTGTAGGAGGCCCTGGCGCATGAATCTGTGCAGCGGGATCGACCTCGGGCCACCAGGGGCCGAGAATATCACCGTCTCATGAGGCCGGACTGTCAGGGTCAGGGAAAAATGAAATATATATCTGGTGATATCTCGGGTGCTATTACAGATAGCGCAATAAATCAAAGTGCATTGTCTGCAGGAGGCCCTAGCGCATGAATCTGTGCAGCGGAAACGACCTCGGACCACCAGGGGCCGAGAAAACTACAGACTCATGGTGCCGGACACTCAGGGACAGGGAAAAATCCAATATACATCTGGTGATATCTCGGGTGCTATTAGAGATAGCGCAATAAATCAATGTGCAATGTTTGTAGGAGGCACTGGCGAATGAATCTGTGCAGCAGGAACGACCTCGGACCACCAGGGGGCGAGAAAATTACAGATATTCGGAATCCGTCACCCAAGGTCATGCAAAAAACCAGCATATATCTGGTGATATCTCGGGTGCTATTACAGATAGCGCGATAAATCAAAGTGCATTGTCTCCCGGAAGCCCTGGCGCATGATTCGGTGCAGCGGGAACGACCTCGGACCACCAGGGGCCGAGAAAATCACCGTCGCATGGGGCCGGACTGTCAGGGGCAGGGAAAAATCCAATATATATCTGGTGATATCTCGGGTGCTATTACAGATAGCGCAATAAATCAACGTGCATTGTCTGTAGGAGGCCCTGGCGCATGAATGTGTGCAGCGGGATCGACCTCGGACCACCAGGGGCCGAGAATGTCACCGTTTCATGGGGCCGGACTGTCAGGGTCAGGGAAAAATCCTATATATATCTGGTGATATCTCGGGTGCTATTACAGATAGCGCAATAAATCAAATTGCATTGTCTGCAGGAGGCCCTGGCGCATGAATCTGTGCAGCGGGAACGACCTCGGACCAGCAGGGGCCGAGAAAATCACCGTCTCATGGGTCCGGACACTCAGGGTCAGGGAAAAATCCAATATATATCTGGTGATATCTCGGGTGCTATTAGAGAAAGCGCAACAAACCAAAGTGCATTGTCTGTAGGAGGCCCTGGCGGATGAATCTGGGCAGCGGGAACGACCTCGGACCACCAGGGGCCGAGAAAACCACAGTCACAGGGGACCGGACACTGAGGGTCAGGGGAAAATTCAATATATATCTGGTGATATCTCGGGTGCTATTAGAGAAAGCGCAATAAACCAAAGTGAATTATCTGCAGGAGGCCCTGGCGCATGAATCTGTGCAGCGGGAACGACCTCGGTCCACCAGGGGCCGAGAAAACCACCGTCTCATGGGGACGGACACTCAGGGACAGGGGAAAATCCAATATATACCTGGTGATATCTCGGGTGCTATTAGAGATAGCGCAATAAACCAAAGTGAATTATCTGCAGGAGGCCCTGGCGCATGTATCTGTGCAGTGGGAACGATCTCGGACCACCAGGGGCCAAGAAAACCACCGTCTCATGGGGCCGGACACTCAGGGTCTGGGAAAAATCAAATATATATCTGGTGATATCTCGGGTGCTATTACAGATAGCGCAATAAATCAAAGTGCATTGTCTGTAGGAGGCCCTGGCGCATGAATCTGTGCAGCGGGATCGACCTCGGTCCACGAGGGACCGAGAAAACCACCGTCTCATGGGGCCGGACACTCAGGGTCAGGGGAAAATCCAATATATATCTAGTGATATCTCGGGTGCTATTAGAGATAGCGCAATAAATCAAAGTGCATTGTCTGTAGGAGGCCCTGGCGCATGAATCTGGCCAGCGGGAATGACCTTGGAACACGAGGGGCCGAGAAAACCACAGTCTCATGGGGCCGGACACACAGGGTCAGGGAAAAATGCAATATATATCTGGTGATATCTCGGGTGCTATTACAGATAGCGCAACAAATCAAAGTGCGTTGTCTGTAGGAGGCCCTGGCGCATGAATCTGTGCAGCGGGAACGACCTCGGACCACCAGGGGCCGAGAAAACCACCGTCTCATGGGGCCTGACACTCAGGGTCAGGGAAAAATCCAATATATATCTGGTGATATCTCGGGTGCTATTAGAGATAGCGCCATAAACCAAAGTGAATTATCTGCAGGAGGCCCTGGCGCATGCATCTGTGCAGCGGGAACGACCTCGGACCACCAGGGGCCAAGAACACCACCGTCTCATGGGGCCGGACACTCAGGGACAGGGGAAAATCCAATATATACCTGGTGATATCTCGGGTGCTATTAGAGATAGCGCAATAAATCAAAGAGCATTGTCTGTAGGAGGCCCTGGCGCATGAATCTGGCAAGCGGGAAAGCCCTCGGACCACCACGGGCCGAGAAAACCACCGTCTCATGGGGCCGGACACTCAGGGTCGGGGAAAAATTCAATATATATCTGGTGATATCTCGGGTGCTATTACAGACAGCGCAATAAATCAAAGTGCATTGTCTGTAGGAGGCCCTGGCGCATGAATCTGTGCAGCGGGATCGACCTCGGACCACCAGGGGCCGAGAATATCACCGTCTCATGAGGCCGGACTGTCAGGGTCAGGGAAAAATGAAATATATATCTGGTGATATCTCGGGTGCTATTACAGATAGCGCAATAAATCAAAGTGCATTGTCTGCAGGAGGCCCTAGCGCATGAATCTGTGCAGCGGAAACGACCTCGGACCACCAGGGGCCGAGAAAACTACAGACTCATGGTGCCGGACACTCAGGGACAGGGAAAAATCCAATATAAATCTGGTGATATCTCGGGTCTTATTAGAGATAGCGCAATAAATCAATGTGCAATGTTTGTAGGTTGCACTGGCGAATGAATCTGTGCAGCAGGAACGACCTCGGACCACCAGGGGGCGAGAAAATTACAGATATTCGGAATCCGTCACCCAAGGTCATGCAAAAAACCAGCATATATCTGGTGATATCTCGGGTGCTATTACAGATAGCGCGATAAATCAAAGTGCATTGTCTCCCGGAAGCCCTGGCGCATGATTCGGTGCAGCGGGAACGACCTCGGACCACCAGGGGCCGAGAAAATCACCGTCTCATGGGCCCGGACACTCTGGGTCATTGAAAAATCCAATATATATGTGGTGATATCTCGGGTGCTATTACAGATAGCGCAATAAATCAATGTGCATTGTCTGTAGGAGGCCCTGGCGCATGAATCTGTGAAGCGGGAACGACCTCGGACCACCAGGGGCCGAGAAAACCACCGTCTCATGGGGCCGGACACTCTGGGTCAGGGAAAAATCCAATATATATGTGGTGATATCTCGGGTGCTATTACAGATAGCGCAATAAATCAAAGTGCATTGTCTGTAGGAGGCCCTGGCGCATGAATCTGTGCAGCGGGAACGACCTCGGACCACCAGGGGCCGAGAAAACTACAGTCCCATGCGGCCGGACACTCAGGGTCTGGGGAAAATCCAATATATATCTGGTGATATCTCGGGTCCTATTACAGATAAGGAAATAAATCAAAGTGAATTATCTGCAGGATGCCCTGGCGCATGAATCTGTGCAGCGGGAACGACCTCGGTCCACCAGGGGCCGAGAAAACCACCGTCTCATGGGGCTGGACACTCAGGGTGAGGGAAATATCCAATATTTATCTGGTGATATCGCGGGTGCTATTACAGATAGCGCAATAAATCAAAGTGCATTGTCTGTAGGAGGCCCTGGCGCATGAATCTGTACAGCGGAAACGACCTCGGACCACCAGGGGCCGAGAAAATTACAGATATTCGGAATCCGTCACCCAAGGTCATGCAAAAAACCAGCATATATCTGGTGATATCTCGGGTGCTATTACAGATAGCGCGATAAATTAAAGTGCATTGTCTCCAGGAAGCCCTGGCGCATGATTCGGTGCAGCGGGAACGACCTCGGACCACCAGGGGCCGAGAAAATCACCGTCGCATGGGGCCGGACTGTCAGGGGCAAGGAAAAATCCAATATATATCTGGTGATATCTCGGGTGCTATTACAGATAGCGCAATAAATCAACGTGCATTGTCTGTAGGAGGCCCTGGCGCATGAATGTGTGCAGCGGGATCGACCTCGGACCACCAGGGCCGAGAAAGTCACCGTTTCATGGGGCCGGACTGTCAGGGTCAGGGAACAATCCTATATATATCTGGTGATATCTCGGGTGCTATTACAGATAGCGCAATAAATCAAATTGCATTGTCTGCAGGAGGCCCTGGCGCATGAGTCTGTGCAGCGGGAACGACCTCGGACCAGCAGGGGCCGAGAAAATCACCGTCTCATGAGGCCGGGCTGTCAGGGTCAGGGAAAAATGAAATATCTATCTGGTGATATCTCGGGTGCTATTAGAGATAGCGCAATAAATCAATGTGCATTGTCTGCAGGAGGCCCTAGCGCATGAATCTGTGCAGCGGGAACGTCCTGGGACCACCAGGGGCCGAGAAAACTACCGTCTCATAGGGCCGGACACTCAGGGTCAGGGAAAAATCCAATATATATCTGGTGATATCTCGGGTGCTATTACAGATAGCGCAATAAATCAAAGTAAATAATTTGCAGGGAAACATGGCGCATGAATCTGTGCAGCGGGGTCGACCTCGTGCCACGAGGGACCGAGAAAATCACCGTCTCATGGGGCCGGACACTCAGGGTCAGGGAAAAATCCAATATATATCTGGTGATATCTCGGGTGCTATTAGAGATAGCGCAATAAATCACAGTGAATTATCTGCAGGGGGCTCTGGCGCATGAATCTGTGCAGCGGGATCGACCTCGGACCACCAGGGGCCGAGAAAACCACCGACACATGGGGCCGGACACTCAGGGTCGGGGAAAAATTCAATATATATCTGGTGATATCTCGGGTGCTATTACAGACAGCGCAATAAATCAAAGTGCATTGTCTGTAGGAGGCCCTGGCGCATGAATCTGTGCAGCGGGATCGACCTCGGACCACCAGGGGCCGAGAATATCACCGTCTCATGAGGCCGGACTGTCAGGGTCAGGGAAAAATGAAATATATATCTGGTGATATCTCGGGTGCTATTACAGATAGCGCAATAAATCAAAGTGCATTGTCTGCAGGAGGCCCTAGCGCATGAATCTGTGCAGCGGAAACGACCTCGGACCACCAGGGGCCGAGAAAACTACAGACTCATGGTGCCGGACACTCAGGGACAGGGAAAAATCCAATATACATCTGGTGATATCTCGGGTGCTATTAGAGATAGCGCAATAAATCAATGTGCAATGTTTGTAGGAGGCACTGGCGAATGAATCTGTGCAGCAGGAACGACCTCGGACCACCAGGGGGCGAGAAAATTACAGATATTCGGAATCCGTCACCCAAGGTCATGCAAAAAACCAGCATATATCTGGTGATATCTCGGGTGCTATTACAGATAGCGCGATAAATCAAAGTGCATTGTCTCCCGGAAGCCCTGGCGCATGATTCGGTGCAGCGGGAACGACCTCGGACCACCAGGGGCCGAGAAAATCACCGTCGCATGGGGCCGGACTGTCAGGGGCAGGGAAAAATCCAATATATATCTGGTGATATCTCGGGTGCTATTACAGATAGCGCAATAAACGAAAGTGAATTATCTGCAGGAGGCCCTGGCGCATGAATCTGTGCAGCGGGAACGACCTCGGACCACCAGGGGCCGAGAAAACTACCGTCTCATGGGGCCGGACACTCAGGGTCAGGGAAAAATCCAATATATATCTGGTGATATCTCGGGTGCTATTATAGATAGCGCAATAAACCAAAGTGAGTTATATGTAGGAGGCCCTGGCGCATGAATCTGTGCAGCGGGAACAACCTCGGACCACCAGGGGCCGAGAAAACCACAGTCTCATGGGGCCGGACACTCATGGTCAGGGCATAATCCAATATATATCTGGTGATATCTCGGGTGCTATTAGAGATAGCGCAATAAACCAAAGTGAATTATCTGCAGGAGGCCCTGGCGCATGCATCTGTGCAGCGGGAACGACCTCGGACCGCCAGGGGCCGAGAAAACCACCGTCTCATGGGCCCGGACACTCTGGGTCATTGAAAAATCCAATATATATGTGGTGATATCTCGGGTGCTATTACAGATAGCGCAATAAATCAAAGTGCATTGTCTGTAGGAGGCCCTGGCGCATGAATCTGTGCAGCGGGAACGACCTAGGACCACCAGGGGCCGAGAAAACTACAGTCTCATGCGGCCGGACACTCAGGGTCTGGGGAAAATCCAATATATATCTGGTGATATCTCGGGTCCTATTACAGATAAGGAAATAAATCAAAGTGAATTATCTGCAGGATGCCCTGGCGCATGAATCTGTGCAGCGGGAACGACCTCGGTCCACCAGGGGCCGAGAAAACCACCGTCTCATGGGGCTGGACACTCAGGGTGAGGGAAATATCCAATATTTATCTGGTGATATCGCGGGTGCTATTACAGATAGCGCAATAAATCAAAGTGCATTGTCTGTAGGAGGCCCTGACGCATGAATCTGTGCAGCGGGAACGACCTCGGACCACCAGGGGCCGAGAAAACTACAGTCTCATGCGGCCGGACACTCAGGGTCTGGGGAAAATCCAATATATATCTGGTGATATCTCGGTTCCTATTACAGATAGCCAAATAAATCAAAGTGCATTGTCTGTAGGAGGCCCTGGCACATGAATCTGTGCAGCGGGAACGACCTCGGACCACCAGGAGCCGAGAAAACCACCGTCTCATGGGGCCGGACACTCAGAGTCAGGGGAAAATCCAAAATATATCTGGTGATATCTCTGGTGCTATTAGAGATAGCGCAATAAACGAAAGTGAATTATCTGCAGGAGGCCCTGGCGCATGAATCTGTGCAGCGGGAACGACCTCGGACCACCAGGAGCCGAGAAAACCACCGTCTCATGGGGCCGGACACTCAGGGTCAGGGAAAAATCCAATATATATCTGGTGATATCTCGGGTCCTATTAGAGATAGCGCAATAAACCAAAGTGAGTTATCTGCAGGAGGCCCTGGCGCCTGAATCTGTGCAGCGGGAACGACCTCGGACCACCAGGGTCCGAAAAAACCACAGTCTCATGGGGCCGGACACTCAGGGTCAGGGGAAAATCCAATATACATCTGGTGATATCTCGGGTGCTATTAGAGATAGCGCAATAAATCAAAGTGCATTGTCTGTAGGAGGCCCTGGCGCATGAATCTGTGCAGCGGGAACGACCTCGAACCACCAGGGGCCGAGAAAACCACCGTCTCATGGGGCCGGACACTCAGGGTCAGGGGAAAATCCAATATATATCTGGTGATATTTCGGGTGCTATTAGAGATAGCGCAATAAACGAAAGTGAATTATCTGCAGGAGGCCCTGGCGCATGAATCAGTGCAGCGGGAACGACCTCGGACCACCAGGGGCCGAGAAAACCACCGTTTCATGGGGCCGGACACCCAGAGTCAGGGGAAAATCCAATATATATCTGGTGATATCTCGGGTGCTATTAGAGGTAGCGCAATAAACCAATGTGAATTACCTGCAGGAGGCCCTGGCGCATTAATCTGGGAAGCGGGAACGACCTCGGACCACCAGGGGCCGAGAAAACCACCGTCTCATGGGGCCGGACACTCAGAGTCAGGGGAAAATCCAAAATATATCTGGTGATATCTCTGGTGCTATTAGAGATAGCGCAATAAATGAAAGTGAATTATCTGCAGGAGGCCCTGGCGCATGAATCTGTGCAGCGGGAACGACCTCGGACCACCAGGAGCCGAGAAAACCACCGTCTCATGGGGCCGGACACTCAGGGTCAGGGGAAAATCCAATATACATCTGGTGATATCTCGGGTGCTATTAGAGATAGCGCAATAAATCAAAGTGCATTGTCTGTAGGAGGCCCTGGCGCATGAATCTGTGCAGCGGGAACGACCTCGGACCACCAGGGGCCGAGAAAACCACCGTCTCATGGGGCCGGACACTCAGGGTCAGGGGAAAATCCAATATATATCTGGTGATATCTCGGGTGCTATTATAGATAGCGCAATAATCCAAAGTGAATTATCTGCAGGAGGCCCTGGCGCATGAATCTGTGCAGCGGGAACGACGTCGGACCCGTAGGGGCCGAGAAAATCACCGTCTCATGGGGCCGGACAGTCAGGGTCAGGGAAAATCCTATATATATCTGGTGATATCTTGGGTGCTATTACAGATAGCGCAATAAATCAAAGTGCATTGTCAGTAGGAGGCCGTGGCGCATGAATCTGGGCAGCGGGAACGACCTCGGACCACCAGGGGCCGAGAAGACCACCGTCTCATGGGGCCGGACACTCAGGGTCAGTGGAAAATCCAATATATATCTGGTGATATCTCGGGTGCTATTAGAGATAGCGCAATAAGCCAAAGGGAATTATCTGCAGGAGGCCCTGGCGCATGCATCTGTGCAGCGGGAACGACCTAGGACCACCAGGGGCCGGGAAAACCACCGTCTCATGGGGCCGGACACTCAGGGTAAGGGAAAAATCCAATATATATCCGGTGATATCTCGGGTGCTATTAGAGATAGCGCAATAACCGAAAGTGAATTATCTGCAGGAGGCCCTGGCGCATGAATCTGTGCAGCGGGAACGACCTCGGACCACCAGGGGCCGAGAAAACTACAGTCTCATGCGGCCGGACACTCAGGGTCTGGGGAAAATCCAATATATATCTGGTGATATATCGGGTCCTATTACAGATAGGGAAATAAATCAAAGTGAATTATCTGCAGGAGGCCCTGGCGCATGAATCTGTGCAGCGGGAACGACCTCGGTCCACCAGGGGCCGAGAAAACCACCGTCTCATGGGGCTGGACACTCAGGGTGAGGGAAATATCCAATATATATCTGGTGATATCTCGGGTGCTATTACAGATAGCGCAATAAACCAAAGTGAATTATCTGCAGGAGGCCCTGGCGCATGAATGTGTGCAGCGGGAACGACCTCGGACCACCAGGGGCCGAGAAAACCGCAGTCTCATGGGGCCGGACACTCAGGGTCAGGGAAAAATCCAATACATATCTGGTGATATCTCGGGTGCTATTATAGATAGCGCAATAAATCAAAGTGATTTATCTGTTGGAGGCCCTGGCGCATGAATCTGTGCAGCGGGAACGACCTCGGACCACCAGGGGCCGAGAAAACTACAGTCTCATGCGGCCGGACACTCAGGGTCTGGGGAAAATCCAATATATATCTGGTGATATCTCGGGTCCTATTACAGATAAGGAAATAAATCAAAGTGAATTATCTGCAGGATGCCCTGGCGCATGAATCTGTGCAGCGGGAACGACCTCGGTCCACCAGGGGCCGAGAAAACCACCGTCTCATGGGGCTGGACACTCAGGGTGAGGGAAATATCCAATATTTATCTGGTGATATCGCGGGTGCTATTACAGATAGCGCAATAAATCAAAGTGCATTGTCTGTAGGAGGCCCTGGCGCATGAATCTGTACAGCGGAAACGACCTCGGACCACCAGGGGCCGAGAAAATTACAGATATTCGGAATCCGTCACCCAAGGTCATGCAAAAAACCAGCATATATCTGGTGATATCTCGGGTGCTATTACAGATAGCGCGATAAATTAAAGTGCATTGTCTCCAGGAAGCCCTGGCGCATGATTCGGTGCAGCGGGAACGACCTCGGACCACCAGGGGCCGAGAAAATCACCGTCGCATGGGGCCGGACTGTCAGGGGCAAGGAAAAATCCAATATATATCTGGTGATATCTCGGGTGCTATTACAGATAGCGCAATAAATCAACGTGCATTGTCTGTAGGAGGCCCGGGCGCATGAATGTGTGCAGCGGGATCGACCTCGGACCACCAGGGGCCGAGAAAGTCACCGTTTCATGGGGCCGGACTGTCAGGGTCAGGGAACAATCCAATATATATCTGGTGATATCTCGGGTGCTATTACAGATAGCGCAATAAATCAAATTGCATTGTCTGTAGGAGGCCCTGGCGCATGAATCTGTGCAGCGGGAACGACCTCGGCCCACCAGGGGCCGAGAAAACTACAGTCTCATGCGGCCGGACACTCAGGGTCTGGGGAAAATCCAATATATATCTGGTGATATCTCGGTTCCTATTACAGATAGCCAAATAAATCAAAGTGCATTGTCTGTAGGAGGCCCTGGCGCATGAATCTGTGCAGCGGGAACGACCTCGGACCACCAGGGGCCGAGAAAACCACCGTCTCATGGGGCCGGACACTCAGGGTCAGGGGAAAATCCAATATATATCTGGTGATATCTCGGGTGCTATGAGTGATAGCGCAATAAACCAAAGTGAATTATCTGCAGGAGGCCCTGACGCATGAATCTGTGCAACGGGAACTACCTCGGACCACCAGGTGCCGAGAAAACCACAGTCACATGGGGCCGACAACTCAGGGTCAGGCAAAAATCCAATATATATCTGGTGATATCTCGGGTGCTATTAGAGATAGCGCAATAAACCAAAGTGAATTATCTGCAGGAGGCCCTGGCGCATGAATCTGTGCAGCGGGAACGACCTCGGACCACCAGGGGCCGAGAAAACTACAGTCTCATGCGGCCGGACACTCAGGGTCTGGGGAAAATCCAATATATATCTGGTGATATATCGGGTCCTATTACAGATAGGGAAATAAATCAAAGTGAATTATCTGCAGGAGGCCCTGGCGCATGAATCTGTGCAGCGGGAACGACCTCGGTCCACCAGGGGCCGAGAAAACCACCGTCTCATGGGGCTGGACACTCAGGGTGAGGGAAATATCCAATATATATCTGGTGATATCTCGGGTGCTATTACAGATAGCGCAATAAACCAAAGTGAATTATCTGCAGGAGGCCCTGGCGCATGAATGTGTGCAGCGGGAACGACCTCGGACCACCAGGGGCCGAGAAAACCGCAGTCTCATGGGGCCGGACACTCAGGGTCAGGGAAAAATCCAATACATATCTGGTGATATCTCGGGTGCTATTATAGATAGCGCAATAAATCAAAGTGAGTTATCTGTTGGAGGCCCTGGCGCATGAATCTGTGCAGCGGGAACGACCTCGGACCACCAGGGGCCGAGAAAACCAGCGTCCCGGGGGGCCGGACACTTAGGGTCAGTGAAAAATCCAATATATATCTGGTGATATCTCGGGTGCTATTACAGATAGCCCAATAAATCAAAGTGAATTATCTGCAGGAGGCCCTGGCGCATGAATCTGTGCAACGGGAACGACCTCGGACCACCAGGGGCCGAAAAAACCACAGTCTCATGGGGCCGGACACTCAGGGTCAGGGAAAAATCCAATATATATCTGGTGATATCTTGGGTGCTGTTAGAGATAGCGCAATAAATCAAAGTGCATTGTCTGTAGGAGGCCCTGGCGCATGAATCTGTGCAGCGGGAACGACCTCGGACCACCAGGGGCCGAGAAAACCACAGTCCCATGGGGCCGGACACTCAGGGTGAGGGGAAAATCCAATATATATCTGGTGATATTTCGGGTGCTATTAGAGATAGCGCAATAAACCAAAGTGAATTATCTGCAGGAGGCCCTGGCGCATGAATCTGTGCAACGGGAACGACCTCGGACCACCAGGAGCCGAGAAAACCACAGTCTCATGGGGCCGGACACTCAGCGTCAGGGCAAAATCCAATATATATCTGGTGATATCTCGGGTGCTATTAGAGATAGCGCAATAAACCAAAGTGAATTATCTGCAGGAGGCCCTGGCGCATGAATGTGTGCAGCGGGAACGACCTCGGACCACCAGGGGCCGAGAAAACCGCAGTCTCATGGGGCCGGACACTCAGGGTCAGGGAAAAATCCAATACATATCTGGTGATATCTCGGGTGCTATTATAGATAGCGCAATAAATCAAAGTGAGTTATCTGTAGGAGGCCCTGGCGCATGAATCTGTGCAGCGGGAACGACCTCGGACCACCAGGGGCCGAGAAAACCAGCGTCCCGGGGGGCCGGACACTTAGGGTCAGTGAAAAATCCAATATATATCTGGTGATATCTCGGGTGCTATTACAGATAGCGCAATAAATCAAAGTGAATTATCTGCAGGAGGCCCTGGCGCATGAATCTGTGCAACGGGAACGACCTCGGACCACCAGGGGCCGAAAAAACCACAGTCACATGGGGCCGGACACTCAGGGTCAGGGAAAAATCCAATATATATCTGGTGATATCTCGGGTGCTATTAGAGATAGCGCAATAAACCAAAGTGAATTATCTGCAGGAGGCCCTGGCGCATGAATCTGTGCAACGGGAACGACCTCGGACCACCAGGAGCCGAGAAAACCACAGTCCCATGGGGCCGGACACTCAGGGTGAGGGGAAAATCCAATATATATCTGGTGATATTTCGGGTGCTATTAGAGATAGCACAATAAACCAAAGTGAATTATCTGCAGGAGGCCCTGGCGCATGAATCTGTGCAACGGGAACGACCTCGGACCACCAGGGGCCGAGAAAATTACAGATATTCGGAATCCGTCACCCAAGGTCATGCAAAAAACCAGCATATATCTGGTGATATCTCGGGTGCTATTACAGATAGCGCGATAAATCAAAGTGCATTGTCTCCAGGAAGCCCTGGCGCATGATTCGGTGCAGCGGGAACGACCTCGGACCACCAGGGGCCGAGAAAATCACCGTCGCATGGGGCCGGGCTGTCAGTGTCAGGGAAAAATGAAATATCTATCTGGTGATATCTCGGGTGCTATTAGAGATAGCGCAATAAATCAATGTGCATTGTCTGCAGGAGGCCCTAGCGCATGAATCTGTGCAGCGGGAACGTCCTGGGACCACCAGGGGCCGAGAAAACTACCGTCTCATAGGGCCGGACACTCAGGGTCAGGGAAAAATCCAATATATATCTGGTGATATCTCGGGTGCTATTACAGATAGCGCAATAAATCAAAGTAAATAATTTGCAGGGAAACATGGCGCATGAATCTGTGCAGCGGGGTCGACCTCGTGCCACGAGGGACCGAGAAAATCACCGTCTCATGGGGCCGGACACTCAGGGTCAGGGAAAAATCCAATATATATCTGGTGATATCTCGGGTGCTATTAGAGATAGCGCAATAAATCACAGTGAATTATCTGCAGGGGGCTCTGGCGCATGAATCTGTGCAGCGGGATCGACCTCGGACCACCAGGGGCCGAGAAAACCACCGACACATGGGGCCGGACACTCAGGGTCGGGGAAAAATTCAATATATATCTGGTGATATCTCGGGTGCTATTACAGACAGCGCAATAAATCAAAGTGCATTGTCTGCAGGAGGCCCTAGCGCATGAATCTGTGCAGCGGAAACGACCTCGGACCACCAGGGGCCGAGAAAACTACAGACTCATGGTGCCGGACACTCAGGGACAGGGAAAAATCCAATATACATCTGGTGATATCTCGGGTGCTATTAGAGATAGCGCAATAAATCAATGTGCAATGTTTGTAGGAGGCACTGGCGAATGAATCTGTGCAGCAGGAACGACCTCGGACCACCAGGGGGCGAGAAAATTACAGATATTCGGAATCCGTCACCCAAGGTCATGCAAAAAACCAGCATATATCTGGTGATATCTCGGGTGCTATTACAGATAGCGCGATAAATCAAAGTGCATTGTCTCCCGGAAGCCCTGGCGCATGATTCGGTGCAGCGGGAACGACCTCGGACCACCAGGGGCCGAGAAAATCACCGTCGCATGGGGCCGGACTGTCAGGGGCAGGGAAAAATCCAATATATATCTGGTGATATCTCGGGTGCTATTACAGATAGCGCAATAAACGAAAGTGAATTATCTGCAGGAGGCCCTGGCGCATGAATCTGTGCAGCGGGAACGACCTCGGACCACCAGGGGCCGAGAAAACTACCGTCTCATGGGGCCGGACACTCAGGGTCAGGGAAAAATCCAATATATATCTGGTGATATCTCGGGTGCTATTATAGATAGCGCAATAAACCAAAGTGAGTTATCTGTAGGAGGCCCTGGCGCATGAATCTGTGCAGCGGGAACAACCTCGGACCACCAGGGGCCGAGAAAACCACAGTCTCATGGGGCCGGACACTCATGGTCAGGGCATAATCCAATATATATCTGGTGATATCTCGGGTGCTATTAGAGATAGCGCAATAAACCAAAGTGAATTATCTGCAGGAGGCCCTGGCGCATGCATCTGTGCAGCGGGAACGACCTCGGACCGCCAGGGGCCGAGAAAACCACCGTCTCATGGGCCCGGACACTCTGGGTCATTGAAAAATCCAATATATATGTGGTGATATCTCGGGTGCTATTACAGATAGCGCAATAAATCAAAGTGCATTGTCTGTAGGAGGCCCTGGCGCATGAATCTGTGAAGCGGGAACGACCTCGGACCACCAGGGGCCGAGAAAACCACCGTCTCATGGGGCCGGACACTCTGGGTCAGGGAAAAATCCAATATATATGTGGTGATATCTCGGGTGCTATTACAGATAGCGCAATAAATCAAAGTGCATTGTCTGTAGGAGGCCCTGGCGCATGAATCTGTGCAGCGGGAACGACCTCGGACCACCAGGGGCCGAGAAAACTACAGTCTCATGCGGCCGGACACTCAGGGTCTGGGGAAAATCCAATATATATCTGGTGATATCTCGGGTCCTATTACAGATAAGGAAATAAATCAAAGTGAATTATCT
Source organism: Nomia melanderi (assembly GCF_051020985.1). Lineage (NCBI taxonomy): Eukaryota > Metazoa > Arthropoda > Insecta > Hymenoptera > Halictidae > Nomia > Nomia melanderi. The sequence goes on from NW_027475144.1 coordinate 221,792, forward strand.
GCAGGATGCCCTGGCGCATGAATCTGTGCAGCGGGAACGACCTCGGTCCACCAGGGGCCGAGAAAACCACCGTCTCATGGGGCTGGACACTCAGGGTGAGGGAAATATCCAATATTTATCTGGTGATATCGCGGGTGCTATTACAGATAGCGCAATAAATCAAAGTGCATTGTCTGTAGGAGGCCCTGGCGCATGAATCTGTACAGCGGAAACGACCTCGGACCACCAGGGGCCGAGAAAATTACAGATATTCGGAATCCGTCACCCAAGGTCATGCAAAAAACCAGCATATATCTGGTGATATCTCGGGTGCTATTACAGATAGCGCGATAAATTAAAGTGCATTGTCTCCAGGAAGCCCTGGCGCATGATTCGGTGCAGCGGGAACGACCTCGGACCACCAGGGGCCGAGAAAATCACCGTCGCATGGGGCCGGACTGTCAGGGGCAAGGAAAAATCCAATATATATCTGGTGATATCTCGGGTGCTATTACAGATAGCGCAATAAATCAACGTGCATTGTCTGTAGGAGGCCCGGGCGCATGAATGTGTGCAGCGGGATCGACCTCGGACCACCAGGGGCCGAGAAAGTCACCGTTTCATGGGGCCGGACTGTCAGGGTCAAGGAACAATCCAATATATATCTGGTGATATCTCGGGTGCTATTACAGATAGCGCAATAAATCAAATTGCATTGTCTGTAGGAGGCCCTGGCGCATGAATCTGTGCAGCGGGAACGACCTCGGACCACCAGGGGCCGAGAAAACTACAGTCTCATGCGGCCGGACACTCAGGGTCTGGGGAAAATCCAATATATATCTGGTGATATCTCGGTTCCTATTACAGATAGCGAAATAAATCAAAGTGCATTGTCTGTAGGAGGCCCTGGCGCATGAATCTGTGCAGCGGGAACGACCTCGGACCACCAGGGGCCGAGAAAACCACCGTCTCATGGGGCCGGACACTCAGGGTCAGGGGAAAATCCAATATATATCTGGTGATATCTCGGGTGCTATGAGTGATAGCGCAATAAACCAAAGTGAATTATCTGCAGGAGGCCCTGACGCATGAATCTGTGCAACGGGAACTACCTCGGACCACCAGGTGCCGAGAAAACCACAGTCACATGGGGCCGACAACTCAGGGTCAGGCAAAAATCCAATATATATCTGGTGATATCTCGGGTGCTATTAGAGATAGCGCAATAAACCAAAGTGAATTATCTGCAGGAGGCCCTGCCGCATGAATCGGTGCAACGGGAACGACCTCGGACCACCAGGGGCCGAGAAAACCACAGTCTCATGGGGCAGGACACTCAGGGTCAGTGAAAAATCCGATATATATCTGGTGATATCTCGGGTGCTATTAGTGATAGCGCAATAAACCAAAGTGAATTGTCTGCAAGAGGCCCTGGTGCATGAATCTGTGCAGCGGGAACGACCTCGGATCACCAGGGGCCGAGAAAACCACCATCTCATGGGGCCGGACACTCAGGTTCAGGGGAAAATCCAATATATATCTGGTGATATCTCGGGTGCTATTAGAGATAGCGCAATAAATCAATGTGCAATGTTTGTAGGAGGCACTGGCGAATGAATCTGTGCAGCAGGAACGACCTCGGACCACCAGGGGGCGAGAAAATTACAGATATTCGGAATCCGTCACCCAAGGTCATGCAAAAAACCAGCATATATCTGGTGATATCTCGGGTGCTATTACAGATAGCGCGATAAATCAAAGTGCATTGTCTCCCGGAAGCCCTGGCGCATGATTCGGTGCAGCGGGAACGACCTCGGACCACCAGGGGCCGAGAAAATCACCGTCGCATGGGGCCGGACTGTCAGAGGCAGGGAAAAATCCAATATATATCTGGTGATATCTCGGGTGCTATTACAGATAGCGCAATAAATCAAAGTGCATTGTCTGTAGGAGGCCCTGGCGCATGAATCTGTGCAGCGGGAACGACCTCGGACCACCAGGGGCCGAGAAAACTACAGTCTCATGCGGCCGGACACTCAGGGTCTGGGGAAAATCCAATATATATCTGGTGATATCTCGGGTCCTATTACAGATAAGGAAATAAATCAAAGTGAATTATCTGCAGGATGCCCTGGCGCATGAATCTGTGCAGCGGGAACGACCTCGGTCCACCAGGGGCCGAGAAAACCACCGTCTCATGGGGCTGGACACTCAGGGTGAGGGAAATATCCAATATTTATCTGGTGATATCTCGGGTGCTATTACAGATAGCGCAATAAATCAGAGTGCATTGTCTGTAGGAGGCCCTGGCGCACGAATCTGTGCAGCGGGAACGACCTCGGACCACCAGGGGCCGTGAAAACCACAGTCTCATGGGGCCGGACACTCGTGGTCAGGGGAAAATCCAATATATATCTGGTGATATCTCGGGTGCTATTAGAGATAGCGCAATAAACCAAAGTGAATTATCTGCAGGAGGCCCTGGCGCATGAATCTGTGCAGCGGAAACGACCTCGGACCACCAGGGGCCGAGAAAATTACAGATATTCGGAATCCGTCACCCAAGGTCATGCAAAAAACCAGCATATATCTGGTGATATCTCGGGTGCTATTACAGATAGCGCGATAAATCAAAGTGCATTGTCTCCAGGAAGCCCTGGCGCATGATTCGGTGCAGCGGGAACGACCTCGGACCACCAGGGGCCGAGAAAATCACCGTCGCATGGGGCCGGACTGTCAGGGGCAAGGAAAAATCCAATATATATCTGGTGATATCTCGGGTGCTATTACAGATAGCGCAATAAATCAACGTGCATTGTCTGTAGGAGGCCCTGGCGCATGAATGTGTGCAGCGGGATCGACCTCGGACCAGCAGGGGCCGAGAAAATCACCGTCTCATGAGGCCGGGCTGTCAGGGTCAGGGAAAAATGAAATATCTATCTGGTGATATCTCGGGTGCTATTAGAGATAGCGCAATAAATCAAAGTGCATTGTCTGCAGGAGGCCCTAGCGCATGAATCTGTGCAGCGGGAACGTCCTGGGACCACCAGGGGCCGAGAAAACTACCGTCTCATAGGGCCGGACACTCAGGGTCAGGGAAAAATCCAATATATATCTGGTGATATCTCGGGTGCTATTACAGATAGCGCAATAAATCAAAGTAAATAATTTGCAGGGAAACCTGGCGAATGAATCTGTGCAGCGGGGTCGACCTCGTGCCACGAGGGACCGAGAAAATCACCGTCTCATGGGGCCGGACACTCAGGGTCAGGGAAAAATCCTATATATATCTGGTGATATCTCGGGTGCTATTAGAGATAGCGCAATAAATCAAAGTGAATTATCTGCAGGGGGCTCTGGCGCATGAATCTGTGCAGCGGGATCGACCTCGGACCACCAGGGGCCGAGAAAACCACCGACACATGGGGCCGGACACTCAGGGTCGGGGAAAAATTCAATATATATCTGGTGATATCTCGGGTGCTATTAGAGATAGCGCAATAAATCAATGTGCAATGTTTGTAGGAGGCACTGGCGAATGAATCTGTGCAGCAGGAACGACCTCGGACCACCAGGGGGCGAGAAAATTACAGATATTCGGAATCCGTCACCCAAGGTCATGCAAAAAACCAGCATATATCTGGTGATATCTCGGGTGCTATTACAGATAGAGCAATAAATCAAAGTGCATTGTCTGTAGGAGGCCCTGGCGCATGAATCTGTGCAGCGGGAACAACCTCGGACCACCAGGGGCCTAGAAAACCACAGTCTCATGGGGCCGGACACTCATGGTCAGGGCATAATCCAATATATATCTGGTGATATCTCGGGTGCTATTAGAGATAGCGCAATAAATCAAAGTGAATTATCTGCAGGAGGCCCTGGCGCATGCATCTGTGCAGCGGGAACGACCTCGGACCACCAGGGGCCGAGAAAACCACCGTCTCATGGGGCCGGACACTCTGGGTCAGGGAAAAATCCAATATATATGTGGTGATATCTCGGGTGCTATTACAGATAGCGCAATAAATCAAAGTGCATTGTCTGTAGGAGGCCCTGGCGCATGAATCTGTGCAGCGGGAACGACCTAGGACCACCAGGGGCCGAGAAAACTACAGTCTCATGCGGCCGGACACTCAGGGTCTGGGGAAAATCCAATATATATCTGGTGATATCTCGGGTCCTATTACAGATAAGGAAATAAATCAAAGTGAATTATCTGCAGGATGCCCTGGCGCATGAATCTGTGCAGCGGGAACGACCTCGGTCCACCAGGGGCCGAGAAAACCACCGTCTCATGGGGCTGGACACTCAGGGTGAGGGAAATATCCAATATTTATCTGGTGATATCGCGGGTGCTATTACAGATAGCGCAATAAATCAAAGTGCATTGTCTGTAGGAGGCCCTGGCGCATGAATCTGTGCAGCGGGAACGACCTCGGACCACCAGGGGCCGAGAAAACTACAGTCTCATGCGGCCGGACACTCAGGGTCTGGGGAAAATCCAATATATATCTGGTGATATCTCGGTTCCTATTACAGATAGCCAAATAAATCAAAGTGCATTGTCTGTAGGAGGCCCTGGCACATGAATCTGTGCAGCGGGAACGACCTCGGACCACCAGGAGCCGAGAAAACCACCGTCTCATGGGGCCGGACACTCAGAGTCAGGGGAAAATCCAAAATATATCTGGTGATATCTCTGGTGCTATTAGAGATGGCGCAATAAACGAAAGTGAATTATCTGCAGGAGGCCCTGGCGCATGAATCTGTGCAGCGGGAATGACCTCGGACCACCAGGAGCCGAGAAAACCACCGTCTCATGGGGCCGGACACTCAGGGTCAGGGAAAAATCCAATATATATCTGGTGATATCTCGGGTGCTATTAGAGATAGCGCAATAAACCAAAGTGAGTTATCTGCAGGAGGCCCTGGCGCCTGAATCTGTGCAGCGGGAACGACCTCGGACCACCAGGGTCCGAAAAAACCACAGTCTCATGGGGCCGGACACTCAGGGTCAGGGGAAAATCCAATATACATCTGGTGATATCTCGGGTGCTATTAGAGATAGCGCAATAAATCAAAGTGCATTGTCTGTAGGAGGCCCTGGCGCATGAATCTGTGCAGCGGGAACGACCTCGAACCACCAGGGGCCGAGAAAACCACCGTCTCATGGGGCCGGACACTCAGGGTCAGGGGAAAATCCAATATATATCTGGTGATATTTCGGGTGCTATTAGAGATAGCGCAATAAACGAAAGTGAATTATCTGCAGGAGGCCCTGGCGCATGAATCAGTGCAGCGGGAACGACCTCGGACCACCAGGGGCCGAGAAAACCACCGTTTCATGGGGCCGGACACCCAGAGTCAGGGGAAAATCCAATATATATCTGGTGATATCTCGGGTGCTATTAGAGGTAGCGCAATAAACCAATGTGAATTACCTGCAGGAGGCCCTGGCGCATGAATCTGGGAAGCGGGAACGACCTCGGACCACCAGGGGCCGAGAAAACCACCGTCTCATGGGGCCGGACACTCAGAGTCAGGGGAAAATCCAAAATATATCTGGTGATATCTCTGGTGCTATTAGAGATAGCGCAATAAATGAAAGTGAATTATCTGCAGGAGGCCCTGGCGCATGAATCTGTGCAGCGGGAACGACCTCGGACCACCAGGAGCCGAGAAAATCACCGTCTCATGGGGCCGGACAGTCAGGGTCAGGGAAAATCCTATATATATCTGGTGATATCTTGGGTGCTATTACAGATAGCGCAATAAATCAAAGTGCATTGTCAGTAGGAGGCCGTGGCGCATGAATCTGGGCAGCGGGAACGACCTCGGTCCACCAGGGGCCGAGAAAACCACCGTCTCATGGGGCTGGACACTCAGGGTGAGGGAAATATCCAATATATATCTGGTGATATCTCGGGTGCTATTACAGATAGCGCAATAAACCAAAGTGAATTATCTGCAGGAGGCCCTGGCGCATGAATGTGTGCAGCGGGAACGACCTCGGACCACCTGGGGCCGAGAAAACCGCAGTCTCATGGGGCCGGGCACTCAGGGTCAGGGAAAAATCCAATACATATCTGGTGATATCTCGGGTGCTATTATAGATAGCGCAATAAATCAAAGTGAGTTATCTGTTGGAGGCCCTGGCGCATGAATCTGTGCAGCGGGAACGACCTCGGACCACCAGGGGCCGAGAAAACCAGCGTCCCGGGGGGCCGGACACTTAGGGTCAGTGAAAAATCCAATATATATCTGGTGATATCTCGGGTGCTATTACAGATAGCCCAATAAATCAAAGTGAATTATCTGCAGGAGGCCCTGGCGCATGAATCTGGGAAGCGGGAACGACCTCGGACCACCAGGGGCCGAGAAAACCACCGTCTCATGGGGCCGGACACTCAGAGTCAGGGGAAAATCCAAAATATATCTGGTGATATCTCTGGTGCTATTAGAGATAGCGCAATAAATGAAAGTGAATTATCTGCAGGAGGCCCTGGCGCATGAATCTGTGCAGCGGGAACGACCTCGGACCACCAGGAGCCGAGAAAATCACCGTCTCATGGGGCCGGACAGTCAGGGTCAGGGAAAATCCTATATATATCTGGTGATATCTTGGGTGCTATTACAGATAGCGCAATAAATCAAAGTGCATTGTCAGTAGGAGGCCGTGGCGCATGAATCTGGGCAGCGGGAACGACCTCGGTCCACCAGGGGCCGAGAAAACCACCGTCTCATGGGGCTGGACACTCAGGGTGAGGGAAATATCCAATATATATCTGGTGATATCTCGGGTGCTATTACAGATAGCGCAATAAACCAAAGTGAATTATCTGCAGGAGGCCCTGGCGCATGAATGTGTGCAGCGGGAACGACCTCGGACCACCTGGGGCCGAGAAAACCGCAGTCTCATGGGGCCGGACACTCAGGGTCAGGGAAAAATCCAATACATATCTGGTGATATCTCGGGTGCTATTATAGATAGCGCAATAAATCAAAGTGAGTTATCTGTTGGAGGCCCTGGCGCATGAATCTGTGCAGCGGGAACGACCTCGGACCACCAGGGGCCGAGAAAACCAGCGTCCCGGGGGGCCGGACACTTAGGGTCAGTGAAAAATCCAATATATATCTGGTGATATCTCGGGTGCTATTACAGATAGCCCAATAAATCAAAGTGAATTATCTGCAGGAGGCCCTGGCGCATGAATCTGTGCAACGGGAACGACCTCGGACCACCAGGGGCCGAAAAAACCACAGTCTCATGGGGCCGGACACTCAGGGTCAGGGAAAAATCCAATATATATCTGGTGATATCTTGGGTGCTGTTAGAGATAGCGCAATAAATCAAAGTGCATTGTCTGTAGGAGGCCCTGGCGCATGAATCTGTGCAGCGGGAACGACCTCGGACCACCAGGGGCCGAGAAAACCACAGTCCCATGGGGCCGGACACTCAGGGTGAGGGGAAAATCCAATATATATCTGGTGATATTTCGGGTGCTATTAGAGATAGCGCAATAAACCAAAGTGAATTATCTGCAGGAGGCCCTGGCGCATGAATCTGTGCAACGGGAACGACCTCGGACCACCAGGAGCCGAGAAAACCACAGTCTCATGGGGCCGGACACTCAGCGTCAGGGCAAAATCCAATATATATCTGGTGATATCTCGGGTGCTATTAGAGATAGCGCAATAAACCAAAGTGAATTATCTGCAGGAGGCCCTGGCGCATGAATGTGTGCAGCGGGAACGACCTCGGACCACCAGGGGCCGAGAAAACCGCAGTCTCATGGGGCCGGACACTCAGGGTCAGGGAAAAATCCAATACATATCTGGTGATATCTCGGGTGCTATTATAGATAGCGCAATAAATCAAAGTGAGTTATCTGTAGGAGGCCCTGGCGCATGAATCTGTGCAGCGGGAACGACCTCGGACCACCAGGGGCCGAGAAAACCAGCGTCCCGGGGGGCCGGACACTTAGGGTCAGTGAAAAATCCAATATATATCTGGTGATATCTCGGGTGCTATTACAGATAGCGCAATAAATCAAAGTGAATTATCTGCAGGAGGCCCTGGCGCATGAATCTGTGCAACGGGAACGACCTCGGACCACCAGGGGCCGAAAAAACCACAGTCACATGGGGCCGGACACTCAGGGTCAGGGAAAAATCCAATATATATCTGGTGATATCTCGGGTGCTATTAGAGATAGCGCAATAAACCAACGTGAATTATCTGCAGGAGGCCCTGGCGCATGAATCTGTGCAACGGGAACGACCTCGGACCACCAGGAGCCGAGAAAACCACAGTCTCATGGGGCCGGACACTCAGCGTCAGGGCAAAATCCAATATATATCTGGTGATATCTCGGGTGCTATTAGAGATAGCGCAATAAACCAAAGTGTATTATCTGCAGGAGGCCCTGGCGCATGAATGTGTGCAGCGGGAACGACCTCGGACCACCAGGGGCCGAGAAAATCGCAGTCTCATGGGGCCGGACACTCAGGGTCAGGGAAAAATCCAATACATATCTGGTGATATCTCGGGCGCTATTAGAGATAGCGCAATAAACCAAAGTGAATTATCTGCAGGAGGCCCTGGCGCATGAATCTGTGCAGCGGGAACGACCTCGGTCCACCAGGGGCCGAGAAAACCACCGTCTCATGGGGCTGGACACTCAGGGTGAGGGAAAAATCTAATATATATCTGGTGATATCTCGGGTGCTATTACAGATAGCGCAATAAATCAAAGTGCATTGTCAGTAGGAGGCCGTGGCGCATGAATCTGGGCAGCGGGAACGACCTCTGACCACCAGGGGCCGAGAAGACCACCGTCTCATGGGGCCGGCCACTCAGGGTCAGGGGAAAATCCAATATATATCTGGTGATATCTCGGGTGCTATTAGAGATAGCGCAATAAGCCAAAGGGAATTATCTGCAGGACGCCCTGGCGCATGCATCTGTGCAGCGGGAACGACCTAGGACCACCAGGGGCCGAGAAAACCACCGTCTCATGGGGCCGGACACTCAGGGTAAGGGAAAAATCCAATATATATCTGGTGATATCTCGGGTGCTATTAGAGATAGCGCAATAAACGAAACTGAATTATCTGCAGGAGGCCCTGGCGCATGAATCTGTGCAGCGGGAACGACCTCGGACCACCAGGGGCCGAGAAAACCACCGTCTCATGGGGCCGGACACTCAGGGTCAGGGAAAAATCTAATATATATCTGGTGATATCTCGGGTGCTATTAGAGATAGCGCAATAAACCAAAGTGAATTATCTGCAGGAGGCCCTGGCGCATGAATCTGTGCAACGGGAACGACCTCGGACCACCAGGGGCCGAGAAAATTACAGTCTCATGGGGCCGGACACTCAGGGTCAGTGAAAAATCCAATATATATCTGGTGATATCTCGGGTGCTATTACAGATACCGCAATAAACCAACGCGCATTGTCTGTAGGAGGCCATGGCGCATGAATCTGTGCAGCGGGAACGACCTCGGACCACCAGGCGCCGAGAAAACCACAGTCTCATGGGGCCGGACACTCAGGGTCAGTGAAAAATCCAATATATATCTGGTGATATCTCGGGTGCTATTAGTGATAGCGCAATAAACCAAAGTGAATTGTCTGTAGGAAGCCCTGGCGCATGATTCTGTGCAGCGGGAACGACCTCGGACCACCAGGGGCCGAGAAAATCACCGTCTCATGGGGCCGGACTGTAAGGGTCAGGGAAAAACCCAATATATATCTGGTGATATCTAGGGTGCTATTAGAGATACCGCAATAAATCGAAGTGCATTGTCTGTAGGAGGCCCTGTCGAATGAATCTGTGCTGCAGGAACGACCTCGGACCACCAGGGGCCGAGAAAATTAGTGATATTCGGAATCCGTCACCCAAGGTCATGTAAAAATGCCGCATATATCTGGTGATATCTCGGGTGCTATTACAGATAGCGCAATAAATCAAAGTGCATTGTCTGTAGGAGGCCCTGGCGCATGTATCTGTGCAGCGGGAACGACCTGGGACCACCAGGGGCCGAGAAAATTGGTGATATTCGGAATCCGTCACCCAAGGTCATGTAAAAATGCAGCATATATCTGGTGATATCTCGGGTGCTATTACAGATAGCGCAATAAATCAAAGTGCATTGTCTGTAGGAGGCCCTGGCGCATGAATCTGTGCAGCGGAAACGACCTCGGACCACCAGGGGCCGAGAAAACCACAGTCTCATGGGGCCGGACACTCAAGGTCAGGGGAAAATCCAATATATATCTGGTGATATCTCGGCTGCTATTAGAGATAGCGCAATAAACCAAAGTGAATTATCTGCAGGAGGCCCTGGCGCATGAATCTGTGCAACGGGAACGACCTCGGACCACCAGGGGCCGAGAAAACCACAGTCTCATGGGGCCGGACACTCAGGGTCAGGGGAAAATCCAATATATATCTGGTGATATCTCGGGTGCTATTACAGATAGCGCGATAAATCAAAGTGCATTGTCTGCAGGAGGCCCTGACGCATGAATCTGTGCAGCGGGAACGACCTCGGACCACCAGGGGCCGAGAAAATCACCGTCTCATGGGGCCGGACTGTAAGGGTCAGGGAAAAACCCAATATATATCTGGTGATATCTAGGGTGCTATTAGAGATACCGCAATAAATCAAAGTGCATTGTCTGTAGGAGGCCCTGGCGAATGAATCTGTGCTGCAGGAACGACCTCGGACCACCAGGGGCCGAGAAAATTAGTGTTATTCGGAATCCGGCACCCAAGGTCATGTAAAAATGCAGCATATATCTGGTGATATCTCGGGTGCTATTACAGATAGCGCAATAAATCAAAGTGCATTGTCTGTAGGAGGCCCTGGCGCATGTATCTGTGCAGCGGGAACGACCTCGGACCACCAGGGGCCGAGAAAATTGGTGATATTCGGAATCCGTCACCCAAGGTCATGTAAAAATGCAGCATATATCTGGTGATATCTCGGGTGCTATTACAGATAGCGCAATAAATCAAAGTGCATTGTCTGTAGGAGGCCCTGGCGCATGATTCTGTGCAGTGGGAACGACCTCGAACCACCAGGGGCCGAGAAAATCACCGTCTCATGGGGCCGGACTGTAAGGGTCAGGGAAAAACCCAATATATATCTGGTGATATATCAGGTGCCATTAGAGATAGCGCGATAAATCAAAGTGCATTGTCTGTAGGAGGCCCTGGCGACTGAATCTGTGCAGCAGGAACGACCTCGGACCACCAGGGGCCGAGAAAATTAGTGATATTCGGAATCCGTCACCCAAGGTCATGTAAAAATGCAGCATATATCTGGTCATATCTCGGGTGCTATTACAGATAGCGCAATAAATCAAAGTGCATTGTCTGTAGGAGGCCCTGGCGCATGTATCTGTGCAGCGGGAACGACCTCGGACCACCAGGGGCCGAGATAATTAGTGATATTCGGAATCCGTCACCCAAGGTCATGTAAAAATGCAGCATATATCTGGTGATATCTCGGGTGCTATTACAGATAGCGCAATAAATCAAAGTGCATTGTCTGAAGGAGGCCCTGGCGCATGAATCGGTGCAACGGGAACGACCTCGGACCACCAGGCGCCGAGAAAACCACAGTCTCATGGGGCCGGACTCTCAGGGTCAGAGAAAAATCCAATATATATCTGGTGATATCTCGTGTGCTATTAGTGATAGCGCAATAAACCAAAGTGAATTGTCTGCAAGAGGCCCTGGTGCATGAATCTGTGCAGCGGGAACGACCTCGGATCACCAGGGGCCGAGAAAACCACCGTCTCATGGGGCCGGACTGTAAGGGTCAGGGAAAAACCCAATATATATCTGGTGATATCTAGGGTGCTATTAGAGATACCGCAATAAATCGAAGTGCATTGTCTGTAGGAGGCCCTGGCGAATGAATCTGCGCTGCAGGAACGACCTCGGACCACCAGGGGCCGAGAAAATTAGTGATATTCGGAATCCGTCACGCAAGGTCATGTAAAAATGCAGCATATATCTGGTGATATCTCGGGTGCTATTACAGATAGCGCAATAAATCAAAGTGCATTGTCTGTAGGAGGCCCTGGCGCATGTATCTGTGCAGCGGGAACGACCTCGGACCACCAGGGGCCGAGAAAATTGGTGATATTCGGAATCCGTCACCCAAGGTCATGTAAAAATGCAGCATATATCTGGTGATATCTCGGGTGCTATTACAGATAGCGCAATAAATCAAAGTGCATTGTCTGCAGGAGGCCCTGGCGCATGAATCTGTGCAACGGGAACGACCTCGGACCATCAGGGGCCGAGAAAACCGCAGTCTCATGGGGCCGGACACTCAGGGTCAGGGGAAAATCCAATATATATCTGGTGATATCTCGGGTGCTATTACAGATAGCGCAATGAATCAAAGTGCATTGTCTGTAGGAGGCCCTGGCGCATGAATCTGTGCAGCGGGAACGACCTCGGACCACCAGGGGCAGAGAAAACCACCGTCTCATGGGGCCGGACAATCTGGGTCAAGGAAAAATCCAATATATATCTGGTGATATCTCGGGTGCTATTACAGATAGCGCAATAAATCAAAGTGCATTGTCTGTAGGAGGCCCTGGCGCATGAATCTGTGCAGCGGGAACGACCTCGGACCACCAGGGGCCGAGAAAACCACCGTCTCATGGGGCCGGACACTCTGGGTCAGGGAAAAATCCAATATATATGTGGTGATATCTCGGGTGCTATTAGAGATAGCGCAATAAGCCAAAGGGAATTATCTGCAGGAGGCCCTGGCGCATGAATCTGTGCAGCGGGAACGACCTCGGACGACCAGGGGCCGAGAAAACCACAGTCTCATGGGGCCGGACACTCAGGGTCAGGGGAAAATCCAATATATATCTGGTGATATCTCGGGTGCTATTAGAGATAGCGCAATAAACCAAAGTGAGTTATCTGCAGGAGGCCCTGGCGCATGAATCTGTGCAGCGGGAACGACCTCGGACCACCAGGGGCCGAGAAAACCACCGTCCAGAGGGGCCGGACACTTAGGGTCAGTGAAAAATCCAATATATATCTGGTGATATCTCGGGTGCTATTACAGATAGCGCAATAAATCAAAGTGCATTGTCTGTAGGAGGCCCTGGCGCATGAATCTGTGCAGCGGGAACGACCTCGGACCACCAGGGGCCGAGAAAACCACAGTCTCATGGGGCCGGACACTCAGGGTCAGGGGAAAATCCAATATATATCTGGTGATATCTCGGGTGCTATTACAGATAGCGCAATAAATCAAAGTGCATTGTCTGTAGGAGGCCCTGGCGCATGTATCTGTGCTGCGGGAACGACCTCGGACCACCAGGGGCCGAGAAAACCACAGTCTCATGGGGCCGGACACTCAGGGTCAGGGGAAAATCCAATATATATCTGGTGACCTCTCGGGTGCTATTACAGATAGCGCAATAAATCAAAGTGCATTGTCTGTAGGAGGCCCTGGCGCATGTATCTGTGCAGCGGGAACGACCTCGGACCACCAGGGGCCGAGAAAACCACAGTCTCATGGGGCCGGACACTCAGGGTCAGGGGAAAATCCAATATATATCTGGTGATATCTCGGGTGCTATTAGAGATAGCGCAATAAACCAAAGTGAACTATCTGCAGGAGGCCCTGGCGCATGCATCTGTGCAGCGGGAACGACCTCGGACCGCCAGGGGCCGAGAAAACCACCGTCTCATGGGGCCGGACACTCTGGGTCATTGAAAAATCCAATATATATGTGGTGATATCTCGGGTGCTATTACAGATAGCGCAATAAATCAAAGTGCATTGTCTGTAGGAGGCCCTGGCGCATGTATCTGTGCAGCGGGAACGACCTCGGACCACCAGGGGCCGAGAAAACTACAGTCACATGGCGCCGAACACTCAGGGTCTGGGGAAAATCCAATATATATCTGGTGATATCTCGGGTCCTATTACAGATAGCGACATAAATCAAAGTGAATTATCTGCAGGAGGTCCAGGCGCATGAATCTGTGCAGCGGGAACGACCTCGGTCCACCAGGGGCCGAGAAAACCACCGTCTGAAGGGGCTGGACACTCAGGGTGAGGGAAATATCCAATATATATCTGGTGATATCTCGGGTGCTATTACAGATAGCGCAATAAATCAAAGTGCATTGTCTGTAGGAGGCCCTGGCGCATGAATCTGTTCAGCGGGAACGACCTCGGACCACCAGGGGCCGAGAAAACTACAGTCTCATGCGGCCGGACACTCAGGGTCTGGGGAAAATCCAATATATATCTGGTGATATCTCGGGTCCTATTACAGATAGGGAAATAAATCAAAGTGAATTATCTGCAGGAGGCCCTGGCGCATGAATCTGTGCAGCGGGAACGACCTCGGTCCACCAGGGGCCGAGAAAACCACCGTCTCATGGGGCTGGACACTCAGGGTGCGGGAAATATCCAATATATATCTGGTGATATCTCGGGTGCTATTACAGATAGCGCAATAAATCAAAGTGCATTGTCTGTAGGAGGCCCTGGCGCATGAATCTGGGCAGCGGGAACGACCTAGGACCACCAGGGGCCGACAAAACCACCGACTCACGGGGCCGGGCACTCAGGGTCAGGGGAAAATCCAATATATATCTGGTGATATCTCGGGTGCTATTAGAGACAGCGCAATAAACCAAAGTGAATTATCTGCAGGAGGCCCTGGCGCATGCATCTGTGCAGCGGGAACGACCTCGGACCACCAGGGGCCAAGAAAACCACCGTCTCATGGCGCCGGTCACTCAGGGTCAGGGAAAAATCCAATATATATCTGGTGATATCTCGGGTGCTATTAGAGATAGCGCACTAAATCAAAGTGCATTGTCTGTAGGACGCCCAGGCGAATGAATCTGTGCAGCGGGAAGGACCTCGGTCCACCAGGGGCCGAGAAAACCACCGTCTCATGGGGCCGGACACTCAGTGTCAGGGGAAAATCCAATATATATCTGGGGATACCTCGGGTGCTATTACTGATAGCGCAATAAAGCAAAGTGCATTGTCTGTAGGAGGCCCTGGCCCATGAATCTGTGCAGCGGGATCGAATTCGGACCACCAGGGGCCGAGAAAATCACTTTCTCATGAGGCCGGACTGTCAGCGTCAGGGAAAGGTGCAATATATATCTGGTGATATCTCGGGTGCTATTAGAGATAGCGCAATAAATCAAAGTGCATTGTCTGCAGGAGGCCCTAGCGCATGAATCTGTGCAGCGGGAACGACCTGGGACCACCAGGGGCCGAGAAAACTACCGTCTCATGGTGTTCGACACTCAGTGTCAGGGAAAAATCCAATATATATCTGGTGATATCTCGGGTGCTATTACAGATCGCGCACTAAACCAAAGTGAACTATCTGCAGGGGGCCCTGGCTCATGAATCTGTGCAGCGGGAACGACCTAGGACCACCAGTGGCCGAGAAAACCACCGACACATGGGGCCGGACTGTCAGGGTCAGGGAAGAATCCAATATATATATGGTGATATCTCGGGTGCTATCAGAGGTAGAGCAATAAATCAAAGTCCATTGTCTGTACGAGGCACTGGCGTATGAATCTGTGCAGCAGGAACTACCTCGGACCACCAGGGGCCGAGAAAATTACAGATATTCGGAATCCGTCACACAAGGTCACGTAAAAATCCAGCATCTATCTGATGATATCTCGGGTGCTGTTACAGATAGCGCAATAAACCAAAGTGAATTGTCTGCAGGATGCCTTGGCACATGAATCTGTGCAGCGGAATCGACCTCGGACCACCAGAGGCCGAGAAAACCACCGTCTCATGGGGCCGGACACTCAGGGTCAGGGAAAAATCCATCATATATCTGGTGATATATCAGGTGCCATTAGAGATAGCGCGATAAATCAAAGTGCATTGTCTGCAGGAGGCCCTGACGCATGAATCTGTGCAGCGGGAACGACCTCGGACCACCAGGGGCCGAGAAAATCACCGTCTCATGGGGCCGGACTGTAAGGGTCAGGGAAAAACCCAATATATATCTGGTGATATCTAGGGTGCTATTAGAGATACCGCAATAAATCAAAGTGCATTGTCTGTAGGAGGCCCTGGCGAATGAATCTGTGCTGCAGGAACGACCTCGGACCACCAGGGGCCGAGAAAATTAGTGTTATTCGGAATCCGGCACCCAAGGTCATGTAAAAATGCAGCATATATCTGGTGATATCTCGGGTGCTATTACAGATAGCGCAATAAATCAAAGTGCATTGTCTGTAGGAGGCCCTGGCGCATGTATCTGTGCAGCGGGAACGACCTCGGACCACCAGGGGCCGAGAAAATTGGTGATATTCGGAATCCGTCACCCAAGGTCATGTAAAAATGCAGCATATATCTGGTGATATCTCGGGTGCTATTACAGATAGCGCAATAAATCAAAGTGCATTGTCTGTAGGAGGCCCTGGCGCATGATTCTGTGCAGTGGGAACGACCTCGAACCACCAGGGGCCGAGAAAATCACCGTCTCATGGGGCCGGACTGTAAGGGTCAGGGAAAAACCCAATATATATCTGGTGATATATCAGGTGCCATTAGAGATAGCGCGATAAATCAAAGTGCATTGTCTGTAGGAGGCCCTGGCGACTGAATCTGTGCAGCAGGAACGACCTCGGACCACCAGGGGCCGAGAAAATTAGTGATATTCGGAATCCGTCACCCAAGGTCATGTAAAAATGCAGCATATATCTGGTCATATCTCGGGTGCTATTACAGATAGCGCAATAAATCAAAGTGCATTGTCTGTAGGAGGCCCTGGCGCATGTGTCTGTGCAGCGGGAACGACCTCGGACCACCAGGGGCCGAGATAATTAGTGATATTCGGAATCCGTCACCCAAGGTCATGTAAAAATGCAGCATATATCTGGTGATATCTCGGGTGCTATTACAGATAGCGCAATAAATCAAAGTGCATTGTCAGAAGGAGGCCCTGGCGCATGAATCGGTGCAACGGGAACGACCTCGGACCACCAGGCGCCGAGAAAACCACAGTCTCATGGGGCCGGACTCTCAGGGTCAGAGAAAAATCCAATATATATCTGGTGATATCTCGTGTGCTATTAGTGATAGCGCAATAAACCAAAGTGAATTGTCTGCAAGAGGCCCTGGTGCATGAATCTGTGCAGCGGGAACGACCTCGGATCACCAGGGGCCGAGAAAACCACCGTCTCATGGGGCCGGACTGTAAGGGTCAGGGAAAAACCCAATATATATCTGGTGATATCTAGGGTGCTATTAGAGATACCGCAATAAATCGAAGTGCATTGTCTGTAGGAGGCCCTGGCGAATGAATCTGCGCTGCAGGAACGACCTCGGACCACCAGGGGCCGAGAAAATTAGTGATATTCGGAATCCGTCACGCAAGGTCATGTAAAAATGCAGCATATATCTGGTGATATCTCGGGTGCTATTACAGATAGCGCAATAAATCAAAGTGCATTGTCTGTAGGAGGCCCTGGCGCATGTATCTGTGCAGCGGGAACGACCTCGGACCACCAGGGGCCGAGAAAATTGGTGATATTCGGAATCCGTCACCCAAGGTCATGTAAAAATGCAGCATATATCTGGTGATATCTCGGGTGCTATTACAGATAGCGCAATAAATCAAAGTGCATTGTCTGCAGGAGGCCCTGGCGCATGAATCTGTGCAACGGGAACGACCTCGGACCATCAGGGGCCGAGAAAACCGCAGTCTCATGGGGCCGGACACTCAGGGTCAGGGGAAAATCCAATATATATCTGGTGATATCTCGGGTGCTATTACAGATAGCGCAATGAATCAAAGTGCATTGTCTGTAGGAGGCCCTGGCGCATGAATCTGTGCAGCGGGAACGACCTCGGACCACCAGGGGCAGAGAAAACCACCGTCTCATGGGGCCGGACAATCTGGGTCAAGGAAAAATCCAATATATATCTGGTGATATCTCGGGTGCTATTACAGATAGCGCAATAAATCAAAGTGCATTGTCTGTAGGAGGCCCTGGCGCATGAATCTGTGCAGCGGGAACGACCTCGGACCACCAGGGGCCGAGAAAACCACCGTCTCATGGGGCCGGACACTCTGGGTCAGGGAAAAATCCAATATATATGTGGTGATATCTCGGGTGCTATTAGAGATAGCGCAATAAGCCAAAGGGAATTATCTGCAGGAGGCCCTGGCGCATGAATCTGTGCAGCGGGAACGACCTCGGACGACCAGGGGCCGAGAAAACCACAGTCTCATGGGGCCGGACACTCAGGGTCAGGGGAAAATCCAATATATATCTGGTGATATCTCGGGTGCTATTAGAGATAGCGCAATAAACCAAAGTGAGTTATCTGCAGGAGGCCCTGGCGCATGAATCTGTGCAGCGGGAACGACCTCGGACCACCAGGGGCCGAGAAAACCACCGTCCAGAGGGGCCGGACACTTAGGGTCAGTGAAAAATCCAATCTATATCTGGTGATATCTCGGGTGCTATTACAGATAGCGCAATAAATCAAAGTGCATTGTCTGTAGGAGGCCCTGGCGCATGAATCTGTGCAGCGGGAACGACCTCGGACCACCAGGGGCCGAGAAAACCACAGTCTCATGGGGCCGGACACTCAGGGTCAGGGGAAAATCCAATATATATCTGGTGATATCTCGGGTGCTATTACAGATAGCGCAATAAATCAAAGTGCATTGTCTGTAGGAGGCCCTGGCGCATGTATCTGTGCTGCGGGAACGACCTCGGACCACCAGGGGCCGAGAAAACCACAGTCTCATGGGGCCGGACACTCAGGGTCAGGGGAAAATCCAATATATATCTGGTGACCTCTCGGGTGCTATTACAGATAGCGCAATAAATCAAAGTGCATTGTCTGTAGGAGGCCCTGGCGCATGTATCTGTGCAGCGGGAACGACCTCGGACCACCAGGGGCCGAGAAAACCACAGTCTCATGGGGCCGGACACTCAGGGTCAGGGGAAAATCCAATATATATCTGGTGATATCTCGGGTGCTATTAGAGATAGCGCAATAAACCAAAGTGAACTATCTGCAGGAGGCCCTGGCGCATGCATCTGTGCAGCGGGAACGACCTCGGACCGCCAGGGGCCGAGAAAACCACCGTCTCATGGGGCCGGACACTCTGGGTCATTGAAAATCCAATATATATGTGGTGATATCTCGGGTGCTATTACAGATAGCGCAATAAATCAAAGTGCATTGTCTGTAGGAGGCCCTGGCGCATGTATCTGTGCAGCGGGAACGACCTCGGACCACCAGGGGCCGAGAAAACTACAGTCACATGGCGCCGAACACTCAGGGTCTGGGGAAAATCCAATATATATCTGGTGATATCTCGGGTCCTATTACAGATAGCGACATAAATCAAAGTGAATTATCTGCAGGAGGTCCAGGCGCATGAATCTGTGCAGCGGGAACGACCTCGGTCCACCAGGGGCCGAGAAAACCACCGTCTGAAGGGGCTGGACACTCAGGGTGAGGGAAATATCCAATATATATCTGGTGATATCTCGGGTGCTATTACAGATAGCGCAATAAATCAAAGTGCATTGTCTGTAGGAGGCCCTGGCGCATGAATCTGTTCAGCGGGAACGACCTCGGACCACCAGGGGCCGAGAAAACTACAGTCTCATGCGGCCGGACACTCAGGGTCTGGGGAAAATCCAATATATATCTGGTGATATCTCGGGTCCTATTACAGATAGGGAAATAAATCAAAGTGAATTATCTGCAGGAGGCCCTGGCGCATGAATCTGTGCAGCGGGAACGACCTCGGTCCACCAGGGGCCGAGAAAACCACCGTCTCATGGGGCTGGACACTCAGGGTGCGGGAAATATCCAATATATATCTGGTGATATCTCGGGTGCTATTACAGATAGCGCAATAAATCAAAGTGCATTGTCTGTAGGAGGCCCTGGCGCATGAATCTGGGCAGCGGGAACGACCTAGGACCACCAGGGGCCGACAAAACCACCGACTCACGGGGCCGGACACTCAGGGTCAGGGGAAAATCCAATATATATATGGTGATATCTCGGGTGCTATTAGAGACAGCGCAATAAACCAAAGTGAATTATCTGCAGGAGGCCCTGGCGCATGCATCTGTGCAGCGGGAACGACCTCGGACCACCAGGGGCCAAGAAAACCACCGTCTCATTGCGCCGGACACTCAGGGTCAGGGAAAAATCCAATATATATCTGGTGATATCTCCGGTGCTATTAGAGATAGCGCACTAAATCAAAGTGCATTGTCTGTAGGACGCCCAGGCGAATGAATCTGTGCAGCGGGAAGGACCTCGGTCCACCAGGGGCCGAGAAAATCACCGTCTCATGGAGCCGGACACTCAGGGTCAGGGAAAAATCCAATATATATGTGGTGATATCTCGGGTGCTATTACAGATAGCGCAATAAACCAAAGTGCATTGTCTTTAGTAGGCCCAGGCGAATGAATCTGGCCAGCAGGAACGACCTCCGACCACCAGGGGCCGAGAAAACCACCGTCTCATGGGGCCGGACACTCAGTGTCAGGGGAAAATCCAATATATATCTGGGGATACCTCGGGTGCTATTACTGATAGCGCAATAAAGCAAAGTGCATTGTCTGTAGGAGGCCCTCGCCCATGAATCTGTGCAGCGGGATCGAATTCGGACCACCAGGGGCCGAGAAAATCACTTTCTCATGAGGCCGGACTGTCAGCGTCAGGGAAAGGTGCAATATATATCTGGTGATATCTCGGGTGCTATTAGAGATAGCGCAATAAATCAAAGTGCATTGTCTGCAGGAGGCCCTAGCGCATGAATCTGTGCAGCGGGAACGACCTGGGACCACCAGGGGCCGAGAAAACTACCGTCTCATGGTGTTCGACACTCAGTGTCAGGGAAAAATCCAATATATATCTGGTGATATCTCGGGTGCTATTACAGATCGCGCACTAAACCAAAGTGAACTATCTGCAGGGGGCCCTGGCTCATGAATCTGTGCAGCGGGAACGACCTAGGACCACCAGTGGCCGAGAAAACCACCGACACATGGGGCCGGACTGTCAGGGTCAGGGAAGAATCCAATATATATATGGTGATATCTCGGGTGCTATCAGAGGTAGAGCAATAAATCAAAGTCCATTGTCTGTACGAGGCACTGGCGTATGAATCTGTGCAGCAGGAACTACCTCGGACCACCAGGGGCCGAGAAAATTACAGATATTCGGAATCCGTCACACAAGGTCACGTAAAAATCCAGCATCTATCTGATGATATCTCGGGTGCTGTTACAGATAGCGCAATAAACCAAAGTGAATTGTCTGCAGGATGCCTTGGCACATGAATCTGTGCAGCGGAATCGACCTCGGACCACCAGAGGCCGAGAAAACCACCGTCTCATGGGGTCGGACACTCAGGGTCAGGGAAAATTCCAATATATATCTGGTGATATCTCGGGTGCTATTAGAGATAGCGAAATAAATCAAAGTGCATTGTCTGCAGGAGGCCCTGTGGCATGAATCTGTGCCGCGGGAACGACCTCGGACCACCAGGGGCTGAGAAAACCACCGTCTCATGGGGCCGGACACTCAGTGTCAGGGGAAAATCCAATATATATCTGGTGATATCTCGGGTGCTATTACTGATAGCGCAATAAAGCAAAGTGCATTGTCTGTAGGAGGCCCTGGCGCATGAATCTGTGCAGCGGGATCGAATTCGGACCACCAGGGGCCGAGAAAATCTCTTTCTCATGAGGCCGGACTGTCAGGGTCAGGGAAAGGTGCAATATATATCTGGTGATATCTCGGGTGCTATTAGAGCTAGCGCAATAAATCAAAGTGCATTGTCTGCAGGAGGCCCTAGCGCATGTATCTGTGCAGCGGGAACGACCTCGGACCTCCAGGGGCCGAGACAACCACCGTCTCATGGGGCCGGAAACTCGGGGTCAGGGGAAAATCCAATATATATCTGGTGATATATCGGGTGCTCTTACAGATAGCGCACTAAACCAAAGTGAATTATCTGCAGGAGGGCCTGGCGTATTAATCTGAGCAGCAGGAACGACCTCGGACCACCAGGCGCCGAGAAAATTACATATATTCGGAATCCGTTACCCAAGGTCATGTAAAAATCCAGCATATATCTGGTGACATCTCGGGTGCTCTTACAGATAGCGCACTAAACCAAAGTGAATTATCTATAGGAGGCCCTGGCGCATGAATCTGTGCAGCGGGATCGACCTCGGACCACCAGGGGCCGAGAAAATCTCCATCTCATGGGGCCGGACTGTCAGGGTCAGGGAAAAATCCAATATATATCTGGTGATATCTCGGGTGCTATTAGAGATAGCGCAATAAACGAAAGTGAATTATCTGCAGGAGGCCCTGGCGCATGAATCTGTGCAACGGGAACGACCTCGGACCACCAGGGGCCGAGAAAACCACAGTCTCATGGGGCCGGACACTCATGGTCAGGGGAAAATCCAATATATATCTGGTGATATCTCGGGTGCAATTAGAGATAGCGCAATAAATCAAAGTGCATTGTCTGTAGGAGGCCCTGGCGCATGAATCTGTGCAGCGGGAACGACCTCGGACCACCAGGGGCTGAGAAAACGACCGCCTCATGGGGCCGGCCACTCAGGGTCAGGGGAAAATCCAATATATATCTGGTGATATCTCGGGTGCTATTAGAGATAGCGCAATAAATCAAAGTACATTGTCTGTAGGAGGCCCTGGCGCATGAATCTGTGCAGCGGGATCGACCTCGGACCAGCAGGGGCCGAGAAAATCTCCGTCTCATGCGGCCGGACTGTCAGGGTCAGTGAAAAATCCAATATACAGTCTGTTTGACAAGAGCGTGTACGGCAAAACTCTTACGTGCGATGTCTTAGGTAAGAAATTCCACTTCAAGCAGGTAACTTGAATGTTTCCCTAAGATGCTTTGTACAAAAAACCTTCAGTTGTTGATCGAGCTTATTCGTAAAACGACGCATTTCATTATGAGTGCCGCGTACGCATCACGTTACGAAGCAGTGTTTCTGTGTTCCCATCCTAAAGGACCAAAAATGTCATACACAGCGGCTGCTAAATACATGAAGAAATCGAAGACATTTGTTAGTAAGTGGGTGAAACGATATTTGGAGGTCAAAAATGTCGATGACCTACCAAATCGTGGCACTAAGTCAAAGACGACGAAGAAAGAGGATAAATTGATTTTACGCGAATTCGAGAAGAATCCCCGACTATCGTTACGTATTGGACAGGCAGTTTTATGTAGAAAGGGTTTGAAATTGTTATGTGATACGATAAGAAGACGATTATTGGCAAATAATGTGAAATTGAGAAGCACAATAAAGAAAGTGCTACTATCCGAGAAACATGTCACAAAAAGACTCGCTTGGGCGAATGAAAATTTGAACCGTGATTTGGACAATGTAATTTTTTCGGACGAAACTTCTTTTTGGGCACATACTTTTATAACCCATACCTGGTGTAACCACGCCAATAAACTCCTTCAGCGAACCGTTAAACACCCGGTAAGGGTGCATGTTTGGGGTTGCTTCTCGAAGCAGAGATTCGGTACTTTGCACGTATTCACTGACAATTTAAACGCTGCCAAAATGGTCAAAATCTATCAGAGAGCCTTATTACCATCTGCCCAGAGGTGGTTTATAAGAAATAATAAACATTGGCTACTGGAAGAGGATAATGACCCAAAACATCGAAGTCGACACTGTACAGCATGGAAAGAGGAAAATCACATCGATGTACTAGATTAGCCTTCACAGTCGACGGATGCAAATCCAATAGAAAATGTTTGGGCAATCATGAAGATCAAGCTCAGAGGAAAGAAGCACAACACGATCAAGAAGCTGATTCGTCAAATTCGATTGGTATGGAGGTCCTTATCTCGTGATTATGCGATTACATTAGTAGAAAGTATGCCTCGAAGATGTAAATTAATTATTGATAATGGCGGTGACTGGGCACCATATTAATAATAACGCATCTTAGTATACACCATAAAGAATTTGTGTATTTTTTTCGAACCCGATATCCGAAATAGTTTTCGAGTTTTGCCGGACACGCTCTTGTCAAACAGAGTGTATATCTGGTGATATCTCGGGTGCTATTAGAGATAGCGAAATAAATCAAACTGCATTGTCTGCAGGAGGCCCTGGCGCATAAATCTGTGCCGCGGGATCGACCTCGGACCACCAGGGGCCGAGAAAACCACCGACACATGAGGCCGGACACTCAGGGTCGAGGAAAAATTCAATATATATCTGGTGATATCTCGGGTGCTCTTACAGATAGCGCACTAAACCAAAGTGAATTATCTGCAGGAGGGCCTGGCGTATTAATCTGAGCAGCAGGAACGACCTCGGACCACCAGGCGCCGAGAAAATTACATATATTCGGAATCCGTTACCCAAGGTCATGTAAAAATCCAGCATATATCTGGTGACATCTCGGGTGCTCTTACAGATAGCGCACTAAACCAAAGTGAATTATCTATAGGAGGCCCTGGCGCATGAATCTGTGCAGCGGGATCGACCTCGGACCACCAGGGGCCGAGAAAATCTCCATCTCATGGGGCCGGACTGTCAGGGTCAGGGAAAAATCCAATATATATCTGGTGATATCTCGGGTGCTATTAGAGATAGCGCAATAAACGAAAGTGAATTATCTGCAGGAGGCCCTGGCGCATGAATCTGTGCAACGGGAACGACCTCGGACCACCAGGGGCCGAGAAAACCACAGTCTCATGGGGCCGGACACTCATGGTCAGGGGAAAATCCAATATATATCTGGTGATATCTCGGGTGCAATTAGAGATAGCGCAATAAATCAAAGTGCATTGTCTGTAGGAGGCCCTGGCGCATGAATCTGTGCAGCGGGAACGACCTCGGACCACCAGGGGCTGAGAAAACGACCGCCTCATGGGGCCGGCCACTCAGGGTCAGGGGAAAATCCAATATATATATGGTGATATCTCGGGTGCTATTAGAGATAGCGCAACAAACCAAAGTGAATTATCTGCAGGAGGGCCTGGCGTATTAATCTGAGCAGCAGGCACGACCTCGGACCACCAGGGGCCGAGAAAATTACAGATATTCGGAATCCGTCACCTAATGTCATGTAAAAATCCAGCATATATCTGGTGACATCTCGGGTGCTCTTACAGATAGCGCAATAAACCAAAGTGAATTATCTGCAGGGGGCCCTGGCGCATGAATCTGTGCAGCGGGAACGACCTCGGACCACCAGGGGCCGAGAAAACCACCGTCTCATGGGGCCGGACACTCAGGGTCAGGGGAAAATCCAATATGTATATGGTGATATCTCGGGTGCTATTAGAGATAGCGCAACAAACCAAAGTGAATTATCTGCAGGAGGCCCAGGCGCATGAATCTGTGCAGCGGGGACGACCTCGGACCACCAGGGCCGACAAAACCACCGTCTCATGGGGCCGGACTGTCAGGGTCAGGGGAAAATCCAATATATATATGGTGATATCTCGGGTGCTATTACAGATAGCGCAATAAATCAAAGTTCATTGTCTGTAGGAGGCCCTGGCGCATGAATCTGTGCAGCGGGAACGACCTCGGACCACCAGGGGCCGAGAAAACCACCGTCTCATGGGGTCGGACACTCAGGGTCCGTGAAAAATCGAATACAAATCTGGTGATATCTCGGGTGATATTACAGATAGCGCAATAAATCAAAAAGCATTGTCTGCAGGAGGCCCTGGCGCATGAATCTATGCAGCGGGAACGACCTCGGACCACCAGGGGCCGAGAAAACCACCGTCTCATGGGGTCGGACTGTCAGGGTCAGGGAAAAATCCGATATATATCTGGTGATATTTCGGGTGCTATTAGAGATAGCGAAATAAATCAAAGTGCATTGTCTGCAGGAGGGCCTGGCGTATTAATCTGAGCAGCAGGAACGTCCTCGGACCACCAGGCGCCGAGAAAATTACAGATATTCGGAATGCGTCACCTAATTTCATGTAAAAATCCAGCGTATATCTGGTGACATCTCGGGTGCTCTTACAGATAGCGCACTAAACCAAAGTGAATTATCTGCAGGGGGCCCTGGCGCATGAATCTGTGCAGCGGGAACGACCTCGGACCACCTGGGGCCGAGAAAACCACCGTCTCATGGGGCCGGACACTCAGGGTCAGGGGAAAATCCAATATGTATATGGTGATATCTCGGGTGCTATTAGAGATAGTGCAATAAATCAAAGTGCATTGTCTGTAGGAGGCCCTGCGCATGAATCTGTGCAGCGGGAGCGACCTCGGACCACCAGGGGCCGAGAATACCACCGACACATGGGGCCGGACACTCAGGGTCGAGGAAAAATTCAATATATATCTGAGGATATCTCGGGTGCTCTTACAGATAGCCCACTAAACCAAAGTGAATTATCTGCAGGGGGCCCTGGCGCCTGAATCTGTGCAGCGGGATCGACCTCGGACCAACAGGGGCCGAGAAAATCACCGTCTCGTGGGGCTGGATTGTCAGGGTCAGGGAAAAATCCAATGTATATCTGGTGACATCTCGGGTGCTATTAGAGATAGCGCAATAAATCAAAGTGCATTGTCTGCAGGAGGCCCTAGCGCATGAATCTGTGCAGCGGGAACGACCTGGGACCACCAGGGGCCGAGACAACCACCGTCTCATGGGGCCGGAAACTCGGGGTCAGGGGAAAATCCAATATATATCTGGTGATATCTCGGGTGCTCTTACAGATAGCGCACTAAACCAAAGTGAATTATCTATAGGAGGCCCTGGCGCATGAATCTGTGCAGCGGGATCGACATCGGACAACCAGGGGCCGAGAAAATCTCCGTCTCATGCGGCCGGACTGTCAGGGTCAGGGAAAAATACAATATATATCAGGTGATATCTCGGGTGCTATTACTGATAGCGCAATAAAGCAAAGTGCATTGTCTGTAGGAGGCCCTGGCGCATGAATCTGTGCAGCGGGATCGAATTCGGACCACCAGGGGCCGAGAAAATCACTTTCTCATGAGGCCGGACTGTCAGGGTCAGGGAAAGGTGCAATATATATCTGGTGATATCTCGGGTGCTATTAGAGCTAGCGCAATAAATCAAACTGCATTGTCTGCAGGAGGCCCTAGCGCATGTATCTGTGCAGCGGGAACGACCTCGGACCTCCAGGGGCCGAGACAACCACCGTCTCATGGGGCCGGCCACTCAGGGTCAGGGGAAAATCCAATATATATCTGGTGATATCTCGGGTGCTATTAGAGATAGCGCAATAAATCAAAGTACATTGTCTGTAGGAGGCCCTGGCGCATGAATCTGTGCAGCGGGATCGACCTCGGACCAGCAGGGGCCGAGAAAATCTCCGTCTCATGCGGCCGGACTGTCAGGGTCAGTGAAAAATCCAATATACAGTCTGTTTGACAAGAGCGTGTACGGCAAAACTCTTACGTGCGATGTCTTAGGTAAGAAATTCCACTTCAAGCAGGTAACTTGAATGTTTCCCTAAGATGCTTTGTACAAAAAACCTTCAGTTGTTGATCGAGCTTATTCGTAAAACGACGCATTTCATTATGAGTGCCGCGTACGCATCACGTTACGAAGCAGTGTTTCTGTGTTCCCATCCTAAAGGACCAAAAATGTCATACACAGCGGCTGCTAAATACATGAAGAAATCGAAGACATTTGTTAGTAAGTGGGTGAAACGATATTTGGAGGTCAAAAATGTCGATGACCTACCAAATCGTGGCACTAAGTCAAAGACGACGAAGAAAGAGGATAAATAGATTTTACGCGAATTCGAGAAGAATCCCCGTCTATCGTTACGTAGTGGACAGGCAGTTTTATGTAGAAAGGGTTTGAAATTGTTATGTGATACGATAAGAAGACGATTATTGGCAAATAATGTGAAATTGAGAAGCACAATAAAGAAAGTGCTACTATCCGAGAAACATGTCACAAAAAGACTCGCTTGGGCGAATGAAAATTTGAACCGTGATTTGGACAATGTAATTTTTTCGGACGAAACTTCTTTTTGGGCACATACTTTTATAACCCATACCTGGTGTAACCACGCCAATAAACTCCTTCAGCGAACCGTTAAACACCCGGTAAGGGTGCATGTTTGGGGTTGCTTCTCGAAGCAGAGATTCGGTACTTTGCACGTATTCACTGACAATTTAAACGCTGCCAAAATGGTCAAAATCTATCAGAGAGCCTTATTACCATCTGCCCAGAGGTGGTTTATAAGAAATAATAAACATTGGCTACTGGAAGAGGATAATGACCCAAAACATCGAAGTCGACACTGTACAGCATGGAAAGAGGTAAATCACATCGATGTACTAGATTAGCCTTCACAGTCGACGGATGCAAATCCAATAGAAAATGTTTGGGCAATCATGAAGATCAAGCTCAGAGGAAAGAAGCACAACACGATCAAGAAGCTGATTCGTCAAATTCGATTGGTATGGAGGTCCTTATCTCGTGATTATGCGATTACATTAGTAGAAAGTATGCCTCGAAGATGTAAATTAATTATTGATAATGGCGGTGACTGGGCACCATATTAATAATAACGCATCTTAGTATACACCATAAAGAATTTGTGTATTTTTTTCGAACCCGATATCCGAAATAGTTTTCGAGTTTTGCCGGACACGCTCTTATCAAACAGAGTGTATATCTGGTGATATCTCGGGTGCTATTAGAGATAGCGAAATAAATCAAACTGCATTGTCTGCAGGAGGCCCTGGCGCATAAATCTGTGCCGCGGGATCGACCTCGGACCACCAGGGGCCGAGAAAACCACCGACACATGAGGCCGGACACTCAGGGTCGAGGAAAAATTCAATATATATCTGGTGATATCTCGGGTGCTCTTACAGATAGCGCACTAAACCAAAGTGAATTCTCTGCAGGAGGGCCTGGCGTATTAATCTGAGCAGCAGGAACGACCTCGGACCACCAGGCGCCGAGAAAATTACATATATTCGGAATCCGTTACCCAAGGTCATGTAAAAATCCAGCATATATCTGGTGACATCTCGGGTGCTCTTACAGATAGCGCACTAAACCAAAGTGAATTATCTATAGGAGGCCCTGGCGCATGAATCTGTGCAGCGGGATCGACCTCGGACCACCAGGGGCCGAGAAAATCTCCATCTTATGGGGCCGGACTGTCAGGGTCAGGGAAAAATCCAATATATATCTGGTGATATCTCGGGTGCTATTAGAGATAGCGCAATAAACGAAAGTGAATTATCTGCAGGAGGCCCTGGCGCATGAATCTGTGCAACGGGAACGACCTCGGACCACCAGGGGCCGAGAAAACCACAGTCTCATGGGGCCGGACACTCATGGTCAGGGGAAAATCCAATATATATCTGGTGATATCTCGGGTGCAATTAGAGATAGCGCAATAAATCAAAGTGCATTGTCTGTAGGAGGCCCTGGCGCATGAATCTGTGCAGCGGGAACGACCTCGGACCACCAGGGGCTGAGAAAACGACCGCCTCATGGGGCCGGCCACTCAGGGTCAGGGGAAAATCCAATATATATATGGTGATATCTCGGGTGCTATTAGAGATAGCGCAACAAACCAAAGTGAATTATCTGCAGGAGGGCCTGGCGTATTAATCTGAGCAGCAGGCACGACCTCGGACCACCAGGGGCCGAGAAAATTACAGATATTCGGAATCCGTCACCTAATGTCATGTAAAAATCCAGCATATATCTGGTGACATCTCGGGTGCTCTTACAGATAGCGCAATAAACCAAAGTGAATTATCTGCAGGGGGCCCTGGCGCATGAATCTGTGCAGCGGGAACGACCTCGGACCACCAGGGGCCGAGAAAACCACCGTCTCATGGGGCCGGACACTCAGGGTCAGGGGAAAATCCAATATGTATATGGTGATATCTCGGGTGCTATTAGAGATAGCGCAACAAACCAAAGTGAATTATCTGCAGGAGGCCCAGGCGCATGAATCTGTGCAGCGGGGACGACCTCGGACCACCAGGGCCGAGAAAACCACCGTCTCATGGGGCCGGACTGTCAGGGTCAGGGGAAAATCCAATATATATATGGTGATATCTCGGGTGCTATTACAGATAGCGCAATAAATCAAAGTTCATTGTCTGTAGGAGGCCCTGGCGCATGAATCTGTGCAGCGGGAACGACCTCGGACCACCAGGGGCCGAGAAAACCACCGTCTCATGGGGTCGGACTGTCAGGGTCAGGGAAAAATCCGATATATATCTGGTGATATTTCGGGTGCTATTAGAGATAGCGAAATAAATCAAAGTGCATTGTCTGCAGGAGGGCCTGGCGTATTAATCTGAGCAGCAGGAACGTCCTCGGACCACCAGGCGCCGAGCAAATTACAGATATTCGGAATGCGTCACCTAATTTCATGTAAAAATCCAGCGTATATCTGGTGACATCTCGGGTGCTCTTACAGATAGCGCACTAAACCAAAGTGAATTATCTGCAGGGGGCCCTGGCGCATGAATCTGTGCAGCGGGAACGACCTCGGACCACCTGGGGCCGAGAAAACCACCGTCTCATGGGGCCGGACACTCAGGGTCAGGGGAAAATCCAATATGTATATGGTGATATCTCGGGTGCTATTAGAGATAGTGCAATAAATCAAAGTGCATTGTCTGTAGGAGGCCCTGCGCATGAATCTGTGCAGCGGGAGCGACCTCGGACCAACCAGGGGCCGAGAAAATTACGGATATTCGGAATCCGTCACCCAAGGTCATGTAAAAATCCAGCATATATATGGTGATATCTCGGGTCCTATTACAGATAGCGCAATAAACCAAAGTGAATTGTCTGCAGGAAGCCTTGGCGCATGAATCTGTGCAGCGGAATCGACCTCGGACCACCAGGTGCCGAGAAAACCACCGCCTCATGGGGTCGGACTGTCAGGGTCAGGGAAAAATCCAATATATATGTGGTGATATCTCGGGTGCTATTAGAGATAGCGACATAAATCAAACTGTATTGTCTGTAGGAGGCCCTGGCGCATGAATCTATGCAGCGGGAACGACCTCGGACCACCAGGGGCCGAGAATACCACCGACACATGGGGCCGGACACTCAGGGTCGAGGAAAAATTCAATATATATCTGAGGATATCTCGGGTGCTCTTACAGATAGCCCACTAAACCAAAGTGAATTATCTGCAGGGGGCCCTGGCGCCTGAATCTGTGCAGCGGGATCGACCTCGGACCAACAGGGGCCGAGAAAATCACCGTCTCATGGGGCTGGATTGTCAGGGTCAGGGAAAAATCCAATGTATATCTGGTGACATCTCGGGTGCTATTAGAGATAGCGCAATAAAGCAAAGTGAATTATCTATAGGAGGCCCTGGCGCATGAATCTGTGCAGCGGGATCGACATCGGACAACCAGGGGCCGAGAAAATCTCCGTCTCATGCGGCCGGACTGTCAGGGTCAGGGAAAAATACAATATATATCAGGTGATATCTCGGGTGCTATTACTGATAGCGCAATAAAGCAAAGTGCATTGTCTGTAGGAGGCCCTGGCGCATGAATCTGTGCAGCGGGATCGAATTCGGACCACCAGGGGCCGAGAAAATCACTTTCTCATGAGGCCGGACTGTCAGGGTCAGGGAAAGGTGCAATATATATCTGGTGATATCTCGGGTGCTATTAGAGCTAGCGCAATAAATCAAACTGCATTGTCTGCAGGAGGCCCTAGCGCATGTATCTGTGCAGCGGGAACGACCTCGGACCTCCAGGGGCCGAGACAACCACCGTCTCATGGGGCCGGAAACTCGGGGTCAGGGGAAAATCCAATATATATCTGGTGATATCTCGGGTGCTATTAGAGATAGCGCAATAAATCAAAGTACATTGTCTGTAGGAGGCCCTGGCGCATGAATCTGTGCAGCGGGATCGACCTCGGACCAGCAGGGGCCGAGAAAATCTCCGTCTCATGCGGCCGGACTGTCAGGGTCAGGGAAAAATCCAATATACAGTCTGTTTGACAAGAGCGTGTACGGCAAAACTCTTACGTGCGATGTCTTAGGTAAGAAATTCCACTTCAAGCAGGTAACTTGAATGTTTCCCTAAGATGCTTTGTACAAAAAACCTTCAGTTGTTGATCGAGCTTATTCGTAAAACGACGCATTTCATTATGAGTGCCGCGTACGCATCACGTTACGAAGCAGTGTTTCTGTGTTCCCATCCTAAAGGACCAAAAATGTCATACACAGCGGCTGCTAAATACACGAAGAAATCGAAGACATTTGTTAGTAAGTGGGTGAAACGATATTTGGAGGTCAAAAATGTCGATGACCTACCAAATCGTGGCACTAAGTCAAAGACGACGAAGAAAGAGGATAAATTGATTTTACGCGAATTCGAGAAGAATCCCCGTCTATCGTTACGTAGTGGACAGGCAGTTTTATGTAGAAAGGGTTTGAAATTGTTAAGTGATACGATAAGAAGACGATTATTGGCAAATAATGTGAAATTGAGAAGCACAATAAAGAAAGTGCTACTATCCGAGAAACATGTCACAAAAAGACTCGCTTGGGCGAATGAAAATTTGAACCGTGATTTGGACAATGTAATTTTTTCGGACGAAACTTCTTTTTGGGCACATACTTTTATAACCCATACCTGGTGTAACCACGCCAATAAACTCCTTCAGCGAACCGTTAAACACCCGGTAAGGGTGCATGTTTGGGGTTGCTTCTCGAAGCAGAGATTCGGTACTTTGCACGTATTCACTGACAATTTAAACGCTGCCAAAATGGTCAAAATCTATCAGAGAGCCTTATTACCATCTGCCCAGAGGTGGTTTATAAGAAATAATAAACATTGGCTACTGGAAGAGGATAATGACCCAAAACATCGAAGTCGACACTGTACAGCCTGGAAAGAGGAAAATCACATCGATGTACTAGATTAGCCTTCACAGTCGACGGATGCAAATCCAATAGAAAATGTTTGGGCAATCATGAAGATCAAGCTCAGAGGAAAGAAGCACAACACGATCAAGAAGCTGATTCGTCAAATTCGATTGGTATGGAGGTCCTTATCTCGTGATTATGCGATTACATTAGTAGAAAGTATGCCTCGAAGATGTAAATTAATTATTGATAATGGCGGTGACTGGGCACCATATTAATAATAACGCATCTTAGTATACACCATAAAGAATTTGTGTATTTTTTTCGAACCCGATATCCGAAATAGTTTTCAAGTTTTGCCGGACACGCTCTTGTCAAACAGAGTGTATATCTGGTGATATCTCGGGTGCTATTAGAGATAGCGAAATAAATCAAACTGCATTGTCTGCAGGAGGCCCTGGCGCATAAATCTGTGCCGCGGGATCGACCTCGGACCACGAGGGGCCGAGAAAACCACCGACACATGAGGCCGGACACTCAGGGTCGAGGAAAAATTCAATATATATCTGGTGATATCTCGGGTGCTCTTACAGATAGCGCACTAAACCAAAGTGAATTATCTGCAGGGGGCCCTGGCGCATGAATCTGTGCAGCGGGATCGACCTCGGACCACCAGAGGCCGAGAAAATCACCGCCTCATGGGGCCGGATTGCCAGGGTCAGGGAAAAATCCAATATAGATCTGGTGATCTCGAGTGCTATTAGAGATAGCGCAATAAACCAAAGTGAATTATCTGCAGGAGGGCCTGGCGTATTAATCTGAGCAGCAGGAACGACCTCGGACCACCAGGCGCCTAGAAAATTACATATATTCGGAATCCGTTACCCAAGGTCATGTAAAAATCCAGCATATATCTGGTGACATCTCGGGTGCTCTTACAGATAGCACACTAAACCAAAGTGAATTATCTATAGGAGGCCCTGGCGCTTGAATCTGTGCAGCGGGATCGACCTCGGACCACCAGGGGCCGAGAAAATCTCCATCTCATGGGGCCGGACTGTCAGGGTCAGGGAAAAATCCAATATATATCTGGTGATATCTCGGGTGCTATTAGAGATAGCGAAATAAATCAAAGTGCATTGTCTGCAGGAGGCCCTGGCGCATAAATCTGTGCAGCGGGATCGACCTCGGACCACCAGGGGCCGAGAAAATCTCCATCTCATGGGGCCGGACTGTCAGGGTCAGGGAAAAATCCAATATATATCTGGTGATATCTCGGGTGCTATTAGAGATAGCGAAATAAATCAAAGTGCATTGTCTGCAGGAGGCCCTGGCGCATAAATCTGTGCCGCGGGAACGACCTCGGACCGCCAGGGGCCGAGAAAACCACCGTCTCATGGGGCCGGACACTCAGGGTCAGGGGAAAATCCAATATGTATATGGTGATATCTCGGGTGCTATTAGAGATAGCGCAACAAACCAAAGTGAATTATCTGCAGGAGGCCCAGGCGCATGAATCTGTGCAGCGGGAACGACCTCGGACCACCAGGGCCGAGAAAACCACCGTCTCATGGGGCCGGACTGTCAGGGTCAGGGGAAAATCCAAAATATATCTGGTGATATCTCGGGTGCTATTACAGATAGCGCAATAAATCAAAGTTCATTGTCTGTAGAAGGCCCTGGCGCATGAAACTGTGCAGCGGGAACGACCTCGGACCACCAGGGGCCGAGAAAACCATCCACACATGGGGCCGGACTGTCAGGGTCAAGGAAAAATCCAATATATATCTGGTGATATCTCGGGTGCTATTAGAGATAGCGCAATAAACCAAAGTGCATTGTCTGTAGGAGGCCCTGGCGCATGAATCTGTGCAGCGGGAACGACCTCGGAACACCAGGGACCGAGAAAACCACCGTCTCATTGGGCCGGATACTCAGGGTCAGTGAAAAATCCAATATATATGTGGTGATATCTCGGGTGCTCTTA
This sequence comes from Nomia melanderi, assembly GCF_051020985.1. Classification (NCBI taxonomy): domain Eukaryota; kingdom Metazoa; phylum Arthropoda; class Insecta; order Hymenoptera; family Halictidae; genus Nomia; species Nomia melanderi. The sequence continues at coordinate 256,711 of NW_027475144.1, forward strand.
CAGATAGCGCAATAAATCAAAGTGAATTATCTGCAGTAGGCCCTGGCGCATGAATCCGTGCAGCGGGAACGACCTCGGACCACCAGGGGCCGAGAAAACCACAGTCTCATGGGGCCGGACACTCAGGGTCAGGGGAAAATCCAATATAGATCTGGTGATATCTCGGGTGCTATTACAGATAGCGCAATAAATCTAAGTGCATTACCTGTAGGAGGCCCTGGCGCATGAATCTGTGCAGAGGGAACGACCTCGGACGACCAGGGACCGAGAAAACCACAGTCTCATGGGGCCGGACTCTCAGGGTCAGGGGAAAATCGAATATATATCTGGTGATATCTCGGGTGCTATTAGAGATAGCGCAATAAACCAAAGTGAATTATCTGCAGGAGGCCCTGGCGCATGAATCTGTGCACGCGGGAACGACCTCGGACCACCAGGGTCCGAGAAAACCACAGTCTCATGGGGCCGGACTCTCAGGGTCAGGGGAAAATCGAATATATATCTGGTGATATCTCGGGTGCTATTAGAGATAGCGCAATAAACCAAAGTGAATTATCTGCAGGAGGCCCTGGCGCATGAATCTGTGCACGCGGGAACGACCTCGGACCACCAGGGTCCGAGAAAACGACCGTCGCATGGGGCCGGACACTCAGGGTCAGTGAAAAATCCAATATATATCTGCTGATATCTCGGGTGCTATTACAGATAGCGCAATAAATCAAAGTGCATTGTCTGTAGGAGGCCCTGGCGCATGAATCTGTGCAGCGGGAACGACCTCGGACCACCAGGGGCCGAAAAAACCACAGTCTCATGGGGCCGGACACTCAGGGTCAGGGTAAAATGCAATATATATCTAGGTGATATCTCGGGTGCTATTACAGATAGCGCAATAAATCAAAGTGCATTGTCTGTAGGAGGCCCTGGCGCATGAATCTGTGCAGCGGGAACGACCTCGGACCACCAGGGGCCGAAAAAACCACAGTCTCATGGGGCCGGTCACTCAGGGTCAGGGGAAAATCCAATATATATCTGGTGATATCTCGGGTGATATTACAGATAGCGCAATAAATCAAAGTGCATTGTCTGTAGGAGGCCCTGGCGCATGAATCTGTGCAGCGGGTATGACCTCGGACCACCAGGGGCCGAGAAAACGACCGCCTCATGGGGCCGGACACTCAGGGTCAGTGAAAAATCCAATATATATCTGGTGATATCTCGGCTGCTATTACAGATAGCGCAATAAATCAAAGTGCATTACCTGTAGGAGGCCCTGGCGCATGAATCTCTGCAGCGGAAACGTCCTCGGACCTCCAGGGGCCGAGACAACGACCGTCTCATGGGGCCGGACACTCAGGGTCAGGGGAAAATCCAATATATATCTGGAGATATCTCGGGTGCTATTACAGATAGCGCAATAAATCAAAGTGCATTGTCTGTAGGAGGCCCTGGCGCATGAATCTGTGCAACGTGAACGACCTCGGACCACCAGGGGCCGAGAAAACCACAGTCTCATGGGGCCGGACACTCAGGGTCAGGGGAAAATCCAATATATATCTGGTGATATCTCGGGTGCTATTAGAGATAGCGCAATAAACCAAAGTGCATTGTCTGTAGGAGGCCCTGGCGCATGAATCTGTGCAGCGGGAACGACCTCGGACCAATAGGGGCCGAGAATACCACAGTCTCATGGGGCCGGACACTCAGGGTCAGGGGAAAATCCAATATAGATCTGGTGATATCTCGGGTGCTATTACAGATAGCGCAATAAACCAAAGTGAATTATCTGCAGGAGGCCCTGGCGCATGAATCTGTGCAACGGGAACGACCTCGGACCACCAGGGGCCGAGAAAACCACAGTCTCATGGGGCCGGACACTCAGGGTCAGGGGAAAATCCAATATATATCTGGTGATATCTCGGGTGCTATTAGAGATAGCGCAATAAACCAAAGTGCATTGTCTGTAGGAGGCCCTGGCGCATGAATCTGTGCAGCGGGAACGACCTCGGAACACCAGGAACCGAGAAAACCACCGTCTCATGGTGCCGGATACTCAGGGTCAGTGAAAAATCCAATATAGATCTGGTGATATCTCGGGTGCTATTACAGATAGCGCAATAAACCAAAGTGAATTATCTGCAGGAGGCCCTGGCGCATGAATCTGTGCAACGGGAACGACCTCGGACCACCAGGGGCCGAGAAAACCACAGTCTCATGGGGCCGGACACTCAGGGTCAGGGGAAAATCCAATATAGATCTGGTGATATCTCGGGTGCTATTACAGATAGCGCAATAAATCAAAGTGCATTACCTGTAGGAGGCCCTGGCGCATGAATCTGTGCAGCGGGAACGTCCTCGGACCTCCAGGGGCCGAGACAACGACCGTCTCATGGGGCCGGACACTCAGGGTCAGGGTAAAATCCAATATATATCTGGTGATATCTCGGGTGCTATTACAGATAGCGCAATAAATCAAAGTGCGTTGTCTGTAGGAGGCCCTGGCGCATGAATCTGTGCAGCGGGAACGACCTCGGACGACCAGGGGCCGAGAAAACCACAGTCTCATGGGGCCGGACACTCAGGGTCAGGGGAAAATCCAATATATATCTGGTGATATCTCGGGTGCTATTACAGATAGCGCAATAAACCAAAGTGAATTATCTGCAGGAGGCCCTGGCGCATGAATCTGTGCAACGGGAACGACGTCGGACCACCAGGGGCCGAGAAAACCACAGTCTCATGTGGCCGGACACTCAGGGTCAGTGGAAAATCCAATATATATCTGGTGATATCTCGGGTGCTATTACAGATAGCGCAATAAATCAAAGTGCATTGTCTGTAGGAGGCCCTGGCGCATGAATCTGTGCAGCGGGAAAGACCTCGGACCACCAGGGGCCGAGAAAAGCACAGTCTCATGGGGCCGGACACTCAGGGTCAGGGTAAAATCCAATATATATCTGGTGATATCTCGGGTGCTATTACAGATAGCGCAATAAACCAAAGTGCATTGTCTGTAGGAGGCCCTGGCGCATGAATCTGTGCAGCGGGATCGACCTGGGAACACCAGGGTCCGAGAAAACGACCGTCTCATGGGGCCGGACACTCAGCGTCAGTGAAAAATCCAATATATATCTGCTGATATCTCGGGTGCAATTACAGATAGCGCAATAAATCAAAGTGCATTGTCTGTAGGAGGCCCTGGCGCATGAATCTGGGCAGCGGGAACGACGTCGGACCACCAGGGGCCGAAAAAACCACAGTCTCATGGGGCCGGTCACTCAGGGTCAGGGGAAAATCCAATATATATCTGGAGATATCTCGGGTGCTATTACAGATAGCGCAATAAACCAAAGTGCATTGTCTGTAGGAGGCCCTGGCGCATGAATCTGTGCAGCGGGAACGACCTCGGAACACCAGGAACCGAGAAAACCACCGTCTCATGGGGCCGGATACTCAGGTTCAGTGAAAAATCCAATATATATGTGGTGATATCTCGGGTGCTATTACAGATAGCGCAATAAATCAAAGTGAATTATCTGCAGTAGGCCCTGGCGCATGAATCTGTGCAGCGGGAACGACCTCGGTCCACCAGGGGCCGAGAAAACCACAGTCTCATGGGGCCGGACACTCAGGGTCAGGGGAAAATCCAATATAGATCTGGTGATATCTCGGGTGCTATTACAGATAGCGCAATAAATCAAAGTGCATTACCTGTAGGAGGCCCTGACGCATGAATCTGTGCAGCGGGAACGACCTCGGACCACCAGGGGCCGAGAAAAGCACAGTCTCATGGGCCCGGACACTCAGGGTCAGTGAAAAATCCAATATATATCTGCTGATATCTCGGGTGCTATTACAGATAGCGCAATAAATCAAAGTGCATTGTCTGTAGGAGGCCCTGGCGCATGAAACTGTGCAGCGGGAACGACCTCGGACCACCAGGGGCCGAGAAAAGCACAGTCTCATGGGGCCGGACACTCAGGGTCAGGGTAAAATCCAATATATATCTGGTGATATCTCGGGTGCTATTAGAGATAGCGCAATAAACCAAAGTGAATTATCTGCAGGAGGCCCTGACGCATGAATCTGTGCAGCGGGAACGACCTCGGACCACCAGGGGCCGAAAAAACCACAGTCTCATGGGGCCGGTCACTCAGGGTCAGGGGAAAATCCAATATATATCTGGTGATATCTCGGGTGCTATTACAGATAGCGCAATAAATCAAAGTGCATTGTCTGTAGGAGTCCCTGGCGCATGAATCTGTGCAGCGGGAACGACCTCGGACCACCAGGGGCCGAAAAAACCACAGTCTCATGGGGCCGGTCACTCAGGGTCAGAGGAAAATCCAATGTATATCTGGTGATATCTCGGGTGCTATTACAGATAGCGCAATAAATCAAAGTGAATTATCTGCAGTAGGCCCTGGCGCCTGAATCTGTGCAGCGGGAACGACCTCGGACCACCAGGGGCCGAGAAAACCACAGTCTCATGGGGCCGGACACTCAGGGTCAGGGGAAAATCCAATATAGATCTGGTGATATCTCGGGTGCTATTACAGATAGCGCAATAAACCAAAGTGAATTATCTGCAGGAGGCCCTGGCGCATGAATCTGTGCAACGGGAACGACCTCGGACCACCAGGGGCCGAGAAAACCACAGTCTCATGGGGCCGGACACTCAGGGTCAGGGGAAAATCCAATATAGATCTGGTGATATCTCGGGTGCTATTACAGATAGCGCAATAAATCAAAGTGCATTACCTGTAGGAGGCCCTGGCGCATGAATCTGTGCAGCGGGAACGTCCTCGGAACTCCAGGGGCCGAGACAACGACCGTCTCATGCGGCCGGACACTCAGGGTCAGGGGAAAATCCAATATATATCTGGTGATATCTCGGGTGCTATTACAGATAGCGCAATAAATCAAAGTTCATTGTCTGTAGGAGGCCCTGGCGCATGAATCTGTGCAACGGGAACGACCTCGGACCACCAGGGGCCGAGAAAAGCACAGTCTCATGGGGCCGGACACTCAGGGTCAGGGGAAAATCCAATATATATCTGGTGATATCTCGGGTGCTATTAGAGATAGCGCAATAAACCAAAGTGCATTGTCTGTAGGAGGCCCTGGCGCATGAATCTGTGCAGCGGGAACGACCTCGGAACACCAGGGACCGAGAAAACCACCGTCTCATGGGGCCGGATACTCAGGGTCAGTGAAAAATCCAATATATATGTGGTGATATCTCGGGTGGTATTACAGATAGCGCAATAAATCAAAGTGCATTACCTGTAGGAGGCCCTGGCGCATGAATCTGTGCAGCGGGAACGTCCTCGGACCTCCAGGGGCCGAGACAACGACCGTCTCATGGGGCCGGACACTCAGGGTCAGGGTAAAATCCAATATATATCTGGTGATATCTCGGGTGCTATTACAGATAGCGCAATAAATCAAAGTGCATTGTCTGTAGGAGGCCCTGGCGCATGAATCTGTGCAGCGGGAACGACCTCGGACCACCAGGGGCCGAGAAAAGCACAGTCTCATGGGGCCGGACACTCAGGGTCAGGGTAAAATCCAATATATATCTGGTGATATCTCGGGTGCTATTAGAGATAGCGCAATAAACCAAAGTGAATTATCTGCAGGAGGCCCTGGCGCATGAATTTGTGCAGCGGGAACGACCTCGGACCACCAGGGGCCGAAAAAACCACAGTCTCATTGGGCCGGTCACTCAGGGTCTGGGGAAAATCCAATATATATCTGGTGATATCTCGGGTGCTATTACAGATAGCGCAATAAATCAAAGTGCATTGTCTGTAGGAGGCCCTGGCGCATGAATCTGTGCAACGGGAACGACCTCGGACCACCAGGGGCCGAGAAAACCACAGTCTCATGGGGCCGGACACTCAGGGACAGGGGAAAATCCAATATATATCTGGTGATATCTCGGGTGCTATTAGAGATAGCGCAATAAACCAAAGTGCATTGTCTGTAGGAGGCCCTGGCGCATGAATCTGTGCAGCGGGAACGACCTCGGAACACCAGGAACCGAGAAAACCACCGTCTCATGGTGCCGGATACTCAGGGTCAGTGAAAAATCCAATATAGATCTGGTGATATCTCGGGTGCTATTACAGATAGCGCAATAAACCAAAGTGAATTATCTGCAGGAGGCCCTGGCGCATGAATCTGTGCAACGGGAACGACCTCGGACCACCAGGGGCCGAGAAAACCACAGTCTCATGGGGCCGGACACTCAGGGTCAGGGGAAAATCCAATATAGATCTGGTGATATCTCGGGTTCTATTACAGATAGCGCAATAAATCAAAGTGCATTACCTGTAGGAGGCCCTGGCGCATGAATCTGTGCAGCGGGAACGTCCTCGGACCTCCAGGGGCCGAGACAACGACCGTCCCATGGGGCCGGACACTCAGGGTCAGGGTAAAATCCAATATATATCTGGTGATATCTCGGGTGCTATTACAGATAGCGCAATAAATCAAAGTGCGTTGTCTGTAGGAGGCCCTGGCGCATGAATCTGTGCAGCGGGAACGACCTCGGACGACCAGGGGCCGAGAAAACCACAGTCTCATGGGGCCGGACACTCAGGGTCAGGGGAAAATCCAATATATATCTGGTGATATCTCGGGTGCTATTACAGATAGCGCAATAAACCAAAGTGAATTATCTGCAGGAGGCCCTGGCGCATGAATCTGTGCAACGGGAACGACCTCGGACCACCAGGGGCCGAGAAAACCACAGTTTCATGTGGCCGGACACTCAGGGTCAGTGGAAAATCCAATATATATCTGGTGATATCTCGGGTGCTATTACAGATAGCGCAATAAATCAAAGTGCATTGTCTGTAGGAGGCCCTGGCGCATGAATCTGTGCAGCGGGAAAGACCTCGGACCACCAGGGGCCGAGAAAAGCACAGTCTCATGGGGCCGGACACTCAGGGTCAGGGTAAAATCCAATATATATCTGGTGATATCTCGGGTGCTATTACAGATAGCGCAATAAACCAAAGTGCATTGTCTGTAGGAGGCCCTGGCGCATGAATCTGTGCAGCGGGATCGACCTGGGAACACCAGGGTCCGAGAAAACGACCGTCTCATGGGGCCGGACACTCAGCGTCAGTGAAAAATCCAATATATATCTGCTGATATCTCGGGTGCAATTACAGATAGCGCAATAAATCAAAGTGCATTGTCTGTAGGAGGCCCTGGCGCATGAATCTGGGCAGCGGGAACGACGTCGGACCACCAGGGGCCGAAAAAACCACAGTCTCATGGGGCCGGTCACTCAGGGTCAGGGGAAAATCCAATATATATCTGGAGATATCTCGGGTGCTATTACAGATAGCGCAATAAACCAAAGTGCATTGTCTGTAGGAGGCCCTGGCGCATGAATCTGTGCAGCGGGAACGACCTCGGAACACCAGGAACCGAGAAAACCACCGTCTCATGGGGCCGGATACTCAGGTTCAGTGAAAAATCCAATATATATGTGGTGATATCTCGGGTGCTATTACAGATAGCGCAATAAATCAAAGTGAATTATCTGCAGTAGGCCCTGGCGCATGAATCTGTGCAGCGGGAACGACCTCGGTCCACCAGGGGCCGAGAAAACCACAGTCTCATGGGGCCGGACACTCAGGGTCAGGGGAAAATCCAATATAGATCTGGTGATATCTCGGGTGCTATTACAGATAGCGCAATAAATCAAAGTGCATTACCTGTAGGAGGCCCTGACGCATGAATCTGTGCAGCGGGAACGACCTCGGACCACCAGGGGCCGAGAAAAGCACAGTCTCATGGGCCCGGACACTCAGGGTCAGTGAAAAATCCAATATATATCTGCTGATATCTCGGGTGCTATAACAGATAGCGCAATAAATCAAAGTGCATTGTCTGTAGGAGGCCCTGGCGCATGAATCTGTGCAGCGGGAACGACCTCGGACCACCAGGGGCCGAGAAAAGCACAGTCTCATGGGGCCGGACACTCAGGGTCAGGGTAAAATCCAATATATATCTGGTGATATCTCGGGTGCTATTAGAGATAGCGCAATAAACCAAAGTGAATTATCTGCAGGAGGCCCTGACGCATGAATCTGTGCAGCGGGAACGACCTCGGACCACCAGGGGCCGAAAAAACCACAGTCTCATGGGGCCGGTCACTCAGGGTCAGGGGAAAATCCAATATATATCTGGTGATATCTCGGGTGCTATTACAGATAGCGCAATAAATCAAAGTGCATTGTCTGTAGGAGGCCCTGGCGCATGAATCTGTGCAGCGGGAACGACCTCGGACCACCAGGGGCCGAAAAAACCACAGTCTCATGGGGCCGGTCACTCAGGGTCAGAGGAAAATCCAATGTATATCTGGTGATATCTCGGGTGCTATTACAGATAGCGCAATAAATCAAAGTGAATTATCTGCAGTAGGCCCTGGCGCATGAATCTGTGCAGCGGGAACGACCTCGGACCACCAGGGGCCGAGAAAACCACAGTCTCATGGGGCCGGACACTCAGGGTCAGGGGAAAATCCAATATAGATCTGGTGATATCTCGGGTGCTATTACAGATAGCGCAATAAACCAAAGTGAATTATCTGCAGGAGGCCCTGGCGCATGAATCTGTGCAACGGGAACGACCTCGGACCACCAGGGGCCGAGAAAACCACAGTCTCATTGGGCCGGACACTCAGGGTCAGGGGAAAATCCAATATAGATCTGGTGATATCTCGGGTGCTATTACAGATAGCGCTATAAATCAAAGTTCATTGTCTGTAGGAGGCCCTGGCGCATGAATCTGTGCAACGGGAACGACCTCGGACCACCAGGGGCCGAGAAAAGCACAGTCTCATGGGGCCGGACACTCAGGGTCAGGGGAAAATCCAATATATATCTGGTGATATCTCGGGTGCTATTAGAGATAGCGCAATAAACCAAAGTGCATTGTCTGTAGGAGGCCCTGGCGCATGAATCTGTGCAGCGGGAACGACCTCGGAACACCAGGGACCGAGAAAACCACCGTCTCATGGGGCCGGATACTCAGGGTCAGTGAAAAATCCAATATATATGTGGTGATATCTCGGGTGGTATTACAGATAGCGCAATAAATCAAAGTGAATTATCTGCAGTAGGCCCTGGCGCATGAATCTGTGCAGCGGGAACGACCTCGGACCACCAGGGGCCGAGAAAACCACAGTCTCATGGGGCCGGACACTCAGGGTCAGGGGAAAATCCAATATAGATATGGTGATATCTCGGGTGCTATTACAGATAGCGCAATAAATCAAAGTGAATTATCTGAAGGAGGCCCTGGCGCATGAATCTGTGCAACGGGAACGACCTCGGGCCACCAGGGGCCGAGAAAACCACAGTCTCATGGGGCCGGAAACTCAGGGTCAGGGGAAAATCCAATAAAGATCTGGTGATATCTCGGGTGCTATTACAGGTAGCGCAATATATCAAAGTGCATTACATGTAGGAGGCCCTGGCTCATGAATCTGTGCAGCGGGAACGTCCTCGGACCTCCAGGGGCCGAGACAACGACCGTCTCATGGGGCCGGACACTCAGGGTCAGGGTAAAATCCAATATATATCTGGTGATATCTCGGGTGCTATTACAGATAGCGCAATAAATCAAAGTGCATTGTCTGTAGGAGGCCCTGGCGCATGAATCTGTGCAGCGGGAACGACCTCGGACCACCAGGGGCCGAGAAAAGCACAGTCTCATGGGGCCGGACACTCAGGGTCAGGGTAAAATCCAATATATATCTGGTGATATCTCGGGTGCTATTAGAGATAGCGCAATAAACCAAAGTGAATTATCTGCAGGAGGCCCTGGCGCATGAATCTGTGCAGCGGGAACGACCTCTGACCACCAGGGGCCGAAAAAACCACAGTCTCATGGGGCCGGTCACTCAGGGTCAGGGGAAAATCCAATATATATCTGGTGATATCTCGGGTGCTATTACAGATAGCGCAATAAATCAAAGTGCATTGTCTGTAGGAGGCCCTGGCGCATGAATCTGTGCAACGGGAACGCCCCCGGACCACCAGGGGCCGAGAAAACCACAGTCTCATGGGGCCGGACACTCAGGGTCAGGGGAAAATCCAATATATATCTGGTGATATCTCGGGTGCTATTAGAGATAGCGCAATAAACCAAAGTGAATTATCTGCAGGAGGCCCTGGCGCATGAATCTGTGCAGCGGGAACGACCTCGGAACACCAGGGACCGAGAAAACCACCGTCTCATGGGGCCGGACATTCAGGGTCAGTGAAAAATCCAATATATATGTGGTGATATCTCGGGTGCTATTACAGATAGCGCAATAAATCAAAGTGCATTGTCTGTAGGAGACCTTGGCGCATGAACCTGTGCAGCGGGAACGACCTCGGACTACCAGGGGCCGAGAAAACGACCGTCTCATGGGGCCGGACGCTCAGGGTCAGTGAAAAATCCAATATATATCTGGTGATATCTCGGGTGCTATTAGAGATAGCGCAATAAACCAAAGTGAATTATCTGCAGGAGGCCCTGGCGCATGAATCTGTGCAACGGGAACGACCTCGGACCACCAGGGGCCGAGAAAACCACAGTCTCATGGGGCCGGACACTCAGGGTCAGGGGAAAATCCAATATAGATCTGGTGATATCTCGGGTGCTACTTAGAGATAGCGCAATAAACCAAAGTGAATTATCTGCAGGACGCCCTGGCGCATGAATCTGTGCAACGGGAACGTCCTCGGACCTCCAGGGGCCGAGACAACGACCGTCTCATGGGGCCGGACACTCAGTGTCAGGGTAAAATCCAATATATATCTGGTGATATCTCGGGTGCTATTAGAGATAGCGCAATAAACCAAAGTGAATTATCTGCAGGAGGCCCTGGCGCATGAATCTGTGCAGCGGGAACGACCTCGGAACACCAGGGACCGAGAAAACCACCGTCTCATGGGGCCGGACATTCAGGGTCAGTGAAAAATCCAATATATATGTGGTGATATCTCGGGTGCTATTACAGATAGCGCAATAAATCAAAGTGCATTGTCTGTAGGAGACCTTGGCGCATGAACCTGTGCAGCGGGAACGACCTCGGACTACCAGGGGCCGAGAAAACGACCGTCTCATGGGGCCGGACGCTCAGGGTCAGTGAAAAATCCAATATATATCTGGTGATATCTCGGGTGCTATTAGAGATAGCGCAATAAACCAAAGTGAATTATCTGCAGGAGGCCCTGGCGCATGAATCTGTGCAACGGGAACGACCTCGGACCACCAGGGGCCGAGAAAACCACAGTCTCATGGGGCCGGACACTCAGGGTCAGGGGAAAATCCAATATAGATCTGGTGATATCTCGGGTGCTACTTAGAGATAGCGCAATAAACCAAAGTGAATTATCTGCAGGAGGCCCTGGCGCATGAATCTGTGCAACGGGAACGTCCTCGGACCTCCAGGGGCCGAGACAACGACCGTCTCATGGGGCCGGACACTCAGTGTCAGGGTAAAATCCAATATATATCTGGTGATATCTCGGGTGCTGTTACAGATAGCGCAATAAATCAAAGTGCATTGTCTGTAGGAGGCCCTGGCGCATGAATCTGTGCACCGGGAACGACCTCGGACCACCAGGGGCCGAGAAAAGCACAGTCTCATGGGGCCGGACACTCAGGGTCAGGGTAAAATCCAATATATATCTGGTGATATCTCGGGTGCTATTAGAGATAGCACAATAAACCAAAGTGAATTATCTGCAGGAGGCCCTGGCGCATGAATCTGTGCAGCGGGAACGACCTCGGACCACCAGGGGCCGAGAAAACGACCGTCTCATGGGGCCGGACACTCAGGGTCAGTGAAAAATCCAGTATATATCTGCTGATATCTCGGGTGCTATTACAGATAGCGCAATAAATCAAAGTGCATTGTCCGTAGGAGTCCCTGGCGCATGAATCTGTGCAGCGGGAACGACCTCGGACCACCAGGGGCCGAGAAAACCACAGTCTCATGGGGCCGGACACTCAGGGTCAGGGGAAAATCCAATATATATCTGGTGATATCTCGGGTGCTATTAGAGGTAGCGCAATAAACCAAAGTGAATGATCTGCAGGAGGCTCTGGCGCATGAATCTGTGCAGCGGGAACGACCTCGGACCACCAGGGGCCGAAAAAACCACAGTCTCATGGGGCCGGACACTCAGGGTCAGGGTAAAATCCAATATATATCTGGTGATATCTCGGGTGCTATTACAGATAGCGCAATAAATCAAAGTGCATTGTCTGTAGGAGGCCCTGGCGCATGAATCTGTGCAGCGGGAACGACCTCGGACCACCAGGGGCCGAGAAAACGACCGTCTCATGGGGCCGGACACTCAGGGTCAGTGAAAAATCCATTATATATCTGCTGATATCTCGGGTGCTATTACAGATAGCGCAATAAATCAAAGTGCATTGTCTGTAGGAGGCCCTGGCGCATGAATCTGTGCAGCGGGAACGACCTCGGACCACCAGGGGCCGAGAAAACCACAGTCTCATGGGGCCGGACACTCAGGGTCAGGGGAAAATCCAATATATATCTGGTGATATCTCGGGTGCTATTAGAGGTAGCGCAATAAACCAAAGTGAATTATCTGCAGGAGGCCCTGGCGCATGAATCTGTTCAGCGGGAACGACCTCGGACCCCCAGGGGCCGAGAAAACTACCGTCTCATGGGGCCGGTCACTCAGGATCAGTGAAAAATCCAATATATATCTGCTGATATCTCGGGTGCTATTACAGATAGCGCAATAAATCAAAGTGCATTGTATGTAGGAGGCCCTGGCGCATGAATCTGTGCAGCGGGAACGACCTCGGACCACCAGGGGCCGAAAAAACCGCAGTCTCATCGGGCCGGACACTCAGGGTCAGGGTAAAATCCAATATATATCTGGTGATATCTCGGGTGCTATTACAGATAGCGCAATAAATCAAAGTGCATTGTCTGTAGTAGGCCCTGGCGCTTGAATCTGTGCAGCGGGAACGACCTCGGACCACCAGGGGCCGAGAAAACGACCGCCTCATGGGGCCGGACACTCAGGGTCAGTGAAAAATCCAATATATATCTGGTGATATCTCGATTGCTATTACAGATAGCGCAATAAACCAAAGTGAATTATCTGCAGGAGGCCCTGGCGCATGAATCTGTGCAGCGGGAACGACCTCGGACCACCAGGGGCCGAGAAAACTACCGTCTCATGGGGCCGGTCACTCAGGATCAGTGAAAAATCCAATATATATCTGCTGATATCTCGGGTGCTATTAGAGATAGCGCAATAAACCAAAGTGAATTATCTGCAGGAGGCCCTGGCGCATGAATCTGTGCAGCGGGAACGACCTCGGACCACCAGGGGCCGAGAAAACGACCGTCTCATGGGGCCGGACACTCAGGGTCAGTGAAAAATCCAATATATATCTGCTGATATCTCGGGTGCTATTACAGATAGCGCAATAAATCAAAGTGCATTGTCTGTAGGAGGCCCTGGCGCATGAATCTGTGCAGCGGGAACGACCTCGGACCACCAGGGGCCGAGAAAACCACAGTCTCATGGGGCCGGACACTCAGGGTCAGGGGAAAATCCAATATATATCTGGTGATATCTCGGGTGCTATTAGAGGTAGCGCAATAAACCAAAGTGAATTATCTGCAGGAGGCCCTGGCGCATGAATCTGTTCAGCGGGAACGACCTCGGACCCCCAGGGGCCGAGAAAACTACCGTCTCATGGGGCCGGTCACTCAGGATCAGTGAAAAATCCAATATATATCTGCTGATATCTCGGGTGCTATTACAGATAGCGCAATAAATCAAAGTGCATTGTATGTAGGAGGCCCTGGCGCATGAATCTGTGCAGCGGGAACGACCTCGGACCACCAGGGGCCGAAAAAACCGCAGTCTCATCGGGCCGGACACTCAGGGTCAGGGTAAAATCCAATATATATCTGGTGATATCTCGGGTGCTATTACAGATAGCGCAATAAATCAAAGTGCATTGTCTGTAGTAGGCCCTGGCGCTTGAATCTGTGCAGCGGGAACGACCTCGGACCACCAGGGGCCGAGAAAACGACCGCCTCATGGGGCCGGACACTCAGGGTCAGTGAAAAATCCAATATATATCTGGTGATATCTCGATTGCTATTACAGATAGCGCAATAAACCAAAGTGAATTATCTGCAGGAGGCCCTGGCGCATGAATCTGTGCAGCGGGAACGACCTCGGACCACCAGGGGCCGAGAAAACTACCGTCTCATGGGGCCGGTCACTCAGGATCAGTGAAAAATCCAATATATATCTGCTGATATCTCGGGTGCTATTAGAGATAGCGCAATAAACCAAAGTGAATTATCTGCAGGAGGCCCTGGCGCATGAATCTGTGCAGCGGGAACGACCTCGGACCACCAGGGGCCGAGAAAACGACCGTCTCATGGGGCCGGACACTCAGGGTCAGTGAAAAATCCAATATATATCTGCTGATATCTCGGGTGCTATTACAGATAGCGCAATAAATCAAAGTGCATTGTCTGTAGGAGGCCCTGCCGCATGAATCTGTGCAGCGGGAACGACCTCGGACCTCCAGGGGCGAGACAACCACCTTCTCATGGGGCCGGACACTCAGGGTCAGGGAAAAATCCAATATATAGCTGGTGATATCTCGGGTGCTATTACAGATAGCGCTATAAATCAAAGTGCATTACCTGTAGGATGCCCTGGCGCATGAATCTGTGCAGCGGGGACGTCCTCGGACCTCCAGGGGCCGAGACAACGACCGTCTCATGGGGCCGGACACTCAGGGTCAGGGTAAAATCCAATATATATCTGGTGATATCTCGGGTGCTATTAGAGATAGCGCAATAAACCAAAGTGAATTGTCTGCAGGAGGCCCTGGCGCATGAATCTGTGCAGCGGGAACGACCTCGGACCACCAGGGGCCGAAAAAACCACAGTCTCATGGGGCCGGACACTCAGGGTCAGGGTAAAATCCAATATATATCTGGTGATATCTCGGGTGCTATTAGAGATAGCGCAATAAACCAAAGTGCATTGTCTGTAGGAGGCCCTGGCGCATGAATCTGTGCAGCGGGAACGACCTTGGAACACCAGGGACCGAGAAAACCACCGTCTCATGGGGCCGGACACTCAGGGTCAGTGAAAAATCCAATATATATGTGGTGATATCTCGGGTGCTATTACAGATAGCGCAATAAATCAATGTGCATTGTCTGTAGGAGACCCTGGCGCATGAACCTGTGCAGCGGGAACGACCTCGGACCACCAGGGGCCGAGAAAACCACAGTCTCATGGGGCCGGACACTCAGGGTCAGGGGAAAATCCAATATATATCTGGTAATATCTCGGGTGCTATTAGAGATAGCGCAATAAACCAAAGTGAATTATCTGCAGGAGGCCAGGCGCATGAATCTGTGCAGCGGGAACGACCTCGGACCACCAGGGGCCGAGAAAACTACCGTCTCATGGGGCCGGTCACTCAGGATCAGTGAAAAATCCAATATATATCTGCTGATATCTCGGGTGCTATTACAGATAGCGCAATAAATCAAAGTGCATTGTATGTAGTTGGCCCTGGCGCATGAATCTGTGCAGCGGGAACGACCTCGGACCACCAGGGGCCGAAAAAACCGCAGTCTCATCGGGCCGGACACTCAGGGTCAGGGTAAAATCCAATATATATCTGGTGATATCTCGGGTGCTATTACAGATAGCGCAATAAATCAAAGTGCATTGTCTGTAGGAGGCCCTGGCGCATGAATCTGTGCAGCGGGAACGACCTCGGACCACCAGGGGCCGAGAAAACCACAGTCTCATGGGGCCGGACACTCAGGGTCAGGGGAAAATCCAATATATATCTGGTGATATCTCGGGTGCTATTAGAGATAGCGCAATAAACCAAAGTGAATTGTCTGCAGGAGGCCCTGGCGCATGAATCTGTGCTGCGGGAACGACCTCGGACCACCAGGGGCCGAAAAAACCACAGTCTCATGGGGCCGGAAACTCAGGGTCAGGGTAAAATCCAATATATATCTGGTGATATCTCGGGTGCTATTACAGATAGCGCAATAAATCAAAGTGCATTGTCTGTAGGAGGCCCTGGCGCATGAATCTGTGCAGCGGGAACGACCTCGGACCACCAGGGGCCGAGAAAACCACCTTCTCATGGGGCCGGACACTCAGGGTCAGGGAAAAATCCAATATATATCTGGTGATATTTCGGCTGCTATTACAGATAGCGCAATAAATCAAAGTGCATTACCTGTAGGAGGCCCTGGCGCATGAATCTGTGCAGCGGGAACGTCCTCAGACCTCCAGGGGCCGAGACAACGACCGTCTCATGGGGCCGGACACTCAGGGTCAGGGTAAAATCCAATATATATCTGGTGATATCTCGGGTGCTATTAGAGATAGCGCAATAAACCAAAGTGAATTGTCTGCAGGAGGCCCTGGCGCATGAATCTGTGCTGCGGGAACGACCTCGGACCTCCAGGGGCCGAAAAAACCACAGTCTCATGGGGCCGGAAACTCAGGGTCAGGGTAAAATCCAATATATATCTGGTGATATCTCGGGTGCTATTACAGATAGCGCAATAAATCACAGTGCATTGTCTGTAGGAGGCCCTGGCGCATGAATCTGTGCAGCGGGAACGACCTCGGACCACCAGGGGCCGAGAAAACTACAGTCTCATGGGGCCGGACACTCAGGGTCAGGGGAAAATCCAATATATATCTGGTGATATCTCGGGTGTTATTAGAGATAGCGCAATAAACCAAAGTGCATTGTCTGTAGGAGGCCCTGGCGCATGAATCTGTGCAGCGGGAACGACCTCGGAACACCAGGGACCGAGAAAACCACCGTCTCATGGGGCCGTACACGCAGTGTCAGTGAAAAATCCAATATATATGTGGTGATATCTCGGGTGCTATTACAGATAGCGCAATAAATCAATGTGCATTGTCTGTAGGAGACCCTGGCGCATGAACCTGTGCAGCGGGAACGACCTCGGACCACCAGGGTCCGAGAAAACGACCGACTCATGGGGCCGGACACTCAGGGTCAGTGAAAAATCCAATATATATCTGGTGATATCTCGGGTGCTATTACAGATAGCGCAATAAAGCAAAGTGCATTGTCTGTAGGGGGCCCTGGCGCATGAATCTGTGCAGCGGGAACGACCTCGGACCGCCAGGGGCCGAAAAAACCACAGTCTCATGGGGCCGGACACTCAGGGTCAGGGTAAAATGCAATATATATCTGGTGATATCTCGGGTGCTATTACAGATAGCGCAATAAATCAAAGAGCATTGTCTGTAGGAGGCCCTGGCGCATGAATCTGTGCAGCGGGAACGACCTTGGAACACCAGGGACCGAGAAAACAACCGTCTCATGGGGCCGGACACTCAGGGTCAGTGAAAAATCCAATATATATGTGGTGATATCTCGGGTGCTATTACAGATAGCGCAATAAATCAATGTGCACTGTCTGTAGGAGACCCTGGCGCATGAACCTGTGCAGCGGGAACGACCTCGGACCACCAGGGGCCGAAAAAACCGCAGTCTCATGGGGCCGGACACTCAGGGTCAGGGTAAAATCCAATATATATCTGGTGATATCTCGGGTGCTATTACAGATAGCGCAATAAATCAAAGTGCATTGTCTGTAGTAGGCACTGGCGCATGAATCTGTGCAGCGGGAACGACTTCGGACCACCAGGGGCCGAGAAAACGACCGCCTCATGGGGCCGGACACTCAGGGTCAGTGAAAAATCCAATCTATATCTGGTGATATCTCGATTGCTATTACAGATAGCGCAATAAATCAAAGTACATTGTCTGTAGGAGGCCCTGGCGCATGAATCTGTGCAGCGGGAACGACCTCGGACCTCCAGGGGCGAGACAACCACCTTCTCATGGGGCCGGACACTCAGGGTCAGGGAAAAATCCAATATATATCTGGTGATATCTCGGCTGCTATTACAGATAGCGCAATAAATCAAAGTGCATTACCTGTAGGAGGCCCTGGCGCATGAATCTGTGCAGCGGGAACGTCCTCGGACCTCCAGGGGCCGAGACAACGACCGTCTCATGGGGCCGGACACTCAGGGTCAGGGTAAAATCCAATATATATCTGCTGACATCTCGGGTGCTATTACAGATAGCGCAATAAATCAAAGTGCACTGTCTGTAGGAGGCCCTGGCGCATGAATCTGTGCAGCGGGAACGACCTTGGACCACCAGGGGCCGAAAAAACCACAGTCTCATGAGGCCGGACACTCAGGGTCAGGGTAAAATCCAATATATATCTGGTGATATCTCGGGTGCTATTACAGATAGCGCAATAAATCAAAGTGCATTGTCTGTAGGAGGCCCTGGCGCATGAATCTGTGCAGCGGGAACGACCTCGGACCACCAGGGGCCGAGAAAACCACAGTCTCATGGGGCCGGACACTCAGGGTCAGGGGAAAATCCAATATATATCTGGTGATATCTCGGGTGCTATTAGAGATAGCGCAATAAACCAAAGTGAATTGTCTGCAGGAGGCCCTGGCGCATGAATCTGTGCTGCGGGAACGACCTCGGACCTCCAGGGGCCGAAAAAACCACAGTCTCATGGGGCCGGAAACTCAGGGTCAGGGTAAAATCCAATATATATCTGGTGATATCTCGGGTGCTATTACAGATAGCGCAATAAATCAAAGTGCATTGTCTGTAGGAGGCCCTGGCGCATGAATCTGTGCAGCGGGAACGACCTCGGACCACCAGGGGCCGAGAAAACCACAGTCTCATGGGGCCGGACACTCAGGGTCAGGGGAAAATCCAATATATATATGGTGATATCTCGGGTGTTATTAGAGATAGCGCAATAAACCAAAGTGAATTGTCTGCAGGAGGCCCTGGCGCATGAATCTGTGCAGCGGGAACGACCTCGGACCTCCAGGGATGAGACAACCACCTTCTCATGGGGCCGGACTCTCAGGGTCAGGGAAAAATCCAATATATATCTGGTGATATCTCGGGTGCCATTACAGATAGCGCAATAAATCAAAGTGCATTACCTGTAGGAGGCCCTGGCGCATGAATCTGTGCAGCGGGAACGTCCTCGGACCTCCAGGGGCCGAGACAACGACCGTCTCATGGGGCCGGACACTCAAGGTCAGGGTAAAATCCAATATATATCTGGGGATATCTCGGGTGCTATTAGAGATAGCGCAATAAACCAAAGTGAATTGTCTGCAGGAAGCCCTGGCGCATGAATCTGTGCAGCGGGAAAGACATCGGACCACCAGGGGCCGAGAAAACCACAGTCTCATGGGGCCGGACACTCAGGGTCAGGGGAAAATCCAATATATATCTGGTGATATCTCGGCTGCTATTAGAGATAGCGCAATAAACCAAAGTGAATTATCTGCAGGAGGCCCTGGCGCATGAATCTGTGCAGCGGGAACGACCTCGGAACACCAGGGACCGAGAAAACCACCGTCTCATGGGGCCGGACACTCAGTGTCAGTGAAAAATCCAATATATATCTGGTGATATCTCGATTGCTATTACAGATAGCGCAATAAATCAAAGTACATTGTCTGTAGGAGGCCCTGGCGCATGAATCTGTGCAGCGGGAACGACCTCGGACCTCCAGGGGCGAGACAACCACCTTCTCATGGGGCCGGACACTCAGGGTCAGGGAAAAATCCAATATATATCTGGTGATATCTCGGCTGCTATTACAGATAGCGCAATAAATCAAAGTGCATTACCTGTAGGAGGCCCTGGCGCATGAATCTGTGCAGCGGGAACGTCCTCGGACCTCCAGGGGCCGAGACAACGACCGTCTCATGGGGCCGGACACTCAGGGTCAGGGTAAAATCCAATATATATCTGCTGATATCTCGGGTGCTATTACAGATAGCGCAATAAATCAAAGTGCATTGTCTGTAGGAGGCCCTGGCGCATGAATCTGTGCAGCGGGAACGACCTCGGACCACCAGGGGCCGAAAAAACCACAGTCACATGGGGCCGGACACTCAGGGTAAGGGGAAAATCCAATATATATCTGGTGATATCTCGGGTGCTATTAGTGATAGCGCAATAAACCAAAGTGATTTGTCTGCAAGAGGCCCTGGTGCATGAATCTGTGCAGCGGGAACGTCCTCGGATCACCAGGGGCCGAGAAAACCACCATCTCATGGGGCCGGACACTCAGGGTCAGGGGAAAATCCAATATATATCTGGTGATATCTCGGGTGCTATTAGTGATAGCGCAATAAACCAAAGTGAATTATCTGCAGGAGGCCCTGGCGCATGAATCTGTGCAGCGGGAACGACCTCGGACCACCAGGGGCCGAGAAAACTACAGTCTCGTGCGGCCGGACACTCAGGGTCTGGGGAAAATGCAATATATATCTGGTGATATCTCGGGTTCTATTACAGATAGCGAAATAAATCATAGTGCATTGTCTGTAGGAGGCCCTGGCGCGTGAATCTGTGCAGCGGGAACGACCTCGGACCACCAGGGGCCGAGAAAATCGCAGTCACATGGGGCCGGACACTCAGGGTCAGGGAAAAATCCAATACATATCTGGTGATATCTCGGGCGCTATTAGAGATAGCGCAATAAACCAAAGTGAATTATCTGCAGGAGGCCCTGGCGCATGAATCTGTGCAGCGGGAACGACCTCGGTCCACCAGGGGCCGAGAAAACCACCGTCTCATGGGGCTGGACACTCAGGGTGAGGGAAATATCCAATATATATCTGGTGATATCTCGGGTGCTATTACAGATAGCGCAATAAATCAAAGTGCATTGTCAGTAGGAGGCCGTGGCGCATGAATCTGGGCAGCGGGAACGACCTCTGACCACCAGGGGCCGAGAAGACCACCGTCTCATGGGGCCGGCCACTCAGGGTCAGGGGAAAATCCAATATATATCTGGTGATATCTCGGGTGCTATTAGAGATAGCGCAATAAGCCAAAGGGAATTATCTGCAGGACGCCCTGGCGCATGCATCTGTGCAGCGGGAACGACCTAGGACCACCAGGGGCCGAGAAAACCACCGTCTCATGGGGCCGGACACTCAGGGTAAGGGAAAAATCCAATATATATCTGGTGATATCTCGGGTGCTATTAGAGATAGCGCAATAAACGAAACTGAATTATCTGCAGGAGGCCCTGGCGCATGAATCTGTGCAGCGGGAACGACCTCGGACCACCAGGGGCCGAGAAAACCACCGTCTCATGGGGCCGGACACTCAGGGTCAGGGAAAAATCTAATATATATCTGGTGATATCTCGGGTGCTATTAGAGATAGCGCAATAAACCAAAGTGAATTATCTGCAGGAGGCCCTGGCGCATGAATCTGTGCAGCGGGAACGACCTCGGACCACCAGGGGCCGAAAAAACCACAGTCACATGGGGCCGGACACTCAGGGTCAGGGGAAAATCCAATATATATCTGGTGATATCTCGGGTGCTATTAGTGATAGCGCAATAAACCAAAGTGATTTGTCTGCAAGAGGCCCTGGTGCATGAATCTGTGCAGCGGGAACGTCCTCGGATCACCAGGGGCCGAGAAAACCACCATCTCATGGGGCCGGACACTCAGGGTCAGGGGAAAATCCAATATATATCTGGTGATATCTCGGGTGCTATTAGTGATAGCGCAATAAACCAAAGTGAATTATCTGCAGGAGGCCCTGGCGCATGAATCTGTGCAGCGGGAACGACCTCGGAACACCAGGGGCCGAGAAAACTACAGTCTCATGCGGCCGGACACTCAGGGTCTGGGGAAAATGCAATATATATCTGGTGATATCTCGGGTTCTATTACAGATAGCGAAATAAATCAAAGTGCATTGTCTGTAGGAGGCCCTGGCGCATGAATCTGTGCAGCGGGATCGACCTCGGACCACCAGGGGCCGAGAAAACCACCGTCTCATGGGGCCGGACACACAGGGTCAGGGCAAAATCCAATATATATCTGGTGATATCTCGGGTGCTATTAGAGATAGCGCAATAAACCAAAGTGTATTATCTGCAGGAGGCCCTGGCGCATGAATGTGTGCAGCGGGAACGACCTCGGACCACCAGGGGCCGAGAAAATCGCAGTCACATGGGGCCGGACACTCAGGGTCAGGGAAAAATCCAATACATATCTGGTGATATCTCGGGCGCTATTAGAGATAGCGCAATAAACCAAAGTGAATTATCTGCAGGAGGCCCTGGCGCATGAATCTGTGCAGCGGGAACGACCTCGGTCCACCAGGGGCCGAGAAAACCACCGTCTCATGGGGCTGGACACTCAGGGTGAGGGAAATATCCAATATATATCTGGTGATATCTCGGGTGCTATTACAGATAGCGCAATAAATCAAAGTGCATTGTCAGTAGGAGGCCGTGGCGCATGAATCTGGGCAGCGGGAACGACCTCTGACCACCAGGGGCCGAGAAGACCACCGTCTCATGGGGCCGGCCACTCAGGGTCAGGGGAAAATCCAATATACATCTGGTGATATCTCGGGTGCTATTAGAGATAGCGCAATAAGCAAAAGGGAATTATCTGCAGGAAGCCCTGTCGCATGCATCTGTGCAGCGGGAACGACCTAGGACCACCAGGGGCCGAGAAAACCACCGTCTCATGGGGCCGGACACTCAGGGTAAGGGAAAAATCCAATATATATCTGGTGATATCTCGGGTGCTATTAGAGATAGCGCAATAAACGAAACTGAATTATCTGCAGGAGGCCCTGTCGCATGAATCTGTGCAGCGGGAACGACCTCGGACCACCAGGGGCCGAGAAAACCACCGTCTCATGGGGCCGGACACTCAGGGTCAGGGAAAAATCTAATATATATCTGGTGATATCTCGGGTGCTATTAGAGATAGCGCAATAAACCAAAGTGAATTATCTGCAGGAGGCCCTGGCGCATGAATCTGTGCAACGGGAACGACCTCGGACCACCAGGGGCCGAGAAAATTACAGTCTCATGGGGCCGGACACTCAGGGTCAGTGAAAAATCCAATATATATCTGGTGATATCTCGGGTGCTATTACAGATAGCGCAATAAACCAACGCGCATTGTCTGTAGGAGGCCATGGCGCATGAATCTGTGCAGCGGGAACGACCTCGGACCACCAGGCGCCGAGAAAACCACAGTCTCATGGGGCCGGACACTCAGGGTCAGTGAAAAATCCAATATATATCTGGTGATATCTCGATTGCTATTACAGATATCGCAATAAATCAAAGTACATTGTCTGTAGGACGCCCTGGCGCATGAATCTGTGCAGCGGGAATGACCTCGGACCTCCAGGGGCGAGACAACCACCTTCTCATGGGGCCGGACACTCAGGGTCAGGGAAAAATCCAATATATATCTAGTGATATCTAGGGTGCTATTAGAGATACCGCAATAAATCAAAGTGCATTGTCTGTAGGAGGCCCTGGCGAATGAATCTGTGCTGCAGGAACGACCTCGGACCACCAGGGGCCGAGAAAATTAGTGATATTCGGAATCCGTCACCCAAGGTCATGTAAAAATGCAGCATATATCTGGTGATATCTCGGGTGCTATTACAGATAGCGCAATAAATCAAAGTGCATTGTCTGTAGGAGGCCCTGGCGCATGTATCTGTGCAGCCGGAACGACCTCGGACCACCAGGGGCCGAGAAAATTGGTGATATTCGGAATCCGTCACCCAAGGTCATGTAAAAATGCAGCATATATCTGGTGATATCTCGGGTGCTATTACAGATAGCGCAATAAATCAAAGCGCATTGTCTGTAGGTGGCCCTGGCGCAAGAATCTGTGCAGCGGAAACGACCTCGGACCACCAGGGGCCGAGAAAACCACCATCTCATGGGGCCGGACACTCAGGGTCAGGGGAAAATCCAATATATATCTGGTGATATCTCGGGTGCTATTAGTGATAGCGCAATAAACCAAAGTGAATTATCTGCAGGAGGCCCTGGCGCATGAATCTGTGCAGCGGGAACGACCTCGGACCACCAGGGGCCGAGAAAACTACAGTCTCGTGCGGCCGGACACTCAGGGTCTGGGGAAAATGCAATATATATCTGGTGATATCTCGGGTTCTATTACAGATAGCGAAATAAATCATAGTGCATTGTCTGTAGGAGGCCCTGGCGCATGAATCTGTGCAGCGGGAACGACCTCGGACCACCAGGGGCCGAGAAAATCGCAGTCACATGGGGCCGGACACTCAGGGTCAGGGAAAAATCCAATACATATCTGGTGATATCTCGGGCGCTATTAGAGATAGCGCAATAAACCAAAGTGAATTATCTGCAGGAGGCCCTGGCGCATGAATCTGTGCAGCGGGAACGACCTCGGTCCACCAGGGGCCGAGAAAACCACCGTCTCATGGGGCTGGACACTCAGGGTGAGGGAAATATCCAATATATATCTGGTGATATCTCGGGTGCTATTACAGATAGCGCAATAAATCAAAGTGCATTGTCAGTAGGAGGCCGTGGCGCATGAATCTGGGCAGCGGGAACGACCTCTGACCACCAGGGGCCGAGAAGACCACCGTCTCATGGGGCCGGCCACTCAGGGTCAGGGGAAAATCCAATATATATCTGGTGATATCTCGGGTGCTATTAGAGATAGCGCAATAAGCCAAAGGGAATTATCTGCAGGACGCCCTGGCGCATGCATCTGTGCAGCGGGAACGACCTAGGACCACCAGGGGCCGAGAAAACCACCGTCTCATGGGGCCGGACACTCAGGGTAAGGGAAAAATCCAATATATATCTGGTGATATCTCGGGTGCTATTAGAGATAGCGCAATAAACGAAACTGAATTATCTGCAGGAGGCCCTGGCGCATGAATCTGTGCAGCGGGAACGACCTCGGACCACCAGGGGCCGAGAAAACCACCGTCTCATGGGGCCGGACACTCAGGGTCAGGGAAAAATCTAATATATATCTGGTGATATCTCGGGTGCTATTAGAGATAGCGCAATAAACCAAAGTGAATTATCTGCAGGAGGCCCTGGCGCATGAATCTGTGCAGCGGGAACGACCTCGGACCACCAGGGGCCGAAAAAACCACAGTCACATGGGGCCGGACACTCAGGGTCAGGGGAAAATCCAATATATATCTGGTGATATCTCGGGTGCTATTAGTGATAGCGCAATAAACCAAAGTGATTTGTCTGCAAGAGGCCCTGGTGCATGAATCTGTGCAGCGGGAACGTCCTCGGATCACCAGGGGCCGAGAAAACCACCATCTCATGGGGCCGGACACTCAGGGTCAGGGGAAAATCCAATATATATCTGGTGATATCTCGGGTGCTATTAGTGATAGCGCAATAAACCAAAGTGAATTATCTGCAGGAGGCCCTGGCGCATGAATCTGTGCAGCGGGAACGACCTCGGAACACCAGGGGCCGAGAAAACTACAGTCTCATGCGGCCGGACACTCAGGGTCTGGGGAAAATGCAATATATATCTGGTGATATCTCGGGTTCTATTACAGATAGCGAAATAAATCAAAGTGCATTGTCTGTAGGAGGCCCTGGCGCATGAATCTGTGCAGCGGGATCGACCTCGGACCACCAGGGGCCGAGAAAACCACCGTCTCATGGGGCCGGACACACAGGGTCAGGGCAAAATCCAATATATATCTGGTGATATCTCGGGTGCTATTAGAGATAGCGCAATAAACCAAAGTGTATTATCTGCAGGAGGCCCTGGCGCATGAATGTGTGCAGCGGGAACGACCTCGGACCACCAGGGGCCGAGAAAATCGCAGTCACATGGGGCCGGACACTCAGGGTCAGGGAAAAATCCAATACATATCTGGTGATATCTCGGGCGCTATTAGAGATAGCGCAATAAACCAAAGTGAATTATCTGCAGGAGGCCCTGGCGCATGAATCTGTGCAGCGGGAACGACCTCGGAACACCAGGGACCGAGAAAACCACCGTCTCATGGGGCCGGACACTCAGTGTCAGTGAAAAATCCAATATATATCTGGTGATATCTCGATTGCTATTACAGATAGCGCAATAAATCAAAGTACATTGTCTGTAGGAGGCCCTGGCGCATGAATCTGTGCAGCGGGAACGACCTCGGACCTCCAGGGGCGAGACAACCACCTTCTCATGGGGCCGGACACTCAGGGTCAGGGAAAAATCCAATATATATCTGGTGATATCTCGGCTGCTATTACAGATAGCGCAATAAATCAAAGTGCATTACCTGTAGGAGGCCCTGGCGCATGAATCTGTGCAGCGGGAACGTCCTCGGACCTCCAGGGGCCGAGACAACGACCGTCTCATGGGGCCGGACACTCAGGGTCAGGGTAAAATCCAATATATATCTGCTGATATCTCGGGTGCTATTACAGATAGCGCAATAAATCAAAGTGCATTGTCTGTAGGAGGCCCTGGCGCATGAATCTGTGCAGCGGGAACGACCTCGGACCACCAGGGGCCGAAAAAACCACAGTCACATGGGGCCGGACACTCAGGGTAAGGGGAAAATGCAATATATATCTGGTGATATCTCGGGTTCTATTACAGATAGCGAAATAAATCATAGTGCATTGTCTGTAGGAGGCCCTGGCGCGTGAATCTGTGCAGCGGGAACGACCTCGGACCACCAGGGGCCGAGAAAATCGCAGTCACATGGGGCCGGACACTCAGGGTCAGGGAAAAATCCAATACATATCTGGTGATATCTCGGGCGCTATTAGAGATAGCGCAATAAACCAAAGTGAATTATCTGCAGGAGGCCCTGGCGCATGAATCTGTGCAGCGGGAACGACCTCGGTCCACCAGGGGCCGAGAAAACCACCGTCTCATGGGGCTGGACACTCAGGGTGAGGGAAATATCCAATATATATCTGGTGATATCTCGGGTGCTATTACAGATAGCGCAATAAATCAAAGTGCATTGTCAGTAGGAGGCCGTGGCGCATGAATCTGGGCAGCGGGAACGACCTCTGACCACCAGGGGCCGAGAAGACCACCGTCTCATGGGGCCGGCCACTCAGGGTCAGGGGAAAATCCAATATATATCTGGTGATATCTCGGGTGCTATTAGAGATAGCGCAATAAGCCAAAGGGAATTATCTGCAGGACGCCCTGGCGCATGCATCTGTGCAGCGGGAACGACCTAGGACCACCAGGGGCCGAGAAAACCACCGTCTCATGGGGCCGGACACTCAGGGTAAGGGAAAAATCCAATATATATCTGGTGATATCTCGGGTGCTATTAGAGATAGCGCAATAAACGAAACTGAATTATCTGCAGGAGGCCCTGGCGCATGAATCTGTGCAGCGGGAACGACCTCGGACCACCAGGGGCCGAGAAAACCACCGTCTCATGGGGCCGGACACTCAGGGTCAGGGAAAAATCTAATATATATCTGGTGATATCTCGGGTGCTATTAGAGATAGCGCAATAAACCAAAGTGAATTATCTGCAGGAGGCCCTGGCGCATGAATCTGTGCAGCGGGAAC
The DNA here is from genome assembly GCF_051020985.1 of Nomia melanderi. NCBI lineage: Eukaryota > Metazoa > Arthropoda > Insecta > Hymenoptera > Halictidae > Nomia > Nomia melanderi. The sequence goes on from NW_027475144.1 coordinate 284,254, forward strand.
GACCTCGGACCACCAGGGGCCGAAAAAACCACAGTCACATGGGGCCGGACACTCAGGGTCAGGGGAAAATCCAATATATATCTGGTGATATCTCGGGTGCTATTAGTGATAGCGCAATAAACCAAAGTGATTTGTCTGCAAGAGGCCCTGGTGCATGAATCTGTGCAGCGGGAACGTCCTCGGATCACCAGGGGCCGAGAAAACCACCATCTCATGGGGCCGGACACTCAGGGTCAGGGGAAAATCCAATATATATCTGGTGATATCTCGGGTGCTATTAGTGATAGCGCAATAAACCAAAGTGAATTATCTGCAGGAGGCCCTGGCGCATGAATCTGTGCAGCGGGAACGACCTCGGAACACCAGGGGCCGAGAAAACTACAGTCTCATGCGGCCGGACACTCAGGGTCTGGGGAAAATGCAATATATATCTGGTGATATCTCGGGTTCTATTACAGATAGCGAAATAAATCAAAGTGCATTGTCTGTAGGAGGCCCTGGCGCATGAATCTGTGCAGCGGGATCGACCTCGGACCACCAGGGGCCGAGAAAACCACCGTCTCATGGGGCCGGACACACAGGGTCAGGGCAAAATCCAATATATATCTGGTGATATCTCGGGTGCTATTAGAGATAGCGCAATAAACCAAAGTGTATTATCTGCAGGAGGCCCTGGCGCATGAATGTGTGCAGCGGGAACGACCTCGGACCACCAGGGGCCGAGAAAATCGCAGTCACATGGGGCCGGACACTCAGGGTCAGGGAAAAATCCAATACATATCTGGTGATATCTCGGGCGCTATTAGAGATAGCGCAATAAACCAAAGTGAATTATCTGCAGGAGGCCCTGGCGCATGAATCTGTGCAGCGGGAACGACCTCGGTCCACCAGGGGCCGAGAAAACCACCGTCTCATGGGGCTGGACACTCAGGGTGAGGGAAATATCCAATATATATCTGGTGATATCTCGGGTGCTATTACAGATAGCGCAATAAATCAAAGTGCATTGTCAGTAGGAGGCCGTGGCGCATGAATCTGGGCAGCGGGAACGACCTCTGACCACCAGGGGCCGAGAAGACCACCGTCTCATGGGGCCGGCCACTCAGGGTCAGGGGAAAATCCAATATACATCTGGTGATATCTCGGGTGCTATTAGAGATAGCGCAATAAGCAAAAGGGAATTATCTGCAGGAAGCCCTGTCGCATGCATCTGTGCAGCGGGAACGACCTAGGACCACCAGGGGCCGAGAAAACCACCGTCTCATGGGGCCGGACACTCAGGGTAAGGGAAAAATCCAATATATATCTGGTGATATCTCGGGTGCTATTAGAGATAGCGCAATAAACGAAACTGAATTATCTGCAGGAGGCCCTGTCGCATGAATCTGTGCAGCGGGAACGACCTCGGACCACCAGGGGCCGAGAAAACCACCGTCTCATGGGGCCGGACACTCAGGGTCAGGGAAAAATCTAATATATATCTGGTGATATCTCGGGTGCTATTAGAGATAGCGCAATAAACCAAAGTGAATTATCTGCAGGAGGCCCTGGCGCATGAATCTGTGCAACGGGAACGACCTCGGACCACCAGGGGCCGAGAAAATTACAGTCTCATGGGGCCGGACACTCAGGGTCAGTGAAAAATCCAATATATATCTGGTGATATCTCGGGTGCTATTACAGATAGCGCAATAAACCAACGCGCATTGTCTGTAGGAGGCCATGGCGCATGAATCTGTGCAGCGGGAACGACCTCGGACCACCAGGCGCCGAGAAAACCACAGTCTCATGGGGCCGGACACTCAGGGTCAGTGAAAAATCCAATATATATCTGGTGATATCTCGATTGCTATTACAGATATCGCAATAAATCAAAGTACATTGTCTGTAGGACGCCCTGGCGCATGAATCTGTGCAGCGGGAATGACCTCGGACCTCCAGGGGCGAGACAACCACCTTCTCATGGGGCCGGACACTCAGGGTCAGGGAAAAATCCAATATATATCTAGTGATATCTAGGGTGCTATTAGAGATACCGCAATAAATCAAAGTGCATTGTCTGTAGGAGGCCCTGGCGAATGAATCTGTGCTGCAGGAACGACCTCGGACCACCAGGGGCCGAGAAAATTAGTGATATTCGGAATCCGTCACCCAAGGTCATGTAAAAATGCAGCATATATCTGGTGATATCTCGGGTGCTATTACAGATAGCGCAATAAATCAAAGTGCATTGTCTGTAGGAGGCCCTGGCGCATGTATCTGTGCAGCCGGAACGACCTCGGACCACCAGGGGCCGAGAAAATTGGTGATATTCGGAATCCGTCACCCAAGGTCATGTAAAAATGCAGCATATATCTGGTGATATCTCGGGTGCTATTACAGATAGCGCAATAAATCAAAGCGCATTGTCTGTAGGTGGCCCTGGCGCAAGAATCTGTGCAGCGGAAACGACCTCGGACCACCAGGGGCCGAGAAAACCACCATCTCATGGGGCCGGACACTCAGGGTCAGGGGAAAATCCAATATATATCTGGTGATATCTCGGGTGCTATTAGTGATAGCGCAATAAACCAAAGTGAATTATCTGCAGGAGGCCCTGGCGCATGAATCTGTGCAGCGGGAACGACCTCGGACCACCAGGGGCCGAGAAAACTACAGTCTCGTGCGGCCGGACACTCAGGGTCTGGGGAAAATGCAATATATATCTGGTGATATCTCGGGTTCTATTACAGATAGCGAAATAAATCATAGTGCATTGTCTGTAGGAGGCCCTGGCGCATGAATCTGTGCAGCGGGAACGACCTCGGACCACCAGGGGCCGAGAAAATCGCAGTCACATGGGGCCGGACACTCAGGGTCAGGGAAAAATCCAATACATATCTGGTGATATCTCGGGCGCTATTAGAGATAGCGCAATAAACCAAAGTGAATTATCTGCAGGAGGCCCTGGCGCATGAATCTGTGCAGCGGGAACGACCTCGGTCCACCAGGGGCCGAGAAAACCACCGTCTCATGGGGCTGGACACTCAGGGTGAGGGAAATATCCAATATATATCTGGTGATATCTCGGGTGCTATTACAGATAGCGCAATAAATCAAAGTGCATTGTCAGTAGGAGGCCGTGGCGCATGAATCTGGGCAGCGGGAACGACCTCTGACCACCAGGGGCCGAGAAGACCACCGTCTCATGGGGCCGGCCACTCAGGGTCAGGGGAAAATCCAATATATATCTGGTGATATCTCGGGTGCTATTAGAGATAGCGCAATAAGCCAAAGGGAATTATCTGCAGGACGCCCTGGCGCATGCATCTGTGCAGCGGGAACGACCTAGGACCACCAGGGGCCGAGAAAACCACCGTCTCATGGGGCCGGACACTCAGGGTAAGGGAAAAATCCAATATATATCTGGTGATATCTCGGGTGCTATTAGAGATAGCGCAATAAACGAAACTGAATTATCTGCAGGAGGCCCTGGCGCATGAATCTGTGCAGCGGGAACGACCTCGGACCACCAGGGGCCGAGAAAACCACCGTCTCATGGGGCCGGACACTCAGGGTCAGGGAAAAATCTAATATATATCTGGTGATATCTCGGGTGCTATTAGAGATAGCGCAATAAACCAAAGTGAATTATCTGCAGGAGGCCCTGGCGCATGAATCTGTGCAGCGGGAACGACCTCGGACCACCAGGGGCCGAAAAAACCACAGTCACATGGGGCCGGACACTCAGGGTCAGGGGAAAATCCAATATATATCTGGTGATATCTCGGGTGCTATTAGTGATAGCGCAATAAACCAAAGTGATTTGTCTGCAAGAGGCCCTGGTGCATGAATCTGTGCAGCGGGAACGTCCTCGGATCACCAGGGGCCGAGAAAACCACCATCTCATGGGGCCGGACACTCAGGGTCAGGGGAAAATCCAATATATATCTGGTGATATCTCGGGTGCTATTAGTGATAGCGCAATAAACCAAAGTGAATTATCTGCAGGAGGCCCTGGCGCATGAATCTGTGCAGCGGGAACGACCTCGGAACACCAGGGGCCGAGAAAACTACAGTCTCATGCGGCCGGACACTCAGGGTCTGGGGAAAATGCAATATATATCTGGTGATATCTCGGGTTCTATTACAGATAGCGAAATAAATCAAAGTGCATTGTCTGTAGGAGGCCCTGGCGCATGAATCTGTGCAGCGGGATCGACCTCGGACCACCAGGGGCCGAGAAAACCACCGTCTCATGGGGCCGGACACACAGGGTCAGGGCAAAATCCAATATATATCTGGTGATATCTCGGGTGCTATTAGAGATAGCGCAATAAACCAAAGTGTATTATCTGCAGGAGGCCCTGGCGCATGAATGTGTGCAGCGGGAACGACCTCGGACCACCAGGGGCCGAGAAAATCGCAGTCACATGGGGCCGGACACTCAGGGTCAGGGAAAAATCCAATACATATCTGGTGATATCTCGGGCGCTATTAGAGATAGCGCAATAAACCAAAGTGAATTATCTGCAGGAGGCCCTGGCGCATGAATCTGTGCAGCGGGAACGACCTCGGTCCACCAGGGGCCGAGAAAACCACCGTCTCATGGGGCTGGACACTCAGGGTGAGGGAAATATCCAATATATATCTGGTGATATCTCGGGTGCTATTACAGATAGCGCAATAAATCAAAGTGCATTGTCAGTAGGAGGCCGTGGCGCATGAATCTGGGCAGCGGGAACGACCTCTGACCACCAGGGGCCGAGAAGACCACCGTCTCATGGGGCCGGCCACTCAGGGTCAGGGGAAAATCCAATATACATCTGGTGATATCTCGGGTGCTATTAGAGATAGCGCAATAAGCAAAAGGGAATTATCTGCAGGAAGCCCTGTCGCATGCATCTGTGCAGCGGGAACGACCTAGGACCACCAGGGGCCGAGAAAACCACCGTCTCATGGGGCCGGACACTCAGGGTAAGGGAAAAATCCAATATATATCTGGTGATATCTCGGGTGCTATTAGAGATAGCGCAATAAACGAAACTGAATTATCTGCAGGAGGCCCTGTCGCATGAATCTGTGCAGCGGGAACGACCTCGGACCCCCAGGGGCCGAGAAAACCACCGTCTCATGGGGCCGGACACTCAGGGTCAGGGAAAAATCTAATATATATCTGGTGATATCTCGGGTGCTATTAGAGATAGCGCAATAAACCAAAGTGAATTATCTGCAGGAGGCCCTGGCGCATGAATCTGTGCAACGGGAACGACCTCGGACCACCAGGGGCCGAGAAAATTACAGTCTCATGGGGCCGGACACTCAGGGTCAGTGAAAAATCCAATATATATCTGGTGATATCTCGGGTGCTATTACAGATAGCGCAATAAACCAACGCGCATTGTCTGTAGGAGGCCATGGCGCATGAATCTGTGCAGCGGGAACGACCTCGGACCACCAGGCGCCGAGAAAACCACAGTCTCATGGGGCCGGACACTCAGGGTCAGTGAAAAATCCAATATATATCTGGTGATATCTCGATTGCTATTACAGATAGCGCAATAAATCAAAGTACATTGTCTGTAGGAGGCCCTGGCGCATGAATCTGTGCAGCGGGAATGACCTCGGACCTCCAGGGGCGAGACAACCACCTTCTCATGGGGCCGGACACTCAGGGTCAGGGAAAAATCCAATATATATCTGGTGATATCTAGGGTGCTATTAGAGATACCGCAATAAATCAAAGTGCATTGTCTGTAGGAGGCCCTGGCGAATGAATCTGTGCTGCAGGAACGACCTCGGACCACCAGGGGCCGAGAAAATTATTGATATTCGGAATCCGTCACCCAAGGTCATGTAAAAATGCAGCATATATCTGGTGATATCTCGGGTGCTATTACAGATAGCGCAATAAATCAAAGTGCATTGTCTGTAGGAGGCCCTGGCGCATGTATCTGTGCAGCCGGAACGACCTCGGACCACCAGGGGCCGAGAAAATTGGTGATATTCGGAATCCGTCACCCAAGGTCATGTAAAAATGCAGCATATATCTGGTGATATCTCGGGTGCTATTACAGATAGCGCAATAAATCAAAGTGCATTGTCTGTAGGTGGCCCTGGCGCAAGAATCTGTGCAGCGGAAACGACCTCGGACCACCAGGGGCCGAGAAAACCACAGTCTCATGGGGCCGGACACTCAAGGTCAGGGGAAAATCCAATATATATCTGGTTATATCTCGGGTGCTATTAGAGATAGCGCAATAAACCAAAGTCAATTATCTGCAGGAGGCCCTGGCGCATGAATCTGTGCAACGGGAACGACCTCGGACCAGCAGGGGCCGAGAAAACCACAGTCTCATGGGGCCGGACACTCAGGGTCAATGGGAAAATCCAATATATATCTGGTGATATCTCGGGTGCTATTACAGATAGCGCAATAAATCAAAGTGCATTGTCTGTAGGAGGCCCTGGCTCATGTATATGTGCAGCGGGAACGACCTCGGACCACCAGGGGCCGAGATAATTAGTGATATTCGGAATCCGTCACCCAAGGTCATGTAAAAATGCAGCATATATCTGGTGATATCTCGGGTGCTATTACAGATAGCGCAATAAATCAAAGTGCATTGTCTGTAGGAGGCCCTGGCGCATGATTCTGTGCAGCGGGAACGACCTCGGACCACCAGGGGCCGAGAAAATCACCGTCTCATGGGGCCGGACTGTAAGGGTCAGGGAAAAACCCAATATATATCTGGTGATATATCAGGTGCCATTAGAGATAGCGCGATAAATCAAAGTGCATTGTCTGAAGGAGGCCCTGGCGCATGAATCGGTGCAACGGGAACGACCTCGGACCACCAGGCGCCGAGAAAACCACAGTCTCATGGGGCCGGACTCTCAGGGTCAGTGAAAAATCCAATATATATCTGGTGATATCTCGGGTGCTATTAGTGATAGCGCAATAAACCAAAGTGAATTGTCTGCAAGAGGCCCTGGTGCATGAATCTGTGCAGCGGGAACGACCTCGGATTACCAGGGGCCGAGAAAACCACCATCTCATGGGGCCGGACACTCAGGTTCAGGGGAAAATCCAATATATATCTGGTGATATCTCGGGTGCTATTAGAGATAGCGCAATAAACCAAAGTGCATTGTCTGCAGGAAGCCCTGGCGCATGATTCTGTGCAGCGGGAACGACCTCGGACCACCAGGGGCCGAGAAAATCACCGTCTCATGGGGCCGGACTGTAAGGGTCAGGGAAAAACCCAATATATATCTGGTGATATCTAGGGTGCTATTAGAGATACCGCAATAAATCGAAGTACATTGTCTGTAGGAGGCCCTGGCGAATGAATCTGTGCTGCAGGAACGACCTCGGACCACCAGGGGCCGAGAAAATTAGTGATATTCGGAATCCGTCACGCAAGGTCATGTAAAAATGCAGCATATATCTGGTGATATCTCGGGTGCTATTACAGATAGCGCAATAAATCAAAGTGCATTGTCTGTAGGAGGCCCTGGCGCATGTATCTGTGCAGCGGGAACGACCTCGGACCACCAGGGGCCGAGAAAATTGGTGATATTCGGAATCCGTCACCCAAGGTCATGTAAAAATGCAGCATATATCTGGTGATATCTCGGGTGCTATTACAGATAGCGCAATAAATCAAAGTGCATTGTCTGCAGGAGGCCCTGGCGCATGAATCTGTGCAACGCGAACGACCTCGGACCATCAGGGGCCGAGAAAACCACAGTCTCATGGGGCCGGACACTCAGGGTCAGGGGAAAATCCAATATATATCTGGTGATATCTCGGGTGCTATTACAGATAGCGCAATGAATCAAAGTGCATTGTCTGTAGGAGGCCCTGGCGCATGAATCTGTGCAGCGGGAACGACCTCGGACCACCAGGGACCGAAAAAACCACAGTCTCATGGGGCCGGACACTCAGGGTCAGGGTAAAATCCAATATATATCTGGTGATATCTCGATTGCTATTAGAGATAGCGCAATAAACCAAAGTGCATTGTCTGTAGGAGGCCCTGGCGCATGAATCTGTGCAGCCGGAACGACATCGGATCACCAGGGACCGAGAAAACCACCGTCTCATGGGGCCGGACACACAGGGTCAGTGAAAAATCCAATATATATGTGGTGATATCTCGGATGCTATTAGAGATAGCGCAAGAAACCAAGTGAGTTATCTGCAGGAGGCCCTGGTGCATGAATCTGTGCAGCGGGAACGTCCTCGGATCACCAGGGGCCGAGAAAACCACCATCTCATGGGGCCGGACACTCAGGGTCAGGGGAAAATCCAATATATATCTGGTGATATCTCGGGTGCTATTAGTGATAGCGCAATAAACCAAAGTGAATTATCTGCAGGAGGCCCTGGCGCATGAATCTGTGCAGCGGGAACGACCTCGGACCACCAGGGGCCGAGAAAACTACAGTCTCATGCGGCCGGACACTCAGGGTCTGGGGAAAATGCAATATATATCTGGTGATATCTCGGGTTCTATTACAGATAGCGAAATAAATCAAAGTGAATTGTCTGTAGGAGGCCCTGGCGCATGAATCTGTGCAGCGGGATCGACCTCGGACCACCAGGGGCCGAGAAAACCACCGTCTCATGGGGCCGGACACACAGGGTCAGGGCAAAATCCAATATATATCTGGTGATATCTCGGGTGCTATTAGAGATAGCGCAATAAACCAAAGGGTATTATCTGCAGGAGGCCCTGGCGCATGAATGTGTGCAGCGGGAACGACCTCGGACCACCAGGGGCCGAGAAAATCGCAGTCTCATGGGGCCGGACACTCAGGGTCAGGGAAAAATCCAATACATATCTGGTGATATCTCGGGCGCTATTAGAGATAGCGCAATAAACCAAAGTGAATTATCTGCAGGAGGCCCTGGCGCATGAATCTGTGCAGTGGGAACGACCTCGGTCCACCAGGGGCCGAGAAAACCACCGTCTCATGGGGCTGGACACTCAGGGTGAGGGAAATATCCAATATATATCTGGTGATATCTCGGGTGCTATTACAGATAGCGCAATAAATCAAAGTGCATTGTCAGTAGGAGGCCGTGGCGCATGAATCTGGGCAGCGGGAACGACCTCTGACCACCAGGGGCCGAGAAGACCACCGTCTCATGGGGCCGGCCACTCAGGGTCAGGGGAAAATCCAATATATATCTGGTGATATCTCGGGTGCTATTAGAGATAGCGCAATAAGCCAAAGGGAATTATCTGCAGGACGCCCTGGCGCATGCATCTGTGCAGCGGGAACGACCTAGGACCACCAGGGGCCGAGAAAACCACCGTCTCATGGGGCCGGACACTCAGGGTAAGGGAAAAATCCAATATATATCTGGTGATATCTCGGGTGCTATTAGAGATAGCGCAATAAACGAAACTGAATTATCTGCAGGAGGCCCTGGCGCATGAATCTGTGCAGCGGGAACGACCTCGGACCACCAGGGGCCGAGAAAACCACCGTCTCATGGTGCCGGACACTCAGGGTCAGGGAAAAATCTAATATATATCTGGTGATATCTCGGGTGCTATTAGAGATAGCGCAATAAACCAAAGTGAATTATCTGCAGGAGGCCCTGGCGCATGAATCTGTGCAGCGGGAACGACCTCGGACCACCAGGGGCCGAAAAAACCACAGTCACATGGGGCCGGACACTCAGGGTCAGGGGAAAATCCAATATATATCTGGTGATATCTCGGGTGCTATTAGTGATAGCGCAATAAACCAAAGTGATTTGTCTGCAAGAGGCCCTGGTGCATGAATCTGTGCAGCGGGAACGTCCACGGATCACCAGGGGCCGAGAAAACCACCATCTCATGGGGCCGGACACTCAGGGTCAGGGGAAAATCCAATATATATCTGGTGATATCTCGGGTGCTATTAGTGATAGCGCAATAAACCAAAGTGAATTATCTGCAGGAGGCCCTGGCGCATGAATCTGTGCAGCGGGAACGACCTCGGACCACCAGGGGCCGAGAAAACTACAGTCTCATGCGGCCGGACACTCAGGGTCTGGGGAAAATGCAATATATATCTGGTGATATCTCGGGTTCTATTACAGATAGCGAAATAAATCAAAGTGCATTGTCTGTAGGAGGCCCTGGCGCATGAATCTGTGCAGCGGGAACGACCTCGGACCACCAGGGGCCGAGAAAATCGCAGTCACATGGGGCCGGACACTCAGGGTCAGGGAAAAATCCAATACATATGTGGTGATATCTCGGGCGCTATTAGAGATAGCGCAATAAACCAAAGTGAATTATCTGCAGGAGGCCCTGGCGCATGAATCTGTGCAGCGGGAACGACCTCGGTCCACCAGGGGCCGAGAAAACCACCGTCTCATGGGGCTGGACACTCAGGGTGAGGGAAATATCCAATATATATCTGGTGATATCTCGGGTGCTATTACAGATAGCGCAATAAATCAAAGTGCATTGTCAGTAGGAGGCCGTGGCGCATGAATCTGGGCAGCGGGAACGACCTCTGACCACCAGGGGCCGAGAAGACCACCGTCTCATGGGGCCGGCCACTCAGGGTCAGGGGAAAATCCAATATATATCTGGTGATATCTCGGGTGCTATTAGAGATAGCGCAATAAGCCAAAGGGAATTATCTGCAGGACGCCCTGGCGCATGCACCTGTGCAGCGGGAACGACCTAGGACCACCAGGGGCCGAGAAAACCACCGTCTCATGGGGCCGGACACTCAGGGTAAGGGAAAAATCCAATATATATCTGGTGATATCTCGGGTGCTATTAGAGATAGCGCAATAAACGAAACTGAATTATCTGCAGGAGGCCCTGGCGCATGAATCTGTGCAGCGGGAACGACCTCGGACCACCAGGGGCCGAGAAAACCACCGTCTCATGGGGCCGGACACTCAGGGTCAGGGAAAAATCTAATATATATCTGGTGATATCTCGGGTGCTATTAGAGATAGCGCAATAAACCAAAGTGAATTATCTGCAGGAGGCCCTGGCGCATGAATCTGTGCAGCGGGAACGACCTCGGACCACCAGGGGCCGAAAAAACCACAGTCACATGGGGCCGGACACTCAGGGTCAGGGGAAAATCCAATATATATCTGGTGATATCTCGGGTGCTATTAGTGATAGCGCAATAAACCAAAGTGATTTGTCTGCAAGAGGCCCTGGTGCATGAATCTGTGCAGCGGGAACGTCCTCGGATCACCAGGGGCCGAGAAAACCACCATCTCATGGGGCCGGACACTCAGGGTCAGGGGAAAATCCAATATATATCTGGTGATATCTCGGGTGCTATTAGTGATAGCGCAATAAACCAAAGTGAATTATCTGCAGGAGGCCCTGGCGCATGAATCTGTGCAGCGGGAACGACCTCGGAACACCAGGGGCCGAGAAAACTACAGTCTCATGCGGCCGGACACTCAGGGTCTGGGGAAAATGCAATATATATCTGGTGATATCTCGGGTTTTATTACAGATAGCGAAATAAATCAAAGTGCATTGTCTGTAGGAGGCCCTGGCGCATGAATCTGTGCAGCGGGATCGACCTCGGACCACCAGGGGCCGAGAAAACCACCGTCTCATGGGGCCGGACACACAGGGTCAGGGCAAAATCCAATATATATCTGGTGATATCTCGGGTGCTATTAGAGATAGCGCAATAAACCAAAGTGTATTATCTGCAGGAGGCCCTGGCGCATGAATGTGTGCAGCGGGAACGACCTCGGACCACCAGGGGCCGAGAAAATCGCAGTCACATGGGGCCGGACACTCAGGGTCAGGGAAAAAACCAATACATATCTGGTGATATCTCGGGCGCTATTAGAGATAGCGCAATAAACCAAAGTGAATTATCTGCAGGAGGCCCTGGCGCATGAATCTGTGCAGCGGGAACGACCTCGGTCCACCAGGGGCCGAGAAAACCACCGTCTCATGGGGCTGGACACTCAGGGTGAGGGAAATATCCAATATATATCTGGTGATATCTCGGGTGCTATTACAGATAGCGCAATAAATCAAAGTGCATTGTCAGTAGGAGGCCGTGGCGCATGAATCTGGGCAGCGGGAACGACCTCTGACCACCAGGGGCCGAGAAGACCACCGTCTCATGGGGCCGGCCACTCAGGGTCAGGGGAAAATCCAATATATATCTGGCGATATCTCGGGTGCTATTAGAGATAGCGCAATAAGCCAAAGGGAATTATCTGCAGGAAGCCCTGTCGCATGCATCTGTGCAGCGGGAACGACCTAGGACCACCAGGGGCCGAGAAAACCACCGTCTCATGGGGCCGGACACTCAGGGTAAGGGAAAAATCCAATATATATCTGGTGATATCTCGGGTGCTATTAGAGATAGCGCAATAAACGAAACTGAATTATCTGCAGGAGGCCCTGGCGCATGAATGTGTGCAGCGGGAACGACCTCGGACCACCAGGGGCCGAGAAAACCACCGTCTCATGGGGCCGGACACTCAGGGTCAGGGAAAAATCTAATATATATCTGGTGATATCTCGGGTGCTATTAGAGATAGCGCAATAAACCAAAGTGAATTATCTGCAGGAGGCCCTGGCGCATGAATCTGTGCAACGGGAACGACCTCGGACCACCAGGGGCCGAGAAAATTACAGTCTCATGGGGCCGGACACTCAGGGTCAGTGAAAAATCCAATATATATCTGGTGATATCTCGGGTGCTATTACAGATAGCGCAATAAACCAACGCGCATTGTCTGTAGGAGGCCATGGCGCATGAATCTGTGCAGCGGGAACGACCCCGGACCACCAGGCGCCGAGAAAACCACAGTCTCATGGGGCCGGACACTCAGGGTCAGTGAAAAATCCAATATATATCTGGTGATATCTCGGGTGCTATTAGTGATTGCGCAATAAACCAAAGTGAATTGTCTGCAGGAAGCCCTGGCGCATGATTCTGTGCAGCGGGAACGACCTCGGACCACCAGGGGCCGAGAGAATCACCGTCTCATGGGGCCGGACTGTAAGGGTCAGGGAAAAACCCAATATACATCTGGTGATATCTAGGGTGCTATTAGAGATACCGCAATAAATCAAAGTGCATTGTCTGTAGGAGGCCCTGGCGAATGAATCTGTGCTGCAGGAACGACCTCGGACCACCAGGGGCCGAGAAAATTAGTGATATTCGGAATCCGTCACCCAAGGTCATGTAAAAATGCAGCATATATCTGGTGATATCTCGGGTGCTATTACAGATAGCGCAATAAATCAAAGTGCATTGTCTGTAGGAGGCCCTGGCGCATGTATCTGTGCAGCCGGAACGACCTCGGACCACCAGGGGCCGAGAAAATTGGTGATATTCGGAATCCGTCACCCAAGGTCATGTAAAAATGCAGCATATATCTGGTGATATCTCGGGTGCTATTACAGATAGCGCAATAAATCAAAGTGCATTGTCTGTAGGTGGCCCTGGCGCAAGAATCTGTGCAGCGGAAACGACCTCGGACCACCAGGGGCCGAGAAAACCACAGTCTCATGGGGCCGGACACTCAAGGTCAGGGGAAAATCCAATATATATCTGGTTATATCTCGGGTGCTATTAGAGGTAGCGCAATAAACCAAAGTCAATTATCTGCAGGAGGCCCTGGCGCATGAATCTGTGCAACGGGAACGACCTCGGACCACCAGGGGCCGAGAAAACCACAGTCTCATGGGGCCGGACACTCAGGGTCAATGGGAAAATCCAATATATATCTGGTGATATCTCGGGTGCTATTACAGATAGCGCAATAAATCAAAGTGCATTGTCTGTAGGAGGCCCTGGCTCATGTATATGTGCAGCGGGAACGACCTCGGACCACCAGGGGCCGAGATAATTAGTGATATTCGGAATCCGTCACCCAAGGTCATGTAAAAATGCAGCATATATCTGGTGATATCTCGGGTGCTATTACAGATAGCGCAATAAATCAAAGTGCATTGTCTGTAGGAGGCCCTGGCGCATGATTCTGTGCAGCGGGAACGACCTCGGACCACCAGGGGCCGAGAAAATCACCGTCTCATGGGGCCGGACTGTAAGGGTCAGGGAAAAACCCAATATATATCTGGTGATATATGAGGTGCCATTAGAGATAGCGCGATAAATCAAAGTGCATTGTCTGTAGGAGGCCCTGGCGACTGAATCTGTGCAGCAGGAACGACCTCGGACCACCAGGGGCCGAGAAAATTAGTGATATTCGGAATCCGTCACCCAAGGTCATGTAAAAATGCAGCATATATCTGGTGATATCTCGGGTGCTATTACAGATAGCGCAATAAATCAAAGTGCATTGTCTGTAGGAGGCCCTGGCGCATGTATCTGTGCAGCGGGAACGACCTCGGACCACCAGGGGCCGAGATAATTAGTGATATTCGGAATCCGTCACCCAAGGTCATGTAAAAATGCAGCATATATCTGGTGATATCTCGGGTGCTATTACAGATAGCGCAATAAATCAAAGTGCATTGTCTGAAGGAGGCCCTGGCGCATGAATCGGTGCAACGGGAACGACCTCGGACCACCAGGCGCCGAGAAAACCACAGTCTCATGGGGCCGGACTCTCAGGGTCAGTGAAAAATCCAATATATATCTGGTGATATCTCGGGTGCTATTAGTGATAGCGCAACAAACCAAAGTGAATTGTCTGCAAGAGGCCCTGGTGCATGAATCTGTGCAGCGGGAACGACCTCGGATCACCAGGGGCCGAGAAAACCACCATCTCATGGGGCCGGACACTCAGGTTCAGGGGAAAATCCAATATATATCTGGTGATATCTCGGGTGCTATTACTGATAGCGCAATAAAGCAAAGTGCATTGTCTGTAGGAGGCCCTGGCGCATGAATCTGTGCAGCGGGATCGAATTCGGACCACCAGGGGCCGAGAAAATCACTTTCTCATGAGGCCGGACTGTCAGGGTCAGGGAAAGGTGCAATATATATCTGGTGATATCTCGGGTGCTATTAGAGCTAGCGCAATAAATCAAAGTGCATTGTCTGCAGGATGCCCTAGCGCATGTATCTGTGCAGCGGGAACGACCTCGGACCTCCAGGGGCCGAGACAACCACCGTCTCATGGGGCCGGAAACTCGGGGTCAGGGGAAAATCCAATATATATCTGGTGATATCTCGGGTGCTATTAGAGATAGCGCAATAAATCAAAGTACATTGTCTGTAGGAGGCCCTGGCGCATGAATCTGTGCAGCGGGATCGACCTCGGACCAGCAGGGGCCGAGAAAATCTCCGTCTCATGCGGCCGGACTGTCAGGGTCAGTGAAAAATCCAATATACAGTCTGTTTGACAAGAGCGTGTACGGCAAAACTCTTACGTGCGATGTCTTAGGTAAGAAATTCCACTTCAAGCAGGTAACTTGAATGTTTCCCTAAGATGCTTTGTACAAAAAACCTTCAGTTGTTGATCGAGCTTATTCGTAAAACGACGCATTTCATTATGAGTGCCGCGTACGCATCACGTTACGAAGCAGTGTTTCTGTGTTCCCATCCTAAAGGACCAAAAATGTCATACACAGCGGCTGCTAAATACATGAAGAAATCGAAGACATTTGTTAGTAAGTGGGTGAAACGATATTTGGAGGTCAAAAATGTCGATGACCTACCAAATCGTGGCACTAAGTCAAAGACGACGAAGAAAGAGGATAAATTGATTTTACGCGAATTCGAGAAGAATCCCCGTCTATCGTTACGTAGTGGACAGGCAGTTTTATGTAGAAAGGGTTTGAAATTGTTATGTGATACGATAAGAAGACGATTATTGGCAAATAATGTGAAATTGAGAAGCACAATAAAGAAAGTGCTACTATCCGAGAAACATGTCACAAAAAGACTCGCTTGGGCGAATGAAAATTTGAACCGTGATTTGGACAATGTAATTTTTTCGGACGAAACTTCTTTTTGGGCACATACTTTTATAACCCATACCTGGTGTAACCACGCCAATAAACTCCTTCAGCGAACCGTTAAACACCCGGTAAGGGTGCATGTTTGGGGTTGCTTCTCGAAGCAGAGATTCGGTACTTTGCACGTATTCACTGACAATTTAAACGCTGCCAAAATGGTCAAAATCTATCAGAGAGCCTTATTACCATCTGCCCAGAGGTGGTTTATAAGAAATAATAAACATTGGCTACTGGAAGAGGATAATGACCCAAAACATCGAAGTCGACACTGTACAGCCTGGAAAGAGGAAAATCACATCGATGTACTAGATTAGCCTTCACAGTCGACGGATGCAAATCCAATAGAAAATGTTTGGGCAATCATGAAGATCAAGCTCAGAGGAAAGAAGCACAACACGATCAAGAAGCTGATTCGTCAAATTCGATTGGTATGGAGGTCCTTATCTCGTGATTATGCGATTACATTAGTAGAAAGTATGCCTCGAAGATGTAAATTAATTATTGATAATGGCGGTGACTGGGCACCATATTAATAATAACGCATCTTAGTATACACCATAAAGAATTTGTGTATTTTTTTCGAACCCGATATCCGAAATAGTTTTCGAGTTTTGCCGGACACGCTCTTGTCAAACAGAGTGTATATCTGGTGATATCTCGGGTGCTATTAGAGATAGCGAAATAAATCAAACTGCATTGTCTGCAGGAGGCCCTGGCGCATAAATCTGTGCCGCGGGATCGACCTCGGACCACCAGGGGCCGAGAAAACCACCGACACATGAGGCCGGACACTCAGGGTCGAGGAAAAATTCAATATATATCTGGTGATATCTCGGGTGCTCTTACAGATAGCGCACTAAACCAAAGTGAATTATCTGCAGGGGGCCCTGGCGCATGAATCTGTGCAGCGGGATCGACCTCGGACCACCAGAGGCCGAGAAAATCACCGCCTCATGGGGCCGGATTGCCAGGGTCAGGGAAAAATCCAATATATATCTGGTGATATCTCGGGTGCTATTAGAGATAGCGAAATAAATGAAAGTGCATTGTCTGCTGAAGGCCCTGGCGCACAAATCTGTGCCGCGGGATCGACCTTGGACCACCAGGGACCGAGAAAACCACCGACACATGGGGCCGGACACTCATGGTCAGGGGAAAATCCAATATATATCTGGTGATATCTCGAGTGCTATTAGAGATAGCGCAATAAACCAAAGTGAATTATCTGCAGGAGGGCCTGGCGTATTAATCTGAGCAGCAGGAACGACCTCGGACCACCAGGCGCCGAGAAAATTACATATATTCGGAATCCGTTACCCAAGGTCATGTAAAAATCCAGCATATATCTGGTGACATCTGGGGTGCTCTTACAGATAGCGCACTAAACCAAAGTGAATTATCTATAGGAGGCCCTGGCGCATGAATCTGTGCAGCGGGATCGACCTCGGACCACCAGGGGCCGAGAAAATCTCCATCTCATGGGGCCGGACTGTCAGGGTCAGGGAAAAATCCAATATATATCTGGTGATATCTCGGGTGCTATTAGAGATAGCGAAATAAATCAAAGTGCATTGTCTGCAGGAGGCCCTGGCGCATAAATCTGTGCCGCGGGAACGACCTCGGACCGCCAGGGGCCGAGAAAACCACCGTCTCATGGGGCCGGACACTCAGGGTCAGGGGAAAATCCTGTATGTATATGGTGATATCTCGGGTGCTATTAGAGATAGCGCAACAAACCAAAGTGAATTATCTGCAGGAGGCCCAGGCGCATGAATCTGTGCAGCGGGAACGACCTCGGACCACCAGGGCCGAGAAAACCACCGTCTCATGGGGCCGGACTGTCAGGGTCAGGGGAAAATCCAATATATATCTGGTGATATCTCGGGTGCTATTACAGATAGCGCAATAAATCAAAGTGCATTGTCTGTAGGAGGCCCTGGCGCATGATTCTGTGCAGCGGGAACGACCTCGGACCACCAGGGTCCGAGGAAACGACCGTCTCATGGGGCCGGACACTCAGGGTCAGTGAAAAATCCAATATATATCTGCTGATATCTCGGGTGCTATTACAGATAGCGCAATAAATCAAAGTGCATTGTCTGTAGGAGGCCCTGGCGCATGAATCTGTGTAGCGGGAACGACCTCGGACCACCAGGGGCCGAAAAAACCACAGTCTCATGGGGCCGGACACTCAGGGTCTGGGGAAAATCCAATATATATCTGGTGATATCTCGGGTGCTATTAGAGATAGCGCAATAAACCAAAGTGCATTGTCTGTAGGAGGCCCTGGCGCATGAATCTGTGCAGCGGGAACGACCTCGGAACACCAGGGACCGAGAAAACCACCGTCTCATGGGGCCGGATACTCAGGGTCAGTGAAAAATCCAATATATATGTGGTGATATCTCGGGTGCTCTTACAGATAGCGCAATAAATCAAAGTGAATAATCTGCAGTAGGCCCTGGCGCATGAATCCGTGCAGCGGGAACGACCTCGGACGACCAGGGGCCGAGAAAACCACAGTCTCATGGGGCCGGACACTCAGGGTCAGGGGAAAATCCAATATAGATCTGGTGATATCTCGGGTGCTATTACAGATAGCGCAATAAATCAAAGTGCATTACCTGTAGGAGGCCCTGGCGCATGAATCTGTGCAGCGGGAACGTCCTCGGACCTCCAGGGGCCGAGACAACGACCGTCTCATGGGGCCGGACACTCAGGGTCAGGGTAAAATCCAATATATATGTGGTGATATCTCGGGTGCTATTACAGATAGCGCAATAAATCAAAGTGCATTGTCTGTAGGAGGCCCTGGCGCATGAATCTGTGCAGCGGGAACGACCTCGGACCACCAGGGGCCGAAAAAACCATAGTCTCATGGGGCCGGTCACTCAGGGTCAGGGAAAAATCCAATATATATCTGGTGATATCTCGGGTGCTATTACAGATAGCGCAATAAATCAAAGTGCATTGTCTGTAGGAGGCCCTGGCTCATGTATATGTGCAGCGGGAACGACCTCGGACCACCAGGGGCCGAGATAATTAGTGATATTCGGAATCCGTCACCCAAGGTCATGTAAAAATGCAGCATATATCTGGTGATATCTCGGGTGCTATTACAGATAGCGCAATAAATCAAAGTGCATTGTCTGTAGGAGGCCCTGGCGCATGATTCTGTGCAGCGGGAACGACCTCGGACCACCAGGGGCCGAGAAAATCACCGTCTCATGGGGCCGGACTGTAAGGGTCAGGGAAAAACCCAATATATATCTGGTGATATATCAGGTGCCATTAGAGATAGCGCGATAAATCAAAGTGCATTGTCTGTAGGAGGCCCTGGCGACTGAATCTGTGCAGCAGGAACGACCTCGGACCACCAGGGGCCGAGAAAATTAGTGATATTCGGAATCCGTCACCCAAGGTCATGTAAAAATGCAGCATATATCTGGTGATATCTCGGGTGCTATTACAGATAGCGCAATAAATCAAAGTGCATTGTCTGTAGGAGGCCCTGGCGCATGTATCTGTGCAGCGGGAACGACCTCGGACCACCAGGGGCCGAGATAATTAGTGATATTCGGAATCCGTCACCCAAGGTCATGTAAAAATGCAGCATATATC
Source organism: Nomia melanderi (assembly GCF_051020985.1). Lineage (NCBI taxonomy): Eukaryota > Metazoa > Arthropoda > Insecta > Hymenoptera > Halictidae > Nomia > Nomia melanderi. Next base: position 303,804 of record NW_027475144.1, read on the forward strand.
TGGTGATATCTCGGGTGCTATTACAGATAGCGCAATAAATCAAAGTGCATTGTCTGAAGGAGGCCCTGGCGCATGAATCGGTGCAACGGGAACGACCTCGGACCACCAGGCGCCGAGAAAACCACAGTCTCATGGGGCCGGACTCTCAGGGTCAGTGAAAAATCCAATATATATCTGGTGATATCTCGGGTGCTATTAGTGATAGCGCAACAAACCAAAGTGAATTGTCTGCAAGAGGCCCTGGTGCATGAATCTGTGCAGCGGGAACGACCTCGGATCACCAGGGGCCGAGAAAACCACCATCTCATGGGGCCGGACACTCAGGTTCAGGGGAAAATCCAATATATATCTGGTGATATCTCGGGTGCTATTACTGATAGCGCAATAAAGCAAAGTGCATTGTCTGTAGGAGGCCCTGGCGCATGAATCTGTGCAGCGGGATCGAATTCGGACCACCAGGGGCCGAGAAAATCACTTTCTCATGAGGCCGGACTGTCAGGGTCAGGGAAAGGTGCAATATATATCTGGTGATATCTCGGGTGCTATTAGAGCTAGCGCAATAAATCAAAGTGCATTGTCTGCAGGAGGCCCTAGCGCATGTATCTGTGCAGCGGGAACGACCTCGGACCTCCAGGGGCCGAGACAACCACCGTCTCATGGGGCCGGAAACTCGGGGTCAGGGGAAAATCCAATATATATCTGGTGATATCTCGGGTGCTATTAGAGATAGCGCAATAAATCAAAGTACATTGTCTGTAGGAGGCCCTGGCGCATGAATCTGTGCAGCGGGATCGACCTCGGACCAGCAGGGGCCGAGAAAATCTCCGTCTCATGCGGCCGGACTGTCAGGGTCAGTGAAAAATCCAATATACAGTCTGTTTGACAAGAGCGTGTACGGCAAAACTCTTACGTGCGATGTCTTAGGTAAGAAATTCCACTTCAAGCAGGTAACTTGAATGTTTCCCTAAGATGCTTTGTACAAAAAACCTTCAGTTGTTGATCGAGCTTATTCGTAAAACGACGCATTTCATTATGAGTGCCGCGTACGCATCACGTTACGAAGCAGTGTTTCTGTGTTCCCATCCTAAAGGACCAAAAATGTCATACACAGCGGCTGCTAAATACATGAAGAAATCGAAGACATTTGTTAGTAAGTGGGTGAAACGATATTTGGAGGTCAAAAATGTCGATGACCTACCAAATCGTGGCACTAAGTCAAAGACGACGAAGAAAGAGGATAAATTGATTTTACGCGAATTCGAGAAGAATCCCCGTCTATCGTTACGTAGTGGACAGGCAGTTTTATGTAGAAAGGGTTTGAAATTGTTATGTGATACGATAAGAAGACGATTATTGGCAAATAATGTGAAATTGAGAAGCACAATAAAGAAAGTGCTACTATCCGAGAAACATGTCACAAAAAGACTCGCTTGGGCGAATGAAAATTTGAACCGTGATTTGGACAATGTAATTTTTTCGGACGAAACTTCTTTTTGGGCACATACTTTTATAACCCATACCTGGTGTAACCACGCCAATAAACTCCTTCAGCGAACCGTTAAACACCCGGTAAGGGTGCATGTTTGGGGTTGCTTCTCGAAGCAGAGATTCGGTACTTTGCACGTATTCACTGACAATTTAAACGCTGCCAAAATGGTCAAAATCTATCAGAGAGCCTTATTACCATCTGCCCAGAGGTGGTTTATAAGAAATAATAAACATTGGCTACTGGAAGAGGATAATGACCCAAAACATCGAAGTCGACACTGTACAGCCTGGAAAGAGGAAAATCACATCGATGTACTAGATTAGCCTTCACAGTCGACGGATGCAAATCCAATAGAAAATGTTTGGGCAATCATGAAGATCAAGCTCAGAGGAAAGAAGCACAACACGATCAAGAAGCTGATTCGTCAAATTCGATTGGTATGGAGGTCCTTATCTCGTGATTATGCGATTACATTAGTAGAAAGTATGCCTCGAAGATGTAAATTAATTATTGATAATGGCAGTGACTGGGCACCATATTAATAATAACGCATCTTAGTATACACCATAAAGAATTTGTGTATTTTTTTCGAACCCGATATCCGAAATAGTTTTCGAGTTTTGCCGGACACGCTCTTGTCAAACAGAGTGTATATCTGGTGATATCTCGGGTGCTATTAGAGATAGCGAAATAAATCAAACTGCATTGTCTGCAGGAGGCCCTGGCGCATAAATCTGTGCCGCGGGATCGACCTCGGACCACCAGGGGCCGAGAAAACCACCGACACATGAGGCCGGACACTCAGGGTCGAGGAAAAATTCAATATATATCTGGTGATATCTCGGGTGCTCTTACAGATAGCGCACTAAACCAAAGTGAATTATCTGCAGGGGGCCCTGGCGCATGAATCTGTGCAGCGGGATCGACCTCGGACCACCAGAGGCCGAGAAAATCACCGCCTCATGGGGCCGGATTGCCAGGGTCAGGGAAAAATCCAATATATATCTGGTGATATCTCGGGTGCTATTAGAGATAGCGAAATAAATGAAAGTGCATTGTCTGCTGAAGGCCCTGGCGCACAAATCTGTGCCGCGGGATCGACCTTGGACCACCAGGGACCGAGAAAACCACCGACACATGGGGCCGGACACTCATGGTCAGGGGAAAATCCAATATATATCTGGTGATATCTCGAGTGCTATTAGAGATAGCGCAATAAACCAAAGTGAATTATCTGCAGGAGGGCCTGGCGTATTAATCTGAGCAGCAGGAACGACCTCGGACCACCAGGCGCCGAGAAAATTACATATATTCGGAATCCGTTACCCAAGGTCATGTAAAAATCCAGCATATATCTGGTGACATCTGGGGTGCTCTTACAGATAGCGCACTAAACCAAAGTGAATTATCTATAGGAGGTCCTGGCGCATGAATCTGTGCAGCGGGATCGACCTCGGACCACCAGGGGCCGAGAAAATCTCCATCTCATGGGGCCGGACTGTCAGGGTCAGGGAAAAATCCAATATATATCTGGTGATATCTCGGGTGCTATTAGAGATAGCGAAATAAATCAAAGTGCATTGTCTGCAGGAGGCCCTGGCGCATAAATCTGTGCCGCGGGAACGACCTCGGACCGCCAGGGGCCGAGAAAACCACCGTCTCATGGGGCCGGACACTCAGGGTCAGGGGAAAATCCTGTATGTATATGGTGATATCTCGGGTGCTATTAGAGATCGCGCAATAAATCAAAGTGCATTGTCTGTAGGAGGCCCTGGCGCATGTATCTGTGCAGCGGGAACGACCTCGGACCACCAGGGGCCGAGATAATTAGTGATATTCGGAATCCGTCACCCAAGGTCATGTAAAAATGCAGCATATATCTGGTGATATCTCGGGTGCTATTACAGATAGCGCAATAAATCAAAGTGCATTGTCTGAAGGAGGCCCTGGCGCATGAATCGGTGCAACGGGAACGACCTCGGACCACCAGGCGCCGAGAAAACCACAGTCTCATGGGGCCGGACTCTCAGGGTCAGTGAAAAATCCAATATATATCTGGTGATATCTCGGGTGCTATTAGTGATAGCGCAACAAACCAAAGTGAATTGTCTGCAAGAGGCCCTGGCGCATGAATCTGTGTAGCGGGAACGACCTCGGACCACCAGGGGCCGAAAAAACCACAGTCTCATGGGGCCGGACACTCAGGGTCTGGGGAAAATCCAATATATATCTGGTGATATCTCGGGTGCTATTAGAGATAGCGCAATAAACCAAAGTGCATTGTCTGTAGGAGGCCCTGGCGCATGAATCTGTGCAGCGGGAACGACCTCGGAACACCAGGGACCGAGAAAACCACCGTCTCATGGGGCCGGATACTCAGGGTCAGTGAAAAATCCAATATATATGTGGTGATATCTCGGGTGCTCTTACAGATAGCGCAATAAATCAAAGTGAATAATCTGCAGTAGGCCCTGGCGCATGAATCCGTGCAGCGGGAACGACCTCGGACGACCAGGGGCCGAGAAAACCACAGTCTCATGGGGCCGGACTCTCAGGGTCAGGGGAAAATCCAATATAGATCTGGTGATATCTCGGGTGCTATTACAGATAGCGCAATAAATCAAAGTGCATTACCTGTAGGAGGCCCTGGCGCATGAATCTGTGCAGCGGGAACGTCCTCGAACCTCCAGGGGCCGAGACAACGACCGTCTCATGGGGCCGGACACTCAGGGTCAGGGTAAAATCCAATATATATGTGGTGATATCTCGGGTGCTATTACAGATAGCGCAATAAATCAAAGTGCATTGTCTGTAGGAGGCCCTGGCGCATGAATCTGTGCAGCGGGAACGACCTCGGACCACCAGGGGCCGAAAAAACCATAGTCTCATGGGGCCGGTCACTCAGGGTCAGGGAAAAATCCAATATATATCTGGTGATATCTCGGGTGCTATTACAGATCGCGCACTAAACCAAAGTGAACTATCTGCAGGGGGCCCTGGCTCATGAATCTGTGCAGCGGGAACGACCTAGGACCACCAGTGGCCGAGAAAACCACCGACACATGGGGCCGGACTGTCAGGGTCAGGGAAGAATCCAATATATATATGGTGATATCTCGGGTGCTATTAGAGGTAGAGCAATAAATCAAAGTCCATTGTCTGTACGAGGCACTGGCGTATGAATCTGTGCAGCAGGAACTACCTCGGACCACCAGGGGCCGAGAAAATTACAGATATTCGGAATCCGTCACACAAGGTCACGTAAAAATCCAGCATCTATCTGATGATATCTCGGGTGCTGTTACAGATAGCGCAATAAACCAAAGTGAATTATCTGCAGGAGGGCCTGGCGTATTAATCTGAGCAGCAGGAACGACCTCGGACCACCAGGCGCCGAGAAAATTACATATATTCGGAATCCGTTACCCAAGGTCATGTAAAAATCCAGCATATATCTGGTGACATCTCGGGTGCTCTTACAGATAGCGCACTAAACCAAAGTGAATTATCTATAGGAGGCCCTGGCGCATGAATCTGTGCAGCGGGATCGACCTCGGACCACCAGGGGCCGAGAAAATCTCCATCTCATGGGGCCGGACTGTCAGGGTCAAGGAAAAATCCAATATATATCTGGTGATATCTCGGGTGCTATTAGAGATCGCGCAATAAATCAAAGTGCATTGTCTGTAGGAGGCCCTGGCGCATGATTCTGTGCAGCGGGAACGACCTCGGACCACCAGGGTCCGAGGAAACGACCGTCTCATGGGGCCGGACACTCAGGGTCAGTGAAAAATCCAATATATATCTGCTGATATCTCGGGTGCTATTACAGATAGCGCAATAAATCAAAGTGCATTGTCTGTAGGAGGCCCTGGCGCATGAATCTGTGTAGCGGGAACGACCTCGGACCACCAGGGGCCGAAAAAACCACAGTCTCATGGGGCCGGACACTCAGGGTCTGGGGAAAATCCAATATATATCTGGTGATATCTCGGGTGCTATTAGAGATAGCGCAATAAACCAAAGTGCATTGTCTGTAGGAGGCCCTGGCGCATGAATCTGTGCAGCGGGAACGACCTCGGAACACCAGGGACCGAGAAAACCACCGTCTCATGGGGCCGGATACTCAGGGTCAGTGAAAAATCCAATATATATGTGGTGATATCTCGGGTGCTCTTACAGATAGCGCAATAAATCAAAGTGAATAATCTGCAGTAGGCCCTGGCGCATGAATCCGTGCAGCGGGAACGACCTCGGACGACCAGGGGCCGAGAAAACCACAGTCTCATGGGGCCGGACACTCAGGGTCAGGGGAAAATCCAATATAGATCTGGTGATATCTCGGGTGCTATTACAGATAGCGCAATAAATCAAAGTGCATTACCTGTAGGAGGCCCTGGCGCATGAATCTGTGCAGCGGGAACGTCCTCGGACCTCCAGGGGCCGAGACAACGACCGTCTCATGGGGCCGGACACTCAGGGTCAGGGTAAAATCCAATATATATGTGGTGATATCTCGGGTGCTATTACAGATAGCGCAATAAATCAAAGTGCATTGTCTGTAGGAGGCCCTGGCGCATGAATCTGTGCAGCGGGAACGACCTCGGACCACCAGGGGCCGAAAAAACCATAGTCTCATGGGGCCGGTCACTCAGGGTCAGGGAAAAATCCAATATATATCTGGTGATATCTCGGGTGCTATTACAGATAGCGCAATAAATCAAAGTGCATTGTCTGTAGGAGGCCCTGGCTCATGTATATGTGCAGCGGGAACGACCTCGGACCACCAGGGGCCGAGATAATTAGTGATATTCGGAATCCGTCACCCAAGGTCATGTAAAAATGCAGCATATATCTGGTGATATCTCGGGTGCTATTACAGATAGCGCAATAAATCAAAGTGCATTGTCTGTAGGAGGCCCTGGCGCATGATTCTGTGCAGCGGGAACGACCTCGGACCACCAGGGGCCGAGAAAATCACCGTCTCATGGGGCCGGACTGTAAGGGTCAGGGAAAAACCCAATATATATCTGGTGATATATCAGGTGCCATTAGAGATAGCGCGATAAATCAAAGTGCATTGTCTGTAGGAGGCCCTGGCGACTGAATCTGTGCAGCAGGAACGACCTCGGACCACCAGGGGCCGAGAAAATTAGTGATATTCGGAATCCGTCACCCAAGGTCATGTAAAAATGCAGCATATATCTGGTGATATCTCGGGTGCTATTACAGATAGCGCAATAAATCAAAGTGCATTGTCTGTAGGAGGCCCTGGCGCATGTATCTGTGCAGCGGGAACGACCTCGGACCACCAGGGGCCGAGATAATTAGTGATATTCGGAATCCGTCACCCAAGGTCATGTAAAAATGCAGCATATATCTGGTGATATCTCGGGTGCTATTACAGATAGCGCAATAAATCAAAGTGCATTGTCTGAAGGAGGCCCTGGCGCATGAATCGGTGCAACGGGAACGACCTCGGACCACCAGGCGCCGAGAAAACCACAGTCTCATGGGGCCGGACTCTCAGGGTCAGTGAAAAATCCAATATATATCTGGTGATATCTCGGGTGCTATTAGTGATAGCGCAACAAACCAAAGTGAATTGTCTGCAAGAGGCCCTGGTGCATGAATCTGTGCAGCGGGAACGACCTCGGATCACCAGGGGCCGAGAAAACCACCATCTCATGGGGCCGGACACTCAGGTTCAGGGGAAAATCCAATATATATCTGGTGATATCTCGGGTGCTATTACTGATAGCGCAATAAAGCAAAGTGCATTGTCTGTAGGAGGCCCTGGCGCATGAATCTGTGCAGCGGGATCGAATTCGGACCACCAGGGGCCGAGAAAATCACTTTCTCATGAGGCCGGACTGTCAGGGTCAGGGAAAGGTGCAATATATATCTGGTGATATCTCGGGTGCTATTAGAGCTAGCGCAATAAATCAAAGTGCATTGTCTGCAGGAGGCCCTAGCGCATGTATCTGTGCAGCGGGAACGACCTCGGACCTCCAGGGGCCGAGACAACCACCGTCTCATGGGGCCGGAAACTCGGGGTCAGGGGAAAATCCAATATATATCTGGTGATATCTCGGGTGCTATTAGAGATAGCGCAATAAATCAAAGTACATTGTCTGTAGGAGGCCCTGGCGCATGAATCTGTGCAGCGGGATCGACCTCGGACCAGCAGGGGCCGAGAAAATCTCCGTCTCATGCGGCCGGACTGTCAGGGTCAGTGAAAAATCCAATATACAGTCTGTTTGACAAGAGCGTGTACGGCAAAACTCTTACGTGCGATGTCTTAGGTAAGAAATTCCACTTCAAGCAGGTAACTTGAATGTTTCCCTAAGATGCTTTGTACAAAAAACCTTCAGTTGTTGATCGAGCTTATTCGTAAAACGACGCATTTCATTATGAGTGCCGCGTACGCATCACGTTACGAAGCAGTGTTTCTGTGTTCCCATCCTAAAGGACCAAAAATGTCATACACAGCGGCTGCTAAATACATGAAGAAATCGAAGACATTTGTTAGTAAGTGGGTGAAACGATATTTGGAGGTCAAAAATGTCGATGACCTACCAAATCGTGGCACTAAGTCAAAGACGACGAAGAAAGAGGATAAATTGATTTTACGCGAATTCGAGAAGAATCCCCGTCTATCGTTACGTAGTGGACAGGCAGTTTTATGTAGAAAGGGTTTGAAATTGTTATGTGATACGATAAGAAGACGATTATTGGCAAATAATGTGAAATTGAGAAGCACAATAAAGAAAGTGCTACTATCCGAGAAACATGTCACAAAAAGACTCGCTTGGGCGAATGAAAATTTGAACCGTGATTTGGACAATGTAATTTTTTCGGACGAAACTTCTTTTTGGGCACATACTTTTATAACCCATACCTGGTGTAACCACGCCAATAAACTCCTTCAGCGAACCGTTAAACACCCGGTAAGGGTGCATGTTTGGGGTTGCTTCTCGAAGCAGAGATTCGGTACTTTGCACGTATTCACTGACAATTTAAACGCTGCCAAAATGGTCAAAATCTATCAGAGAGCCTTATTACCATCTGCCCAGAGGTGGTTTATAAGAAATAATAAACATTGGCTACTGGAAGAGGATAATGACCCAAAACATCGAAGTCGACACTGTACAGCCTGGAAAGAGGAAAATCACATCGATGTACTAGATTAGCCTTCACAGTCGACGGATGCAAATCCAATAGAAAATGTTTGGGCAATCATGAAGATCAAGCTCAGAGGAAAGAAGCACAACACGATCAAGAAGCTGATTCGTCAAATTCGATTGGTATGGAGGTCCTTATCTCGTGATTATGCGATTACATTAGTAGAAAGTATGCCTCGAAGATGTAAATTAATTATTGATAATGGCGGTGACTGGGCACCATATTAATAATAACGCATCTTAGTATACACCATAAAGAATTTGTGTATTTTTTTCGAACCCGATATCCGAAATAGTTTTCGAGTTTTGCCGGACACGCTCTTGTCAAACAGAGTGTATATCTGGTGATATCTCGGGTGCTATTAGAGATAGCGAAATAAATCAAACTGCATTGTCTGCAGGAGGCCCTGGCGCATAAATCTGTGCCGCGGGATCGACCTCGGACCACCAGGGGCCGAGAAAACCACCGACACATGAGGCCGGACACTCAGGGTCGAGGAAAAATTCAATATATATCTGGTGATATCTCGGGTGCTCTTACAGATAGCGCACTAAACCAAAGTGAATTATCTGCAGGGGGCCCTGGCGCATGAATCTGTGCAGCGGGATCGACCTCGGACCACCAGAGGCCGAGAAAATCACCGCCTCATGGGGCCGGATTGCCAGGGTCAGGGAAAAATCCAATATATATCTGGTGATATCTCGGGTGCTATTAGAGATAGCGAAATAAATGAAAGTGCATTGTCTGCTGAAGGCCCTGGCGCACAAATCTGTGCCGCGGGATCGACCTTGGACCACCAGGGACCGAGAAAACCACCGACACATGGGGCCGGACACTCATGGTCAGGGGAAAATCCAATATATATCTGGTGATATCTCGAGTGCTATTAGAGATAGCGCAATAAACCAAAGTGAATTATCTGCAGGAGGGCCTGGCGTATTAATCTGAGCAGCAGGAACGACCTCGGACCACCAGGCGCCGAGAAAATTACATATATTCGGAATCCGTTACCCAAGGTCATGTAAAAATCCAGCATATATCTGGTGACATCTGGGGTGCTCTTACAGATAGCGCACTAAACCAAAGTGAATTATCTATAGGAGGTCCTGGCGCATGAATCTGTGCAGCGGGATCGACCTCGGACCACCAGGGGCCGAGAAAATCTCCATCTCATGGGGCCGGACTGTCAGGGTCAGGGAAAAATCCAATATATATCTGGTGATATCTCGGGTGCTATTAGAGATAGCGAAATAAATCAAAGTGCATTGTCTGCAGGAGGCCCTGGCGCATAAATCTGTGCCGCGGGAACGACCTCGGACCGCCAGGGGCCGAGAAAACCACCGTCTCATGGGGCCGGACACTCAGGGTCAGGGGAAAATCCTGTATGTATATGGTGATATCTCGGGTGCTATTAGAGATCGCGCAATAAATCAAAGTGCATTGTCTGTAGGAGGCCCTGGCGCATGTATCTGTGCAGCGGGAACGACCTCGGACCACCAGGGGCCGAGATAATTAGTGATATTCGGAATCCGTCACCCAAGGTCATGTAAAAATGCAGCATATATCTGGTGATATCTCGGGTGCTATTACAGATAGCGCAATAAATCAAAGTGCATTGTCTGAAGGAGGCCCTGGCGCATGAATCGGTGCAACGGGAACGACCTCGGACCACCAGGCGCCGAGAAAACCACAGTCTCATGGGGCCGGACTCTCAGGGTCAGTGAAAAATCCAATATATATCTGGTGATATCTCGGGTGCTATTAGTGATAGCGCAACAAACCAAAGTGAATTGTCTGCAAGAGGCCCTGGCGCATGAATCTGTGTAGCGGGAACGACCTCGGACCACCAGGGGCCGAAAAAACCACAGTCTCATGGGGCCGGACACTCAGGGTCTGGGGAAAATCCAATATATATCTGGTGATATCTCGGGTGCTATTAGAGATAGCGCAATAAACCAAAGTGCATTGTCTGTAGGAGGCCCTGGCGCATGAATCTGTGCAGCGGGAACGACCTCGGAACACCAGGGACCGAGAAAACCACCGTCTCATGGGGCCGGATACTCAGGGTCAGTGAAAAATCCAATATATATGTGGTGATATCTCGGGTGCTCTTACAGATAGCGCAATAAATCAAAGTGAATAATCTGCAGTAGGCCCTGGCGCATGAATCCGTGCAGCGGGAACGACCTCGGACGACCAGGGGCCGAGAAAACCACAGTCTCATGGGGCCGGACTCTCAGGGTCAGGGGAAAATCCAATATAGATCTGGTGATATCTCGGGTGCTATTACAGATAGCGCAATAAATCAAAGTGCATTACCTGTAGGAGGCCCTGGCGCATGAATCTGTGCAGCGGGAACGTCCTCGAACCTCCAGGGGCCGAGACAACGACCGTCTCATGGGGCCGGACACTCAGGGTCAGGGTAAAATCCAATATATATGTGGTGATATCTCGGGTGCTATTACAGATAGCGCAATAAATCAAAGTGCATTGTCTGTAGGAGGCCCTGGCGCATGAATCTGTGCAGCGGGAACGACCTCGGACCACCAGGGGCCGAAAAAACCATAGTCTCATGGGGCCGGTCACTCAGGGTCAGGGAAAAATCCAATATATATCTGGTGATATCTCGGGTGCTATTACAGATCGCGCACTAAACCAAAGTGAACTATCTGCAGGGGGCCCTGGCTCATGAATCTGTGCAGCGGGAACGACCTAGGACCACCAGTGGCCGAGAAAACCACCGACACATGGGGCCGGACTGTCAGGGTCAGGGAAGAATCCAATATATATATGGTGATATCTCGGGTGCTATTAGAGGTAGAGCAATAAATCAAAGTCCATTGTCTGTACGAGGCACTGGCGTATGAATCTGTGCAGCAGGAACTACCTCGGACCACCAGGGGCCGAGAAAATTACAGATATTCGGAATCCGTCACACAAGGTCACGTAAAAATCCAGCATCTATCTGATGATATCTCGGGTGCTGTTACAGATAGCGCAATAAACCAAAGTGAATTATCTGCAGGAGGGCCTGGCGTATTAATCTGAGCAGCAGGAACGACCTCGGACCACCAGGCGCCGAGAAAATTACATATATTCGGAATCCGTTACCCAAGGTCATGTAAAAATCCAGCATATATCTGGTGACATCTCGGGTGCTCTTACAGATAGCGCACTAAACCAAAGTGAATTATCTATAGGAGGCCCTGGCGCATGAATCTGTGCAGCGGGATCGACCTCGGACCACCAGGGGCCGAGAAAATCTCCATCTCATGGGGCCGGACTGTCAGGGTCAAGGAAAAATCCAATATATATCTGGTGATATCTCGGGTGCTATTAGAGATCGCGCAATAAATCAAAGTGCATTGTCTGTAGGAGGCCCTGGCGCATGATTCTGTGCAGCGGGAACGACCTCGGACCACCAGGGTCCGAGGAAACGACCGTCTCATGGGGCCGGACACTCAGGGTCAGTGAAAAATCCAATATATATCTGCTGATATCTCGGGTGCTATTACAGATAGCGCAATAAATCAAAGTGCATTGTCTGTAGGAGGCCCTGGCGCATGAATCTGTGTAGCGGGAACGACCTCGGACCACCAGGGGCCGAAAAAACCACAGTCTCATGGGGCCGGACACTCAGGGTCTGGGGAAAATCCAATATATATCTGGTGATATCTCGGGTGCTATTAGAGATAGCGCAATAAACCAAAGTGCATTGTCTGTAGGAGGCCCTGGCGCATGAATCTGTGCAGCGGGAACGACCTCGGAACACCAGGGACCGAGAAAACCACCGTCTCATGGGGCCGGATACTCAGGGTCAGTGAAAAATCCAATATATATGTGGTGATATCTCGGGTGCTCTTACAGATAGCGCAATAAATCAAAGTGAATAATCTGCAGTAGGCCCTGGCGCATGAATCCGTGCAGCGGGAACGACCTCGGACGACCAGGGGCCGAGAAAACCACAGTCTCATGGGGCCGGACACTCAGGGTCAGGGGAAAATCCAATATAGATCTGGTGATATCTCGGGTGCTATTACAGATAGCGCAATAAATCAAAGTGCATTACCTGTAGGAGGCCCTGGCGCATGAATCTGTGCAGCGGGAACGTCCTCGGACCTCCAGGGGCCGAGACAACGACCGTCTCATGGGGCCGGACACTCAGGGTCAGGGTAAAATCCAATATATATGTGGTGATATCTCGGGTGCTATTACAGATAGCGCAATAAATCAAAGTGCATTGTCTGTAGGAGGCCCTGGCGCATGAATCTGTGCAGCGGGAACGACCTCGGACCACCAGGGGCCGAAAAAACCATAGTCTCATGGGGCCGGTCACTCAGGGTCAGGGAAAAATCCAATATATATCTGGTGATATCTCGGGTGCTATTACAGATAGCGCAATAAATCAAAGTGCATTGTCTGTAGGAGGCCCTGGCTCATGTATATGTGCAGCGGGAACGACCTCGGACCACCAGGGGCCGAGATAATTAGTGATATTCGGAATCCGTCACCCAAGGTCATGTAAAAATGCAGCATATATCTGGTGATATCTCGGGTGCTATTACAGATAGCGCAATAAATCAAAGTGCATTGTCTGTAGGAGGCCCTGGCGCATGATTCTGTGCAGCGGGAACGACCTCGGACCACCAGGGGCCGAGAAAATCACCGTCTCATGGGGCCGGACTGTAAGGGTCAGGGAAAAACCCAATATATATCTGGTGATATATCAGGTGCCATTAGAGATAGCGCGATAAATCAAAGTGCATTGTCTGTAGGAGGCCCTGGCGACTGAATCTGTGCAGCAGGAACGACCTCGGACCACCAGGGGCCGAGAAAATTAGTGATATTCGGAATCCGTCACCCAAGGTCATGTAAAAATGCAGCATATATCTGGTGATATCTCGGGTGCTATTACAGATAGCGCAATAAATCAAAGTGCATTGTCTGTAGGAGGCCCTGGCGCATGTATCTGTGCAGCGGGAACGACCTCGGACCACCAGGGGCCGAGATAATTAGTGATATTCGGAATCCGTCACCCAAGGTCATGTAAAAATGCAGCATATATCTGGTGATATCTCGGGTGCTATTACAGATAGCGCAATAAATCAAAGTGCATTGTCTGAAGGAGGCCCTGGCGCATGAATCGGTGCAACGGGAACGACCTCGGACCACCAGGCGCCGAGAAAACCACAGTCTCATGGGGCCGGACTCTCAGGGTCAGTGAAAAATCCAATATATATCTGGTGATATCTCGGGTGCTATTAGTGATAGCGCAACAAACCAAAGTGAATTGTCTGCAAGAGGCCCTGGTGCATGAATCTGTGCAGCGGGAACGACCTCGGATCACCAGGGGCCGAGAAAACCACCATCTCATGGGGCCGGACACTCAGGTTCAGGGGAAAATCCAATATATATCTGGTGATATCTCGGGTGCTATTACTGATAGCGCAATAAAGCAAAGTGCATTGTCTGTAGGAGGCCCTGGCGCATGAATCTGTGCAGCGGGATCGAATTCGGACCACCAGGGGCCGAGAAAATCACTTTCTCATGAGGCCGGACTGTCAGGGTCAGGGAAAGGTGCAATATATATCTGGTGATATCTCGGGTGCTATTAGAGCTAGCGCAATAAATCAAAGTGCATTGTCTGCAGGAGGCCCTAGCGCATGTATCTGTGCAGCGGGAACGACCTCGGACCTCCAGGGGCCGAGACAACCACCGTCTCATGGGGCCGGAAACTCGGGGTCAGGGGAAAATCCAATATATATCTGGTGATATCTCGGGTGCTATTAGAGATAGCGCAATAAATCAAAGTACATTGTCTGTAGGAGGCCCTGGCGCATGAATCTGTGCAGCGGGATCGACCTCGGACCAGCAGGGGCCGAGAAAATCTCCGTCTCATGCGGCCGGACTGTCAGGGTCAGTGAAAAATCCAATATACAGTCTGTTTGACAAGAGCGTGTACGGCAAAACTCTTACGTGCGATGTCTTAGGTAAGAAATTCCACTTCAAGCAGGTAACTTGAATGTTTCCCTAAGATGCTTTGTACAAAAAACCTTCAGTTGTTGATCGAGCTTATTCGTAAAACGACGCATTTCATTATGAGTGCCGCGTACGCATCACGTTACGAAGCAGTGTTTCTGTGTTCCCATCCTAAAGGACCAAAAATGTCATACACAGCGGCTGCTAAATACATGAAGAAATCGAAGACATTTGTTAGTAAGTGGGTGAAACGATATTTGGAGGTCAAAAATGTCGATGACCTACCAAATCGTGGCACTAAGTCAAAGACGACGAAGAAAGAGGATAAATTGATTTTACGCGAATTCGAGAAGAATCCCCGTCTATCGTTACGTAGTGGACAGGCAGTTTTATGTAGAAAGGGTTTGAAATTGTTATGTGATACGATAAGAAGACGATTATTGGCAAATAATGTGAAATTGAGAAGCACAATAAAGAAAGTGCTACTATCCGAGAAACATGTCACAAAAAGACTCGCTTGGGCGAATGAAAATTTGAACCGTGATTTGGACAATGTAATTTTTTCGGACGAAACTTCTTTTTGGGCACATACTTTTATAACCCATACCTGGTGTAACCACGCCAATAAACTCCTTCAGCGAACCGTTAAACACCCGGTAAGGGTGCATGTTTGGGGTTGCTTCTCGAAGCAGAGATTCGGTACTTTGCACGTATTCACTGACAATTTAAACGCTGCCAAAATGGTCAAAATCTATCAGAGAGCCTTATTACCATCTGCCCAGAGGTGGTTTATAAGAAATAATAAACATTGGCTACTGGAAGAGGATAATGACCCAAAACATCGAAGTCGACACTGTACAGCCTGGAAAGAGGAAAATCACATCGATGTACTAGATTAGCCTTCACAGTCGACGGATGCAAATCCAATAGAAAATGTTTGGGCAATCATGAAGATCAAGCTCAGAGGAAAGAAGCACAACACGATCAAGAAGCTGATTCGTCAAATTCGATTGGTATGGAGGTCCTTATCTCGTGATTATGCGATTACATTAGTAGAAAGTATGCCTCGAAGATGTAAATTAATTATTGATAATGGCGGTGACTGGGCACCATATTAATAATAACGCATCTTAGTATACACCATAAAGAATTTGTGTATTTTTTTCGAACCCGATATCCGAAATAGTTTTCGAGTTTTGCCGGACACGCTCTTGTCAAACAGAGTGTATATCTGGTGATATCTCGGGTGCTATTAGAGATAGCGAAATAAATCAAACTGCATTGTCTGCAGGAGGCCCTGGCGCATAAATCTGTGCCGCGGGATCGACCTCGGACCACCAGGGGCCGAGAAAACCACCGACACATGAGGCCGGACACTCAGGGTCGAGGAAAAATTCAATATATATCTGGTGATATCTCGGGTGCTCTTACAGATAGCGCACTAAACCAAAGTGAATTATCTGCAGGGGGCCCTGGCGCATGAATCTGTGCAGCGGGATCGACCTCGGACCACCAGAGGCCGAGAAAATCACCGCCTCATGGGGCCGGATTGCCAGGGTCAGGGAAAAATCCAATATATATCTGGTGATATCTCGGGTGCTATTAGAGATAGCGAAATAAATGAAAGTGCATTGTCTGCTGAAGGCCCTGGCGCACAAATCTGTGCCGCGGGATCGACCTTGGACCACCAGGGACCGAGAAAACCACCGACACATGGGGCCGGACACTCATGGTCAGGGGAAAATCCAATATATATCTGGTGATATCTCGAGTGCTATTAGAGATAGCGCAATAAACCAAAGTGAATTATCTGCAGGAGGGCCTGGCGTATTAATCTGAGCAGCAGGAACGACCTCGGACCACCAGGCGCCGAGAAAATTACATATATTCGGAATCCGTTACCCAAGGTCATGTAAAAATCCAGCATATATCTGGTGACATCTGGGGTGCTCTTACAGATAGCGCACTAAACCAAAGTGAATTATCTATAGGAGGTCCTGGCGCATGAATCTGTGCAGCGGGATCGACCTCGGACCACCAGGGGCCGAGAAAATCTCCATCTCATGGGGCCGGACTGTCAGGGTCAGGGAAAAATCCAATATATATCTGGTGATATCTCGGGTGCTATTAGAGATAGCGAAATAAATCAAAGTGCATTGTCTGCAGGAGGCCCTGGCGCATAAATCTGTGCCGCGGGAACGACCTCGGACCGCCAGGGGCCGAGAAAACCACCGTCTCATGGGGCCGGACACTCAGGGTCAGGGGAAAATCCTGTATGTATATGGTGATATCTCGGGTGCTATTAGAGATCGCGCAATAAATCAAAGTGCATTGTCTGTAGGAGGCCCTGGCGCATGTATCTGTGCAGCGGGAACGACCTCGGACCACCAGGGGCCGAGATAATTAGTGATATTCGGAATCCGTCACCCAAGGTCATGTAAAAATGCAGCATATATCTGGTGATATCTCGGGTGCTATTACAGATAGCGCAATAAATCAAAGTGCATTGTCTGAAGGAGGCCCTGGCGCATGATTCTGTGCAGCGGGAACGACCTCGGACCGCCAGGGGCCGAGAAAACCACCGTCTCATGGGGCCGGACACTCAGGGTCAGGGGAAAATCCTGTATGTATATGGTGATATCTCGGGTGCTATTAGAGATAGCGCAACAAACCAAAGTGAATTATCTGCAGGAGGCCCAGGCGCATGAATCTGTGCAGCGGGAACGACCTCGGACCACCAGGGCCGAGAAAACCACCGTCTCATGGGGCCGGACTGTCAGGGTCAGGGGAAAATCCAATATATATCTGGTGATATCTCGGGTGCTATTACAGATAGCGCAATAAATCAAAGTGCATTGTCTGTAGGAGGCCCTGGCGCATGATTCTGTGCAGCGGGAACGACCTCGGACCACCAGGGTCCGAGGAAACGACCGTCTCATGGGGCCGGACACTCAGGGTCTGGGGAAAATCCAATATATATCTGGTGATATCTCGGGTGCTATTAGAGATAGCGCAATAAACCAAAGTGCATTGTCTGTAGGAGGCCCTGGCGCATGAATCTGTGCAGCGGGAACGACCTCGGAACACCAGGGACCGAGAAAACCACCGTCTCATGGGGCCGGATACTCAGGGTCAGTGAAAAATCCAATATATATGTGGTGATATCTCGGGTGCTCTTACAGATAGCGCAATAAATCAAAGTGAATAATCTGCAGTAGGCCCTGGCGCATGAATCCGTGCAGCGGGAACGACCTCGGACGACCAGGGGCCGAGAAAACCACAGTCTCATGGGGCCGGACTCTCAGGGTCAGGGGAAAATCCAATATAGATCTGGTGATATCTCGGGTGCTATTACAGATAGCGCAATAAATCAAAGTGCATTACCTGTAGGAGGCCCTGGCGCATGAATCTGTGCAGCGGGAACGTCCTCGAACCTCCAGGGGCCGAGACAACGACCGTCTCATGGGGCCGGACACTCAGGGTCAGGGTAAAATCCAATATATATGTGGTGATATCTCGGGTGCTATTACAGATAGCGCAATAAATCAAAGTGCATTGTCTGTAGGAGGCCCTGGCGCATGAATCTGTGCAGCGGGAACGACCTCGGACCACCAGGGGCCGAAAAAACCATAGTCTCATGGGGCCGGTCACTCAGGGTCAGGGAAAAATCCAATATATATCTGGTGATATCTCGGGTGCTATTACAGATCGCGCACTAAACCAAAGTGAACTATCTGCAGGGGGCCCTGGCTCATGAATCTGTGCAGCGGGAACGACCTAGGACCACCAGTGGCCGAGAAAACCACCGACACATGGGGCCGGACTGTCAGGGTCAGGGAAGAATCCAATATATATATGGTGATATCTCGGGTGCTATTAGAGGTAGAGCAATAAATCAAAGTCCATTGTCTGTACGAGGCACTGGCGTATGAATCTGTGCAGCAGGAACTACCTCGGACCACCAGGGGCCGAGAAAATTACAGATATTCGGAATCCGTCACACAAGGTCACGTAAAAATCCAGCATCTATCTGATGATATCTCGGGTGCTGTTACAGATAGCGCAATAAACCAAAGTGAATTATCTGCAGGAGGGCCTGGCGTATTAATCTGAGCAGCAGGAACGACCTCGGACCACCAGGCGCCGAGAAAATTACATATATTCGGAATCCGTTACCCAAGGTCATGTAAAAATCCAGCATATATCTGGTGACATCTCGGGTGCTCTTACAGATAGCGCACTAAACCAAAGTGAATTATCTATAGGAGGCCCTGGCGCATGAATCTGTGCAGCGGGATCGACCTCGGACCACCAGGGGCCGAGAAAATCTCCATCTCATGGGGCCGGACTGTCAGGGTCAAGGAAAAATCCAATATATATCTGGTGATATCTCGGGTGCTATTAGAGATCGCGCAATAAATCAAAGTGCATTGTCTGTAGGAGGCCCTGGCGCATGATTCTGTGCAGCGGGAACGACCTCGGACCACCAGGGTCCGAGGAAACGACCGTCTCATGGGGCCGGACACTCAGGGTCAGTGAAAAATCCAATATATATCTGCTGATATCTCGGGTGCTATTACAGATAGCGCAATAAATCAAAGTGCATTGTCTGTAGGAGGCCCTGGCGCATGAATCTGTGTAGCGGGAACGACCTCGGACCACCAGGGGCCGAAAAAACCACAGTCTCATGGGGCCGGACACTCAGGGTCTGGGGAAAATCCAATATATATCTGGTGATATCTCGGGTGCTATTAGAGATAGCGCAATAAACCAAAGTGCATTGTCTGTAGGAGGCCCTGGCGCATGAATCTGTGCAGCGGGAACGACCTCGGAACACCAGGGACCGAGAAAACCACCGTCTCATGGGGCCGGATACTCAGGGTCAGTGAAAAATCCAATATATATGTGTTGATATCTCGGGTGCTCTTACAGATAGCGCAATAAATCAAAGTGAATTATCTGCAGTAGGCCCTGGCGCATGAATCCGTGCAGCGGGAACGACCTCGGACCACCAGGGGCCGAGAAAACCACAGTCTCATGGGGCCGGACACTCAGGGTCAGGGGAAAATCCAATATAGATCTGGTGATATCTCGGGTGCTATTACAGATAGCGCAATAAATCAAAGTGCATTACCTGTAGGAGGCCCTGGCGCATGAATCTGGGCAGCGGGAACGTCCTCGGACCTCCAGGGGCCGAGACAACGACCGTCTCATGGGGCCGGACACTCAGGGTCAGGGTAAAATCCAATATATATGTGGTGATATCTCGGGTGCTATTACAGATAGCGCAATAAATCAAAGTGCATTGTCTGTAGGAGGCCCTGGCGCATGAATCTGTGCAGCGGGAACGACCTCGGACCACCAGGGGCCGAAAAAACCATAGTCTCATGGGGCCGGTCACTCAGGGTCAGGGGAAAATCCATTATATATCTGGTGATATCTCGGGTGCTATTAGAGATAGCGTAATAAACCAAAGTGAATTATCTGCAGGAGGCCCTGGCGCATGAATCTGTGCACGCGGGAACGACCTCGGACCACCAGGGTCCGAGAAAACGACCGTCGCATGGGGCCGGACACTCAGGGACAGTGAAAAATCCAATATATATCTGCTGATATCTCGGGTGCTATTACAGATAGCGCAATAAATCAAAGTGCATTGTCTGTAGGAGGCCCTGGCGCATGAATCTGTGCAGAGGCAACGACCTCGGACGACCAGGAGCCGAGAAGACCACAGTCTCATGGGGCCGGACTCTCAGGGTCAGGGGAAAATCGAATATATATCTGGTGATATCTCGGGTGCTATTAGAGATAGCGCAATAAACCAAAGTGAATTATCTGCAGGAGGCCCTGGCGCATGAATCTGTGCACGCGGGAACGACCTCGGACCACCAGGGTCCGAGAAAACGACCGTCGCATGGGGCCGGACACTCAGGGACAGTGAAAAATCCAATATATATCTGCTGATATCTCGGGTGCTATTACAGATAGCGCAATAAATCAAAGTGCATTGTCTGTAGGAGGCCCTGGCGCATGAATCTGTGCAGCGGGAACGACCTCGGACCACCAGGGTCCGAGGAAACGACCGTCTCATGGGGCCGGACACTCAGGGTAAGGGAAAAATCCAATATATATCTGGTGATATCTCGGGTGCTATTAGAGATAGCGCAATAAACGAAACTGAATTATCTGCAGGAGGCCCTGGCGCATGAATCTGTGCAGCGGGAACGACCTCGGACCACCAGGGGCCGAGAAAACCACCGTCTCATGGGGCCGGACACTCAGGGTCAGGGAAAAATCTAATATATATCTGGTGATATCTCGGGTGCTATTAGAGATAGCGCAATAAACCAAAGTGAATTATCTGCAGGAGGCCCTGGCGCATGAATCTGTGCAGCGGGAACGACCTCGGACCACCAGGGGCCGAAAAAACCACAGTCACATGGGGCCGGACACTCAGGGTCAGGGGAAAATCCAATATATATCTGGTGATATCTCGGGTGCTATTAGTGATAGCGCAATAAACCAAAGTGATTTGTCTGCAAGAGGCCCTGGTGCATGAATCTGTGCAGCGGGAACGTCCTCGGATCACCAGGGGCCGAGAAAACCACCATCTCATGGGGCCGGACACTCAGGGTCAGGGGAAAATCCAATATATATCTGGTGATATCTCGGGTGCTATTAGTGATAGCGCAATAAACCAAAGTGAATTATCTGCAGGAGGCCCTGGCGCATGAATCTGTGCAGCGGGAACGACCTCGGAACACCAGGGGCCGAGAAAACTACAGTCTCATGCGGCCGGACACTCAGGGTCTGGGGAAAATGCAATATATATCTGGTGATATCTCAGGTTCTATTACAGATAGCGAAATAAATCAAAGTGCATTGTCTGTAGGAGGCCCTGGCGCATGAATGTGTGCAGCGGGAACGACCTCGGACCACCAGGGGCCGAGAAAATCGCAGTCACATGGGGCCGGACACTCAGGGTCAGGGAAAAAACCAATACATATCTGGTGATATCTCGGGCGCTATTAGAGATAGCGCAATAAACCAAAGTGAATTATCTGCAGGAGGCCCTGGCGCATGAATCTGTGCAGCGGGAACGACCTCGGTCCACCAGGGGCCGAGAAAACCACCGTCTCATGGGGCTGGACACTCAGGGTGAGGGAAATATCCAATATATATCTGGTGATATCTCGGGTGCTATTACAGATAGCGCAATAAATCAAAGTGCATTGTCAGTAGGAGGCCGTGGCGCATGAATCTGGGCAGCGGGAACGACCTCTGACCACCAGGGGCCGAGAAGACCACCGTCTCATGGGGCCGGCCACTCAGGGTCAGGGGAAAATCCAATATATATCTGGCGATATCTCGGGTGCTATTAGAGATAGCGCAATAAGCCAAAGGGAATTATCTGCAGGAAGCCCTGTCGCATGCATCTGTGCAGCGGGAACGACCTAGGACCACCAGGGGCCGAGAAAACCACCGTCTCATGGGGCCGGACACTCAGGGTAAGGGAAAAATCCAATATATATCTGGTGATATCTCGGGTGCTATTAGAGATAGCGCAATAAACGAAACTGAATTATCTGCAGGAGGCCCTGGCGCATGAATGTGTGCAGCGGGAACGACCTCGGACCACCAGGGGCCGAGAAAACCACCGTCTCATGGGGCCGGACACTCAGGGTCAGGGAAAAATCTAATATATATCTGGTGATATCTCGGGTGCTATTAGAGATAGCGCAATAAACCAAAGTGAATTATCTGCAGGAGGCCCTGGCGCATGAATCTGTGCAACGGGAACGACCTCGGACCACCAGGGGCCGAGAAAATTACAGTCTCATGGGGCCGGACACTCAGGGTCAGTGAAAAATCCAATATATATCTGGTGATATCTCGGGTGCTATTACAGATAGCGCAATAAACCAACGCGCATTGTCTGTAGGAGGCCATGGCGCATGAATCTGTGCAGCGGGAACGACCCCGGACCACCAGGCGCCGAGAAAACCACAGTCTCATGGGGCCGGACACTCAGGGTCAGTGAAAAATCCAATATATATCTGGTGATATCTCGGGTGCTATTAGTGATAGCGCAATAAACCAAAGTGAATTGTCTGCAGGAAGCCCTGGCGCATGATTCTGTGCAGCGGGAACGACCTCGGACCACCAGGGGCCGAGAGAATCACCGTCTCATGGGGCCGGACTGTAAGGGTCAGGGAAAAACCCAATATACATCTGGTGATATCTAGGGTGCTATTAGAGATACCGCAATAAATCAAAGTGCATTGTCTGTAGGAGGCCCTGGCGAATGAATCTGTGCTGCAGGAACGACCTCGGACCACCAGGGGCCGAGAAAATTAGTGATATTCGGAATCCGTCACCCAAGGTCATGTAAAAATGCAGCATATATCTGGTGATATCTCGGGTGCTATTACAGATAGCGCAATAAATCAAAGTGCATTGTCTGTAGGAGGCCCTGGCGCATGTATCTGTGCAGCGGGAACGACCTCGGACCACCAGGGGCCGAGATAATTAGTGATATTCGGAATCCGTCACCCAAGGTCATGTAAAAATGCAGCATATATCTGGTGATATCTCGGGTGCTATTACAGATAGCGCAATAAATCAAAGTGCATTGTCTGAAGGAGGCCCTGGCGCATGAATCGGTGCAACGGGAACGACCTCGGACCACCAGGCGCCGAGAAAACCACAGTCTCATGGGGCCGGACTCTCAGGGTCAGTGAAAAATCCAATATATATCTGGTGATATCTCGGGTGCTATTAGTGATAGCGCAACAAACCAAAGTGAATTGTCTGCAAGAGGCCCTGGTGCATGAATCTGTGCAGCGGGAACGACCTCGGATCACCAGGGGCCGAGAAAACCACCATCTCATGGGGCCGGACACTCAGGTTCAGGGGAAAATCCAATATATATCTGGTGATATCTCGGGTGCTATTACTGATAGCGCAATAAAGCAAAGTGCATTGTCTGTAGGAGGCCCTGGCGCATGAATCTGTGCAGCGGGATCGAATTCGGACCACCAGGGGCCGAGAAAATCACTTTCTCATGAGGCCGGACTGTCAGGGTCAGGGAAAGGTGCAATATATATCTGGTGATATCTCGGGTGCTATTAGAGCTAGCGCAATAAATCAAAGTGCATTGTCTGCAGGAGGCCCTAGCGCATGTATCTGTGCAGCGGGAACGACCTCGGACCTCCAGGGGCCGAGACAACCACCGTCTCATGGGGCCGGAAACTCGGGGTCAGGGGAAAATCCAATATATATCTGGTGATATCTCGGGTGCTATTAGAGATAGCGCAATAAATCAAAGTACATTGTCTGTAGGAGGCCCTGGCGCATGAATCTGTGCAGCGGGATCGACCTCGGACCAGCAGGGGCCGAGAAAATCTCCGTCTCATGCGGCCGGACTGTCAGGGTCAGTGAAAAATCCAATATACAGTCTGTTTGACAAGAGCGTGTACGGCAAAACTCTTACGTGCGATGTCTTAGGTAAGAAATTCCACTTCAAGCAGGTAACTTGAATGTTTCCCTAAGATGCTTTGTACAAAAAACCTTCAGTTGTTGATCGAGCTTATTCGTAAAACGACGCATTTCATTATGAGTGCCGCGTACGCATCACGTTACGAAGCAGTGTTTCTGTGTTCCCATCCTAAAGGACCAAAAATGTCATACACAGCGGCTGCTAAATACATGAAGAAATCGAAGACATTTGTTAGTAAGTGGGTGAAACGATATTTGGAGGTCAAAAATGTCGATGACCTACCAAATCGTGGCACTAAGTCAAAGACGACGAAGAAAGAGGATAAATTGATTTTACGCGAATTCGAGAAGAATCCCCGTCTATCGTTACGTAGTGGACAGGCAGTTTTATGTAGAAAGGGTTTGAAATTGTTATGTGATACGATAAGAAGACGATTATTGGCAAATAATGTGAAATTGAGAAGCACAATAAAGAAAGTGCTACTATCCGAGAAACATGTCACAAAAAGACTCGCTTGGGCGAATGAAAATTTGAACCGTGATTTGGACAATGTAATTTTTTCGGACGAAACTTCTTTTTGGGCACATACTTTTATAACCCATACCTGGTGTAACCACGCCAATAAACTCCTTCAGCGAACCGTTAAACACCCGGTAAGGGTGCATGTTTGGGGTTGCTTCTCGAAGCAGAGATTCGGTACTTTGCACGTATTCACTGACAATTTAAACGCTGCCAAAATGGTCAAAATCTATCAGAGAGCCTTATTACCATCTGCCCAGAGGTGGTTTATAAGAAATAATAAACATTGGCTACTGGAAGAGGATAATGACCCAAAACATCGAAGTCGACACTGTACAGCCTGGAAAGAGGAAAATCACATCGATGTACTAGATTAGCCTTCACAGTCGACGGATGCAAATCCAATAGAAAATGTTTGGGCAATCATGAAGATCAAGCTCAGAGGAAAGAAGCACAACACGATCAAGAAGCTGATTCGTCAAATTCGATTGGTATGGAGGTCCTTATCTCGTGATTATGCGATTACATTAGTAGAAAGTATGCCTCGAAGATGTAAATTAATTATTGATAATGGCGGTGACTGGGCACCATATTAATAATAACGCATCTTAGTATACACCATAAAGAATTTGTGTATTTTTTTCGAACCCGATATCCGAAATAGTTTTCGAGTTTTGCCGGACACGCTCTTGTCAAACAGAGTGTATATCTGGTGATATCTCGGGTGCTATTAGAGATAGCGAAATAAATCAAACTGCATTGTCTGCAGGAGGCCCTGGCGCATAAATCTGTGCCGCGGGATCGACCTCGGACCACCAGGGACCGAGAAAACCACCGACACATGAGGCCGGACACTCAGGGTCGAGGAAAAATTCAATATATATCTGGTGATATCTCGGGTGCTCTTACAGATAGCGCACTAAACCAAAGTGAATTATCTGCAGGGGGCCCTGGCGCATGAATCTGTGCAGCGGGATCGACCTCGGACCACCAGAGGCCGAGAAAATCACCGCCTCATGGGGCCGGATTGCCAGGGTCAGGGAAAAATCCAATATATATCTGGTGATATCTCGGGTGCTATTAGAGATAGCGAAATAAATGAAAGTGCATTGTCTGCTGAAGGCCCTGGCGCACAAATCTGTGCCGCGGGATCGACCTTGGACCACCAGGGACCGAGAAAACCACCGACACATGGGGCCGGACACTCATGGTCAGAGGAAAATCCAATATATATCTGGTGATATCTCGAGTGCTATTAGAGATAGCGCAATAAACCAAAGTGAATTATCTGCAGGAGGGCCTGGCGTATTAATCTGAGCAGCAGGAACGACCTCGGACCACCAGGCGCCGAGAAAATTACATATATTCGGAATCCGTTACCCAAGGTCATGTAAAAATCCAGCATATATCTGGTGACATCTGGGGTGCTCTTACAGATAGCGCACTAAACCAAAGTGAATTATCTATAGGAGGCCCTGGCGCATGAATCTGTGCAGCGGGATCGACCTCGGACCACCAGGGGCCGAGAAAATCTCCATCTCATGGGGCCGGACTGTCAGGGTCAGGGAAAAATCCAATATATATCTGGTGATATCTCGGGTGCTATTAGAGATAGCGAAATAAATCAAAGTGCATTGTCTGCAGGAGGCCCTGGCGCATAAATCTGTGCCGCGGGAACGACCTCGGACCGCCAGGGGCCGAGAAAACCACCGTCTCATGGGGCCGGACACTCAGGGTCAGGGGAAAATCCTGTATGTATATGGTGATATCTCGGGTGCTATTAGAGATAGCGCAACAAACCAAAGTGAATTATCTGCAGGAGGCCCAGGCGCATGAATCTGTGCAGCGGGAACGACCTCGGACCACCAGGGCCGAGAAAACCACCGTCTCATGGGGCCGGACTGTCAGGGTCAGGGGAAAATCCAATATATATCTGGTGATATCTCGGGTGCTATTACAGATAGCGCAATAAATCAAAGTGCATTGTCTGTAGGAGGCCCTGGCGCATGATTCTGTGCAGCGGGAACGACCTCGGACCACCAGGGTCCGAGGAAACGACCGTCTCATGGGGCCGGACACTCAGGGTCAGTGAAAAATCCAATATATATCTGCTGATATCTCGGGTGCTATTACAGATAGCGCAATAAATCAAAGTGCATTGTCTGTAGGAGGCCCTGGCGCATGAATCTGTGTAGCGGGAACGACCTCGGACCACCAGGGGCCGAAAAAACCACAGTCTCATGGGGCCGGACACTCAGGGTCTGGGGAAAATCCAATATATATCTGGTGATATCTCGGGTGCTATTAGAGATAGCGCAATAAACCAAAGTGCATTGTCTGTAGGAGGCCCTGGCGCATGAATCTGTGCAGCGGGAACGACCTCGGAACACCAGGGACCGAGAAAACCACCGTCTCATGGGGCCGGATACTCAGGGTCAGTGAAAAATCCAATATATATGTGGTGATATCTCGGGTGCTCTTACAGATAGCGCAATAAATCAAAGTGAATAATCTGCAGTAGGCCCTGGCGCATGAATCCGTGCAGCGGGAACGACCTCGGAAGACCAGGGGCCGAGAAAACCACAGTCTCATGGGGCCGGACACTCAGGGTCAGGGGAAAATCCAATATAGATCTGGTGATATCTCGGGTGCTATTACAGATAGCGCAATAAATCAAAGTGCATTACCTGTAGGAGGCCCTGGCGCATGAATCTGTGCAGCGGGAACGTCCTCGGACCTCCAGGGGCCGAGACAACGACCGTCTCATGGGGCCGGACACTCAGGGTCAGGGTAAAATCCAATATATATGTGGTGATATCTCGGGTGCTATTACAGATAGCGCAATAAATCAAAGTGCATTGTCTGTAGGAGGCCCTGGCGCATGAATCTGTGCAGCGGGAACGACCTCGGACCACCAGGGGCCGAAAAAACCATAGTCTCATGGGGCCGGTCACTCAGGGTCAGGGAAAAATCCAATATATATCTGGTGATATCTCGGGTGCTATTACAGATCGCGCACTAAACCAAAGTGAACTATCTGCAGGGGGCCCTGGCTCATGAATCTGTGCAGCGGGAACGACCTAGGACCACCAGTGGCCGAGAAAACCACCGACACATGGGGCCGGACTGTCAGGGTCAGGGAAGAATCCAATATATATATGGTGATATCTCGGGTGCTATTAGAGGTAGAGCAATAAATCAAAGTCCATTGTCTGTACGAGGCACTGGCGTATGAATCTGTGCAGCAGGAACTACCTCGGACCACCAGGGGCCGAGAAAATTACTGATATTCGGAATCCGTCACACAAGGTCACGTAAAAATCCAGCATCTATCTGATGATATCTCGGGTGCTGTTACAGATAGCGCAATAAACCAAAGTGAATTATCTGCAGGAGGGCCTGGCGTATTAATCTGAGCAGCAGGAACGACCTCGGACCACCAGGCGCCGAGAAAATTACATATATTCGGAATCCGTTACCCAAGGTCATGTAAAAATCCAGCATATATCTGGTGACATCTCGGGTGCTCTTACAGATAGCGCACTAAACCAAAGTGAATTATCTATAGGAGGCCCTGGCGCATGAATCTGTGCAGCGGGATCGACCTCGGACCACCAGGGGCCGAGAAAATCTCCATCTCATGGGGCCGGACTGTCAGGGTCAAGGAAAAATCCAATATATATCTGGTGATATCTCGGGTGCTATTAGAGATCGCGCAATAAATCAAAGTGCATTGTCTGTAGGAGGCCCTGGCGCATGATTCTGTGCAGCGGGAACGACCTCGGACCACCAGGGTCCGAGGAAACGACCGTCTCATGGGGCCGGACACTCAGGGTCAGTGAAAAATCCAATATATATCTGCTGATATCTCGGGTGCTATTACAGATAGCGCAATAAATCAAAGTGCATTGTCTGTAGGAGGCCCTGGCGCATGAATCTGTGTAGCGGGAACGACCTCGGACCACCAGGGGCCGAAAAAACCACAGTCTCATGGGGCCGGACACTCAGGGTCTGGGGAAAATCCAATATATATCTGGTGATATCTCGGGTGCTATTAGAGATAGCGCAATAAACCAAAGTGCATTGTCTGTAGGAGGCCCTGGCGCATGAATCTGTGCAGCGGGAACGACCTCGGAACACCAGGGACCGAGAAAACCACCGTCTCATGGGGCCGGATACTCAGGGTCAGTGAAAAATCCAATATATATGTGTTGATATCTCGGGTGCTCTTACAGATAGCGCAATAAATCAAAGTGAATTATCTGCAGTAGGCCCTGGCGCATGAATCCGTGCAGCGGGAACGACCTCGGACCACCAGGGGCCGAGAAAACCACAGTCTCATGGGGCCGGACACTCAGGGTCAGGGGAAAATCCAATATAGATCTGGTGATATCTCGGGTGCTATTACAGATAGCGCAATAAATCAAAGTGCATTACCTGTAGGAGGCCCTGGCGCATGAATCTGGGCAGCGGGAACGTCCTCGGACCTCCAGGGGCCGAGACAACGACCGTCTCATGGGGCCGGACACTCAGGGTCAGGGTAAAATCCAATATATATGTGGTGATATCTCGGGTGCTATTACAGATAGCGCAATAAATCAAAGTGCATTGTCTGTAGGAGGCCCTGGCGCATGAATCTGTGCAGCGGGAACGACCTCGGACCACCAGGGGCCGAAAAAACCATAGTCTCATGGGGCCGGTCACTCAGGGTCAGGGGAAAATCCAATATATATCTGGTGATATCTCGGGTGCTATTAGAGATAGCGTAATAAACCAAAGTGAATTATCTGCAGGAGGCCCTGGCGCATGAATCTGTGCACGCGGGAACGACCTCGGACCACCAGGGTCCGAGAAAACGACCGTCGCATGGGGCCGGACACTCAGGGACAGTGAAAAATCCAATATATATCTGCTGATATCTCGGGTGCTATTACAGATAGCGCAATAAATCAAAGTGCATTGTCTGTAGGAGGCCCTGGCGCATGAATCTGTGCAGAGGCAACGACCTCGGACGACCAGGAGCCGAGAAGACCACAGTCTCATGGGGCCGGACTCTCAGGGTCAGGGGAAAATCGAATATATATCTGGTGATATCTCGGGTGCTATTAGAGATAGCGCAATAAACCAAAGTGAATTATCTGCAGGAGGCCCTGGCGCATGAATCTGTGCACGCGGGTACGACCTCGGACCACCAGGGTCCGAGAAAACGACCGTCGCATGGGGCCGGACACTCAGGGACAGTGAAAAATCCAATATATATCTGCTGATATCTCGGGTGCTATTACAGATAGCGCAATAAATCAAAGTGCATTGTCTGTAGGAGGCCCTGGCGCATGAATCTGTGCAGCGGGAACGACCTCGGACCACCAGGGTCCGAGGAAACGACCGTCTCATGGGGCCGGACACTCAGGGTCAGTGAAAAATCCAATATATATCTGCTGATATCTCGGGTGTTATTACAGATAGCACAATAAATCAAAGTGCATTGTCTGTAGGAGGCCCTGGCGCATGAATCTGTGCAGCGGGAACGACCTCGGACCACCAGGGGCCGAAAAAACCACAGTCTCATGGGGCCGGACACTCAGGGTCAGGGTAAAATGCAATATATATCTGGTGATATCTCGGGTGCTATTACAGATAGCGCAATAAATCAAAGTGCATTACCTGTAGGAGGCCCTGGCGCATGAATCTCTGCAGCGGAAACGTCCTCGGACCTCCAGGGGCCGAGACAACGACCGTCTCATGGGGCCGGACACTCAGGGTCAGGGTGAAATCCAATATATATCTGGTGATATCTCGGGTGCTATTACAGATAGCGCAATAAATCAAAGTGCATTACCTGTAGGAGGCCCTGGCGCATGAATCTGTGCAGAGGGAACGACCTCGGACGACCAGGGACCGAGAAAACCACAGTCTCATGGGGCCGGACTCTCAGGGTCAGGGGAAAATCGAATATATATCTGGTGATATCTCGGGTGCTATTAGAGATAGCGCAATAAACCAAAGTGAATTATCTGCAGGAGGCCCTGGCGCATGAATCTGTGCACGCGGGAACGACCTCGGACCACCAGGGTCCGAGAAAACGACCGTCGCATGGGGCCGGACACTCAGGGACAGTGAAAAATCCAATATATATCTGCTGATATCTCGGGTGCTATTACAGATAGCGCAATAAATCAAAGTGCATTGTCTGTAGGAGGCCCTGGCGCATGAATCTGTGCAGAGGCAACGACCTCGGACGACCAGGGGCCGAGAAGACCACAGTCTCATGGGGCCGGACTCTCAGGGTCAGGGGAAAATCGAATATATATCTGGTGATATCTCGGGTGCTATTAGAGATAGCGCAATAAACCAAAGTGAATTATCTGCAGGAGGCCCTGGCGCATGAATCTGTGCACGCGGGAACGACCTCGGACCACCAGGGTCCGAGAAATCGACCGTCGCATGGGGCCGGACACTCAGGGACAGTGAAAAATCCAATATATATCTGCTGATATCTCGGGTGCTATTACAGATAGCGCAATAAATCAAAGTGCATTGTCTGTAGGAGGCCTTGGCGCATGAATCTGTGCAGCGGGAACGACCTCGGACCACCAGGGTCCGAGGAAACGACCGTCTCATGGGGCCGGACACTCAGGGTCAGTGAAAAATCCAATATATATCTGCTGATATCTCGGGTGCTATTACAGATAGCGCAATAAATCAAAGTGCATTGTCTGTAGGAGGCCCTGGCGCATGAATCTGTGCAGCGGGAACGACCTCGGACCACCAGGGGCCGAAAAAACCACAGTCTCATGGGGCCGGACACTCAGGGTCAGGGGAAAATCCAATATATATCTGGTGATATCTCGGGTGCTATTAGAGATAGCGCAATAAACCAAAGTGAATTATCTGCAGGAGGCCCTGGCGCATGAATCTGTGCAGCGGGAACGACCTCTGACCACCAGGGGCCGAAAAAACCACAGTCTCATGGGGCCGGTCACTCAGGGTCAGGGGAAAATCCAATATATATCTGGTGATATCTCGGGTGCTATTACAGATAGCGCAATAAATCAAAGTGCATTGTCTGTAGGAGGCCCTGGCGCATGAATCTGTGCAACGGGAACGCCCCCGGACCACCAGGGGCCGAGAAAACCACAGTCTCATGGGGCCGGACACTCAGGGTCAGGGGAAAATCCAATATATATCTGGTGATATCTCGGGTGCTATTAGAGATAGCGCAATAAACCAAAGTGCATTGTCTGTAGGAGGCCCTGGCGCATGAATCTGTGCAGCGGGAACGACCTCGGACGACCAGGGGCCGAGAAAACCACAGTCTCATGGGGCCGGACACTCAGGGTCAGGGGAAAATCCAATATATATCTGGTGATATCTCGGCTGCTATTACCGATAGCGCAATAAATCAAAGTGCATTGTCTGTAGGAGGCCCTGGCGCATGAATCTGTGTAGCGGGAACGACCTCGGACGACCAGGGGCCGAGAAAACCACAGTCTCATGGGGCCGGACACTCAGGGTCAGGGGAAAATCCAATATATATCTGGTGATATCTCGGCTGCTATTACCGATAGCGCAATAAATCAAAGTGCATTGTCTGTAGGAGGCCCTGGCGCATGAATCTGTGCAGCGGGAACGACCTCGGAACACCAGGAACCGAGAAAACCACCGTCTCATGGGGCCGGATACTCAGGGTCAGTGAAAAATCCAATATATATGTGGTGATATCTCGGGTGCTATTACAGATAGCGCAATAAATCAAAGTGAATTATCTGCAGTAGGCCCTGGCGCATGAATCTGTGCAGCGGGAACGACCTCGGTCCACCAGGGGCCGAGAAAACCACAGTCTCATGGGGCCGGACACTCAGGGTCAGGGGAAAATCCAATATATATCTGGTGATATCTCGGGTGCTATTACAGATGGCGCAATAAATCAAAGTGCATTGTCTGTAGGAGGCCCTGGCGCACGAATCTGTGCAACGGGAACGCCCCCGGACCACCAGGGGCCGAGAAAACCACAGTCTCATGGGGCCGGACACTCAGGGTCAGGGGAAAATCCAATATATATCTGGTGATATCTCGGGTGCTATTAGAGATAGCGCAATAAACCAAAGTGCATTGTCTGTAGGAGGCCCTGGCGCATGAATCTGTGCAGCGGGAACGACCTCGGACGACCAGGGGCCGAGAAAACCACATTCTCATGGGGCCGGACATTCAGGGTCAGTGAAAAATCCAATATATATGTGGTGATATCTCGGGTGCTATTACAGACAGCGCAATAAATCAAAGTGCATTGTCTGTAGGAGACCCTGGCGCATGAACCTGTGCAGCGGGAACGACCTCGGACCACCAGGGGCCGAGAAAACGACCGTCTCATGGGGCCGGACGCTCAGGGTCAGTGAAAAATCCAATATATATCTGGTGATATCTCGGGTGCTATTAGAGATAGCGCAATAAACCAAAGTGAATTATCTGCAGGAGGCCCTGGCGCATGAATCTGTGCAACGGGAACGACCTCGGACCACCAGGGGCCGAGAAAACGACCGTCTCATGGGGCCGGACACTCAGGGTCAGGGTAAAATCCAATATATATCAGGTGATATCTCGGGTGCTATTACAGATAGCGCAATAAATCAAAGTGCATTGTCTGTAGGAGGCCCTGGCGCATGAATCTGTGCAGCGGGAACGACCTCGGACCACCAGGGGCCGAGAAAAGCACAGTCTCATGGGGCCGGACACTCAGGGTCAGGGTAAAATCCAATATATATCTGGTGATATCTCGGGTGCTATTAGAGATAGCACAATAAACCAAAGTGAATTATCTGCAGGAGGACCTGGCGCATGAATCTGTGCAGCGGGAACGACCTCGGACCACCAGGGGCCGAGAAAACGACCGTCTCATGGGGCCTGACACTCAGGGTCTGTGTAAAATCCAATATATATCTGCTGATATCTCGGGTGCTATTACAGATAGCGCAATAATTCAAAGTGCATTGTCTGTAGGAGGCCCTGGCGCATGAATCTGTGCAGCGGGAACGACCTCGGACCACCAGGGGCCGAGAAAACCACAGTCTCATGGGACCGGACACTCAGGGTCAGTGGAAAATCCAATATAGATCTGGTGATATCTCGGGTGCTATTACAGGTAGCGCAATAAATCAAAGTGCATTACCTGTAGGAGGCACTGGCGCATGAATCTGTGCAGCGGGAACGTCCTCGGACCTCCAGGGGCCGAGACAACGACCGTCTCATGGGGCCGGACACTCATGGTCAGGGTAAAATCCAATATATATCTGGTGATATCTCGGGTGCTATTACAGATAGCGCAATAAATCAAAGTGCATTGTCTGTAGGAGGCCCTGGCGCATGAATCTGTGCAGCGGGAACGACCTCGGACCACCAGGGGCCGAGAAAAGCACAGTCTCATGGGGCCGGACACTCAGGGTCAGGGTAAAATCCAATATATATCGGGTGATATCTCGGGTGCTATTAGAGATAGCACAATAAACCAAAGTGAATTATCTGCAGGAGGCCCTGGCGCATGAATCTGTGCAGCGGGAACGACCTCGGACCACCAGGGGCCGAGAAAACGACCGTCTCATGGGGCCGGACACTCAGGGTCAGTGAAAAATCCATTATATATCTGCTGATATCTCGGGTGCTATTACAGATAGCGCAATAAATCAAAGTGCATTGTCTGTAGGAGGCCCTGGCGCATGAATCTGTGCAGCGGGAACGACCTCGGACCACCAGGGGCCGAGAAAACCACAGTCTCATGGGGCCGGACACTCAGGGTCAGGGGAAAATCCAATATATATCTGGTGATATCTCGGGTGCTATTAGAGGTAGCGCAATAAACCAAAGTGAATTATCTGCAGGAGGCCCTGGCGCATGAATCTGTGCAGCGGGAACGACCTCGGACCACCAGGGGCCGAAAAAACCACAGTCTCATGGGGCCGGACACTCAGGGTCAGGGGAAAATCCAATATATATCTGGTGATATCTCGGGTGCTATTAGAGATAGCGCAATAAACCAAAGTGAATTATCTGCAGGAGGCCCTGGCGCATGAATCTGTGCAGCGGGAACGACCTCGGAACACCAGGGACCGAGAAAACCACCGTCTCATGGGGCCGGACATTCAGGGTCAGTGAAAAATCCAATATATATGTGGTGATATCTCGGGTGCTATTACAGATAGCGCAATAAATCAAAGTGCATTGTCTGTAGGAGGCCCTGGCGCATGAATCTGTGCAGCGGGAACGACCTCGGACCACCAGGGGCCGAGAAAACCACAGTCTCATGGGGCCGGACACTCAGGGTCAGGGGAAAATCCAATATATATCTGGTGATATCTCGGGTGCTATTAGAGGTAGCGCAATAAACCAAAGTGAATTATCTGCAGGAGGCCCTGGCGCGTGAATCTGTGCAGCGGGAACGACCTCGGACCACCAGGGGCCGAAAAAACCACAGTCTCATGGGGCCGGACACTCAGGGTCAGGGTAAAATCCAATATATATCTGGTGATATCTCGGGTGCTATTACAGATAGCGCAATAAATCAAAGTGCATTGTCTGTAGGAGGCCCTGGCGCATGACTCTGTGCAGCGGGAACGACCTCGGACCACCAGGGACCGAGAAAACGACCGCCTCATGGAGCCGGACACTCAGGGTCAGTGAAAAATCCAATATATATCTGGTGATATCTCGGCTGCTATTACAGATAGCGCAATAAATCAAAGTGCATTGTCTGTAGGAGGCCCTGGTGCATGAATCTGTGCAGCGGGAACGACCTTGGAACACCAGGGACCGAGAAAACCACCGTCTCATGGGGCCGGACACTCAGGGTCAGGGGAAAATCCAATATATATCTGGTGATATCTCGGGTGCTATTAGAGATAGCGCAATAAACCAAAGTGAATTATCTGCAGGAGGCCCTGGCGCATGAATCTGTGCAGCGGGAACGACCTCGGAACACCAGGGACCGAGAAAACCACCGTCTCATGGGGCCGGACATTCAGGGTCAGTGAAAAATCCAATATATATGTGGTGATATCTCGGGTGCTATTACAGATAGCGCAATAAATCAAAGTGCATTGTCTGTAGGAGACCTTGGCGCATGAACCTGTGCAGCGGGAACGACCTCGGACTACCAGGGGCCGAGAAAACGACAGTCTCATGGGGCCGGACACTCAGGGTCAGGGGAAAATCCAATATAGATCTGGTGATATCTCGGGTGCTATTAGAGATAGCGCAATAAACCAAAGTGAATTATCTGCAGGAGGCCCTGGCGCATGAATCTGTGCAACGGGAACGTCCTCGGACCTCCAGGGGCCGAGACAACGACCGTCTCATGGGGCCGGACACTCAGGGTCAGGGTAAAATCCAATATATATCTGGTGATATCTCGGGTGCTATTACAGATAGCGCAATAAATCAAAGTGCATTGTCTGTAGGAGGCCCTGGCGCATGAATCTGTGCACCGGGAACGACCTCGGACCACCAGGGGCCGAGAAAAGCACAGTCTCATGGGGCCGGACACTCAGGGTCAGGGTAAAATCCAATATATATCTGGTGATATCTCGGGTGCTATTAGAGATAGCACAATAAACCAAAGTGAATTATCTGCAGGAGGCCATGGCGCATGAATCTGTGCAGCGGGAACGACCTCGGACCACCAGGGGCCGAGAAAACGACCGTCTCATGGGGCCGGACACTCAGGGTCAGTGAAAAATCCAGTATATATCTGCTGATATCTCGGGTGCTATTACAGATAGCGCAATAAATCAAAGTGCATTGTCCGTAGGAGTCCCTGGCGCATGAATCTGTGCAGCGGGAACGAGCTCGGACCACCAGGGGCCGAGAAAACCACAGTCTCATGGGGCCGGACACTCAGGGTCAGGGGAAAATCCAATATATATCTGGTGATATCCCGGGTGCTATTAGAGGTAGCGCAATAAACCAAAGTGAATTATCTGCAGGAGGCCCTGGCGCATGAATCTGTGCATCGGGAACGACCTCGGACCACCAGGGGCCGAAAAAACCACAGTCTCATGGGGCCGGACACTCAGGGTCAGGGTAAAATCCAATATATATCTGGTGATATCTCGGGTGCTATTACAGATAGCGCAATAAATCAAAGTGCATTGTCTGTAGGAGGCCCTAGCGCATGAATCTGTGCAGCGGGAACGACCTCGGACCACCAGGGGCCGAGAAAACGACCGTCTCATGGGGCCGGACACTCAGGGTCAGTGAAAAATCCATTATATATCTGCTGATATCTCGGGTGCTATTACAGATAGCGCAATAAATCAAAGTGCATTGTCTGTAGGAGGCCCTGGCGCATGAATCTGTGCAGCGGGAACGACCTCGGACCACCAGGGGCCGAGAAAACCACAGTCTCATGGGGCCGGACACTCAGGGTCAGGGGAAAATCCAATATATATCTGGTGATATCTCGGGTGCTATTAGAGGTAGCGCAATAAACCAAAGTGAATTATCTGCAGGAGGCCCTGGCGCATGAATCTGTGCAGCGGGAACGACCTCGGACCCCCAGGGGCCGAGAAAACTACCGTCTCATGGGGCCGGTCACTCAGGATCAGTGAAAAATCCAATATATATCTGCTGATATCTCGGGTGCTATTACAGATAGCGCAATAAATCAAAGTGCATTGTATGTAGGAGGCCCTGGCACATGAATCTGTGCAGCGGGAACGACCTCGGACCACCAGGGGCCGAGAAAACGACCGTCTCATGGGGCCGGACACTCAGGGTCAGTGAAAAATCCAATATATATCTGCTGATATCTCGGGTGCTATTACAGATAGCGCAATAAATAAAAGTGCATTGTCTGTAGGAGGCCCTGGCGCATGAATCTGAGCAGCGGGAACGACCTCGGACCACCAGGGGCCGAAAAAACCGCAGTCTCATGGGGCCGGACACTCAGGGTCAGGGTAAAATCCAAAATATATCTGGTGATATCTCGGGTGCTATTACAGATAGCGCAATAAATCAAAGTGCATTGTCTGTAGGAGGCCCTGCCGCATGAATCTGTGCAGCGGGAACGACCTCGGACCTCCAGGGGCGAGACAACCACCTTCTCATGGGGCCGGACACTCAGGGTCAGGGAAAAATCCAATATATAGCTGGTGATATCTCGGCTGCTATTACAGATAGCGCAATAAATCAAAGTGCATTACCTGTAGGAGGCCCTGGCGCATGAATCTGTGCAGCGGGAACGTCCTCGGACCTCCAGGGGCCGAGACAACGACCGTCTCATGGGGCCGGACACTCAGGGTCAGGGTAAAATCCAATATATATCTGGTGATATCTCGGGTGCTATTAGAGATAGCGCAATAAACCAAAGTGAATTGTCTGCAGGAGGCCCTAGCGCATGAATCTGTGCAGCGGGAACGACCTTGGACCACCAGGGGCCGAAAAAACCACAGTCTCATGGGGCCGGACACTCAGGGTCAGGGTAAAATCCAATATATATCTGGTGATATCTCGATTGCTATTAGAGATAGCGCAATAAACCAAAGTGCATTGTCTGTAGGAGGCCCTGGCGCATGAATCTGTGCAGCCGGAACGACCTCGGAACACCAGGGACCGAGAAAACCACCGTCTCATGGGGCCGGACACTCAGGGTCAGTGAAAAATCCAATATATATGTGGTGATATCTCGGGTGCTATTACAGATAGCGCAATAAATCAAAGTGCACTGTCTGTAACGGGCCCTGGTGCATGAATCTGTGCAGCGGGAACGACCTCGGACCACCAGGGGCCGAGAAAACGACCGTCTCATGGGGCCGGACACTCAGGGTCAGTGAAAAATCCATTATATATCTGCTGATATCTCGGGTGCTATTACAGATAGCGCAATAAATCAAAGTGCATTGTCTGTAGGAGGCCCTGGCGCATGAATCTGTGCAGCGGGAACGACCTCGGACCACCAGGGGCCGAGAAAACCACAGTCTCATGGGGCCGGACACTCAGGGTCAGGGGAAAATCCAATATATATCTGGTGATATCTCGGGTGCTATTAGAGGTAGCGCAATAAACCAAAGTGAATTATCTGCAGGAGGCCCTGGCGCATGAATCTGTGCAGCGGGAACGACCTCGGACCCCCAGGGGCCGAGAAAACTACCGTCTCATGGGGCCGGTCACTCAGGATCAGTGAAAAATCCAATATATATCTGCTGATATCTCGGGTGCTATTACAGATAGCGCAATAAATCAAAGTGCATTGTATGTAGGAGGCCCTGGCACATGAATCTGTGCAGCGGGAACGACCTCGGACCACCAGGGGCCGAAAAAACCGCAGTCTCATGGGGCCGGACACTCAGGGTCAGGGTAAAATCCAATATATATCTGGTGATATCTCGGGTGCTATTACAGATAGCGCAATAAATCAAAGTGCATTGTCTGTAGTAGGCCCTGGCGCTTGAATCTGTGCAGCGGGAACGACCTCGGACCACCAGGGGCCGAGAAAACGACCGCCTCATGGGGCCGGACACTCAGGGTCAGTGAAAAATCCAATATATATCTGGTGATATCTCGATTGCTATTACAGATAGCGCAATAAACCAAAGTGAATTATCTGCAGGAGGCCCTGGCGCATGAATCTGTGCAGCGGGAACGACCTCGGACCACCAGGGGCCGAGAAAACTACCGTCTCATGGGGCCGGTCACTCAGGATCAGTGAAAAATCCAATATATATCTGCTGATATCTCGGGTGCTATTAGAGATAGCGCAATAAACCAAAGTGAATTATCTGCAGGAGGTCCTGGCGCATGAATCTGTGCAGCGGGAACGACCTCGGACCACCAGGGGCCGAGAAAACGACCGTCTCATGGGGCCGGACACTCAGGGTCAGTGAAAAATCCAATATATATCTGCTGATATCTCGGGTGCTATTACAGATAGCGCAATAAATCAAAGTGCATTGTCTGTAGGAGGCCCTGGCGCATGAATCTGAGCAGCGGGAACGACCTCGGACCACCAGGGGCCGAAAAAACCGCAGTCTCATGGGGCCGGACACTCAGGGTCAGGGTAAAATCCAAAATATATCTGGTGATATCTCGGGTGCTATTACAGATAGCGCAATAAATCAAAGTGCATTGTCTGTAGGAGGCCCTGCCGCATGAATCTGTGCAGCGGGAACGACCTCGGACCTCCAGGGGCGAGACAACCACCTTCTCATGGGGCCGGACACTCAGGGTCAGGGAAAAATCCAATATATAGCTGGTGATATCTCGGCTGCTATTACAGATAGCGCAATAAATCAAAGTGCATTACCTGTAGGAGGCCCTGGCGCATGAATCTGTGCAGCGGGAACGTCCTCGGACCTCCAGGGGCCGAGACAACGACCGTCTCATGGGGCCGGACACTCAGGGTCAGGGTAAAATCCAATATATATCTGGTGATATCTCGGGTGCTATTAGAGATAGCGCAATAAACCAAAGTGAATTGTCTGCAGGAGGCCCTGGCGCATGCATCTGTGCAGCGGGAACGACCTCGGACCACCAGGGGCCGAAAAAACCACAGTCTCATGGGGCCGGACACTCAGGGTCAGGGTAAAATCCAATATATATCTGGTGATATCTCGGGTGCAATTAGAGATAGCGCAATAAACCAAAGTGCATTGTCTGTAGGAGGCCCTGGCGCATGAATCTGTGCAGCGGGAACGACCTTGGAACACCAGGGACCGAGAAAACCACCGTCTCATGGGGCCGGACACTCAGGGTCAGTGAAAAATCCAATATATATGTGGTGATATCTCGGGTGCTATTACAGATAGCGCAATAAATCAATGTGCATTGTCTGTAGGAGACCCTGGCGCATGAACCTGTGCAGCGGGAACGACCTCGGACCACCAGGGGCCGAGAAAACCACAGTCTCATGGGGCCGGACACTCAGGGTCAGGGGAAAATCCAATATATATCTGGTGATATTTCGGGTGCTATTAGAGATAGCGCAATAAACCAAAGTGAATTATCTGCAGGAGGCCCTGGCGCATGAATCTGTGCAGCGGGAACGACCTCGGACCACCAGGGGCCGAGAAAACTACCGTCTCATGGGGCCGGTCACTCAGGATCAGTGAAAAATCCAATATATATCTGCTGATATCTCGGGTGCTATTACAGATAGCGCAATAAATCAAAGTGCATTGTATGTAGTTGGCCCTGGCGCATGAATCTGTGCAGCGGGAACGACCTCGGACCACCAGGGGCCGAAAAAACCGCAGTCTCATCGGGCCGGACACTCAGGGTCAGGGTAAAATCCAATATATATCTGGTGATATCTCGGGTGCTATTACAGATAGCGCAATAAATCAAAGTGCATTGTCTGTAGGAGGCCCTGGCACATGAATCTGTGCAGCGGGAACGACCTCGGACCACCAGGGGCCGAGAAAACCACAGTCTCATGGGGCCGGACACTCAGGGTCAGGGGAAAATCCAATATATATCTGGTGATATCTCGGGTGCTATTAGAGATAGCGCAATAAACCAAAGTGAATTGTCTGCAGGAGGCCCTGGCGCATGAATCTGTGCTGCGGGAACGACCTCGGACCACCAGGGGCCGAAAAAACCACAGTCTCATGGGGCCGGAAACTCAGGGTCAGGGTAAAATCCAATATATATCTGGTGATATCTCGGGTGCTATTACAGATAGCGAAATAAATCAAAGTGCATTGTCTGTAGGAGGCCCTGGCGCATGAATCTACTCAGCGGGAACGACCTCGGACCACCAGGGGCCGAGAAAACCACAGTCTCATGGGGCCGGACACTCAGGGTCAGGGGAAAATCCGATATATATCTGGTGATATCTCGGGTGTTATTAGAGATAGCGCAATAAACCAAAGTGCATTGTCTGTAGGAGACCCTGGCGCATGAACCTGTGCAGCGGGAACGACCTCGGACCACCAGGGTCCGAGAAAACGACCGTCTCATGGGGCCGGACACTCAGGGTCAGGGTAAAATCCAATATATATCTGGTGATATCTCGGGTGCTATTAGAGATAGCGCAATAAACCAAAGTGAATTGTCTGCAGGAGGCCCTGGCGCATGAATCTGTGCAGCGGGAACGACCTCGGACCACCAGGGGCCGAAAAAACCACAGTCTCACGGGGCCGGACACTCAGGGTCAGGGTAAAATCCAATATATATCTGGTGATATCTCGGGTGCTATTAGAGATAGCGCAATAAACCAAAGTGCATTGTCTGTAGGAGGCCCTGGCGCATGAATCTGTGCAGCGGGAACGACCTTGGAACACCAGGTACCGAGAAAACCACCGTCTCATGGGGCCGGACACTCAGGGTCAGTGAAAAATCCAATATATATGTGGTGATATCTC
This sequence comes from Nomia melanderi, assembly GCF_051020985.1. Classification (NCBI taxonomy): domain Eukaryota; kingdom Metazoa; phylum Arthropoda; class Insecta; order Hymenoptera; family Halictidae; genus Nomia; species Nomia melanderi. The sequence goes on from NW_027475144.1 coordinate 345,823, forward strand.
GGGTGCTATTACAGATAGCGCAATAAATCAATGTGCATTGTCTGTAGGAGACCCTGGCGCATGAACCTGTGCAGCGGGACCGACCTCGGACCACCAGGGGCCGAGAAAACCACAGTCTCATGGGGCCGGACACTCAGGGTCAGGGGAAAATCCAATATATATCTGGTGATATCTCGGGTGCTATTAGAGATAGCGCAATAAATCAAAGTGCATTGTCTGTAGGAGGCCCTGGCGCATGGATCTGTGCAGCGGGAACGACCTCGGACCACCAGGGGCCGAGAAAACCACAGTCTCATGGGGCCGGACACTCAGGGTCAGGGGAAAATCCAATATATATCTGGTGATATCTCGGGTGCTATTAGAGGTAGCGCAATAAACCAAAGTGAATTATCTGCAGGAGGCCCTGGCGCGTGAATCTGTGCAGCGGGAACGACCTCGGACCACCAGGGGCCGAAAAAACCACAGTCTCATGGGGCCGGACACTCAGGGTCAGGGTAAAATCCAATATATATCTGGTGATATCTCGATTGCTATTACAGATAGCGCAATAAATCAAAGTGCATTGTCTGTAGGAGGCCCTGGCGCATGAATCTGTGCAGCGGGAACGACCTCGGACCTCCAGGGGCGAGACAACCACCTTCTCATGGGGCCGGACACTCAGGGTCAGGGAAAAATCCAATATATATCTGGTGATATTTCGGCTGCTATTACAGATAGCGCAATAAATCAAAGTGCATTACCTGTAGGAGGCCCTGGCGCATGAATCTGTGCAGCGGGAACGTCCTCAGACCTCCAGGGGCCGAGACAACGACCGTCTCATGGGGCCGGACACTCAGGGTCAGGGTAAAATCCAATATATATCTGGTGATATCTCGGGTGCTATTAGAGATAGCGCAATAAACCAAAGTGAATTGTCTGCAGGAGGCCCTGGCGCATGAATCTGTTCTGCGGGAACGACCTCGGACCACCAGGGGCCGAAAAAACCACAGTCTCATGGGGCCGGAAACTCAGGGTCAGGGTAAAATCCAATATATATCTGGTGATATCTCGGGTGCTATTACAGATAGCGCAATAAATCAAAGTGCATTGTCTGTAGGAGGCCCTGGCGCATGAATCTGTGCAGCGGGAACGACCTCGGACCACCAGGGGCCGAGAAAACCACAGTCTCATGGGGCCGGACACTCAGGGTCTGGGGAAAATCCAATATATATCTGGTGATATCTCGGGTGTTATTAGAGATAGCGCAATAAACCAAAGTGCATTGTCTGTAGGAGGCCCTGGCGCATGAATCTGTGCAGCGGGAACGACCTCGGAACACCAGGGACCGAGAAAACCACCGTCTCATGGGGCCGTACACTCAGTGTCAGTGAAAAATCCAATACATATGTGGTGATATCTCGGGTGCTATTACAGATAGCGCAATAAATCAAAGTGCATTGTCTGTAGGAGACCCTGGCGCATGAACCTGTGCAGCGGGAACGACCTCGGACCACCAGAGTCCGAGAAAACGACCGTCTCATGGGGCCGGACACTCAGGGTCAGGGTAAAATCCAATATATATCTGGTGATATCTCGGGTGCTATTAGAGATAGCGCAATAAACCAAAGTGAATTGTCTGCAGGAGGCCCTGGCGCATGAATCTGTGCAGCGGGAACGACCTCGGACCACCAGGGGCCGAAAAAACCACAGTCTCATGGGGCCGGACACTCAGGGTCAGGGTAAAATCCAATATATATCTGGTGATATCTCGGGTGCTATTAGAGATAGCGCAATAAACCAAAGTGCATTGTCTGTAGGAGGCCCTGGCGCATGAATCTGTGCAGCGGGAACGACCTTGGAATACCAGGTACCGAGAAAACCACCGTCTCATGGGGCCGGACACTCAGGGTCAGTGAAAAATCCAATATATATGTGGTGATATCTCGGGTGCTATTGCAGATAGCGCAATAAATCAATGTGCATTGTCTGTAGGAGACCCTGGCGCATGAACCTGTGCAGCGGGAACGACCTCGGACCACCAGGGGCCGAGAAAACCACAGTCTCATGGGGCCGGACACTCAGGGTCAGGGGAAAATCCAATATATATCTGGTGATATCTCGGGTGCTATTAGAGATAGCGCAATAAACCAAAGTGAATTATCTGCAGGAGGCCCTGGCGCATGAATCTGTGCAGCGGGAACGACCTCGGACCCCCAGGGGCCGAGAAAACTACCGTCTCATGGGGCCGGTCACTCAGGATCAGTGAAAAATCCAATATATATCTGCTGATATCTCGGGTGCTATTACAGATAGCGCAATAAATCAAAGTGCATTGTCTGTAGTAGGCCCTGGCGCTTGAATCTGTGCAGCGGGAACGACCTCGGACCACCAGGGGCCGAGAAAACGACCGCCTCATGGGGCCGGACACTCAGGGTCAGTGAAAAATCCAATATATATCTGGTGATATCTCGATTGCTATTACAGATAGCGCAATAAATCAAAGTGCATTGTCTGTAGGAGGCCCTGGCGCATGAATCTGTGCATCGGGAACGACCTCGGACCACCAGGGGCCGAAAAAACCACAGTCTCATGGGGCCGGACACTCAGGGTCAGGGTAAAATCCAATATATATCTGGTGATATCTCGGGTGCTATTACAGATAGCGCAATAAATCAAAGTGCATTGTCTGTAGGAGGCCCTAGCGCATGAATCTGTGCAGCGGGAACGACCTCGGACCACCAGGGGCCGAGAAAACGACCGTCTCATGGGGCCGGACACTCAGGGTCAGTGAAAAATCCATTATATATCTGCTGATATCTCGGGTGCTATTACAGATAGCGCAATAAATCAAAGTGCATTGTCTGTAGGAGGCCCTGGCGCATGAATCTGTGCAGCGGGAACGACCTCGGACCACCAGGGGCCGAGAAAACCACAGTCTCATGGGGCCGGACACTCAGGGTCAGGGGAAAATCCAATATATATCTGGTGATATCTCGGGTGCTATTAGAGGTAGCGCAATAAACCAAAGTGAATTATCTGCAGGAGGCCCTGGAGCATGAATCTGTGCAGCGGGAACGACCTCGGACCCCCAGGGGCCGAGAAAACTACCGTCTCATGGGGCCGGTCACTCAGGATCAGTGAAAAATCCAATATATATCTGCTGATATCTCGGGTGCTATTACAGATAGCGCAATAAATCAAAGTGCATTGTATGTAGGAGGCCCTGGCACATGAATCTGTGCAGCGGGAACGACCTCGGACCACCAGGGGCCGAGAAAACGACCGTCTCATGGGGCCGGACACTCAGGGTCAGTGAAAAATCCAATATATATCTGCTGATATCTCGGGTGCTATTACAGATAGCGCAATAAATAAAAGTGCATTGTCTGTAGGAGGCCCTGGCGCATGAATCTGAGCAGCGGGAACGACCTCGGACCACCAGGGGCCGAAAAAACCGCAGTCTCATGGGGCCGGACACTCAGGGTCAGGGTAAAATCCAAAATATATCTGGTGATATCTCGGGTGCTATTACAGATAGCGCAATAAATCAAAGTGCATTGTCTGTAGGAGGCCCTGCCGCATGAATCTGTGCAGCGGGAACGACCTCGGACCTCCAGGGGCGAGACAACCACCTTCTCATGGGGCCGGACACTCAGGGTCAGGGAAAAATCCAATATATAGCTGGTGATATCTCGGCTGCTATTACAGATAGCGCAATACATCAAAGTGCATTACCTGTAGGAGGCCCTGGCGCATGAATCTGTGCAGCGGGAACGTCCTCGGACCTCCAGGGGCCGAGACAACGACCGTCTCATGGGGCCGGACACTCAGGGTCAGGGTAAAATCCAATATATATCTGGTGATATCTCGGGTGCTATTAGAGATAGCGCAATAAACCAAAGTGAATTGTCTGCAGGAGGCCCTAGCGCATGAATCTGTGCAGCGGGAACGACCTTGGACCACCAGGGGCCGAAAAAACCACAGTCTCATGGGGCCGGACACTGAGGGTCAGGGTAAAATCCAATATATATCTGGTGATATCTCGATTGCTATTAGAGATAGCGCAATAAACCAAAGTGCATTGTCTGTAGGAGGCCCTGGCGCATGAATCTGTGCAGCCGGAACGACCTCGGAACACCAGGGACCGAGAAAACCACCGTCTCATGGGGCCGGACACTCAGGGTCAGTGAAAAATCCAATATATATGTGGTGATATCTCGGGTGCTATTACAGATAGCGCAATAAATCAATGTGCATTGTCTGTAGGACGCCCTGGCGCATGAATCTGTGCAGCGGGAACGACCTCGGACCACCAGGGGCCGAGAAAACGACCGTCTCATGGGGCCGGACACTCAGGGTCAGTGAAAAATCCATTATATATCTGCTGATATCTCGGGTGCTATTACAGATAGCGCAATAAATCAAAGTGCATTGTCTGTAGGAGGCCCTGGCGCATGAATCTGTGCAGCGGGAACGACCTCGGACCACCAGGGGCCGAGAAAACCACAGTCTCATGGGGCCGGACACTCAGGGTCAGGGGAAAATCCAATATATATCTGGTGATATCTCGGGTGCTATTAGAGGTAGCGCAATAAACCAAAGTGAATTATCTGCAGGAGGCCCTGGCGCATGAATCTGTGCAGCGGGAACGACCTCGGACCCCCAGGGGCCGAGAAAACTACCGTCTCATGGGGCCGGTCACTCAGGATCAGTGAAAAATCCAATATATATCTGCTGATATCTCGGGTGCTATTACAGATAGCGCAATAAATCAAAGTGCATTGTATGTAGGAGGCCCTGGCACATGAATCTGTGCAGCGGGAACGACCTCGGACCACCAGGGGCCGAAAAAACCGCAGTCTCATGGGGCCGGACACTCAGGGTCAGGGTAAAATCCAATATATATCTGGTGATATCTCGGGTGCTATTACAGATAGCGCAATAAATCAAAGTGCATTGTCTGTAGTAGGCCCTGGCGCTTGAATCTGTGCAGCGGGAACGACCTCGGACCACCAGGGGCCGAGAAAACGACCGCCTCATGGGGCCGGACACTCAGGGTCAGTGAAAAATCCAATATATATCTGGTGATATCTCGATTGCTATTACAGATAGCGCAATAAACCAAAGTGAATTATCTGCAGGAGGCCCTGGCGCATGAATCTGTGCAGCGGGAACGACCTCGGACCACCAGGGGCCGAGAAAACTACCGTCTCATGGGGCCGGTCACTCAGGATCAGTGAAAAATCCAATATATATCTGCTGATATCTCGGGTGCTATTAGAGATAGCGCAATAAACCAAAGTGAATTATCTGCAGGAGGTCCTGGCGCATGAATCTGTGCAGCGGGAACGACCTCGGACCACCAGGGGCCGAGAAAACGACCGTCTCATGGGGCCGGACACTCAGGGTCAGTGAAAAATCCAATATATATCTGCTGATATCTCGGGTGCTATTACAGATAGCGCAATAAATCAAAGTGCATTGTCTGTAGGAGGCCCTGCCGCATGAATCTGTGCAGCGGGAACGACCTCGGACCTCCAGGGGCCGAGACAACGACCGTCTCATGGGGCCGGACACTCAGGGTCAGGGTAAAATCCTATATATATCTGGTGATATCTCGGGTGCTATTAGAGATAGCGCAATAAACCAAAGTGAATTGTCTGCAGGAGGCCCTGGCGCATGCATCTGTGCAGCGGGAACGACCTCGGACCACCAGGGGCCGAAAAAACCACAGTCTCATGGGGCCGGACACTCAGGGTCAGGGTAAAATCCAATATATATCTGGTGATATCTCGGGTGCTATTAGAGATAGCGCAATAAACCAAAGTGCATTGTCTGTAGGAGGCCCTGGCGCATGAATCTGTGCAGCGGGAACGACCTTGGAACACCAGGGACCGAGAAAACCACCGTCTCATGGGGCCGGACACTCAGGGTCAGTGAAAAATCCAATATATATGTGGTGATATCTCGGGTGCTATTACAGATAGCGCAATAAATCAATGTGCATTGTCTGTAGGAGACCCTGGCGCATGAACCTGTGCAGCGGGAACGACCTCGGACCACCAGGGGCCGAGAAAACCACAGTCTCATGGGGCCGGACACTCAGGGTCAGGGGAAAATCCAATATATATCTGGTGATATTTCGGGTGCTATTAGAGATAGCGCAATAAACCAAAGTGAATTATCTGCAGGAGGCCCTGGCGCATGAATCTGTGCAGCGGGAACGACCTCGGACCACCAGGGGCCGAGAAAACTACCGTCTCATGGGGCCGGTCACTCAGGATCAGTGAAAAATCCAATATATATCTGCTGATATCTCGGGTGCTATTACAGATAGCGCAATAAATCAAAGTGCATTGTATGTAGTTGGCCCTGGCGCATGAATCTGTGCAGCGGGAACGACCTCGGACCACCAGGGGCCGAAAAAACCGCAGTCTCATCGGGCCGGACACTCAGGGTCAGGGTAAAATCCAATATATATCTGGTGATATCTCGGGTGCTATTACAGATAGCGCAATAAATCAAAGTGCATTGTCTGTAGGAGGCCCTGGCGCATGAATCTGTGCAGCGGGAACGACCTCGGACCACCAGGGGCCGAGAAAACCACAGTCTCATGGGGCCGGACACTCAGGGTCAGGGGAAAATCCAATATATATCTGGTGATATCTCGGGTGCTATTAGAGATAGCGCAATAAACCAAAGTGAATTGTCTGCAGGAGGCCCTGGCGCATGAATCTGTGCTGCGGGAACGACCTCGGACCACCAGGGGCCGAAAAAACCACAGTCTCATGGGGCCGGAAACTCAGGGTCAGGGTAAAATCCAATATATATCTGGTGATATCTCGGGTGCTATTACAGATAGCGAAATAAATCAAAGTGCATTGTCTGTAGGAGGCCCTGGCGCATGAATCTGTGCAGCGGGAACGACCTCGGACCACCAGGGGCCGAGAAAACCACAGTCTCATGGGGCCGGACACTCAGGGTCAGGGGAAAATCCGATATATATCTGGTGATATCTCGGGTGTTATTAGAGATAGCGCAATAAACCAAAGTGCATTGTCTGTAGGAGACCCTGGCGCATGAACCTGTGCAGCGGGAACGACCTCGGACCACCAGGGTCCGAGAAAACGACCGTCTCATGGGGCCGGACACTCAGGGTCAGGGTAAAATCCAATATATATCTGGTGATATCTCGGGTGCTATTAGAGATAGCGCAATAAACCAAAGTGAATTGTCTGCAGGAGGCCCTGGCGCATGAATCTGTGCAGCGGGAACGACCTCGGACCACCAGGGGCCGAAAAAACCACAGTCTCACGGGGCCGGACACTCAGGGTCAGGGTAAAATCCAATATATATCTGGTGATATCTCGGGTGCTATTAGAGATAGCGCAATAAACCAAAGTGCATTGTCTGTAGGAGGCCCTGGCGCATGAATCTGTGCAGCGGGAACGACCTTGGAACACCAGGTACCGAGAAAACCACCGTCTCATGGGGCCGGACACTCAGGGTCAGTGAAAAATCCAATATATATGTGGTGATATCTCGGGTGCTATTACAGATAGCGCAATAAATCAATGTGCATTGTCTGTAGGAGACCCTGGCGCATGAACCTGTGCAGCGGGACCGACCTCGGACCACCAGGGGCCGAGAAAACCACAGTCTCATGGGGCCGGACACTCAGGGTCAGGGGAAAATCCAATATATATCTGGTGATATCTCGGGTGCTATTAGAGATAGCGCAATAAATCAAAGTGCATTGTCTGTAGGAGGCCCTGGCGCATGAATCTGTGCAGCGGGAACGACCTCGGACCACCAGGGGCCGAGAAAACCACAGTCTCATGGGGCCGGACACTCAGGGTCAGGGGAAAATCCAATATATATCTGGTGATATCTCGGGTGCTATTAGAGGTAGCGCAATAAACCAAAGTGAATTATCTGCAGGAGGCCCTGGCGCGTGAATCTGTGCAGCGGGAACGACCTCGGACCACCAGGGGCCGAAAAAACCACAGTCTCATGGGGCCGGACACTCAGGGTCAGGGTAAAATCCAATATATATCTGGTGATATCTCGGGTGCTATTGCAGATAGCGCAATAAATCAATGTGCATTGTCTGTAGGAGACCCTGGCGCATGAACCTGTGCAGCGGGAACGACCTCGGACCACCAGGGGCCGAGAAAACCACAGTCTCATGGGGCCGGACACTCAGGGTCAGGGGAAAATCCAATATATATCTGGTGATATCTCGGGTGCTATTAGAGATAGCGCAATAAACCAAAGTGAATTATCTGCAGGAGGCCCTGGCGCATGAATCTGTGCAGCGGGTACGACCTCGGACCACCAGGGGCCGAGAAAACTACCGTCTCATGGGGCCGGTCACTCAGGATCAGTGAAAAATCCAATATATATCTGCTGATATCTCGGGTGCTATTACAGATAGCGCAATAAATCAAAGTGCATTGTATGTAGTTGGCCCTGGCGCATGAATCTGTGCAGCGGGAACGACCTCGGACCACCAGGGGCCGAAAAAACCGCAGTCTCATCGGGCCGGACACTCAGGGTCAGGGTAAAATCCAATATATATCTGGTGATATCTCGGGTGCTATTACAGATAGCGCAATAAATCAGAGTGCATTGTCTGTAGGAGGCCCTGGCGCATGAATCTGTGCAGCGGGAACGACCTCGGACCACCAGGGGCCGAGAAAACCACAGTCTCATGGGGCCGGACACTCAGGGTCAGGGGAAAATCCAATATATATCTGGTGATATCTCGGGTGCTATTAGAGATAGCGCAATAAACCAAAGTGAATTGTCTGCAGGAGGCCCTGGCGCATGAATCTGTGCTGCGGGAACGACCTCGGACCACCAGGGGCCGAAAAAACCACAGTCTCATGGGGCCGGAAACTCAGGGTCAGGGTAAAATCCAATATATATCTGGTGATATCTCGGGTGCTATTACAGATAGCGAAATAAATCAAAGTGCATTGTCTGTAGGAGGCCCTGGCGCATGAATCTGTGCAGCGGGAACGACCTCGGACCACCAGGGGCCGAGAAAACCACAGTCTCATGGGGCCGGACACTCAGGGTCAGGGGAAAATCCGATATATATCTGGTGATATCTCGGGTGTTATTAGAGATAGCGCAATAAACCAAAGTGCATTGTCTGTAGGAGACCCTGGCGCATGAACCTGTGCAGCGGGAACGACCTCGGACCACCAGGGTCCGAGAAAACGACCGTCTCATGGGGCCGGACACTCAGGGTCAGGGTAAAATCCAATATATATCTGGTGATATCTCGGGTGCTATTAGAGATAGCGCAATAAACCAAAGTGAATTGTCTGCAGGAGGCCCTGGCGCATGAATCTGTGCAGCGGGAACGACCTCGGACCACCAGGGGCCGAAAAAACCACAGTCTCACGGGGCCGGACACTCAGGGTCAGGGTAAAATCCAATATATATCTGGTGATATCTCGGGTGCTATTAGAGATAGCGCAATAAACCAAAGTGCATTGTCTGTAGGAGGCCCTGGCGCATGAATCTGTGCAGCGGGAACGACCTTGGAACACCAGGTACCGAGAAAACCACCGTCTCATGGGGCCGGACACTCAGGGTCAGTGAAAAATCCAATATATATGTGGTGATATCTCGGGTGCTATTACAGATAGCGCAATAAATCAATGTGCATTGTCTGTAGGAGACCCTGGCGCATGAACCTGTGCAGCGGGACCGACCTCGGACCACCAGGGGCCGAGAAAACCACAGTCTCATGGGGCCGGACACTCAGGGTCAGGGGAAAATCCAATATATATCTGGTGATATCTCGGGTGCTATTAGAGATAGCGCAATAAATCAAAGTGCATTGTCTGTAGGAGGCCCTGGCGCATGAATCTGTGCAGCGGGAACGACCTCGGACCACCAGGGGCCGAGAAAACCACAGTCTCATGGGGCCGGACACTCAGGGTCAGGGGAAAATCCAATATATATCTGGTGATATCTCGGGTGCTATTAGAGGTAGCGCAATAAACCAAAGTGAATTATCTGCAGGAGGCCCTGGCGCGTGAATCTGTGCAGCGGGAACGACCTCGGACCACCAGGGGCCGAAAAAACCACAGTCTCATGGGGCCGGACACTCAGGGTCAGGGTAAAATCCAATATATATCTGGTGATATCTCGGGTGCTATTGCAGATAGCGCAATAAATCAATGTGCATTGTCTGTAGGAGACCCTGGCGCATGAACCTGTGCAGCGGGAACGACCTCGGACCACCAGGGGCCGAGAAAACCACAGTCTCATGGGGCCGGACACTCAGGGTCAGGGGAAAATCCAATATATATCTGGTGATATCTCGGGTGCTATTAGAGATAGCGCAATAAACCAAAGTGAATTATCTGCAGGAGGCCCTGGCGCATGAATCTGTGCAGCGGGAACGACCTCGGACCCCCAGGGGCCGAGAAAACTACCGTCTCATGGGGCCGGTCACTCAGGATCAGTGAAAAATCCAATATATATCTGCTGATATCTCGGGTGCTATTACAGATAGCGCAATAAATCAAAGTGCATTGTCTGTAGTAGGCCCTGGCGCTTGAATCTGTGCAGCGGGAACGACCTCGGACCACCAGGGGCCGAGAAAACGACCGCCTCATGGGGCCGGACACTCAGGGTCAGTGAAAAATCCAATATATATCTGGTGATATCTCGATTGCTATTACAGATAGCGCAATAAATCAAAGTGCATTGTCTGTAGGAGGCCCTGGCGCATGAATCTGTGCAGCGGGAACGACCTCGGACCTCCAGGGGCGAGACAACCACCTTCTCATGGGGCCGGACACTCAGGGTCAGGGAAAAATCCAATATATATCTGGTGATATTTCGGCTGCTATTACAGATAGCGCAATAAATCAAAGTGCATTGTCTGTAGGAGACCCTGGCGCATGAACCTGTGCAGCGGGAACGACCTCGGACCACCAGGGTCCGAGAAAACGACCGTCTCATGGGGCCGGACACTCAGGGTCAGTGAAAAATCCAATATATATCTGGTGATATCTCGGGTGCTATTACAGATAGCGCAATAAACCAAAGTGCATTGTCTGTAGGAGGCCCTGGCGCATGAATCTGTGCAGCCGGAACGACCTCGGAACACCAGGGACCGAGAAAACCACCGTCTCATGGGGCCGGACACTCAGGGTCAGTGAAAAATCCAATATATATGTGGTGATATCTCGGGTGCTATTACAGATAGCGCAATAAATCAATGTGCATTGTCTGTAGGAGGCCCTGGCGCATGAATCTGTGCAGCGGGAACGACCTCGGACCACCAGGGGCCGAGAAAACGACCGTCTCATGGGGCCGGACACTCAGGGTCAGTGAAAAATCCATTATATATCTGCTGATATCTCGGGTGCTATTACAGATAGCGCAATAAATCAATGTGCACTGTCTGTAGGAGACCCTGGCGCATGAACCTGTGCAGCGGGAACGACCTCGGACCACCAGGGGCCGAGAAAACCACAGTCTCATGGGGCCGGACACACAGGGTCAGGGGAAAATCCAATATATATCTGGTGATATCTCGGGTGCTATTAGAGATAGCGCAATAAACCAAAGTGAATTATCTGCAGGAGGCCCTGGCGCATGAATCTGTGCAGCGGGAACGACCTGGGACCACCAGGGGCCGAGAAAACGACCGTCTCATGGGGCCGGACACTCAGGGTCAGTGAAAAATCCAATATATATCTGCTGATATCTCGGGTGCTATTACAGATAGCGCAATAAATCAAAGTGCATTGTCTGTAGGAGGCCCTGGCGCATGAATCTGTGCAGCGGGAACGACCTCGGACCACCAGGGGCCGAAAAAACCGCAGTCTCATGGGGCCGGACACTCAGGGTCAGGGTAAAATCCAATATATATCTGGTGATATCTCGGGTGCTATTACAGATAGCGCAATAAATCAAAGTGCATTGTCTGTAGTAGGCACTGGCGCATGAATCTGTGCAGCGGGAACGACCTCGGACCACCAGGGGCCGAGAAAACGACCGCCTCATGGGGCCGGACACTCAGGGTCAGTGAAAAATCCAATATATATCTGGTGATATCTCGATTGCTATTACAGATAGCGCAATAAATCAAAGTACATTGTCTGTAGGAGGCCCTGGCGCATGAATCTGTGCAGCGGGAACGACCTTGGACCTCCAGGGGCGAGACAACCACCTTCTCATGGGGCCGGTCACTCAGGGTCAGGGAAAAATCCAATATATATCTGGTGATATCTCGGCTGCTATTACAGATAGCGCAATAAATCAAAGTGCATTGTATGTAGTTGGCCCTGGCGCATGAATCTGTGCAGCGGGAACGACCTCGGACCACCAGGGGCCGAAAAAACCGCAGTCTCATCGGGCCGGACACTCAGGGTCAGGGTAAAATCCAATATATATCTGGTGATATCTCGGGTGCTATTACAGATAGCGCAATAAATCAAAGTGCATTGTCTGTAGGAGGCCCTGGCGCATGAATCTGTGCAGCGGGAACGACCTCGGACCACCAGGGGCCGAGAAAACCACAGTCTCATGGGGCCGGACACTCAGGGTCAGGGGAAAAGCCAATATATATCTGGTGATATCTCGGGTGCTATTAGAGATAGCGCAATAAACCAAAGTGAATTGTCTGCAGGAGGCCCTGGCGCATGAATCTGTGCTGCGGGAACGACCTCGGACCACCAGGGGCCGAAAAAACCACAGTCTCATGGGGCCGGAAACTCAGGGTCAGGGTAAAATCCAATATATATCTGGTGATATCTCGGGTGCTATTACAGATAGCGAAATAAATCAAAGTGCATTGTCTGTAGGAGGCCCTGGCGCATGAATCTGTGCAGCGGGAACGACCTCGGACCACCAGGGGCCGAGAAAACCACAGTCTCATGGGGCCGGACACTCAGGGTCAGGGGAAAATCCGATATATATCTGGTGATATCTCGGGTGTTATTAGAGATAGCGCAATAAACCAAAGTGCATTGTCTGTAGGAGACCCTGGCGCATGAACCTGTGCAGCGGGAACGACCTCGGACCACCAGGGTCCGAGAAAACGACCGTCTCATGGGGCCGGACACTCAGGGTCAGGGTAAAATCCAATATATATCTGGTGATATCTCGGGTGCTATTAGAGATAGCGCAATAAACCAAAGTGAATTGTCTGCAGGAGGCCCTGGCGCATGAATCTGTGCAGCGGGAACGACCTCGGACCACCAGGGGCCGAAAAAACCACAGTCTCACGGGGCCGGACACTCAGGGTCAGGGTAAAATCCAATATATATCTGGTGATATCTCGGGTGCTATTAGAGATAGCGCAATAAACCAAAGTGCATTGTCTGTAGGAGGCCCTGGCGCATGAATCTGTGCAGCGGGAACGACCTTGGAACACCAGGTACCGAGAAAACCACCGTCTCATGGGGCCGGACACTCAGGGTCAGTGAAAAATCCAATATATATGTGGTGATATCTCGGGTGCTATTACAGATAGCGCAATAAATCAATGTGCATTGTCTGTAGGAGACCCTGGCGCATGAACCTGTGCAGCGGGACCGACCTCGGACCACCAGGGGCCGAGAAAACCACAGTCTCATGGGGCCGGACACTCAGGGTCAGGGGAAAATCCAATATATATCTGGTGATATCTCGGGTGCTATTAGAGATAGCGCAATAAATCAAAGTGCATTGTCTGTAGGAGGCCCTGGCGCATGAATCTGTGCAGCGGGAACGACCTCGGACCACCAGGGGCCGAGAAAACCACAGTCTCATGGGGCCGGACACTCAGGGTCAGGGGAAAATCCAATATATATCTGGTGATATCTCGGGTGCTATTAGAGGTAGCGCAATAAACCAAAGTGAATTATCTGCACGAGGCCCTGGCGCGTGAATCTGTGCAGCGGGAACGACCTCGGACCACCAGGGGCCGAAAAAACCACAGTCTCATGGGGCCGGACACTCAGGGTCAGGGTAAAATCCAATATATATCTGGTGATATCTCGGGTGCTATTGCAGATAGCGCAATAAATCAATGTGCATTGTCTGTAGGAGACCCTGGCGCATGAACCTGTGCAGCGGGAACGACCTCGGACCACCAGGGGCCGAGAAAACCACAGTCTCATGGGGCCGGACACTCAGGGTCAGGGGAAAATCCAATATATATCTGGTGATATCTCGGGTGCTATTAGAGATAGCGCAATAAACCAAAGTGAATTATCTGCAGGAGGCCCTGGCGCATGAATCTGTGCAGCGGGAACGACCTCGGACCCCCAGGGGCCGAGAAAACTACCGTCTCATGGGGCCGGTCACTCAGGATCAGTGAAAAATCCAATATATATCTGCTGATATCTCGGGTGCTATTACAGATAGCGCAATAAATCAAAGTGCATTGTCTGTAGTAGGCCCTGGCGCTTGAATCTGTGCAGCGGGAACGACCTCGGACCACCAGGGGCCGAGAAAACGACCGCCTCATGGGGCCGGACACTCAGGGTCAGTGAAAAATCCAATATATATCTGGTGATATCTCGATTGCTATTACAGATAGCGCAATAAATCAAAGTGCATTGTCTGTAGGAGGCCCTGGCGCATGAATCTGTGCAGCGGGAACGACCTCGGACCTCCAGGGGCGAGACAACCACCTTCTCATGGGGCCGGACACTCAGGGTCAGGGAAAAATCCAATATATATCTGGTGATATTTCGGCTGCTATTACAGATAGCGCAATAAATCAAAGTGCATTGTCTGTAGGAGACCCTGGCGCATGAACCTGTGCAGCGGGAACGACCTCGGACCACCAGGGTCCGAGAAAACGACCGTCTCATGGGGCCGGACACTCAGGGTCAGTGAAAAATCCAATATATATCTGGTGATATCTCGGGTGCTATTACAGATAGCGCAATAAACCAAAGTGCATTGTCTGTAGGAGGCCCTGGCGCATGAATCTGTGCAGCCGGAACGACCTCGGAACACCAGGGACCGAGAAAACCACCGTCTCATGGGGCCGGACACTCAGGGTCAGTGAAAAATCCAATATATATGTGGTGATATCTCGGGTGCTATTACAGATAGCGCAATAAATCAATGTGCATTGTCTGTAGGAGGCCCTGGCGCATGAATCTGTGCAGCGGGAACGACCTCGGACCACCAGGGGCCGAGAAAACGACCGTCTCATGGGGCCGGACACTCAGGGTCAGTGAAAAATCCATTATATATCTGCTGATATCTCGGGTGCTATTACAGATAGCGCAATAAATCAATGTGCACTGTCTGTAGGAGACCCTGGCGCATGAACCTGTGCAGCGGGAACGACCTCGGACCACCAGGGGCCGAGAAAACCACAGTCTCATGGGGCCGGACACACAGGGTCAGGGGAAAATCCAATATATATCTGGTGATATCTCGGGTGCTATTAGAGATAGCGCAATAAACCAAAGTGAATTATCTGCAGGAGGCCCTGGCGCATGAATCTGTGCAGCGGGAACGACCTGGGACCACCAGGGGCCGAGAAAACGACCGTCTCATGGGGCCGGACACTCAGGGTCAGTGAAAAATCCAATATATATCTGCTGATATCTCGGGTGCTATTACAGATAGCGCAATAAATCAAAGTGCATTGTCTGTAGGAGGCCCTGGCGCATGAATCTGTGCAGCGGGAACGACCTCGGACCACCAGGGGCCGAAAAAACCGCAGTCTCATGGGGCCGGACACTCAGGGTCAGGGTAAAATCCAATATATATCTGGTGATATCTCGGGTGCTATTACAGATAGCGCAATAAATCAAAGTGCATTGTCTGTAGTAGGCACTGGCGCATGAATCTGTGCAGCGGGAACGACCTCGGACCACCAGGGGCCGAGAAAACGACCGCCTCATGGGGCCGGACACTCAGGGTCAGTGAAAAATCCAATATATATCTGGTGATATCTCGATTGCTATTACAGATAGCGCAATAAATCAAAGTACATTGTCTGTAGGAGGCCCTGGCGCATGAATCTGTGCAGCGGGAACGACCTTGGACCTCCAGGGGCGAGACAACCACCTTCTCATGGGGCCGGACACTCAGGGTCAGGGAAAAATCCAATATATATCTGGTGATATCTCGGCTGCTATTACAGATAGCGCAATAAATCAAATTGCATTACCTGTAGGAGGCCCTGGCGCATGAATCTGTGCAGCGGGAACGTCCTCGGACCTCCAGGGGCCGAGACAACGACCGTCTCATGGGGCCGGACACTCAGGGTCAGGGTAAAATCCAATATATATCTGGTGATATCTCGGGTGCTATTAGAGATAGCGCAATAAACCAAAGTGAATTGTCTGCAGGAGGCCCTGGCGCATGAATCTGTGCAGCGGGAAAGACCTCGGACCACCAGGGGCCGAAAAAACCACAGTCTCACGGGGCCGGACACTCAGGGTCAGGGTAAAATCTAATATAAATCTAGTGATATCTCGGGTGCTATTAGAGATAGCGCAATAAACCAAAGTGCATTGTCTGTAGGAGGCCCTGGCGCATGAACCTGTGCAGCGGGAACGACGTCGGACCACCAGGGGCCGAGAAAACGACCGTCTCATGGGGCCGGACACTCAGGGTCAGTGAACAATCCAATATATATCTGCTGATATCTCGGGTGCTATTACAGATAGCGCAATAAATCAAAGTGCATTGTCTGTAGGAGGCCCTGGCGCATGAATCTGTGCAGCGGGAACGACCTCGGACCACCAGGGGCCGAAAAAACCGCAGTCTCATGAGGCCGGACACTCAGGGTCAGGGTAAAATCCAATATATATCTGGTGATATCTCGGGTGCTATTACAGATAGCGCAATAAATCAAAGTGCATTGTCTGTAGTAGGCACTGGCGCCGGAATCTGTGCAGCGGGAACGACCTCGGACCACCAGGGGCCGAGAAAACGACCGCCTCATGGGGCCGGACACTCAGGGTCAGTGAAAAATCCAATATATATCTGGTGATATCTCGATTGCTATTACAGATAGCGCAATAAATCAAAGTGCATTGTCTGCAGGAGGCCCTGGCGCATGAATCTGTGCAGCGGGAACGACCTCGGACCTCCAGGGATGAGACAACCACCTTCTCATGGGGCCGGACTCTCAGGGTCAGGGAAAAATCCAATATATATCTGGTGATATCTCGGGTGCCATTACAGATAGCGCAATAAATCAAAGTGCATTACCTGTAGGAGGCCCTGGCGCATGAATCTGTGCAGCGGGAACGTCCTCGGACCTCCAGGGACCGAGACAACGACCGTCTCATGGGGCCGGACACTCAGGGTCAGGGAAAAATCCAATATATATCTGGTGATATCTCGGGTGCTATTAGAGATAGCGCAATAAACCATAGTGAATTGTCTGCAGGAGGCCCTGGCGCATGAATCTGTGCAGCGGGAAAGACCTCGGACCACCAGGGGCCGAAAAAACCACAGTCTCATGGGGCCGGACACTCAGGGTCAGGGTAAACTCTAATATAAATCTGGTGATATCTCGGGTGCTATTACAGATAGCGCAATAAATCAAAGTGCATTGTCTGTAGGAGGCCCTGGCGCATGAATTTGTGCAACGGGAACGACCTCGGACCACCAGGGGCCGAGAAAACCACAGTCTCATGGGGCCGGACACTCAGCGTCAGGGGAAAATCCAATATTTATCTGGTGATATCTCGGGTGCTATTAGAGATAGCGCAATAAACCAAAGTGAATTATCTGCAGGAGGCCCTGGCGCATGTATCTGTGCAACGGGAACGACCTCGGACAACCAGGGGCCGAGAAAACCACAGTCTGATGGGGCCGGACACTCAGGGTCAGGGGAAAATCCAATATATATCTGGTGATATCTCGGGTGCTATTAGAGATAGCGCAATAAACCAAAGTGAATTATCTGCAGGAGGCCCTGGCGCATGAATCTGTGCAACGGGAACGACCTCGGGCCATCAGGGGCCGAGAAAACCACCGTCTCATGGGGCCGGACACTCAGCGTCAGGGGAAAATCCAATATTTATCTGGTGATATCTCGGGTGCTATTACAGATAGCGCAATAAATGAAAGTGCATTGTCTGCAGGAGGCCCTGGCGCACGAATCTGTGCAGCGGGAACATAGTCGGACCACCAGGGGCCGAGAAAACCACAGTCTCATGGGGCCGGACACTCAGGGTCAGGGAAAATCCAATATATATCTGGTGATATCTCGGGTGCTATTAGAGATAGAGCAATAAACCAAAGTGACTTATCTGCAGGAGGCCCTGGCGCATGAATCTGTGTAGCGGGAACAACCTCGGACCACCAGGGGCCGAGGAAACCACCGTCTCATGGGGCCGGACACTCAGGGTCAGGGAAAAATCCAATATATATCTGGTGATATCTCGGGTGCTATTACCGATAGCGCAATAAATCAAAGTGCATTGTCCGAAGGAGACCCTTGCGAATGAATCTGTTCAGCGGGAACGACCTCGGATCACCAGAGGCC
Organism: Nomia melanderi; assembly: GCF_051020985.1. Classification (NCBI taxonomy): domain Eukaryota; kingdom Metazoa; phylum Arthropoda; class Insecta; order Hymenoptera; family Halictidae; genus Nomia; species Nomia melanderi. The sequence goes on from NW_027475144.1 coordinate 364,292, forward strand.
GAGAAAACCACCGTCTCATGGGGCCGGACACTCAGGGTCAGGGAAAAATCCAATATATATCTAGTGATATCTCGGGTGCTATTACAGATGGCGCAATAAATCAAAGTGCATTGTCTGTAGGAGGCCCTGGCGCATGAATCTGTGCAGCGGGAACGACCTCGGACCACCAGGGGCCGAGAAAACTACCGTCTCATGGGGCCGGACACTCAGGGTCAGGGAAAAATCCAATATATATCTGGTGATATCTCGGGTGCTATTACAGATAGCGCAATAAATCAAAGTGAATTATCTGCAGGAGGCCCTGGCGCATAAATCTGTGCAGCGGGAACGACCTCGGACGACCAGGGGCCGAGAAAACCACCATCTCATGGGGCCGGACACTCAGGTTCAGGGGAAAATCCAATATATGTCTGGTGATATCTCGGATGCTATCAGAGATAGCGCAATAAACACAAGTGAATTATCTGCAGGAGGCCCTGCCGCATGAATCGGTGCAGCGGGAACGACCTCGGATCACCAGGGGCCGAGAAAACCACCATCTCATGGGGCCGGACACTCAGGTTCAGGGAAAAATCCAATACATATCTGGTGATATCTCGGGCGCTATTAGAGATAGCGCAATAAACCAAATTGAATTATCTGCAGGAGGCCCTGGCGCATGAATCTGTGCAGCGGGAACGACCTCGGTCCACCAGGCGCCGAGAAAACCACCGTCTCATGGGGCTGGACACTCAGGGTGAGGGAAATATCCAATATATATTTGGTGATATCTCGGGTGCTATTACAGATAGCGCAATAAATCAAAGTGCATTGTCAGTAGGAAGCCGTGGCGCATGAATCTGGGCAGCGGGAACGACCTCGGACCACCAGGGGCCGAGAAGACCACCGTCTCATGGGACCGGCCACTCAGTGTCAGGGGAAAATCCAATATATATCTGGTGATGTCTCGGGTGCTATTAGAGATAGCGCAATAAGCCAAAGGGAATTATCTGCAGGAGGCCCTGGCGCATGAATGTGTGCAGCGGGAACGACCTCGGACCACCAGGGGCCGAGAAAACCACCGTCTCATGGGGCCGGACACTCTGGGACATTGAAAAATCCAATATATATGTGGTGATATCTCGGGTGCTATTACAGATAGCGCAATAAATCAAAGTGCATTGTCTGTAGGAGGCCCTGGCGCATGAATCTGTGCAGCGGGAACGACCTCGGACCACCAGGGGCCGAGAAAACTACCGTCTCATGGGTCCGGACACTCAGGGTCAGGGAAAAATCCAATATATATCTGGTGATATCTCGGGTGCTATTATAGATAGCGCAATAAACCAAAGTGAGTTATCTGTAGGAGGCCCTGGCGCATGAATCTGTGCAGCGGGAACGACCTCAGTCCACCAGGGGCCGAGAAAACCACCGTCCCGAGGGGCCGGACACTTAGGGTCAGTGAAAAATCCAATATATATCTGGTGATATCTCGGGTGCTATTACAGATAGCGCAATAAATCAAAGTGAATTATCTGCAGGAGGCCCTGGCGCATGAATCTGTGCAGCGGGAACGACCTCGGACCACCAGGGGCCGAGAAAACCACAGTCTCATGGGGCCGGACACTCAGGGTCAGGGGAAAATCCAATATATATCTGGTGATATCTCGGGTGCTATCAGAGTTAGCGCAATAAACAAAAGTGAATTATCTGCAGGAGGCCCTGCCGCATGAATCGGTGCAGCGGGAACGACCTCGGATCACCAGGGGCCGAGAAAACCACCATCTCATGGGGCCGGACACTCAGGTTCAGGGGAAAATCCAATATATATCTGGTGATATCTCGGGTGCTATTACAGATAGCGCAATAAATCAAAGTGCACTGTCTGTAACGGGCCCTGGTGCATGAATCTGTGCAGCGGGAACGACCTCGGACCACCAGGGGCCGAGAAAACCACAGTCTCATGGGGCCGGACACTCAGGGTCAGGGGAAAATCCAATATTTATCTGGTGATATCTCGGGTGCTATTAGAGATAGCGCAATAAACCAAAGTGAATTATCTGCAGGAGGCCCTGGCGCATGAATGTGTGCAGCGGGAACGACCTCGGACCACCAGGGGCCGAGAAAACCGCAGTCTCATGGGGCCGGACACTCAGGGTCAGGGAAAAATCCAATACATATCTGGTGATATCTCGGGCGCTATTAGAGATAGCGCAATAAACCAAAGTGAATTATCTGCAGGAGGCCCTGGCGCATGAATCTGTGCAGCGGGAACGACCTCGGACCACCAGGGGCCGAGAAAACCACAGTCTCATGGGGCCGGACACTCAGGGTCAGGGGAAAATCCAATATATATCTGGTGATATCTCGGGTGCTATCAGAGTTAGCGCAATAAACAAAAGTGAATTATCTGCAGGAGGCCCTGCCGCATGAATCGGTGCAGCGGGAACGACCTCGGATCACCAGGGGCCGAGAAAACCACCATCTCATGGGGCCGGACACTCAGGTTCAGGGGAAAATCCAATATATGTCTGGTGATATCTCGGGTGCTATTAGAGATAGCGCAATAAACCAAAGTGCATTGTCTGCACGAAGCCCTGGCGCATGATTCTGTGCAGCGGGAACGACCTCGGACCACCAGGGGCCGAGAAAATCACCGTCTCATGGGGCCGGACTGTAAGGGTCAGGGAAAAACCCAATATATATCTGGTGATATCTAGGGTGCTATTAGAGATTCCGCAATAAATCAAAGTGCATTGTCTGTAGGAGGCACTGGCGAATGAATCTGTGCAGCAGGAACGACCTCGGACCACCAGGGGCCGAGAAAATTAGTGATATTCGGAATCCGTCACCCAAGGTCATGTAAAAATGCAGCATATATCTGGTGATATCTCGGGTGCTATTACAGATAGCGCAATAAATCAAAGTGCATTGTCTGTAGGAGGCCCTGGCGCACGAATCTGTGCAGCGGGAACGACCTCGGACCACCAGGCGCCGAGAAAACCACCGTCTCATGGGGCCGGACACTCAGGGTCAGGGAAAAATCCAATATATATCTGGTGATATCTCGGGTGCTATTACCGATAGCGCAATAAATCAAAGTGCATTGTCCGAAGGAGACCCTTGCGAATGAATCTGTTCAGCGGGAACGACCTCGGATCACCAGAGGCCGAGAAAACCACCGTCTCATGGGGCCGGACACTCAGGGTCAGGGAAAAATCCAATATATATCTGGTGATATCTCGGGTGCTATTACAGATAGCGCAATAAATCAAAGTGCATTGTCTGTAGGTGTCCCTGGCGCATGAATCTGGCCAGCGGGAACGACCTCGGACCACCAGCGGCCGAGAAAACCACCGTCTCATGGGGCCGGACACTCAGGGTCAGGGGAAAATCCAATATATATCTGGCGATATCTCGGGTGCTATTACAGATAGCGCAATAAATCAAAGTGTATTGTCAGTAGGAAGCCGTGGCGCATGAATCTGGGCAGCGGGAACGACCTCGGACCACCAGGGGCCGAGAAGACCACCGTCTCATGGGACCGGCCACTCAGTGTCAGGGGAAAATCCAATATATATCTGGTGATGTCTCGGGTGCTATTAGAGATAGCGCAATAAGCCAAAGGGAATTATCTGCAGGAGGCCCTGGCGCATGAATGTGTGCAGCGGGAACGACCTCGGACCACCAGGGGCCGAGAAAACCACCGTCTCATGGGGCCGGACACTCTGGGACATTGAAAAATCCAATATATATGTGGTGATATCTCGGGTGCTATTACAGATAGCGCAATAAATCAAAGTGCATTGTCTGTAGGAGGCCCTGGCGCATGAATCTGTGCAGCGGGAACGACCTCGGACCACCAGGGGCCGAGAAAACTACCGTCTCATGGGTCCGGACACTCAGGGTCAGGGAAAAATCCAATATATATCTGGTGATATCTCGGGTGCTATTATAGATAGCGCAATAAACCAAAGTGAGTTATCTGTAGGAGGCCCTGGCGCATGAATCTGTGCAGCGGGAACGACCTCAGTCCACCAGGGGCCGAGAAAACCACCGTCCCGAGGGGCCGGACACTTAGGGTCAGTGAAAAATCCAATATATATCTGGTGATATCTCGGGTGCTATTACAGATAGCGCAATAAATCAAAGTGAATTATCTGCAGGAGGCCCTGGCGCATGAATCTGTGCAGCGGGAACGACCTCGGACCACCAGGGGCCGAGAAAACCACAGTCTCATGGGGCCGGACACTCAGGGTCAGGGGAAAATCCAATATATATCTGGTGATATCTCGGGTGCTATCAGAGTTAGCGCAATAAACAAAAGTGAATTATCTGCAGGAGGCCCTGCCGCATGAATCGGTGCAGCGGGAACGACCTCGGATCACCAGGGGCCGAGAAAACCACCATCTCATGGGGCCGGACACTCAGGTTCAGGGGAAAATCCAATATATATCTGGTGATATCTCGGGTGCTATTACAGATAGCGCAATAAATCAAAGTGCACTGTCTGTAACGGGCCCTGGTGCATGAATCTGTGCAGCGGGAACGACCTCGGACCACCAGGGGCCGAGAAAACCACAGTCTCATGGGGCCGGACACTCAGGGTCAGGGGAAAATCCAATATATATCTGGTGATATCTCGGGTGCTATTAGAGATAGCGCAATAAACCAAAGTGAATTATCTGCAGGAGGCCCTGGCGCATGAATGTGTGCAGCGGGAACGACCTCGGACCACCAGGGGCCGAGAAAACCGCAGTCTCATGGGGCCGGACACTCAGGGTCAGGGAAAAATCCAATACATATCTGGTGATATCTCGGGCGCTATTAGAGATAGCGCAATAAACCAAAGTGAATTATCTGCAGGAGGCCCTGGCGCATGAATCTGTGCAGCGGGAACGACCTCGGACCACCAGGGGCCGAGAAAACCACAGTCTCATGGGGCCGGACACTCAGGGTCAGGGGAAAATCCAATATATATCTGGTGATATCTCGGGTGCTATCAGAGTTAGCGCAATAAACAAAAGTGAATTATCTGCAGGAGGCCCTGCCGCATGAATCGGTGCAGCGGGAACGACCTCGGATCACCAGGGGCCGAGAAAACCACCGTCTCATGGGGCCGGACACTCAGGGTCAGGGAAAAATCCAATATATATCTGGTGATATCTCGGGTGCTATTACAGATAGCGCAATAAATCAAAGTGCATTGTCTGTAGGTGGCCCTGGCGCATGAATCTGGCCAGCGGGAACGACCTCGGACCACCAGCGGCCGAGAAAACCACCGTCTCATGGGGCCGGACACTCAGGGTCAGGGGAAAATCCAATATATATCTGGCGATATCTCGGGTGCTATTAGAGATAGCGCAATAAACCAAAGTGAATTATCTGCAGGAGGCCCTGGCGCATGAATCTGTGCAACGGGAACGACCTCGGACCACCAGGGGCCGAGAAAACTACCGTCTCATGGGGCCGGACACTCAGGGTCAGGGAAAAATCCAATATATATCTGGTGATATCTCGGGTGCTATTATAGATAGCGCAATAAACCAAAGTGAGTTATCTGTAGGAGGCCCTGGCGCAAGAATCTGTGCAGCGGGAACGACCTCGGACCACCAGGGGCCGAGAAAACCACCGTCCCGAGGGGCCGGACACTTAGGGTCAGGGAAAAATCCAATATATATCTGGTGATATCTCGGGTGCTATTAGAGATAGCGCAATAAACCAAAGTGAATTATCTGCAGGAGGCCCTGGCGCATGAATCTGTGCAGCCGGAACGACCCCGGACCACCAGGGGCCGAGAAAACGACCGTCTCATGGGGCCGGACACTCACTGTCAGTGAAAAATCCAATATATATCTGATGATATCTCGGGTGCTATTAGAGATAGCGCAATAAACCAAAGTGAATTATCTGCAGGAGGCCCTGGTGCATGAATCTGTGCAGCGGGAACGACCTCGGACGACCAGGGGCAGAGAAAACGACCGTCTCATGGGGCCGGACACTCAGGGTCAGGGGAAAATCCAATATTTATCTGGTGATATCTCGGGTGCTATTACAGATAGCGCAATAAATCAAAGTGCATTGTCTGTAGAAGGTCCTGGCGCACGAATCTGTGCAGCGGGAACGAACTCGGACCACCAGGGGCCGAGACAACCACCGTCTCATGGGGCCGGACACTGTGGGTCAGGGAAAAATCCAATATATATCTGGTGATATCTCGGGTGCTATTACAGATAGCGCAATAAATCAAAGTGCATTGTCTGTAGGAGGCCCTGGCGCATGAACCTGTGCAGCGGGATCGACCTCGGACCACCAGGGGCCGAGAAAACCACCGTCCCGAGGGGCCTGACACTTAGGGTCAGTGAAAAATCCAATATATATCTGGTGATATCTCGGGTGCTATTACAGATAGCGCAATAAATCAAAGTGAATTATCTGCAGGAGGCCCTGGCGCATGAATCTGTGAAAGGGGAACGACCTCGGACCACCAGGGGCCGATAAAACCACCGTCTCATGGGGCCGGACTCTCATGGTCAGGGAAAAATCCAATATATATCTGGTGATATCTCGGGTGCTATTACAGATAGCGCAATAAATCAAAGTGCACTGTCTGTAACGGGCCCTGGTGCATGAATCTGTGCAGCGGGAACGACGTCGGACCACCAGGGGCCGAGAAAACCACAGTCTCATGGGGCCGGACACTCAGGGTCAGGGGAAAATCCAATATATATCTGGTGATATCTCGGGTGCTATTAGAGATAGCGCAATAAACCAAAGTGAATTATCTGCAGGAGGCCCTGGTGCATGAATCTGTGCAGCGGGAACGACCTCGGACGACCAGGGGCAGAGAAAACGACCGTCTCATGGGGCCGGACACTCAGGGTCAGTGGAAAATCCAATATTTATCTGGTGATATCTCGGGTGCTATTACAGATAGCGCAATAAATCAAAGTGCATTGTCTGTAGAAGGTCCTGGCGCACGAATCTGTGCAGCGGGAACGAACTCGGACCACCAGGGGCCGAGACAACCACCGTCTCATGGGGCCGGACACTGTGGGTCAGGGAAAAATCCAATATATATCTGGTGATATCTCGGGTGCTATTACAGATATAGCAATAAATCAAAGTGCATTGTCTGTAGGAGGCCCTGGCGCATGAACCTGTGCAGCGGGAACGACCTCGGACCACCAGGGGCCGAGAAAACCACCGTCCCGAGGGGCCGGACACTTAGGGTCAGTGAAAAATCCAATATATATCTGGTGATATCTCGGGTGCTATTACAGATAGCGCAATAAATCAAAGTGAATTATCTGCAGGAGGCCCTGGCGCATGAATCTGTGAAAGGGGAACGACCTCGGACCACCAGGGGCCGATAAAACCACCGTCTCATGGGGCCGGACTCTCATGGTCAGGGAAAAATCCAATATATATCTGGTGATATCTCGGGTGCTATTACAGATAGCGCAATAAATCAAAGTGCACTGTCTGTAACGGGCCCTGGTGCATGAATCTGTGCAGCGGGAACGACCTCGGACCACCAGGGGCCGAGAAAACCACAGTCTCATGGGGCCGGACACTCAGGGTCAGGGGAAAATCCAATATATATCTGGTGATATCTCGGGTGCTATTAGAGATAGCGCAATAAACCAAAGTGAATTATCTGCAGGAGGCCCTGGCGCATGAATGTGTGCAGCGGGAACGACCTCGGACCACCAGGGGCCGAGAAAACCGCAGTCTCATGGGGCCGGACACTCAGGGTCAGGGAAAAATCCAATACATATCTGGTGATATCTCGGGCGCTATTAGAGATAGCGCAATAAACCAAAGTGAATTATCTGCAGGAGGCCCTGGCGCATGAATCTGTGCAGCGGGAACGACCTCGGTCCACCAGGGGCCGAGAAAACCACCGTCTCATGGGGCTGGACACTCAGGTTGAGGGAAATATAAAATATATATCTGGTGATATCTCGGGTGCTATTACAGATAGCGCAATAAATCAAAGTGCATTGTCAGTAGGATGCCCTGGCGCATGAATCTGGGCAGCGGGAACGACCTCGGACCACCAGGGGCCGGGAAAACCACAGTCTCATGGGGCCGGACACTCAGGGTCAGGGCAAAATCCAATACATATCTGGTGATATCTCGGGCGCTATTAGAGATAGCACAATAAACCAAAGTGAATTATCTGCAGGAGGCCCTGGCGCATGAATCTGTGCAGCGGGAACGACCTCGGTCCACCAGGGGCCGAGAAAACCACCGTCTCATGGGGCTGGACACTCGGGGTGAGGGAAATATCCAATATATATCTGGTGATATCTCGGGTGCTATTACAGATAGCGCAATAAATCAAAGTGCATTGTCTGTAGGAGGCCCTGGCGCATGAACCTGTGCAGCGGGAACGACCTCGGACCACCAGGGGCCGAGAAAACCACCGTCCCGAGGGGCCGGACACTTAGGGTCAGTGAAAAATCCAATATATATCTGGTGATATCTCGGGTGCTATTACAGATAGCGCAATAAATCAAAGTGAATTATCTGCAGGAGGCCCTGGCGCATGAATCTGTGAAAGGGGAACGACCTCGGACCACCAGGGGCCGATAAAACCACCGTCTCATGGGGCCGGACTCTCATGGTCAGGGAAAAATCCAATATATATCTGGTGATATCTCGGGTGCTATTACAGATAGCGCAATAAATCAAAGTGCACTGTCTGTAACGGGCCCTGGTGCATGAATCTGTGCAGCGGGAACGACGTCGGACCACCAGGGGCCGAGAAAACCACAGTCTCATGGGGCCGGACACTCAGGGTCAGGGGAAAATCCAATATATATCTGGTGATATCTCGGGTGCTATTAGAGATAGCACAATAAACCAAAGTGAATTATCTGCAGGAGGCCCTGGCGCATGAATCTGTGCAGCGGGAACGACCTCGGTCCACCAGGGGCCGAGAAAACCACCGTCTCATGGGGCTGGACACTCGGGGTGAGGGAAATATCCAATATATATCTGGTGATATCTCGGGTGCTATTACAGATAGCGCAATAAATCAAAGTGCATTGTCAGTAGGAGGCCCTGGCGCATGAATCTGGGCAGCGGGAACGACCTCGGACCACCAGGGGCCGAGAAGACCACCGACTCATGGGGCCGGACACTCAGGGTCAGGGAAAAATCCAATATATATCTGGTGATATCTTGGGTGCTGCTAGAGATAGCGCAATAAACCAAGTGAGTTATCTGCAGGAGGCCCTGGCGCATGAATCTGTGCAGCGGGAACGACCTCGGACCCGTAGGGGCCGAGAAAATCACCGTCTCATGGGGCCGGACAGTCAGGGTCAGGGAAAAATCCTATATATATCTGGTGATTTCTTGGGTGCTATTAGCGATAGCGCAATAAATCAAAGTGCATTGCCTGTAGGAGGCCCTGGCGCATGAATCTGTGCAGCGGGAACGACCTCGGACCACCAGGGGCCGAGAAAACAACCGTCTCATGGGGCCGGACACTCAGGGTCAGTGAAAAATCCAATATATACCTGGTGATATCTCGGCTGCTATTACAGATAGCGCAATAAATCAAAGTGCATTACTTGTAGGAGTCCCTGGCGCATGAATCTGTGCAGCGGGAACGACCTCGGACGACCAGGGGCCGAGAAAACCACAGTCTCATGGGGCCGGACACTCAGGGTCAGGGGACAATCCAATATATATCTGGTGATATCTCGGGCGCTATTAGAGATAGCGCAATAAACCAAAGTGAATTATCTGCAGGAGGCCCTGCCGCATGAATCGGTGCAACGGGAACGACCTCGGACCACCAGGGGCCGAGAAAACCACAGTCTCATGGGGCCGGACACTCAGGGTCAGTGAAAAATCCAATATATATCTGGTGATATCTCGGGTGCTATTAGTGATAGCGCAATAAACCAAAGTGAATTGTCTGCAAGAGGCCCTGGTGCATGAATCTGTGCAGCGGGAACGACCTCGGACGACCAGGGGCCGAGAAAACCACCATCTCATGGGGCCGGACACTCAGGTTCAGGGGAAAATCCAATATATATCTGGTGATATCTCGGGTGCTATTAGAGATAGCGCAATAAACCAAAGTGCATTGTCTGCAGAAAGCCCTGGCGCATGATTCTGTGCAACGGGAACGACCTCGGACCACCAGGGGCCGAGACAACCACCGTCTCATGGGGCCGGACACTGCGGGTCAGGGAAAAATCCAATATATATCTGGTGATATCTCGGGTGCTATTACAGATAGAGCAATAAATCAAAGTGCATTGTCTGTAGGAGGCCCTGGCGCATGAACCTGTGCAGCGGGAACGACCTCGGACCACCAGGGGCCGAGAAAACCACCGTCCCGAGGGGCCGGACACTTAGGGTCAGTGAAAAATCCAATATATATCTGGTGATATCTCGGGTGCTATTACAGATAGCGCAATAAATCAAAGTGAATTATCTGCAGGAGGCCCTGGCGCATGAATCTGTGAAAGGGGAACGACCTCGGACCACCAGGGGCCGATAAAACCACCGTCTCATGGGGCCGGACTCTCATGGTCAGGGAAAAATCCAATATATATCTGGTGATATCTCGGGTGCTATTACAGATAGCGCAATAAATCAAAGTGCACTGTCTGTAACGGGCCCTGGTGCATGAATCTGTGCAGCGGGAACGACCTCGGACCACCAGGGGCCGAGAAAACCACAGTCTCATGGGGCCGGACACTCAGGGTCAGGGGAAAATCCAATATATATCTGGTGATATCTCGGGTGCTATTAGAGATAGCGCAATAAACCAAAGTGAATTATCTGCAGGAGGCCCTGGCGCATGAATGTGTGCAGCGGGAACGACCTCGGACCACCAGGGGCCGAGAAAACCGCAGTCTCATGGGGCCGGACACTCAGGGTCAGGGAAAAATCCAATACATATCTGGTGATATCTCGGGCGCTATTAGAGATAGCGCAATAAACCAAAGTGAATTATCTGCAGGAGGCCCTGGCGCATGAATCTGTGCAGCGGGAACGACCTCGGTCCACCAGGGGCCGAGAAAACCACCGTCTCATGGGGCTGGACACTCAGGTTGAGGGAAATATAAAATATATATCTGGTGATATCTCGGGTGCTATTACAGATAGCGCAATAAATCAAAGTGCATTGTCAGTAGGATGCCCTGGCGCATGAATCTGGGCAGCGGGAACGACCTCGGACCACCAGGGGCCGGGAAAACCACAGTCTCATGGGGCCGGACACTCAGGGTCAGGGCAAAATCCAATACATATCTGGTGATATCTCGGGCGCTATTAGAGATAGCACAATAAACCAAAGTGAATTATCTGCAGGAGGCCCTGGCGCATGAATCTGTGCAGCGGGAACGACCTCGGTCCACCAGGGGCCGAGAAAACCACCGTCTCATGGGGCTGGACACTCGGGGTGAGGGAAATATCCAATATATATCTGGTGATATCTCGGGTGCTATTACAGATAGCGCAATAAATCAAAGTGCATTGTCTGTAGGAGGCCCTGGCGCATGAACCTGTGCAGCGGGAACGACCTCGGACCACCAGGGGCCGAGAAAACCACCGTCCCGAGGGGCCGGACACTTAGGGTCAGTGAAAAATCCAATATATATCTGGTGATATCTCGGGTGCTATTACAGATAGCGCAATAAATCAAAGTGAATTATCTGCAGGAGGCCCTGGCGCATGAATCTGTGAAAGGGGAACGACCTCGGACCACCAGGGGCCGATAAAACCACCGTCTCATGGGGCCGGACTCTCATGGTCAGGGAAAAATCCAATATATATCTGGTGATATCTCGGGTGCTATTACAGATAGCGCAATAAATCAAAGTGCACTGTCTGTAACGGGCCCTGGTGCATGAATCTGTGCAGCGGGAACGACGTCGGACCACCAGGGGCCGAGAAAACCACAGTCTCATGGGGCCGGACACTCAGGGTCAGGGGAAAATCCAATATATATCTGGTGATATCTCGGGTGCTATTAGAGATAGCACAATAAACCAAAGTGAATTATCTGCAGGAGGCCCTGGCGCATGAATCTGTGCAGCGGGAACGACCTCGGTCCACCAGGGGCCGAGAAAACCACCGTCTCATGGGGCTGGACACTCGGGGTGAGGGAAATATCCAATATATATCTGGTGATATCTCGGGTGCTATTACAGATAGCGCAATAAATCAAAGTGCATTGTCAGTAGGAGGCCCTGGCGCATGAATCTGGGCAGCGGGAACGACCTCGGACCACCAGGGGCCGAGAAGACCACCGACTCATGGGGCCGGACACTCAGGGTCAGGGAAAAATCCAATATATATCTGGTGATATCTTGGGTGCTGCTAGAGATAGCGCAATAAACCAAGTGAGTTATCTGCAGGAGGCCCTGGCGCATGAATCTGTGCAGCGGGAACGACCTCGGACCCGTAGGGGCCGAGAAAATCACCGTCTCATGGGGCCGGACAGTCAGGGTCAGGGAAAAATCCTATATATATCTGGTGATTTCTTGGGTGCTATTAGCGATAGCGCAATAAATCAAAGTGCATTGCCTGTAGGAGGCCCTGGCGCATGAATCTGTGCAGCGGGAACGACCTCGGACCACCAGGGGCCGAGAAAACAACCGTCTCATGGGGCCGGACACTCAGGGTCAGTGAAAAATCCAATATATACCTGGTGATATCTCGGCTGCTATTACAGATAGCGCAATAAATCAAAGTGCATTGTCTGTAGAAGGCACTGGCGCATGAATCTGTGAAGCGGGAACGACCTCGGACCACCAGAGATGAGACAACCACCATCTCATGGGGCCGGACACTCAGGGTCAGGGAAAAATCCAATATATATCTGGTGATATCTCGGGTGCTATTACAGATAGCGCAATAAATCAAAGTGCATTACTTGTAGGAGTCCCTGGCGCATGAATCTGTGCAGCGGGAACGACCTCGGACGACCAGGGGCCGAGAAAACCACAGTCTCATGGGGCCGGACACTCAGGGTCAGGGGACAATCCAATATATATCTGGTGATATCTCGGGCGCTATTAGAGATAGCGCAATAAACCAAAGTGAATTATCTGCAGGAGGCCCTGCCGCATGAATCGGTGCAACGGGAACGACCTCGGACCACCAGGGGCCGAGAAAACCACAGTCTCATGGGGCCGGACACTCAGGGTCAGTGAAAAATCCAATATATATCTGGTGATATCTCGGGTGCTATTAGTGATAGCGCAATAAACCAAAGTGAATTGTCTGCAAGAGGCCCTGGTGCATGAATCTGTGCAGCGGGAACGACCTCGGACGACCAGGGGCCGAGAAAACCACCATCTCATGGGGCCGGACACTCAGGTTCAGGGGAAAATCCAATATATATCTGGTGATATCTCGGGTGCTATTAGAGATAGCGCAATAAACCAAAGTGCATTGTCTGCAGAAAGCCCTGGCGCATGATTCTGTGCAACGGGAACGACCTCGGACCACCAGGGGCCGAGAAAACCACAGTCTCATGGGGCCGGACACTCAGGGTCAGGGGAAAATCCAATATATATCTGGTGATATCTCGGGTGCTATTACAGATAGCGCAATAAATCAAAGTGCATTGTCTGTAGGAGGCCCTGGCGCATGAATCTGTGCAGCGGGAACGACCTCGGACCACCAGGGGCCGAGAAAACAACCGTCTCATGGGGCCGGACACTCAGGGTCAGTGAAAAATCCAATATATACCTGGTGATATCTCGGCTGCTATTACAGATAGCGCAATAAATCAAAGTGCATTGTCTGTAGAAGGCACTGGCGCATGAATCTGTGAAGCGGGAACGACCTTGGACCACCAGAGACGAGACAACCACCATCTCATGGGGCCGGACACTCAGGGTCAGGGAAAAATCCAATATATATCTGGTGATATCTCGGGTGCTATTACAGATAGCGCAATAAATCAAAGTGCATTACTTGTAGGAGGCCCTGGCGCATGAATCTGTGCAGCGGGAACGACCTCGGACGACCAGGGGCCGAGAAAACCACAGTCTCATGGGGCCGGACACTCAGGGTCAGGGGACAATCCAATATATATCTGGTGATATCTCGGGCGCTATTAGAGATAGCGCAATAAACCAAAGTGAATTATCTGCAGGAGGCCCTGCCGCATGAATCGGTGCAACGGGAACGACCTCGGACCACCAGGGGCCGAGAAAACCACAGTCTCATGGGGCCGGACACTCAGGGTCAGTGAAAAATCCAATATATATCTGGTGATATCTCGGGTGCTATTAGTGATAGCGCAATAAACCAAAGTGAATTGTCTGCAAGAGGCCCTGGTGCATGAATCTGTGCAGCGGGAACGACCTCGGATCACCAGGGGCCGAGAAAACCACCATCTCATGGGGCCGGACACTCAAGTTCAGGGGAAAATCCAATATATATCTGGTGATATCTCGGGTGCTATTAGAGATAGCGCAATAAACCAAAGTGCATTGTCTGCAGAAAGCCCTGGCGCATGATTCTGTGCAACGGGAACGACCTCGGACCACCAGGGGCCGAGAAAACCACAGTCTCATGGGGCCGGACACTCAGGGTCAGGGGAAAATCCAATATATATCTGGTGATATCTCGGGTGCTATTACAGATAGCGCAATAAATCAAAGTGCATTGTCTGTAGGAGGCCCTGGCGCATGAATTTGTGCAGCGGGAACGACCTCGGACCACCAGGGGCCGAGAAAACCAGTCTCATGGGGCCGGACACTCAGGGTCAGGGGAAAATCCAAAATATATCTGGTGATATCTCGGGTGCTATTAGAGATAGCGCAATAAACCAAAGTGAATTATCTGCAGGAGGCCCTGGCGCATGAATCTGTGCAACGGGGACGACCTCGAACCACCAGGAGCCGAGAGAACCACAGTCTCATGGGGCCGGACACTCAGGGTCTGGGCAAAATCCAATATATATCTGGTGATATCTCGGGTGCTATTAGAGATAGCGCAATAAACCAAAGTGAATTATCTGCAGGAGGCCCTGGCGCATGAATCTGTGCAGCGGGAACGACCTCGGTCCACCAGGGGCCGAGAAAACCACCGTCTCATGGGGCTGGACACTCAGGTTGAGGGAAATATCCAATATATATCTGGTGATATCTCGGGTGCTATTACAGATAGCGCAATAAACCAACGTGAATTATCTGCAGGAGGCACTGGCGCATGAATCTGTGCAGCGGGAACGACCTCGGACCACCAGGGGCCGAGGAGACCACCGTCTCATGGGGCCGGACACTCAGGGTCAGTGAAAAATCCTATATATATCTGGTGATATCTTGAGTGCTATTAGAGATAGCGCAATAAATCAAAGTGCATTGTCTGTAGGAGGCCCTGGCGCATGAATCTGTGCAGCGGGAACGACCTCGGACCACCAGGGGCCGAGAAAACAACCGTCTCATGGGATCGGACACTCAGGGTCAGTGAAAAATCCATTATATATCTGGTGATATCTCGGCTGCTATTACAGATAGCGCAATAAATCAAAGTGCATTGTCTGTAGAAGGCACTGGCGCATGAATCTGTGCAGCGGGAACGACCTCGGGCCACCAGGGGCGAGACAACCACCGTCTCACGGGGCCGGACACTCAGGGTCAGGGAAAAATCCAATATATATCTGGTGATATCTCGGGTGCTATTACAGATAGCGCAATAAATCAAAGTGCATTACTTGTAGGAGGCCCTGGCGCATGAATCTGTGCAGCGGGAACGACCTCGGACCAGCAGGGGCCGAGAAAACCAGACTCATGGGGCCGGACACTCAGGGTCAGGGGAAAATCCAATATATATCTGGTGATATCTCGGGTGCTATTAGAGATAGCGCAATAAACCAAAGTGAATTATCTGCAGGAGGCCCTGGCGCATGAATCTGTGCAACGGGTACGACCTCGGACCACCAGGAGCCGAGAAAACCACCATCTCATGGGGCCGGACACTCAGGGTCCGGGCAAAATCCAATATATATCTGGTGATATCTCGGGTGCTATTAGAGATAGCGCAATAAACCAACGTGAATTATCTGCAGGAGGCACTGGCGCATGAATCTGTGCAGCGGGAACGACCTCGGACCCGTAGGGGCCGAGAAAATCACCGTCTCATGGGGCCGGACAGTCAGGGTCAGGGAAAAATCCTATATATATCTGGTGATATCTTGGGTGCTATTAGAGATAGCGCAATAAATCAAAGTGCATTGTCTGTAGAAGGCCCTGGCGCATGAATCTGTGCAGCGGGAACGACCTCGGACCACCAGGGGCCGAGAAAACAACCGTCCCATGGGGCCGGACACTCAGGGTCAGTGAAAAATCCAATATATATCTGGTGACATCTCGGCTGCTATTACAGATAGCGCAATAAATCAAAGTGCATTGTCTGTAGAAGGCACTGGCGCATGAATCTGTGCAGCGGGAACGGCCTCGGACCACCAGGGGCGAGACAACCACCGTCTCATGGGGCCGGACACTCAGGGTCAGGGAAAAATCCAATATTTATCTGGTGATATCTCGGGTGCTATTACAGATAGCGCAATAAATCAAAGTGCATTACTTGTAGGAGGCCCTGGCGCATGAATCTGTGCAGCGGGAACGACCTCGGACGACCAGGGGCAGAGAAAACCACAGTCTCATGGGGCAGGACACTCAGGGTCAGGGGAAAATCCAATATATATCTGGTGATATCTCGGGTGCTATTAGAGATAGCGCAATAAACCAAAGTGAATTATCTGCAGGAGGCCGTGGCGCATGAACCTGTGCAACGGAACGACCTCGGACCACCAGGGGCCGAGAAAACCACAGTCTCATGGGGCCGGACACTCAGGGTCAGGGGAAAATCCAATATATAACTGGTGATATCTCGGGTGCTATTACAGATAGCGCAATAAATCAAAGTGCATTGTCTGTAGGAGGCCCTGGCGCATGTATCTGTGCAGCGGGAACGACCTCGGACCACCAGGGGCCGAGAAAACCACAGTCTCATGGGGCCGGACACTCAGGGTCAGGGGAAAATCCAATATATATCTGGTGATATCTCGGGTGCTATTACAGATAGCGTAATAAATCAAAGTGCATTGTCTGTAGGCGGCCCTGGCGCATGTATCTGTGCAGCGGGAACGACCTCGGACCACCAGGGGCCGAGAAAACCACAGTCTCATGGGGCCGGACACTCAGGGTCAGGGGAAAATCCTATATATATCTGGTGATATCTCGGGTGCTATTACAGATAGAGCAATAAATCAAAGTGCATTGTCTGTAGGAGGCCCTGGCGCATGAATCTGTGCAGCGGGAACGACCTCGGACCACCAGGGGCCGAGAAAACTACAGTCTTATGCGGCCGCACACTCAGGGTCTGGGGAAAATCCAATATATATCTGGTGATATCTCGGGTGCTATTAGAGATAGCGCAATAAACCAAAGTGAGTTATCTGCAGAAGGCCCTGGCGCATGAATCTGTGCAGCGGGAACGACCTCGGTCCACCAGGGCCGAGAAAACCACCGTCTCATGGGGCTGGACACTCAGGGTGAGGGGAAAATCCAATATATATCTGGTGATATCTCGGGTGCTATTAGATACAGCGCAAGAAACCAAAGTGAATTATCTGCAGGAGGCCCTGGCGCATCAATGTGTGCAGCGGGAACGACCTCGGTCCACCAGGGGCCGAGAAAACCGCCGTCTCATGGGGCTGGACACTCAGGGTGAGGGAAATATCCAATATATATCTGGTGATATCTCGGTTCCTATTACAGATAGCGCAATGAATCAAAGTGCATTGTCTGTAGGAGGCCCTGGCGCATGAATCTGTGCAGCGGGAACGACCTCGGACCACCAGGGGCCGAGAAAAACAACGTCTCATGGGGCTGGACACTCAGGGTGAGGGAAATATCCAATATATATCTGGTGATATCTCGGGTGCTATTAGAGATAGCGCAATAAACCAAGTGAGTTATCTGCAGGAGGCCCTGGCGCCTGAATCTGTGCAGCGGGAACGACCTCGGACCACCAGGGGCCGAGAAAACCACCGTCTCATGGGGCCGGACACTCAGGGTCAGGGGAAAATCCAATATATATCTGGTGATATTTCGGGTGCTATTAGAGATAGCGCAATAAACGAAAGTGAATTATCTGCAGGAGGCCCTGGCGCATGAATCAGTGCAGCGGGAACGACCTCGGACCACCAGGGGCCGAGAAAACCACCGTCTCATGGGGCTGGACACTCAGGGTGAGGGAAATATCCAATATATATCTGGTGATATCTCGGGTGCTATTAGAGATAGCGCAATAAACCAAGTGAGTTATCTGCAGGAGGCCCTGGCGCCTGAATCTGTGCAGCGGGAACGACCTCGGAACACCAGGGTCCGAAAAAACCACAGTCTCATGGGGCCGGACACTCAGGGTCAGGGGAAAATCCAATATATATCTGGTGATATCTCGGGTGCTATTAGATACAGCGCAATAAACCAAAGTGAATTATCTGCAGGAGGCCCTGGCGCATGAATCTGTGCAACGGGAACGACCTCGGACCACCAGGGGCCGAGAAAACCGCAGTCTCATGGGGCTGGACACTCAGGGTGAGGGAAATATCCAATATATATCTGGTGATATCTCGGGTGCTATTACAGATAGCGCAATAAATCAAAGTGCATTGTCTGTAGGAGTCCCTGGCGCATTAATCTGTGCAGCGGGAACGACCTCGGACCACCAGGGGCCGAGAAAACCTAAGTCTCATGCGGCCGGACACTCAGGGTCTGGGGAAAATCCAATATATATCTGGTGATATCTCGGGTCCTATTACAGATAGCGAAATAAATCAAAGTGCATTGTCTGTGGGAGGCCCTGGTGCATGAATCTGTGCAGCGGGAACGGCCTCGGACCACCAGTGGCCGAGAAAACCACCGTCACATGGGGCCGGACACTCAGGGTCAGGGGAAAATCCAATATATATCTGGTGATATCTCGGTTCCTATTACAGATAGCGAAATAAACCAAAGCGAATTATCTGCAGGAGGCCTGGCGCATGAATCTGTGCAGCGGGAACGACCTCGGTCCACCAGGGGCCGAGAAAACCACCGTCTCATGGGGCTGGACACTCAGGGTGAGGGAAATATCCAATATATATCTGGTGATATCTCGGGTGCTATTACAGATAGCGCAATGAATCAAAGTGCATTGTCTGTAGGAGGCCCTGGCGCATGAATCTGTGCAGCGGGAACGACCTCGGACCACCAGGGTCCGAGAAAACCACCGTCTCATTGGGCCGGACACTCAGGGTCAGGGGAAAATCCAATATATATCTGGTGATATCTCGGATGCAATTAGAGATAGCGCAAGAAACCAAGTGTGTTATCTGCAGGAGGCCCTGGCGCCTGAATCTGTGCAGCGGGAACGACCTCGGACCACCAGGGTCCGAGAAAACCACCGTCTCATGGGGCCGGACACTCAGGGTCAGGGGAAAATAAAATATATATCTGGTGATATTTCGGGTGCTATTAGAGATAGCGCAATAAACGAAAGTGAATTATCTGCAGGAGGCCCTGGCGCATGAATCAGTGCAGCGGGAACGACCTCGGACCACCAGGGGCCGAGAAAAACAACGTCTCATGGGGCTGGACACTCAGGGTGAGGGAAATATCCAATATATATCTGGTGATATCTCGGGTGCTATTAGAGATAGCGCAATAAACCAAGTGAGTTATCTGCAGGAGGCCCTGGCGCCTGAATCTGTGCAGCGGGAACGACCTCGGACCACCAGGGTCCGAAAAAACCAAAGTCTCATGGGGCCGGACACTCAGGGTCAGGGGAAAATCCAATATATGTCTGGTGATATCTCGGGTGCTATTAGATACAGCGCAATAAACCAAAGTGAATTATCTGCAGGAGGCCCTGGCGGATGAATCTGGGAAGCGGGAACGACCTCGGACCACCAGGGGCCGAGAAAAACAACGTCTCATGGGGCTGGACACTCAGGGTGAGGGAAATATCCAATATATATCTGGTGATATCTCGGGTGCTATTAGTGATAGCGCAATAAACCAAAGTGATTTGTCTGCAAGAGGCCCTGGTGCATGAATGTGTGCAGCGGGAACGACCTCGGATCACCAGGGGCCGAGAAAACCACCATCTCATGGGGCCGGACACTCAGGGTCAGGGGAAAATCCAATATATATCTGGTGATATCTCGGGTGCTATTAGTGATAGCGGAATAAACCAAAGTGAATTATCTGCAGGAGGCCCTGACGCATGAATCTGTGCAACGGGAACGACCTCGGACCACCAGGGGCCGAGAAAACCACAGTCTCATGGGGCCGGACACTCAGGGTCAGGGGAAAATCCAATATATATCTGGTGATATCTCGGGTGCTATTACAGACAGCGCAATAAATCAATCGCATTGTCTGTAGGAGGCCCTGGCGCATGAATCTGTGCAGCGGGAACGACCTCGGACCAACAGGGGCCGAGAAAACCACAGTCTCATGGGGCCGGACACTCAGGGTCAGGGGAAAATCCAATATATATCTGGTGATATCTCGGGTGCTATTAGAGATAGCGCAATAAACCAAAGTGAATTATCTGCAGGAGGCCCTGGCGCATGAATCTGTGCAACGGGAACGACCTCGGACCACCAGGGGCCGTGAAAACCGCAGTCTCATGGGGCCGGACACTCAGGGTCAGGGGAAAATCCAATATATATCTGGTGATATTTCGGGTGCTATTAGAGATAGCGCAATAAACGAAAGTGAATTATCTGCAGGAGGCCCTGGCGCATGAATCAGTGCAGCGGGAACGACCTCGGACCACCAGGGGCCGAGAAAACCACAGTCTCATGGGGCCGGACACTCAGGGTCAGGGGAAAATCCAATATATATCTGGTGATATCTCGGGTGCTATTACAGATAGCGTAATAAATCAAAGTGCATTGTCTGTAGGCGGCCCTGGCGCATGTATCTGTGCAGCGGGAACGACCTCGGACCACCAGGGGCCGAGAAAACCACAGTCTCATGGGGCCGGACACTCAGGGTCAGGGGAAAATCCTATATATATCTGGTGATATCTCGGGTGCTATTACAGATAGAGCAATAAATCAAAGTGCATTGTCTGTAGGAGGCCCTGGCGCATGAATCTGTGCAGCGGGAACGACCTCGGACCACCAGGGGCCGAGAAAACTACAGTCTTATGCGGCCGCACACTCAGGGTCTGGGGAAAATCCAATATATATCTGGTGATATCTCGGGTGCTATTAGAGATAGCGCAATAAACCAAAGTGAGTTATCTGCAGAAGGCCCTGGCGCATGAATCTGTGCAGCGGGAACGACCTCGGTCCACCAGGGCCGAGAAAACCACCGTCTCATGGGGCTGGACACTCAGGGTGAGGGGAAAATCCAATATATATCTGGTGATATCTCGGGTGCTATTAGATACAGCGCAATAAACCAAAGTGAATTATCTGCAGGAGGCCCTGGCGCATGAATGTGTGCAGCGGGAACGACCTCGGACCACCAGGGGCCGAGAAAACCACCGTCTCATGGGGCCGGACACTCAGAGTCAGGGGAAAATCCAATATATATCTGGTGATATCTCGGTTCCTATTACAGATAGCGAAATAAACCAAAGCGAATTATCTGCAGGAGGCCCTGGCGCATGAATCTGTGCAGCGGGAACGACCTCGGTCCACCAGGGGCCGAGAAAACCGCCGTCTCATGGGGCTGGACACTCAGGGTGAGGGAAATATCCAATATATATCTGGTGATATCTCGGGTGCTATTACAGATAGCGCAATGAATCAAAGTGCATTGTCTGTAGGAGGCCCTGGCGCATGAATCTGTGCAGCGGGAACGACCTCGGACCACCAGGGGCCGAGAAAAACAACGTCTCATGGGGCTGGACACTCAGGGTGAGGGAAATATCCAATATATATCTGGTGATATCTCGGGTGCTATTAGAGATAGCGCAATAAACCAAGTGAGTTATCTGCAGGAGGCCCTGGCGCCTGAATCTGTGCAGCGGGAACGACCTCGGACCACCAGGGGCCGAGAAAACCACAGTCTCATGGGGCCGGACACTCAGGGTCAGGGGAAAATCCAATATATATCTGGTGATATTTCGGGTGCTATTAGAGATAGCGCAATAAACGAAAGTGAATTATCTGCAGGAGGCCCTGGCGCATGAATCAGTGCAGCGGGAACGACCTCGGACCACCAGGGGCCGAGAAAACCACCGTCTCATGGGGCTGGACACTCAGGGTGAGGGAAATATCCAATATATATCTGGTGATATCTCGGGTGCTATTAGAGATAGCGCAATAAACCAAGTGAGTTATCTGCAGGAGGCCCTGGCGCCTGAATCTGTGCAGCGGGAACGACCTCGGAACACCAGGGTCCGAAAAAACCACAGTCTCATGGGGCCGGACACTCAGGGTCAGGGGAAAATCCAATATATATCTGGTGATATCTCGGGTGCTATTAGATACAGCGCAATAAACCAAAGTGAATTATCTGCAGGAGGCCCTGGCGCATGAATCTGTGCAACGGGAACGACCTCGGACCACCAGGGGCCGAGAAAACCGCAGTCTCATGGGGCTGGACACTCAGGGTGAGGGAAATATCCAATATATATCTGGTGATATCTCGGGTGCTATTACAGATAGCGCAATAAATCAAAGTGCATTGTCTGTAGGAGTCCCTGGCGCATTAATCTGTGCAGCGGGAACGACCTCGGACCACCAGGGGCCGAGAAAACCTAAGTCTCATGCGGCCGGACACTCAGGGTCTGGGGAAAATCCAATATATATCTGGTGATATCTCGGGTCCTATTACAGATAGCGAAATAAATCAAAGTGCATTGTCTGTGGGAGGCCCTGGTGCATGAATCTGTGCAGCGGGAACGGCCTCGGACCACCAGTGGCCGAGAAAACCACCGTCACATGGGGCCGGACACTCAGGGTCAGGGGAAAATCCAATATATATCTGGTGATATCTCGGTTCCTATTACAGATAGCGAAATAAACCAAAGCGAATTATCTGCAGGAGGCCTGGCGCATGAATCTGTGCAGCGGGAACGACCTCGGTCCACCAGGGGCCGAGAAAACCACCGTCTCATGGGGCTGGACACTCAGGGTGAGGGAAATATCCAATATATATCTGGTGATATCTCGGGTGCTATTACAGATAGCGCAATGAATCAAAGTGCATTGTCTGTAGGAGGCCCTGGCGCATGAATCTGTGCAGCGGGAACGACCTCGGACCACCAGGGTCCGAGAAAACCACCGTCTCATTGGGCCGGACACTCAGGGTCAGGGGAAAATCCAATATATATCTGGTGATATTTCGGGTGCTATTAGAGATAGCGCAATAAACGAAAGTGAATTATCTGCAGGAGGCCCTGGCGCATGAATCAGTGCAGCGGGAACGACCTCGGACCACCAGGGGCCGAGAAAACCACAGTCTCATGGGGCCGGACACTCAGGGTCAGGGGAAAATCCAATATATATCTGGTGATATCTCGGGTGCTATTACAGATAGCGTAATAAATCAAAGTGCATTGTCTGTAGGCGGCCCTGGCGCATGTATCTGTGCAGCGGGAACGACCTCGGACCACCAGGGGCCGAGAAAACCACAGTCTCATGGGGCCGGACACTCAGGGTCAGGGGAAAATCCTATATATATCTGGTGATATCTCGGGTGCTATTACAGATAGAGCAATAAATCAAAGTGCATTGTCTGTAGGAGGCCCTGGCGCATGAATCTGTGCAGCGGGAACGACCTCGGACCACCAGGGGCCGAGAAAACTACAGTCTTATGCGGCCGCACACTCAGGGTCTGGGGAAAATCCAATATATATCTGGTGATATCTCGGGTGCTATTAGAGATAGCGCAATAAACCAAAGTGAGTTATCTGCAGAAGGCCCTGGCGCATGAATCTGTGCAGCGGGAACGACCTCGGTCCACCAGGGCCGAGAAAACCACCGTCTCATGGGGCTGGACACTCAGGGTGAGGGGAAAATCCAATATATATCTGGTGATATCTCGGGTGCTATTAGATACAGCGCAATAAACCAAAGTGAATTATCTGCAGGAGGCCCTGGCGCATGAATGTGTGCAGCGGGAACGACCTCGGACCACCAGGGGCCGAGAAAACCACCGTCTCATGGGGCCGGACACTCAGAGTCAGGGGAAAATCCAATATATATCTGGTGATATCTCGGTTCCTATTACAGATAGCGAAATAAACCAAAGCGAATTATCTGCAGGAGGCCCTGGCGCATGAATCTGTGCAGCGGGAACGACCTCGGTCCACCAGGGGCCGAGAAAACCGCCGTCTCATGGGGCTGGACACTCAGGGTGAGGGAAATATCCAATATATATCTGGTGATATCTCGGGTGCTATTACAGATAGCGCAATGAATCAAAGTGCATTGTCTGTAGGAGGCCCTGGCGCATGAATCTGTGCAGCGGGAACGACCTCGGACCACCAGGGGCCGAGAAAAACAACGTCTCATGGGGCTGGACACTCAGGGTGAGGGAAATATCCAATATATATCTGGTGATATCTCGGGTGCTATTAGAGATAGCGCAATAAACCAAGTGAGTTATCTGCAGGAGGCCCTGGCGCCTGAATCTGTGCAGCGGGAACGACCTCGGACCACCAGGGGCCGAGAAAACCACAGTCTCATGGGGCCGGACACTCAGGGTCAGGGGAAAATCCAATATATATCTGGTGATATTTCGGGTGCTATTAGAGATAGCGCAATAAACGAAAGTGAATTATCTGCAGGAGGCCCTGGCGCATGAATCAGTGCAGCGGGAACGACCTCGGACCACCAGGGGCCGAGAAAACCACCGTCTCATGGGGCTGGACACTCAGGGTGAGGGAAATATCCAATATATATCTGGTGATATCTCGGGTGCTATTAGAGATAGCGCAATAAACCAAGTGAGTTATCTGCAGGAGGCCCTGGCGCCTGAATCTGTGCAGCGGGAACGACCTCGGAACACCAGGGTCCGAAAAAACCACAGTCTCATGGGGCCGGACACTCAGGGTCAGGGGAAAATCCAATATATATCTGGTGATATCTCGGGTGCTATTAGATACAGCGCAATAAACCAAAGTGAATTATCTGCAGGAGGCCCTGGCGCATGAATCTGTGCAACGGGAACGACCTCGGACCACCAGGGGCCGAGAAAACCGCAGTCTCATGGGGCTGGACACTCAGGGTGAGGGAAATATCCAATATATATCTGGTGATATCTCGGGTGCTATTACAGATAGCGCAATAAATCAAAGTGCATTGTCTGTAGGAGTCCCTGGCGCATTAATCTGTGCAGCGGGAACGACCTCGGACCACCAGGGGCCGAGAAAACCTAAGTCTCATGCGGCCGGACACTCAGGGTCTGGGGAAAATCCAATATATATCTGGTGATATCTCGGGTCCTATTACAGATAGCGAAATAAATCAAAGTGCATTGTCTGTGGGAGGCCCTGGTGCATGAATCTGTGCAGCGGGAACGGCCTCGGACCACCAGTGGCCGAGAAAACCACCGTCACATGGGGCCGGACACTCAGGGTCAGGGGAAAATCCAATATATATCTGGTGATATCTCGGATGCAATTAGAGATAGCGCAAGAAACCAAGTGTGTTATCTGCAGGAGGCCCTGGCGCCTGAATCTGTGCAGCGGGAACGACCTCGGACCACCAGGGTCCGAGAAAACCACCGTCTCATGGGGCCGGACACTCAGGGTCAGGGGAAAATAAAATATATATCTGGTGATATTTCGGGTGCTATTAGAGATAGCGCAATAAACGAAAGTGAATTATCTGCAGGAGGCCCTGGCGCATGAATCAGTGCAGCGGGAACGACCTCGGACCACCAGGGGCCGAGAAAAACAACGTCTCATGGGGCTGGACACTCAGGGTGAGGGAAATATCCAATATATATCTGGTGATATCTCGGGTGCTATTAGAGATAGCGCAATAAACCAAGTGAGTTATCTGCAGGAGGCCCTGGCGCCTGAATCTGTGCAGCGGGAACGACCTCGGACCACCAGGGTCCGAAAAAACCAAAGTCTCATGGGGCCGGACACTCAGGGTCAGGGGAAAATCCAATATATGTCTGGTGATATCTCGGGTGCTATTAGATACAGCGCAATAAACCAAAGTGAATTATCTGCAGGAGGCCCTGGCGGATGAATCTGGGAAGCGGGAACGACCTCGGACCACCAGGGGCCGAGAAAAACAACGTCTCATGGGGCTGGACACTCAGGGTGAGGGAAATATCCAATATATATCTGGTGATATCTCGGGTGCTATTAGTGATAGCGCAATAAACCAAAGTGATTTGTCTGCAAGAGGCCCTGGTGCATGAATGTGTGCAGCGGGAACGACCTCGGATCACCAGGGGCCGAGAAAACCACCATCTCATGGGGCCGGACACTCAGGGTCAGGGGAAAATCCAATATATATCTGGTGATATCTCGGGTGCTATTAGTGATAGCGGAATAAACCAAAGTGAATTATCTGCAGGAGGCCCTGACGCATGAATCTGTGCAACGGGAACGACCTCGGACCACCAGGGGCCGAGAAAACCACAGTCTCATGGGGCCGGACACTCAGGGTCAGGGGAAAATCCAATATATATCTGGTGATATCTCGGGTGCTATTACAGACAGCGCAATAAATCAATCGCATTGTCTGTAGGAGGCCCTGGCGCATGAATCTGTGCAGCGGGAACGACCTCGGACCAACAGGGGCCGAGAAAACCACAGTCTCATGGGGCCGGACACTCAGGGTCAGGGGAAAATCCAATATATATCTGGTGATATCTCGGGTGCTATTAGAGATAGCGCAATAAACCAAAGTGAATTATCTGCAGGAGGCCCTGGCGCATGAATCTGTGCAACGGGAACGACCTCGGACCACCAGGGGCCGTGAAAACCGCAGTCTCATGGGGCCGGACACTCAGGGTCAGGGGAAAATCCAATATATATCTGGTGATATTTCGGGTGCTATTAGAGATAGCGCAATAAAAGAAAGTGAATTATCTGCAGGAGGCCCTGGCGCATGAATCAGTGCAGCGGGAACGACCTCGGACCACCAGGGGCCGAGAAAACCACCGTCTCATGGGGCTGGACACTCAGGGTGAGGGAAATACCCAATATATATCTGGTGATATCTCGGGTGCTATTAGAGATAGCGCAATAAACCAAGAGAGTTATCTGCAGGAGGCCCTGGCGCCTGAATCTGTGCAGCGGGAACGACCTCGGACCACCAGGGTCCGAAAAAACCACAGTCGCATGGGGCCGGACACTCAGGGTCAGGGGAAAATCCAATATATATCTGGTGATATCTCGGGTGCTATTAGAGATAGCGCAATAAACCAAAGTGAATTATCTGCAGGAGGCCCTGGCGCATGAATCTGTGCAACGGGGACGACCTCGGACCACCAGGAGCCGAGAAAACCACCATCTCATGGGGCCGGACACTCAGGGTCCGGGCAAAATCCAATATATATCTGGTGATATCCCGGGTGCTATTAGAGATAGCGCAATAAACCAACGTGAATTATCTGCATGAGGCACTGGCGCATGAATCTGTGCAGCGGGAACGACCTCGGACCCGTAGGGGCCGAGAAAATCACCGTCTCATGGGGCCGGACAGTCAGGGTCAGGGAAAAATCCTATATATATCTGGTGATATCTTGGGTGCTATTAGAGATAGCGCAATAAATCAAAGTGCATTGTCTGTAGAAGGCCCTGGCGCATGAATCTGTGCAGCGGGAACGACCTCGGACCACCAGGGGCCGAGAAAACAACCGTCCCATGGGGCCGGACACTCAGGGTCAGTGAAAAATCCAATATATATCTGGTGACATCTCGGCTGCTATTACAGATAGCGCAATAAATCAAAGTGCATTGTCTGTAGAAGGCACTGGCGCATGAATCTGTGCAGCGGGAACGGCCTCGGACCACCAGGGGCGAGACAACCACCGTCTCATGGGGCCGGACACTCAGGGTCAGGGAAAAATCCAATATTTATCTGGTGATATCTCGGGTGCTATTACAGATAGCGCAATAAATCAAAGTGCATTACTTGTAGGAGGCCCTGGCGCATGAATCTGTGCAGCGGGAACGACCTCGGACGACCAGGGGCAGAGAAAACCACAGTCTCATGGGGCAGGACACTCAGGGTCAGGGGAAAATCCAATATATATCTGGTGATATCTCGGGTGCTATTAGAGATAGCGCAATAAACCAAAGTGAATTATCTGCAGGAGGCCGTGGCGCATGAACCTGTGCAACGGAACGACCTCGGACCACCAGGGGCCGAGAAAACCACAGTCTCATGGGGCCGGACACTCAGGGTCAGGGGAAAATCCAATATATAACTGGTGATATCTCGGGTGCTATTACAGATAGCGCAATAAATCAAAGTGCATTGTCTGTAGGAGGCCCTGGCGCATGTATCTGTGCAGCGGGAACGACCTCGGACCACCAGGGGCCGAGAAAACCACAGTCTCATGGGGCCGGACACTCAGGGTCAGGGGAAAATCCAATATATATCTGGTGATATCTCGGGTGCTATTACAGATAGCGTAATAAATCAAAGTGCATTGTCTGTAGGCGGCCCTGGCGCATGTATCTGTGCAGCGGGAACGACCTCGGACCACCAGGGGCCGAGAAAACCACAGTCTCATGGGGCCGGACACTCAGGGTCAGGGGAAAGTCCAATATATAACTGGTGATATCTCGGGTGCTATTACAGATAGCGCAATAAACCAAAGTGAATTATCTGCAGGAGGCCCTGGCGCATGCATCTGTGCAGCGGGAACGACCTCGGACCGCCAGGGGCCGAGAAAACCACCGTCTCATGGGGCCGGTCACTCTGGGTCATTGAAAAATGCAATATATATGTGGTGATATCTCGGGTGCTATTACAGATAGCGCAATAAATCAAAGTGCATTGTCTGTAGGAGGCCCGGGCGCATGAATCTGTGCAGCGGGAACGACCTCGGACCACCAGGGGCCGAGAAAACTACAGTCTTATGCGGCCGCACACTCAGGGTCTGGGGAAAATCCAATATATATCTGGTGATATCTCGGGTGCTATTAGAGATAGCGCAATAAATCAAAGTGAATTGTCTGTAGGAGGCCCTGGCGCATGAACCTGTGCAGCGGGAACGACCTCGGACCACCAGGGGCCGAGAAAACTACAGTCTCATGGGGGCGGACACTCAGGGTCTGGGGAAAATCCAATATATATCTGGTGATATCTCGGTTCCTATTACAGATAGCGAAATAAACCAAAGCGAATTATCTGCAGGAGGCCCTGGCGCATGAATCTGTGCAGCGGGAACGACCTCGGACCACCAGGAGCCGAGAAAACCACCGTCTCATGGGGCCGGACACTCAGAGTCAGGGGAAAATCCAATATATATCTGGTGATATCTCGGTTCCTATTACAGATAGCGAAATAAACCAAAGCGAATTATCTGCAGGAGGCCCTGGCGCATGAATCTGTGCAGCGGGAACGACCTCGGTCCACCAGGGGCCGAGAAAACCACCGTCTCATGGGGCTGGACACTCAGGGTGAGGGAAATATCCAATATATATCTGGTGATATCTCGGGTGCTATTACAGATAGCGCAATGAATCAAAGTGCATTGTCTGTAGGAGGCCCTGGCGCATGAATCTGTGCAGCGGGAACGACCTCGGACCACCAGGGGCCGAGAAAAACAACGTCTCATGGGGCTGGACACTCAGGGTGAGGGAAATATCCAATATATATCTGGTGATATCTCGGGTGCTATTAGAGATAGCGCAATAAACCAAGTGAGTTATCTGCAGGAGGCCCTGGCGCCTGAATCTGTGCAGCGGGAACGACCTCGGACCACCAGGGGCCGAGAAAACCACCGTCTCATGGGGCCGGACACTCAGGGTCAGGGGAAAATCCAATATATATCTGGTGATATTTCGGGTGCTATTAGAGATAGCGCAATAAACGAAAGTGAATTATCTGCAGGAGGCCCTGGCGCATGAATCAGTGCAGCGGGAACGACCTCGGACCACCAGGGGCCGAGAAAACCACCGTCTCATCGGGCTGGACACTCAGGGTGAGGGAAATATCCAATATATATCTGGTGATATCTCGGGTGCTATTAGAGATAGCGCAATAAACCAAGTGAGTTATCTGCAGGAGGCCCTGGCGCCTGAATCTGTGCAGCGGGAACGACCTCGGAACACCAGGGTCCGAAAAAACCACAGTCTCATGGGGCCGGACACTCAGGGTCAGGGGAAAATCCAATATATATCTGGTGATATCTCGGGTGCTATTAGATACAGCGCAATAAACCAAAGTGAATTATCTGCAGGAGGCCCTGGCGCATGAATCTGTGCAACGGGAACGACCTCGGACCACCAGGGGCCGAGAAAACCGCAGTCTCATGGGGCTGGACACTCAGGGTGAGGGAAATATCCAATATATATCTGGTGATATCTCGGGTGCTATTACAGATAGCGCAATAAATCAAAGTGCATTGTCTGTAGGAGTCCCTGGCGCATTAATCTGTGCAGCGGGAACGACCTCGGACCACCAGGGGCCGAGAAAACCTAAGTCTCATGCGGCCGGACACTCAGGGTCTGGGGAAAATCCAATATATATCTGGTGATATCTCGGGTCCTATTACAGATAGCGAAATAAATCAAAGTGCATTGTCTGTGGGAGGCCCTGGTGCATGAATCTGTGCAGCGGGAACGGCCTCGGACCACCAGTGGCCGAGAAAACCACCGTCAAATGGGGCCGGACACTCAGGGTCAGGGGAAAATCCAATATATATCTGGTGATATCTCGGTTCCTATTACAGATAGCGAAATAAACCAAAGCGAATTATCTGCAGGAGGCCTGGCGCATGAATCTGTGCAGCGGGAACGACCTCGGTCCACCAGGGGCCGAGAAAACCACCGTCTCATGGGGCTGGACACTCAGGGTGAGGGAAATATCCAATATATATCTGGTGATATCTCGGGTGCTATTAGTGATAGCGGAATAAACCAAAGTGAATTATCTGCAGGAGGCCCTGACGCATGAATCTGTGCAACGGGAACGACCTCGGACCACCAGGGGCCGAGAAAACCACAGTCTCATGGGGCCGGACACTCAGGGTCAGGGGAAAATCCAATATATATCTGGTGATATCTCGGGTGCTATTACAGACAGCGCAATAAATCAATCGCATTGTCTGTAGGAGGCCCTGGCGCATGAATCTGTGCAGCGGGAACGACCTCGGACCAACAGGGGCCGAGAAAACCACAGTCTCATGGGGCCGGACACTCAGGGTCAGGGGAAAATCCAATATATATCTGGTGATATCTCGGGTGCTATTAGAGATAGCGCAATAAACCAAAGTGAATTATCTGCAGGAGGCCCTGGCGCATGAATCTGTGCAACGGGAACGACCTCGGACCACCAGGGGCCGTGAAAACCGCAGTCTCATGGGGCCGGACACTCAGGGTCAGGGGAAAATCCAATATATATCTGGTGATATTTCGGGTGCTATTAGAGATAGCGCAATAAACGAAAGTGAATTATCTGCAGGAGGCCGTGGCGCATGAATCAGTGCAGCGGGAACGACCTCGGACCACCAGGGGCCGAGAAAACCACCGTCTCATGGGGCTGGACACTCAGGGTGAGGGAAATACCCAATATATATCTGGTGATATCTCGGGTGCTATTAGAGATAGCGCAATAAACCAAGTGAGTTATCTGCAGGAGGCCCTGGCGCCTGAATCTGTGCAGCGGGAACGACCTCGGACCACCAGGGTCCGAAAAAACCACAGTCGCATGGGGCCGGACACTCAGGGTCAGGGGAAAATCCAATATATATCTGGTGATATCTCGGGTGCTATTAGATACAGCGCAATAAACCAAAGTGAATTATCTGCAGGAGGCCCTGGCGCATGAATATGGGAAGCGGGAACGACCTCGGACCACCAGGGGCCGAGAAAACCACCGTCTCATGGGGCCGGACACTCAGAGTCAGGGGAAAATCCAATATATATCTGGCGATATCTCGGGAGCTATTAGAGATAGCGCAATAAACGAAAGTGAATTATCTGCAGGAGGCCCTGGCGCATGAATCTGTGCAGCGGGAACGACCTCGGACCACGAGGAGCCGAGAAAACCACCGTCTCATGGGGCCGGACACTCAGGGTCAGGGGAAAATCCAATATATATCTGGTGATATCTCGGGTGCTATTAGAGGTAGCGCAATAAATCAAAGTGCGTTGTCTGTAGGAGGCCCTGGCGCATGAACCTGTGCAGCGGGAACGACCTCGGACCACCAGGGGCCGAGAAAACTACAGTCTCATGGGGGCGGACACTCAGGGTCTGGGGAAAATCCAATATATATCTGGTGATATCTCGGTTCCTATTACAGATAGCGAAATAAACCAAAGCGAATTATCTGCAGGAGGCCCTGGCGCATGAATCTGTGCAGCGGGAACGACCTCGGTCCACCAGGGGCCGTGAAAACCACCGTCTCATGGGGCTGGACACTCAGGGTGAGGGAAATATCCAATATATATCTGGTGATATCTCGGGTGCTATTATAGATAGCGCAATAAATCAAAGTGCATTGTCTGTAGGAGGCCCTGGCGCATGAATCTGTGCAACGGGAACGACCTCGGACCACCAGGGGACGAAAAAACCACAGTCTCATGGGGCCGGACACTGAGGGTCAGGGATAAATCCAATATATATCTGGTGATATCTTGGGTGCTGTTAGAAATAGCGCAATAAACCAAAGTGAATTATCTGCAGGAGGCCCTGGCGCATGAATCTGTGCAGCGGGAACGACCTCGGACCCGTAGGGGCCGAGAAAATCACCGTCTCATGGGGCCAGACAGTCAGGGTCAGGGAAAAATCCTATATATATCTGGTGATATCTTGGGTGCTATTAGAGATAGCGCAATAAATCAAAGTGCATTGTCTGTAGGAGGCCCTGGCGCATGAACCTGGGCAGCGGGAACGACCTCGGACCACCAGGGGCCGAGAAGACCACCGTCTCATGGGGCCGGCCACTCAGGGTCAGGGGAAAATCCAATCTATATCTGGTGATATCTCGGGTGCTATTAGAGATAGCGCAATAAGCCAAAGGGAATTATCTGCAGGAGGCCCTGGCGCATGCATCTGTGCAGCGGGAACGACCTACGACCACCAGGGGCCGAGAAAACCACCGTCTCATGGGACCGGACACTCAGGGTAAGGGAAAAATCCAATATATATCTGGTGATATCTCGGGTGCTATTATAGATAGCGCAATAAACCAAAGTGAGTTATCTGTAGGAGGCCCTGGCGCATGCATCTGTGCAGCGGGAACGACCTCGGATCACCAGGGGCCGAGAAAACCACCGTCCCGATGGGCCGGACACTTAGGGTCAGTGAAAAACCCAATATATATCTGGTGATATCTCGGGTGCTATTACAGATAGCGCAATAAATCAAAGTGCATTGTCAGTAGGAGGCCGTGGCGCATGAACCTGGGCAGCGGGAACGTCCACGGACCTCCAGGGGCCGAGATAACGACCGTCTCATGGGGCCGGACACTCAGGGTCAGTGAAAAATCCAATATATATCTGGTGATATCTCGGGTGCTATTACAGATAGCGCAATAAATCAAAGTGCATTGTCTGTAGGAAGCCCTGGCGCATGAATCTGGGCAGCGGGAACGACCTCGGACCACCAGGGGCCGAGAAGACCACCATCTCATGGGGCCGGCCACTCAGGGTCAGGGGAAAATCCAATATATATCTGGTGATATCTCGGGTGCTATTAGAGATAGCGCAATAAACCAAAGTGAATTATCTGTAGGAGGCGCTGGCGCATGAATCTGTGCAGCGGGAACTACCTCGGACCACCAGGGGCTGAGAAAACCACCGTCCCGAGGGGCCGGACACTTAGGGTCAGGGAAAAATCCCATATATATCTGGTGATATCTTGGGTGCTGTTAGAGATAGCGCAATAAATCAAAGTGAATTATCTGCAGGAGGACCAGGCGCATGAATCTGTGCAGCGGGAACGACCTCGGTCCACCAGGGGCCGAGAAAACTACCGTCTCATGGGGCCGGACACTCAGGGTCAGGGAAAAATCCAATATATATCTGGTGATATCTCGGGTGCTATTATAGATAGCGCAATAAACCAAAGTGAGTTATCTGTAGGAGGCCCTGGTGCATGAATCTGTGCAGCAGGATCGACCTCGGATCACCAGGGGCCGAGAAAACCACCGACACATGGGGCCGGACACCCTAGGTCATGTAAAAATCCAGCATATATCTGGTGATATCTCGGGTGCTATTGCAGATAGCGCAATAAATCAAAGTGCATTGTCTGTAGGAGGCCCTGGCGCATGAATCTGGGCAGCGGGAACGACCTCGGACGACCAGGGGCCGAGAAGACCACCGTCTCATGGGGCCGGCCACTCAGGGTCAGGGGAAAATCCAATATATATCTGGTGATATCTCGGGTGCTATTAGTGATAGCGCAATAAGCCAAAGGGAATTATCTGCAGGAGGCCCTGGCGCATGCATCTGTGCAGCGGGAACGACCTAGGACCACCAGGGGCCGAGAAAACCACCGTCTCATGGGGCCGGACACTCAGGGTAAGGGAAAAATCCAATATATATCTGGTGATATCTCGGGTGCTATTATAGATAGCGCAATAAACCAAAGTGAGTTATCTGTAGGAGGCCCTGGCGCATGAATCTGTGCAGCGGGAACTACCTCCGACCACCAGGGGCCGAGAAAACCACCGTCCCGAGGGGCCGGACACTTAGGGTCAGGGGAAATATCCAATATATATCTGGTGATATCTCGGGTGTTATTACAGATAGCGCAATAAATCAAAGTGCATTGTCAGTAGGAGGCCGTGGCGCATGAATCTGGGCAGCGGGAACGACCTCGTACCACCAGGCGCCGAGAAGACCACAGTCTCATGGGTCCGGACACTCAGGGTCAGGGAAAAATCCCATATATATCTGGTGATATCTCGGGTGCTATTATAGATAGCGCAATAAACCAAAGTGAGTTATCTGTAGGAGGCCCTGGCGCATGAATCTTTGCAGCGGGAACTACCTCGGACCACCGGGGGCTGAGAAAACCACCGTCCCGAGGGGCCGGACACTTAGGGTCAGGGAAAAATCCCATATATATCTGGTGATATCTTGGGTGCTGTTAGAGATAGCGCAATAAACCAAAGTGAATTATCTGCAGGAAGCCCTGGCGCATGATTCTGTGCAGCGGGAACGACCTCGGACCACCAGGGGCCGAGAAAATCACCGTCTCATGGGGCCGGACTGTAAGGGTCAGGGAAAAACCCAATATATATCTGGTGATATCTAGGGTGCTATTAGAGATACCGCAATAAATCAAAGTGCATTGTCTGTAGGAGGCCCTGGCGAATGAATCTGTGCAGCAGGAACGACCTCGGACCACCAGGGGCCGAGAAAATTAGTGATATTCGGAATCCGTCACCCAAGATCATGTAAAAATGCAGCATACATCTGGTGATATCACGGGTGCTATTACAGATAGCGCAATAAATCAAAGTGCATTGTCTGTAGGAGGCCCTGGCGCACGAATCTGTGCAGCGGGAACGACCTCGGACCACCAGGGGCCGAGAAAACCACCGTCTCATGGGGCTGGACACTCAGGGTGAGGGAAATATCCAATATATATCTGGTGATATCTCGGGTGTTATTACAGATAGCGCAATAAATCAAAGTGCATTGTCAGTAGGAGGCCGTGGCGCATGAATCTGGGCAGCGGGAACGACCTCGGACCACCAGGCGCCGAGGAGACCACAGTCTCATGGGTCCGGACACTCAGGGTCAGGGAAAAATCCCATATATATCTGGTGATATCTTAGGTGCTGTTAGAGATAGCGCAATAAACCAAAGTGAATTATCTGCAGGAGGCCCTGGCGCATGAATCTGTGCTGCGGGAACGACCTCGGTCCACCAGGGGCCGAGAAAACCACCGTCTCATGGGGCTGGACACTCAGGGTGAGGGAAATATCCAATATATATCTGGTGATATCTCGGGTGCTATTACAGATAGCGCAATAAATCAAAGTGCATTGTCAGTAGGAGGCCGTGGCGCATGAATCTGGGCAGCGGGAACGACCTCGGACCACCAGGGGCCGAGAAGACCACCTTCTCATGGGGCCGGCCACTCAGGGTCAGGGGAAAATCCAATATATATCTGGTGATATCTCGGGTGCTATTAGAGATAGCGCCATAAGCCAAAGGGAATTATCTGCAGGAGGCCCTGGCGCATGCATCTGTGCAGCGGGAACGACCTAGGACTACCAGGGGCCGAGAAAACCACCGTCTCATGGGGCCGGACACTCAGGGTAAGGGAAAAATCCAATATATATCTGGTGATATCTCGGGTGCTATTATAGATAGCGCAATAAACCAAAGTGAGTTATCTGTAGGAGGCCCTGGCGCATGAATCTGTGCAGCGGGAACTACCTCGGACCACCAGGGGCTGAGAAAACCACCGTCCCGAGGGGCCGGACACTTAGGGTCAGGGAAAAATCCCATATATATCTGGTGATATCTTGGGTGCTGTTAGAGATAGCGCAATAAATCAAAGTGAATTATCTGCAGGAGGACCAGGCGCATGAATCTGTGCAGCGGGAACGACCTCGGTCCACCAGGGGCCGAGAAAACTACCGTCTCATGGGGCCGGACACTCAGGGTCAGGGAAAAATCCAATATATATCTGGTGATATCTCGGGTGCTATTATAGATAGCGCAATAAACCAAAGTGAGTTATCTGTAGGAGGCCCTGGTGCATGAATCTGTGCAGCGGGAACGACCTCGGATCACCAGGGGCCGAGAAAACCACCGACACATGGGGCCGGACACCCTAGGTCATGTAAAAATCCAGCATATATCTGGTGATATCTCGGGTGCTATTACAGATAGCGCAATAAATCAAAGTGCATTGTCAGTAGGAGGCCGTGGCGCATGAACCTGGGCAGCGGGAACGTCCACGGACCTCCAGGGGCCGAGATAACGACCGTCTCATGGGGCCGGACACTCAGGGTCAGTGAAAAATCCAATATATATCTGGTGATATCTCGGGTGCTATTACAGATAGCGCAATAAATCAAAGTGCATTGTCTGTAGGAAGCCCTGGCGCATGAATCTGTGCAGCGGGAACGACCTCGGACCACCAGGGGCCGAAAAAACCACAGTCTCATGGGGCCGCACACTCAGGGTCAGGGAAAAATCCCATATGTATCTGGTGATATCTTGGGTGCTGTTAGAGATAGCGCAATAAACCAAAGTGAATTATCTGCAGGAGGCCCTGGCGCATGAATCTGTGCAGCGGGAACGACCTCGGACCACCAGGAGCCGAGAAAACCACCGTCTCATGGGGCCGGACACTCAGGGTCAGGGGAAAATCCAATATATATCTGGTGATATCTCGGGTGCTATTAGAGGTAGCGCAATAAATCAAAGTGCGTTGTCTGTAGGAGGCCCTGGCGCATGAACCTGTGCAGCGGGAACGACCTCGGACCACCAGGGGCCGAGAAAACTACAGTCTCATGGGGGCGGACACTCAGGGTCTGGGGAAAATCCAATATATATCTGGTGATATCTCGGTTCCTATTACAGATAGCGAAATAAACCAAAGCGAATTATCTGCAGGAGGCCCTGGCGCATGAATCTGTGCAGCGGGAACGACCTCGGTCCACCAGGGGCCGTGAAAACCACCGTCTCATGGGGCTGGACACTCAGGGTGAGGGAAATATCCAATATATATCTGGTGATATCTCGGGTGCTATTATAGATAGCGCAATAAATCAAAGTGCATTGTCTGTAGGAGGCCCTGGCGCATGAATCTGTGCAACGGGAACGACCTCGGACCACCAGGGGACGAAAAAACCACAGTCTCATGGGGCCGGACACTGAGGGTCAGGGATAAATCCAATATATATCTGGTGATATCTTGGGTGCTGTTAGAAATAGCGCAATAAACCAAAGTGAATTATCTGCAGGAGGCCCTGGCGCATGAATCTGTGCAGCGGGAACGACCTCGGACCCGTAGGGGCCGAGAAAATCACCGTCTCATGGGGCCAGACAGTCAGGGTCAGGGAAAAATCCTATATATATCTGGTGATATCTTGGGTGCTATTAGAGATAGCGCAATAAATCAAAGTGCATTGTCTGTAGGAGGCCCTGGCGCATGAACCTGGGCAGCGGGAACGACCTCGGACCACCAGGGGCCGAGAAGACCACCGTCTCATGGGGCCGGCCACTCAGGGTCAGGGGAAAATCCAATCTATATCTGGTGATATCTCGGGTGCTATTAGAGATAGCGCAATAAGCCAAAGGGAATTATCTGCAGGAGGCCCTGGCGCATGCATCTGTGCAGCGGGAACGACCTAGGACCACCAGGGGCCGAGAAAACCACCGTCTCATGGGACCGGACACTCAGGGTAAGGGAAAAATCCAATATATATCTGGTGATATCTCGGGTGCTATTACAGATAGCGCAATAAACCAAAGTGAATTATCTGCAGGAGGCGCTGGCGCATGAATCTGTGCAGCGGGAACGACCTCGGACAATCAGGGGCCGAGAAAACCACAGTCTCATGGGGCCGGACACTCAGGGACAGGGAAAAATCAAAAATATATCTGCTGATATCTCGGGTGCTATTGCCGATAGCGCAATAAATCAAAGAGCATTGTCTGAAGGCGGCCCTTGCGAATGAATCTGTTCAGCGGGAACGACCTCGGATCACCAGGGGCCGAGAAAACTACCGATACATGGGGCCGGACACTCAGGGTCGAGGAAAAATCCAATATATATCTGGTGATATCTCGGGTGCTATTAGAGATAGCGCGATAAATCAAAGTGAATTATCTGCAGGAGGCCCTGGCGCATGCATCTGTGCATCGGGAACGACCTCGGACCACCAGGGGCGGAGAAAACCACCGTCTCATGGGGCCGGGCACTCAGGGTCTGGGGAAAATCCAATATGTATCTGCTGATATCTCGGGTGCTATTAGAGATAGCGTACCAAACCAAAGTGCATTGTCTGTAGGAGGCCCTGGCGCATGAATCTGTGCAGCGGGAACGACCTCTGACCACAAGAGGCCGAGTAAACCACCGTCCCATGGGGACGGACACTCAGGGTCTGGCGAAAATCCACTATATATCTGGTGATATCTCGGGTGCTATTAGAGATAGGGCAATAAACCAAAGTGAATTATCTGCAGGAGGCCCTGGCGCATGAATCTGTGCAGCGGGAACGACCTCGGACCACCAGGGGCCGAGAAAACCACAGTCTCATGGAGCCGGACACTCAGGGTCAGGGGAAAATCCAATATATATCTGGTGATATCTCGGGTGCTATTACAGATAGCGCAATAAATCAAAGTGAATTATCTGCAGGAGGCCCTGGCGCATGAATCTGTGCAGCGGGAACGACCTCGGACCACCAGGGGCCGAGAAAACCACAGTCACATGGGGCCGGTCACTCAGGGTCAGGGGAAAATCCAATATATATCTGGTGATATCTCGGGTGCTATTAGATACAGCGCAATAAACCAAATTGAATTATCTGCAGGAGGCCCTGGCGCATGAATCTGGGCAGCGGGAACGACCTCGGACCACCAGGGGCCGAGAAAACCACAGTATAGTGGGGCCGGACACTCAGGGTCAGGGGAAAATCCAATATATATATCAGGTGATATCTCGGGTGCTATTAGATACAGCGCAATAAACCAAAGTGTATTATCTGCAAGAGGCCCTGGCGCATGCATCTGTGCAGCGGGAACGACCTCGGACCACCAGGGGCCGAGAAAACTAAAGTCTCATGGGGCCGGACACTCAGGGTCTGGGGAAAATCCATTATATATCTGGTGATATGTCGGGAGCTATTACAGATAGCGCAATAAATCAAAGTTCATTGTCTGGAGGAGGCCCTGGCGCATGAATCTGTGCAGCGGGAACGACCTCGGTCCAACAGGGGCCGAGAAAACCACCGTCT
This sequence comes from Nomia melanderi, assembly GCF_051020985.1. Lineage (NCBI taxonomy): Eukaryota > Metazoa > Arthropoda > Insecta > Hymenoptera > Halictidae > Nomia > Nomia melanderi. Next base: position 404,350 of record NW_027475144.1, read on the forward strand.
CATGGGGCTGGACACTCAGGGTGAGGGTAATATCCAATATATATCTGGTGATATCTCGGGTGCTATTACAGATAGCGCAATAAATCAAAGTGCATTGTCTGTAGGAGGCCCTGGCGCATGATCCTGTGCAGCGGCAACGACCTCGGACCACCAGGGGCCGAGAAAACCACAGTCTCATGGGGCCGGACACTCTGGGTCAGGGGAAAATTCAATATATATCTGGTGATATCTCGGGTGCTATTACAGATTGCGCAATAAATCAAAGTGCATTGTCTGCAGGAGGCCCTTGCGAATGCATCTGTTCAGCGGGAACGACCTCGGATCACCAGGGGCCGAGAAAACCACCGACACATGGGGCCGGACACTCAGGGTCGAGGAAAAATCCAATATATATCTGGTGATATCTCGGGTGCTATTACAGATAGCGCAATAAATCAAAGTGCATTGTCTGTAGGAGGCCCTGGCGCATCAATCTGTGCAGCGGGAACGACCTCGAACCACCAGGGGCCGAGAAAACCACAGTCTCATGGGGCCGGACACTCATGGTCAGGGTAAAATCCAATATATATCTGGTGATATCTCGGGTGCTATTACAGATAGCGCAATAAATCAAAGTGCATTGTCTGTAGGAGGCCCCGGCGCATGAATCTGTGCAGCGGGAACGACCTCGGACGACCAGGGGCCCTGAAAACCACAGTCTCATGGGGCCGGACACTCAGGGTCAGGGGAAAATCCAATATATATCTGGTGATATCTCGGGTGCTATTACAGATAGCGCAATAAATCAATGTGCATTGTCTGTAGGAGACCCTGGCGCATGAATCTGTGCAGCGGGAACGACCTCGGGCCACCAGGGGCCGAGAAAACCACAGTCTCATGTGGCCGGACACTCAGGGTCAGGGAAAAATACATTATATATCTGGTGATATATCGGGTGCCATTAGAGATAGCTCCATAAATCAAAGTGCATTGTCTGCAGGAGGCCCTGACGCATGAATCTGTGCAGCGGGAACGACCTCGGACCACGAGGGGCCGATAAAACCACCGTCTCATGGGGCCGGACACTCAGGGTCAGGGGAAAATCCAATATATATCTGGTGATATCTCGGGTGCTATTACAGATAGCGCAATAAACCAAAGTGAATTATCTGCAGGAGGCGCTGGCGCATGAATCTGTGCAGCGGGAACGTCCTCGGACCTCCAGGGGCCGTGACAACCACAGTCTCATGGGGCCGGACACTCAGGGTCAGGGGAAAATCCAATATATATCTGGTGATATCTCGGGTGCTATTACAGATAGCGCAATAAATCAAAGTGCATTGTCTGTAGGAGGCCCTGGCGCATGAATCTGTGCAGCGGGAACGACCTCGGACCATCAGGGGCCGAAAAAACCACAGTATCATGGGGCCGGACACTCATGGTCAGGGTAAAATCCAATATATATCTGGTGATATCTCGGGTGCTATTACAGATAGCGCAATAAATCAAAGTGCATTGTCTGTAGGAGGCCCTGGCACATGAATCTGTGCAGCGGGAACGACCTCGGACCACCATGGGCCGAGAAAACGACTGTCTCATGGGGCCGGACACTCAGGGACAGAGGAAAATCCAGTATATATCCGGTGATATCTCGGGTGCTATTACAGATAGCGCAATAAATCGAAGTGCATTGTCTGTAGGAGGCCCTGGCGCATGAATCTGTGCAGCGGGAACGACCTCGGACCACCAGGGGCCGAGAAAACCACAGTCTCATGGGGCCGGATACTCAGGGTCAGGGGAAAATCCAATATGTATCTGGTGATATCTCGGGTGCTATTAGAGATAGCGTAATAAACCAAAGTGCATTGTCTGTAGGAGGCCCTGGCGCATGAATCTGTGCAGCGGGAACGACCTCTGACCACAAGAGGCCGAGAAAACCACCGCCTCATGGGGCCGGACACTCAGGGTCGAGGAAAAATCCAATATATATCTGGTGATATCTCGGGTGCTATTAGAGATAGCGCGATAAATCAAAGTGAATTATCTGCAGGAGGCCCTGGCGCATGCATCTGTGCAGCGGGAACGACCTCGGACCACCAGGGGCTGAGAAAACCACCGTCTCATGGGGCCGGACGCTCAGGGTCGGGGAAAAATCAAATATATATCTGGCGATATCTCGGGTGCTATTAGAGATAGCGCAATAAACCGAAGTGAATTATCTGCAGGAGGCCCTGGCGCATGAATCTGTGCAGCGGGAACGTCCTCGGACCTCCAGGGGCCGAGACAACCACCGTCTCATGGGGCCGGTCACTCAGGGTCAGGGTAAAATCCAATATATATCTGGTGATATCTCGGGTGCTATTACAGATAGCGCAATTAATCAAAGTGCATTGTCTGTAGGAGGCCCTGGCGCATGAATCTGTGCAGCGGGAACGACCTCGGACCACCAGGGGCCGAAAAAACCACAGTCTCATGGGGCCGGACACTCAGGGTCAGGGTAAAATCCAATATATATCTGGTGATATCTCGGGTGCTTTTAGAGATAGCGCAATAAACCAAAGTGAATTATCTGCAGGAGGCCCTGGCGCATGCATCTGTGCAGCGGGAACGACCTCGGACCACCAGGGGCCGAGAAAATCACCGTCTCATGGGGACGGGCACTCAGGGTCTGGGGAAAATCCAATATGTATCTGCTGATATCTCGGGTGCTATTAGAGATAGCGTAACAAACCAAAGTGCATTGTCAGTAGGAGGCCCTGTCGCATGAATCTGTGCAGCGGGAACGACCTCGGACGACCAGGGGCCGAGAAAACAACAGTCTCATGGGGCCGGACACTCAGGGTCAGGGGAAAATCCAATATATATCGGGTGATATCTCGGGTGCTATTAGAGATAGCGCAATAAACCAAAGTGAATTATCTGCAGGAGGCACTGGCGCATGAATCTGTGCAACGGGAACGACCTCGGACCACCAGGGGCCGGGAAAACCACAGTCTCATGGGGCCGGACACTCAGGGTCAGGGGAAAATCCAATATATATCTGGTGATATCTCGGGTGCTATGAGAGATAGCGCAATAGATCAAAGTGCATTGTCTGTAGGAGACACTGGCGCATGAACCTGTGCAGCGGGAACGACCTCGGACCACCAGGGGCCGAGAAAACGACCGTCTCATGGGGCCGGACGCTCAGGGTCAGTGAAAAATCCAATATATATCTGGTGATATCTCGGGTGCTATTAGAGATAGCGCAATAAACCAAAGTGAATTATCTACAGGAGGCCCTGGCGCATGAATGTGTGCAACGGGAACGACCTCGGACCACCAGGGGCCGAGAAAACCACAGTCTCATGGGGCCGGACACTCAGGGTCAGGGAAAAATCCATTATATATCTGGTGATATATCGGGTACCATTAGAGATAGCGCGATAAATCAAAGTGCATTGTCTGCAGGAGGCCCTGACGCATGAATCTGTGCAGCGGAAACGACCTCGGACCACCAGGGCCGAGAAAACCACAGTCTCATGGGGCCGAGAACTCAGGGTCAGGCAAAAATCCAATATATATCTGGTGATATCTCGGGTGCTATTACACATAGCGCATTAAACCAACGCGCATTGTCTGTAGGAGGCCATGGCGCATGAATCTGTGCAGCGGGAACGACCTCGGACCACCAGGGGCCGATAAAACCACCGTCTCATGGGGCCGGACACTCAGGGTCAGGGGAAAATCCAATATATATCTGGTGATATCTCGGGTGCTATTACAGATAGCGCAATAAATCAAAGTGCATTGTCTGTAGGAGGCCCTGGCGCATGAATCTGTGCAGCGGGAACGACCTCGGACCACCAGGGGCCGAGAAAACCACAGTCTCATGGGGCCGGACACTCAGGGTCAGGGAAAAATCCAATATATATCTGGTGATATATCGGGTGCCATTAGAGATAGCGCGATAAATCAAAGTGCATTGTCTGCAGGAGGCCCTGACGCATGAATCTGTGCAGCGTGAACGACCTCGGACCACCAGGGGCCGAGAAAACGACCGTCTCATGGGGCCGGACACTCGAGGTCACTGAAAAATCCAATATATATCTGCTGATATCTCGGGTGCTATTACAGATAGCGCAATAAATCAAAGTTCATTGTCTGTAGGAGGCCCTGGCGCATGAATCTGTGCAGCGGGAACGTCCTCAGACCTCCAGCTGCCGAGACAACGACCGTCACATGGGGCCGGACACTCAGGGTTAGGGTAAAATCCAATATATATCTGGTCATATCTCGGGTGCTATTACAGATAGCGCAATAAATCAAAGTGCATTGTCTGTAGGAGGCCCTGGCGCATGAATCTGTGCAGCGGGAACGACCTGGGACCACCAGGGGCCGAGAAAACGACCGTCTCATGGGGCCGGACACTCAGGGTCAGTGAAAAATCCAATATATATCTGCTGATATCTCGGCTGCTGTTACAGATAGCGCAATAAATCAAAGTGCATTGTCTGTAGGAGGCCGTGGCGCATGAATCTGTGCAGCGGGAACGACCTCGGACCACCAGGGGCCGAGAAAACCACAGTCTCATGGGGCCGGACACACAGGGTCAGGGGAAAATCCAATATATATCTGGTGATATCTCGGGTGCTATTAGAGATAGCGCAATAAACCAAAGTGAATTATCTGTAGGAGGCCCTGGCGCATGAATCTGTGCAACGGGAACGACCTCGGACCACCAGGGGCCGAGAAAACTACCGTCTCATGGGGCCGGTCACTCAGGGTCAGTGAAAAATCCAATATATATCTGCTGATATCTCGGGTGCTATTCGAGATAGCGCAATAAACCAAAGTGAATTATCTGCAGGAGGTCCTGGTGCATGAATCTGTGCAGCGGGAACGACCTCGGACCACCAGGGGCCGAGAAAACGACCGTCTCATGGGGCCGGACACTCAGGGTCAGTGAAAAATCGAATATATATCTGGTGATATCTCGGGTGCTATTACAGATAGCGCAATAAATCAAAGAGCATTGTCTGTAGGAGGCCCTGGCGCATGAATCTGTGCAGCGGGAACGACCTCGGACCACCAGGGGCCGAGAAAACCACCGTCTCATGGGGCCGGACACTCAGGGTCAGGGGAAAATCCAATATATATCTGGTGATATCTCGGCTGCTATTACAGATAGCGCAATAAATCAAAGTGCATTACCTGTAGGAGGCCCTGGCGCATGAATCTGTGCTGCGGGAACGACCTCGGACCACCAGGGGCGAGACAACCACCTTCTCATGGAGCCGGACACTCAGGGTCAGGGAAAAATCCAATATATATCTGGTGATATCTCGGCTGCTATTGCAGATAGCGCAATAAGTCAAAGTGCATTGTCTGTAGGAGGCCCTGGCGCATGAATCTGTGCAGCGGAAACGACCTCGGACCACCAGGGGCCGAGAAAACCACAGTCTCATGGGGCCGGACACTCAGGGTCAGGGAAAAATACAATATATATCTGGTGATATATCGGGTGCCATTAGAGATAGCGCGATAAATCAAAGTGCATTGTCTGCAGGAGGCCCTGACGCATGAATCTGTGCAGCGGGAACGACCTCGGACCACCAGGGGCCGAGAAAACGACCGTCTCATGGGGCCGGACACTCAGGGTCACTGAAAAATCCAATATATATCTGCTGATATCTCGGGTGCTATTACAGATAGCGCAATAAATCAAAGTTCATTGTCTGTAGGAGGCCCTGGCGCATGAATCTGTGCAGCGGGAACGTCCTCAGACCTCCAGCTGCCGAGACAACGACCGTCACATGGGGCCGGACACTCAGGGTTAGGGTAAAATCCAATATATATCTGGTCATATCTCGGGTGCTATTACAGATAGCGCAATAAATCAAAGTCCATTGTCTGTAGGAGGCCCTGGCGCATGAATCTGTGCAGCGGGAACGACCTGGGACCACCAGGGGCCGAGAAAACGACCGTCTCATGGGGCCGGACACTCAGGGTCAGTGAAAAATCCAATATATATCTGCTGATATCTCGGCTGCTGTTACAGATAGCGCAATAAATCAAAGTGCATTGTCTGTAGGAGGCCCTGGCGCATGAATCTGTGCAGCGGGAACGACCTCGGACCACCAGGGGCCGAGAAAACCACAGTCTCATGGGGCCGGACACACAGGGTCAGGGGAAAATCCAATATATATCTGGTGATATCTCGGGTGCTATTAGAGATAGCGCAATAAACCAAAGTGAATTATCTGTAGGAGGCCCTGGCGCATGAATCTGTGCAACGGGAACGACCTCGGACCACCAGGGGCCGAGAAAACTACCGTCTCATGGGGCCGGTCACTCAGGGTCAGTGAAAAATCCAATATATATCTGCTGATATCTCGGGTGCTATTCGAGATAGCGCAATAATCCAAAGTGAATTATCTGCAGGAGGTCCTGGTGCATGAATCTGTGCAGCGGGAACGACCTCGGACCACCAGGGGCCGAGAAAACGACCGTCTCATGGGGCCGGACACTCAGAGTCAGTGAAAAATCGAATATATATCTGGTGATATCTCGGGTGCTATTACAGATAGCGCAATAAATCAAAGAGCATTGTCTGTAGGAGGCCCTGGCGCATGAATCTGTGCAGCGGGAACGACCTCGGAACACCAGGGGCCGAGAAAACCACCGTCTCATGGGGCCGGACACTCAGGGTCAGGGGAAAATCCAATATATATCTGGTGATATCTCGGCTGCTATTACAGATAGCGCAATAAATCAAAGTGCATTACCTGTAGGAGGCCCTGGCGCATGAATCTGTGCTGCGGGAACGACCTCGGACCACCAGGGGCGAGACAACCACCTTCTCATGGAGCCGGACACTCAGGGTCAGGGAAAAATCCAATATATATCTGGTGATATCTCGGCTGCTATTGCAGATAGCGCAATAAGTCAAAGTGCATTGTCTGTAGGAGGCCCTGGCGCATGAATCTGTGCAGCGGAAACGACCTCGGACCACCAGGGGCCGAGAAAACGACCGTCTCATGGGCCCGGACACTCAGGGTCAGTGAAAAATCCAATATATATCTGGTGATATCTCGGCTGCTATTACAGATAGCGCAATAAATCAAAGTGAATTATCTGCAGGAGGCCCTGGCGCATGAATCTCTGCAACGGGAACGACCTCGGACCACCAGGGGCCGAGAAAACCACAGTCTCATGGGGCCGGACACTCAGGGTCAGGGGAAAATCCAATATATATCTGGTGATATCTCGGGTGCTATTTGAGATAGCGCAATAAATCAAAGTGCCTTGTCTGTAGGAGGCCCTGGCGCATGAAGCTGTGCAGCGGAACGACCTCGGAACACCAGGGGCCGAGAAAACCACCGTCTTATGGGGCCGGACACTCACGGTCGGGGAAAAATCCAATATACATCTGGTGATATCTCGGGTGCTATTAGAGATAGCGCAATAAATCAAAGTGCATTGTCTGCAGGAAGCCCTGGCGCATGATTCTGTGCCGCGGAAACGACCTCGGACCTCCAGGGGCCGAGAAAATCAGCGTCTCATGCGGCCGGACTGTCAGGGTCAGGGGAAAATCCAATATATATCTGGTGATATCTGGGGTGCTGTTAGAGATAGCGCATCAAACCAAAGTGAATTATCTGCAGGAGGTCCTGGCGCATGAATCTCTGCAGCGGCAACGACCTCGGACCACCAGGGGCCGAGAAAACCACCGTCTCATGGGGCCGGACTCTCAGGGTCAGGGAAAAATCCAATATATATCTGGTGATATCTCGGGTGCTATTAGAGAGAGCGCAATAAACCAAAGTGAATTATCTGCAGGAGACCCTGGCGCATGCATCTGTGCAGCGGGAACGACCTCGGAACACCAGGGGCCGAGAAAACCACCGTCTCATGGGGCCAGACACTCAGGGTCAGGGGAAAATCCAATATATATCTGGTGATATCTCGGGTGCTATTAGAGATAGCGCAATAAATCAAAGTGCATTGTCTGCAGGAAGCCCAGACGCATGAAGCTGTGCAGCGGGAACGACCTCGGACCACCAGGGGCCGAGAAAACCACCGACACATGGCGCCGGACACCCAAGGTCATGTAAATACCCAGGATGTATCTGATGATATCTCGGGTGCTATTAGAGATAGCGCAATAAATCAAAGTGCATTGTCTGCAGGAAACCCTGGCGCATGATTCTGTGCAGCGGGAACGACCTCGGACGACCAGGGGCCGAGAAAACCACCGTCTCATGGGGTCGGACACTCAGTGTCAGGGAAAAATCCAATATATATCTGGTGATATCTCGGGTGCTATTACAGATAGCGCAATAAATCAAAGTGCATTATCTGCAGGGGGCCCTGGCGCATGAACCTGTGCAGCGGGTACGACCTCGGACCACCGGGGGCCGAGAAAACCACCGTCTAATTGGCCGGACACTCGGGGTCATGGAAGAATCCAATATATACCCGGTGATATCTCGGGTGCTATTAGAGATAGCGCAATAAACCAAAGTGAATTATCTGTAGGAGGCCCTGGCGCATGAATCTGTGCAACGGGAACGACCTCGGACCACCAGGGGCCGAGAAAACTACCGTCTCATGGGGCCGGTCACTCAGAGTCAGTGAAAAATCCAATATATATCTGCTGATATCTCGGGTGCTATTCGAGATAGCGCAATAAACCAAAGTGAATTATCTGCAGGAGGTCCTGGTGCATGAATCTGTGCAGCGGGAACGACCTCGGACCACCAGGGGCCGAGAAAACGACCGTCTCATGGGGCCGGACACTCAGAGTCAGTGAAAAATCGAATATATATCTGGTGATATCTCGGGTGCTATTACAGATAGCGCAATAAATCAAAGAGCATTGTCTGTAGGAGGCCCTGGCGCATGAATCTGTGCAGCGGGAACGACCTCGGAACACCAGGGGCCGAGAAAACCACCGTCTCATGGGGCCGGACACTCAGGGTCAGGGGAAAATCCAATATATATCTGGTGATATCTCGGCTGCTATTACAGATAGCGCAATAAATCAAAGTGCATTACCTGTAGGAGGCCCTGGCGCATGAATCTGTGCTGCGGGAACGACCTCGGACCACCAGGGGCGAGACAACCACCTTCTCATGGAGCCGGACACTCAGGGTCAGGGAAAAATCCAATATATATCTGGTGATATCTCGGCTGCTATTGCAGATAGCGCAATAAGTCAAAGTGCATTGTCTGTAGGAGGCCCTGGCGCATGAATCTGTGCAGCGGAAACGACCTCGGACCACCAGGGGCCGAGAAAACGACCGTCTCATGGGCCCGGACACTCAGGGTCAGTGAAAAATCCAATATATATCTGGTGATATCTCGGCTGCTATTACAGATAGCGCAATAAATCAAAGTGAATTATCTGCAGGAGGCCCTGGCGCATGAATCTCTGCAACGGGAACGACCTCGGACCACCAGGGGCCGAGAAAACCACAGTCTCATGGGGCCGGACACTCAGGGTCAGGGGAAAATCCAATATATATCTGGTGATATCTCGGGTGCTATTTGAGATAGCGCAATAAATCAAAGTGCCTTGTCTGTAGGAGGCCCTGGCGCATGAAGCTGTGCAGCGGAACGACCTCGGAACACCAGGGGCCGAGAAAACCACCGTCTCATGGGGAAGGACTCTCAGGGTCAGTGAAAAATCCAATATATACCTGGCGATATCTCGGGTGCTATTACAGATAGCGCAATAAATCAAAGTGCGTTGTCTGTAGGAGACCCTGGCGCATGAACCTGTGCAGCGGGAATGACCTCGGACCACCAGGGGCCGAGAAAACGACCGTCTCATGGGGCCGGACGCTCAGGGTCAGTGAAAAATCCAATAAATATCTGGTGATATCTCGGGTGCTATTACAGACAGCGCAATAAATCAAAGTGCATTGTCTGTAGGAGGCCCTAGCGCATGAATCTGTGCAGCGGGAACGACCTCGGACCACCAGGGGCCGAGACAACCACCGTCTCATGGGGCCGGACACTCAGGGTCTGGGAGAAATCCAATATATATCCGGTGATATCTCGGGTGCTATTACAGATAGCGCAATAAATCAAAGAGAATTGTCTGTAGGAGGCCCTGGCGCATGAATCTGTGTAGCGGGTACGTCCTCGGATCACCAGGGGCCGAGAAAACCAGCATCTCATGGGGCCGGACACTCAGGGTCGGATAAAGTCCAATATATAGCTGGTGATATGTCGGGTGCTATTAGAGATAGCACAATAAACCAAAGTGAATTGTCTGCAGGAGGCCCTGGCGCATGAATCTGTGCAGCGGCAACGACCTCGGACCACCAGGGGCCGAGAAAACCACCGTCTTATGGGGCCGGACTCTCAGGGTCAGGGAAAAATCCTATATATATCTGGTGATATCTCGGGTGCTATTAGAGATAGTGCAATAAATCAACGTGCATTGTCTGTAGGAGGCCTTGGCGCATGAATCTGTGCTGCGGCAACGTCCTCGGACCACCAGGGGCCGAGAAAACCACCGTCTCATGGGGCCGGACACTCACGGTCGGGGAAAAATCCAATATACATCTGGTGATATCTCGGGTGCTATTAGAGATAGCGCAATAAATCAAAGTGCATTGTCTGCAGGAAGCCCTGGCGCATGATTCTGTGCCGCGGAAACGACCTCGGACCTCCAGGGGCCGAGAAAATCAGCGTCTCATGCGGCCGGACTGTCAGGGTCAGGGGAAAATCCAATATATATCTGGTGATATCTGGGGTGCTGTTAGAGATAGCGCATCAAACCAAAGTGAATTATGTGCAGGAGGTCCTGGCGCATGAATCTCTGCAGCGGCAACGACCTCGGACCACCAGGGGCCGAGAAAACCACCGTCTCATGGGGCCGGACTCTCAGGGTCAGGGAAAAATCCAATATATATCTGGTGATATCTCGGGTGCTATTAGAGAGAGCGCAATAACCCAAAGTGAATTATCTGCAGGAGACCCTGGCGCATGCATCTGTGCAGCGGGAACGACCTCGGAACACCAGGGGCCGAGAAAACCACCGTCTCATGGGGCCAGACACTCAGGGTCAGGGGAAAATCCAATATATATCTGGTGATATCTCGGGTGCTATTAGAGATAGCGCAATAAATCAAAGTGCATTGTCTGCAGGAAGCCCAGACGCATGAAGCTGTGCAGCGGGAACGACCTCGGACCACCAGGGGCCGAGAAAACCACCGACACATGGCGCCGGACACCCAAGGTCATGTAAATACCCAGGATGTATCTGATGATATCTCGGGTGCTATTAGAGATAGCGCAATAAATCAAAGTGCATTGTCTGCAGGAAACCCTGGCGCATGATTCTGTGCAGCGGGAACGACCTCGGACGACCAGGGGCCGAGAAAACCACCGTCTCATGGGGTCGGACACTCAGTGTCAGGGAAAAATCCAATATATATCTGGTGATATCTCGGGTGCTATTACAGATAGCGCAATAAATCAAAGTGCATTATCTGCAGGGGGCCCTGGCGCATGAACCTGTGCAGCGGGTACGACCTCGGACCACCGGGGGCCGAGAAAACCACCGTCTAATTGGCCGGACACTCGGGGTCATGGAAGAATCCAATATATACCCGGTGATATCTCGGGTGCTATTAGAGATAGCGCGATAAACCAAAGTGAATTATCTGCAGGAGGCCCTGGCGCATGAATCTGTGCAGCGGGAACGACCTGGGACCACCAGGGGCCGAGAAAACGACCGTCTCATGGGGCCGGACACTCAGGGTCAGTGAAAAATCCAATATATATCTGCTGATATCTCGGGTGCTATTACAGATAGCGCAATAAATCAAAGTTCATTGTCTGTAGGAGGCCCTGGCGCATGAATCTGTGCAGCGGGAACGACCTCGGACCACCAGGGGCCGAGAAAACCACAGTCTCATGGGGCCGGACACACAGGGTCAGGGGAAAATCCAATATATATCTGGTGATATCTCGGGTGCTATTAGAGATAGCGCAATAAACCAAAGTGAATTATCTGTAGGAGGCCCTGGCGCATGAATCTGTGCAACGGGAACGACCTCGGACCACCAGGGGCCGAGAAAACTACCGTCTCATGGGGCCGGTAACTCAGGGTCAGTGAAAAATCCAATATATATCTGCTGATATCTCGGGTGCTATTAGAGATAGCGCAATAAACCAAAGTGCATTGTCTGTAGGAGGCCCTGGCGCATGAATCTGTGCAGCGGGAACGACCTCGGACCACCAGGGGCCGAAAAAACCACAGTCTCATGGGGCCGGACACTCAGTGTCAGGGTAAAATCCAATATATATCTGGTGATATCTCGGGTGCTATTACAGATAGCGCAATAAATCAAAGTGCATTGTCTGTAGGAGGCCCTGGCGCATGAATCTGTGCAGCGGGAACGACCTCGGACCACCAGGGGCCGAGAAAACGACCGCCTCATGGGGCCGGACACTCAGGGTCAGTGAAAAATCCAATATATATCTGGTGATATCTCGGCTGCTATTACAGATAGCGCAATAAATCAAAGTGCATTGTCAGTAGGAGGCCCTGGCGCATGAATCTGTACTGCGGGAACGACCTCGGACCACCAGGGGCGAGACAACCTCCTTCTCATGGGGCCGGACACTCAGGGTCAGGGAAAAATCCAATATATATCTGGTGATATCTCGGCTGCTATTACAGATAACGCAATAAATCCAAGTGCGTTGTCTGTAGGAGACCCTGGCGCATGAACCTGTGCAGCGGGAACGACCTAGGACCACCAGGGGCCGAGAAAACGACCGTCTCATGGGGCCGGACACTCAGGGTCAGTGAAAAATCCAATATATATCTGCTGATATCTCGGGTGCTATTACAGATAGCGCAATAAATCAAAGTGCATTACCTGTAGGAGGCCCTGGCGCATGAATCTGTGCTGCGGGAACGACCTCGGACCACCAGGGGCGAGACAACCACCTTCTCATGGAGCCGGACACTCAGGGTCAGGGAAAAATCCAATATATATCTGGTGATATCTCGGCTGCTATTGCAGATAGCGCAATAAGTCAAAGTGAATTATCTGCAGGAGGCCCTGGCGCATGAATCTCTGCAACGGGAACGACCTCGGACCACCAGGGGCCGAGAAAACCACAGTCTCATGGGGCCGGACACTCAGGGTCAGGGGAAAATCCAATATATATCTGGTGATATCTCGGGTGCTATTTGAGATAGCGCAATAAATCAAAGTGCCTTGTCTGTAGGAGGCCCTGGCGCATGAAGCTGTGCAGCGGAACGACCTCGGAACACCAGGGGCCGAGAAAACCACCGTCTCATGGGGAAGGACTCTCAGGGTCAGTGAAAAATCCAATATATATCTGGCGATATCTCGGGTGCTATTACAGATAGCGCAATAAATCAAAGTGCGTTGTCTGTAGGAGACCCTGGCGCATGAACCTGTGCAGCGGGAATGACCTCGGACCACCAGGGGCCGAGAAAACGACCGTCTCATGGGGCCGGACGCTCAGGGTCAGTGAAAAATCCAATAAATATCTGGTGATATCTCGGGTGCTATTACAGATAGCGCAATAAATCAAAGTGCATTGTCTGTAGGAGGCCCTGGCGCATGAATCTGTGCAGCGGGAACGACCTCGGACCACCAGGGGCCGAGACAACCACCGTCTCATGGGGCCGGACACTCAGGGTCTGGGAGAAATCCAATATATATCCGGTGATATCTCGGGTGCTATTACAGATAGCGCAATAAATCAAAGAGAATTGTCTGTAGGAGGCCCTGGCGCATGAATCTGTGTAGCGGGTACGTCCTCGGATCACCAGGGGCCGAGAAAACCACCGTCTCATGGGGCCGGACACTCAGGGTCAGGGGAAAATCCAATATATATCTGGTGATATCTCGGGTGCTATTACAGATAGCGCAATAAATCAAAGTGCATTGTCTGTAGGAGGCCCTGGCGCATGAATCTGTGCAGCGGGAACGACCTCGGACCACCAGGGGCCGAAAAAACCACAGTCTCATGGGGCCGGGCACTCAGGGTCAGGGTAAAATCCAATATATATCTGGTGATATCTCGGGTGCTATTACAGATAGCGCAATAAACCAAAGTGAATTATCTGCAGGAGGCCCTGGCGCATGAATCTGTGCAGCGGGAACGACCTCGGACCACCAAGGGCCGAGAAAACGACCGCCTCATGGGGCCGGACACTCAGGGTCAGTGAAAAATCCAATATATATCTGCTGATATCTCGGGTGCTATTACAGATAGCGCAATAAATCAAAGTTCATTCTCTGTAGGAGGCCCTGGCGCATGAATCTGTGCAGCGGGAACGACCTCGGAACACCAGGGGCCGAGAAAACCACCGTCTCATGGGGCCGGACACTCAGGGTCAGGGGAAAATTCAATATAGATCTGGTGATATCTCGGGTGCTATTACAGATAGCGCAATAAATCAAAGTGCATTGTCTGTAGGAGGCCCTGGCGCATGAATCTGTGCAGCGGGAACGACCTCGGACCAGCAGGGGCCGAGAAAACCACAGTCTCATGGGGCCGGACACTCACGGTCAGGGGAAAATCCAATATATATCTGGTGACATCTCGGGTGCTATTACAGATAGCGCAAGAAATCAAAGTGCATTGTCTGTAGGAGGCCCTGGCGCATGACTCTGTGCAGCGGGAACGACCTCGGACCACCAGGGGCCGAGAAAACTACAGTCTCATGCGGCCGGACACTCAGGGTCAGGGGAAAATCCAATATATATCTGGTGATATCTCGGGTGCTATTACAGATAGCGCAATAAACCAAAGTGAATTATCTGCAGGAGGCCCTGGCGCATGAATCTGTGCAGCGGGAACGACCTCGGGCCACCAGGGGCTGAGAAAACGACCGTCTCATGGGGCCGGACACTCAGGGTCAGTGAAAAATCCAGTATATATCTGGTGATATCTCGGGTGCTATTAGAGATAGCGCAATAAACCAAAGTGAATTATCTGCAGGAGGCCCTGGCGCATGAATCTGTGCAACGGGAACGTCCTCGGACCTCCAGGGGCCGAGACAACCACAGTCTCATGGGGCCGGACACTCAGGGTCAGGGGAAAATCCAATATATATCTGGTGATATCTCGGGTGCTATTACAGATAGCGCAATAAATCAAAGTGCATTGTCTGTAGGAGGCCCTGGCGCATGAATCTGTGCAGCGGGAACAACCTCGGACCACCAGGGGCCGAAAAAACCACAGTCTCATGGGGCCGGACACTCAGGGTCAGTGAAAAATCCAATATATATCTGGTGATATCTCGGGTGCTATTACAGATAGCGCAATAAATCAAAGTGCGTTGTCTGTAGGAGACCCTGGCGCATGAACCTGTGCAGCGGGAACGACCTCTGACCACCAGGGGCCGAGACAACCACCGTCTCATGGGGCCGGACACTCAGGCTGTGGGAAAAATCCAATATATATCCGGTGATATCTCGGGTGCTATTGGAGATAACGCAATAAACCAAAGTGCACTGTCTGCAGCAGGCCCTGGCGCATGAATCTGTGCAGCGGGAACGACCTCGGACCACCAGGGGCCGAGAAAACCACCGTCTCATGGGGCCGGACTTGCAGGGTCAGGGAAAAATCCAATATATATCTGGCGATATCTCGGGTGCTATTACAGATAGCGCAATAAATCAAAGTGCATTGTCTGTAGGAGGCACTGGCGCATGAATCTGTGAGGCGGGAACGATCTCGGACCGCCAGGGGCCGAGAAAACCACAGTCTTATGGGCCCGGACACTCAGGGTCGGGGAAAAATCCAATATAGATCTGGTGATATCTCGGGTGCTATTACAGATAGCGCAATAAATCAAAGTGCATTGTCTGTAGGAGGCCCTGGCCCATGAATCTGTGCAGCGGGATCGACCTCGGACCACCAGGGGCCGAGAAAACCACCGACACATGGGGCCGGGCACTCAGGGTCAGGGAAAAATCGAATATATATCTGGTGATATCTCGGGTGCTATTACAGATAGCGCAATAAATCAAAGTGAATTGTCTGTAGGAGGCCCTGGCGCATGAATCTGTTCAGCGGGAACGACCTCGGACCACCAGGGGCCGCGAAAACCACCGTCTCATGGGGCCGGACACTCAGGGTCAGTGAAAGATCCAATATATATCTGGTGGTATCTCGGGTGCTATTACAGATAGCGCAATAAATAAAAGTGCATTGTCTGTAGGAGGCCCTGGCGCGTGGATCTGTGCAGCGGGAACGACCTCGGACCACCAGGGGCCGAGAAAACCACCGTCTCACGGGGCCGGACACTCAGGGTCAGTGAAAAATACAATATATATCTGGTGATATCTCGCGTGCTATTACAGATAGCGCAATAAATCAAAGTGCCTTGTCTGCGGGAGGCCCTGGCGCATGAATCTGTGCAGCGGGAACGACCTCGGACCACCAGGGGCCGAGAAAACCAGTCTCATGGGGCCGGACACTCACGGTCAGGGGAAAATCCAATATATATCTGGTGACATCTCGGGTGCTATTACAGATAGCGCAAGAAATCAAAGTGCATTGTCTGTAGGAGGCCCTGGCGCATGACTCTGTGCAGCGGGAACGACCTCGGACCACCAGGGGCCGAGAAAACGACCGCCTCATGGGGCCGGACACTCAGGGTCAGTGAAAAATCCAATATATATCTGCTGATATCTCGGGTGCTATTACAGATAGCGCAATAAATCAAAGTTCATTCTCTGTAGGAGGCCCTGGCGCATGAATCTGTGCAGCGGGAACGACCTCGGAACACCAGGGGCCGAGAAAACCACCGTCTCATGGGGCCGGACACTCAGGGTCAGGGGAAAATTCAATATAGATCTGGTGATATCTCGGGTGCTATTACAGATAGCGCAATAAATCAAAGTGCATTGTCTGTAGGAGGCCCTGGCGCATGAATCTGTGCAGCGGGAACGACCTCGGACCAGCAGGGGCCGAGAAAACCACAGTCTCATGGGGCCGGACACTCACGGTCAGGGGAAAATCCAATATATATCTGGTGACATCTCGGGTGCTATTACAGATAGCGCAAGAAATCAAAGTGCATTGTCTGTAGGAGGCCCTGGCGCATGACTCTGTGCAGCGGGAACGACCTCGGACCACCAGGGGCCGAGAAAACTACAGTCTCATGCGGCCGGACACTCAGGGTCAGGGGAAAATCCAATATATATCTGGTGATATCTCGGGTGCTATTACAGACAGCGCAATAAACCAAAGTGAATTATCTGCAGGAGGCCCTGGCGCATGAATCTGTGCAGCGGGAACGACCTCGGGCCACCAGGGGCTGAGAAAACGACCGTCTCATGGGGCCGGACACTCAGGGTCAGTGAAAAATCCAGTATATATCTGGTGATATCTCGGGTGCTATTAGAGATAGCGCAATAAACCAAAGTGAATTATCTGCAGGAGGCCCTGGCGCATGAATCTGTGCAACGGGAACGTCCTCGGACCTCCAGGGGCCGAGACAACCACAGTCTCATGGGGCCGGACACTCAGGGTCAGGGGAAAATCCAATATATATCTGGTGATATCTCGGGTGCTATTACAGATAGCGCAATAAATCAAAGTGCATTGTCTGTAGGAGGCCCTGGCGCATGAATCTGTGCAGCGGGAACGACCTCGGACCACCAGGGGCCGAGAAAACGACCGCCTCATGGGGCCGGACACTCAGGGTCAGTGAAAAATCCAATATATATCTGGTGATATCTTGGGTGCTATTACAGATAGCGCAATAAATCAAAGTGCGTTGTCTGTAGGAGACCCTGGCGCATGAACCTGTGCAGCGGGAACGACCTCTGACCACCAGGGGCCGAGACAACCACCGTCTCATGGGGCCGGACACTCAGGCTGTGGGAAAAATCCAATATATATCCGGTGATATCTCGGGTGCTATTGGAGATAACGCAATAAACCAAAGTGCACTGTCTGCAGCAGGCCCTGGCGCATGAATCTGTGCAGCGGGATCGACCTCGGACCACCAGGGGCCGAGAAAACCACCGACACATGGGGCCGGGCACTCAGGGTCAGGGAAAAATCGAATATATATCTGGTGATATCTCGGGTGCTATTACAGATAGCGCAATAAATCAAAGTGCATTGTCTGTAGGAGGCCCTGGCGCATGAATCTGTGCAGCGGGAACGACCTCGGACCACCAGGGGCCGAGAAAACGACCGCCTCATGGGGCCGGACAGTCAGGGTCGGGGAAAAATCCAATATATATCTGGTGATATCTCGGGTGCTATTACAGATAGCGCAATAAATCAAAGTGCATTGTCTGTAGGAGGCCCTGGCCCATGAATCTGTGCAGCGGGATCGACCTCGGACCACCAGGGGCCGAGAAAACCACCGACACATGGGGCCGGGCACTCAGGGTCAGGGAAAAATCGAATATATATCTGGTGATATCTCGGGTGCTATTACAGATAGCGCAATAAATCAAAGTGAATTGTCTGTAGGAGGCCCTGGCGCATGAATCTGTTCAGCGGGAACGACCTCGGACCACCAGGGGCCGCGAAAACCACCGTCTCATGGGGCCGGACACTCAGGGTCAGTGAAAGATCCAATATATATCTGGTGGTATCTCGGGTGCTATTACAGATAGCGCAATAAATAAAAGTGCATTGTCTGTAGGAGGCCCTGGCGCGTGGATCTGTGCAGCGGGAACGACCTCGGACCACCAGGGGCCGAGAAAACCACCGTCTCATGGGGCCGGACACTCAGGGTCAGTGAAAAATACAATATATATCTGGTGATATCTCGCGTGCTATTACAGATAGCGCAATAAATCAAAGTGCCTTGTCTGCGGGAGGCCCTGGCGCATGAATCTGTGCAGCGGGAACGACCTCGGACCACCAGGGGCCGAGAAAACCAGTCTCATGGGGCCGGACACTCAGTGTCAGGGAAAAATCCAATATATATCTGGCGATATCTCGGGTGCTATTAGAGATAGCGCAATAAACCAAAGTGAATTATCTGCAGGGGCCCCTGGCGCATGAATCTGGGCTGCGGGAACGTCCTCGGACCTCCAGGGGCCGAGACAACCACCGTCTCATGGGGCCGGACACTCAGGGTCAGTGAAAGATCCAATATATATCTGATGGTATCTCGGGTGCTATTACAGATAGCGCAATAAATAAACGTGCATTGTCTGTAGGAGGCCCTGGCGCATGAATCTGTGCAGCGGGAACGACCTCGGACCACCAGGGGCCGAGAAAACCACAGCCTCATGGGGCCGGACACTCAGGGTCAGGGGAAAATCCAACATGTATCTGGTGATATCTCGGGTGCTATTAGAGATAGCGCAATAA
Organism: Nomia melanderi; assembly: GCF_051020985.1. Taxonomy (NCBI): domain Eukaryota; kingdom Metazoa; phylum Arthropoda; class Insecta; order Hymenoptera; family Halictidae; genus Nomia; species Nomia melanderi. The sequence goes on from NW_027475144.1 coordinate 423,667, forward strand.
ACCAAAGTGCATTGTCTGTAGGAGGCCCTGGCGCACGAATCTGTGCAGCGGGAACGACCTCGAGCCACCAGGGGCCGAGACAACCACCGTCTCATGGGGCCGGACACTCAGGGTCAGTGAAAAATCCAATATATATCTGGTGATATCTCGGGTGCTATTACAGATAGCGCAATAAATCAGAGTGCATTGTCTGTAGGAGGCCCTGGCGCATGAATCTGTGTAGCGGGAACGACCTCGGACCATCAGCGGCCGAGAAAACCACAGTCTCATGGGGCCGGACGCTTAGGGTCAGGGGAAAATCCAATATATATCTGGTGATATCTCGGGTGCTATTAGAGATGGCGCAATAAACCAAAGTGAGTTATTTGCAGGGGCCCCTGGCGCATGAATCTGGGCTGCGGGAACGTCCTCGGACCTCCAGGGGCCGAGGAAACCACAGTCACATGGGGCGTGACACTCAGGGTCAGGGAAAATCCAATATATATCTGGTGATATCTCGGGTGCTATTACAGATAGCGCAATAAATCAAAGTGCATTGTCTGTAGGAGGCCCTGGCGCACGAATCTGTGCAGCGGGAACGACCTCGAGCCACCAGGGGCCGAGACAACCACCGTCTCATGTGGCCGGACACTCAGGGTCAGGGGAAAATCCAATATATATGTGGTGATATCTCGGGTGTTATTAGACATAGCGCAATAAACCAAAGTGAATTATCTGCAGCAGGCCCTGGCGCATGAATCTGTGCATCGGGAACGACCTCGGACCTCCAGGGGCCGAGACAACCACCGTCTCATGGGGCCGGACACTCAGGGTCAGGGTAAAATCCAATATATATCTGGTGATATCTCGGGTGCTATTACAGATAGCGCAATAAATCAGAGTGCATTGTCTGTAGGAGGCCCTGGCGCATGAATCTGTGTAGCGGAAACGACCTCGGTCCACCAGGGGCCGAGAAAACCACAGTCTCATGGGGCCGGACGCTCAGGGTCGGGGAAAAATCCAGCAAATATCTGGTGATATCTCGGGTGCTATTAGAGATAGCGCAATAAACCAAAGTGCATTGTCTGTAGGAGGCCCTGGCGCATGAATCTGGGCAGCGGGAACTACCTCGGACCACCAGGGGCCGAGAAAACCACCGACTCACGGGGCCGGACACTCAGGGTCAGGGGAAAATCCAATGTATATCTGGTGATATCTCGGGTGCTATTAGAGATAGCGCAATAGACCAAAGTGAATTATCTGCAGCAGGCCCTGGCGCATGAATCTGTGCAGCGGGAACGACCTCGGACCACCAGGGGACGAGAAAACCACAGTCTCATGGGGCCGGACACTCAGGGTCAGGGTAAAATCCAATATATATCTGGTGATATCTCGGGTGCTATTAGAGATAGCGCAATAAACCAAAGTGAATTATCTGCAGGAGGCCCTGGCTCATGAATCTGTGCAGCGGGAACGACCTCGGACCACCAGGGGCCGCGAAAACCACCGTCTCATGGGGCCGGACACTCTGGGTCAGTGAAAGATCCAATATATATATGGTGATATCTCGGGTGCTATTAGAGATAGCGCAATAAACCAAAGTGCATTGTCTGTAGGAGGCCCTGGCGCACGAATCTGTGCAGCGGGAACGACCTCGAGCCACCAGGGCCCGAGACAACCACCGTCTCATGGGGCCGGACACTCAGGGTCATGGAAAAATCCAATATATATCTGGTGATATCTCGGGTGCTATTACAGATAGCGCAATAAATCAAAGTGCATTGTCTGTAGGAGGCCCTGGCGCATGAATCTGTGCAGCGGGAACGACCTCGGACCACCAGGGGCCGAGAAAACCACCGTCTCATGGGGCCGGACACTCAGGGTCAGTGAAAAATACAATATATATCTGGTGATATCTCGCGTGCTATTACAGATAGCGCAATAAATCAAAGTGCATTGTCTGTAGGAGGCCCTGCCGCACGAATCTGTGCAGCGGGAACGACCTCGAGCCACCAGGGCCCGAGACAACCACCGTCTCATGGGGCCGGACACTCAGGGTCATGGAAAAATCCAATATATATCTGGTGATATCTCGGGTGCTATTACAGATAGCGCAATAAATCAAAGTGCATTGTCTGTAGGAGGCCCTGGCGCATGAATCTGTGCAGCGGGAACGACCTCGGACCACCAGGGGCCGAGAAAACCACCGTCTCATGGGGCCGGACACTCAGGGTCAGTGAAAAATACAATATATATCTGGTGATATCTCGCGTGCTATTACAGATAGCGCAATAAATCAAAGTGCATTGTCTGTAGGAGGCCCTGCCGCGTCAATCTGGACAGCGGGAACGACCTCGGACCACCAGGGGCCGAGAAAACCACAGTCTCATGGGGCCGGATACTCAGGGTCAGGGGAAAATCCAATATATATGTGGTGATATCTCGGGTGTTATTAGACATAGCGCAATAAACCAAAGTGAATTATCTGCAGCAGGCCCTGGCGCATGAATCTGTGCATCGGGAACGACCTCGGACCACCAGGGGCCGAGAAAACCACCGTCTCATGGGGCCGGTCACTCAGGGTCAGGGAAAAATCCAATACATATCTGTTGACATCTCGGGTGCAATTAGAGGTAGAACAATAAATCAAAGTGCATTGTCTGTAGGAGGCACTGGCGAATGAATCTGTGCAGCAGGAACGACCTCAGACAACCAGGGGCCGAGAAAACCACCGACGCATGGGGCCGGGCACTCAGGGTCAGGGAAAAATCCAATATATATCTGGTGATATCTCGTGTTCTATTACAGATAGCGCGATAAATCAAAGTGCATTGTCTGTAGGAGGCCCTGGCGCGTGAATCTGTGCAGCGGGAACGACCTCGGACAACCAGGGGCCGAGAAAACCACAGTCTCATGGGGCCGGAAACTCAGGGTCAGTGTAAAATCCAATGTATATCTGGTGATATCTCGGGTGCTATTACAGATAGCGCAATAAATCAGAGTGCATTGTCTGTAGGAGGCCCTGGCGCATGAATCTGGCCAGCGGGAACGACATCGGACCACCAGGGGCGGAGAAAATTACAGATTTTCGGTATCCGTCACACAAAGTCATGTAAAATTCCAGCATATATATGGAGCTTTCTCGGGTGCTATTACAGATAGCGCAATAAATCAAAGTGCATTCTCTGTAGGAGGCCCTGGCGCATGAATCTGGCCCGCGGGAACGACCTCGGACCACCAGGGGCCGAGAAAACCACCGCCAAATGGAGCCGGACACCCAGGGTCATGTAAAAATCCAATATATATCTGGTGATATCTCGGGTGCTATTACAGATAGCCCAATAAATCAATGTGCATTTTCTGTAGGAGGCCCTGGCGCATGAATTTGTGCAGCGGGAACGACCTCGGACCACCAGGGGCCGAGAAAACCACAATCTCATGGGGCCGGACACTCAAGGTCTGGGGAAAATTCAATATATATCTGGTGACATCTCGGGTGCTATTAGAGATAGCGCAATAAACCAGAGTGCATTATCTGCAGGAGGCTCTGGCGCATGAATCTGTGCAGCGGGAACGACCTCGGACCGCCAGGGGCCGAGATAACCACCGTCTCATGGGGCCGGACACTCAGGGTCAGGGAAAAATCCAATATATATCTGGTGATATCTCGGGTGCTGTTAGAGATAGCGCAATAAATCAAAGTGCATTGTCTGGAGGAGGCCCTGACGCATGCATCTCTGCAGCGGGAACAACCTCGGACCACCAGGGGCCGAGAAACCCACCGTCTCATTGGGCCGGACACTCAGGGTCAGGGAAAAATCCAATATATATCTGGTGATATCTCGGGTGCTATTACAGATAGCGCAATAAACCAAACTGAATTATCTGGAGGAGGCCCTGGCGCATGAATCTGTGCAGCGGGAACGACCTCGGACCACCAGGGGCCGAGAGAACCACAGTCTCATGGGGCCGGACAATCAGGGTCAGGGGAAAATTCAAGATATATCTGGTGATATCTCAGGTGCTATTAAAGATAGCGCAATAAATCAAAGTCCATTGTCTGTAGGAGGCCCTGGCGCATGAATCTGTGCGGCGGGAACGACCTCGGACCACAAGGGGCCGAGAAAACCGCAGTCTCACGGGGCCGGACACTCAGGGTCAGGGGAAAATCCAATATATATCTGGTGATATCTCGGGTGCTATTAGAGATAGCGCAATAAACCAAAGTGAATCATCTGCAGGAGGCCCTGGCGCATAAATCTGTGCAGCGGGAACGACCTCGGACCACCAGGGGCCGAGAAAACCACCGACGCATGGGGCCGGGCACTCAGGGTCAGGGAAAAATCCAATATATATCTGGTGATATCTCGTGTTCTATTACAGATAGCGCGATAAATCAAAGTGCATTGTCTGTAGGAGGCCCTGGCGCGTGAATCTGTGCAGCGGGAACGACCTCGGACAACCAGGGGCCGAGAAAACCACAGTCTCATGGGGCCGGAAACTCAGGGTCAGTGTAAAATCCAATGTATATCTGGTGATATCTCGGGTGCTATTACAGATAGCGCAATAAATCAGAGTGCATTGTCTGTAGGAGGCCCTGGCGCATGAATCTGGCCAGCGGGAACGACATCGGACCACCAGGGGCGGAGAAAATTACAGATTTTCGGTATCCGTCACACAAAGTCATGTAAAATTCCAGCATATATATGGAGCTTTCTCGGGTGCTATTACAGATAGCGCAATAAATCAAAGTGCATTCTCTGTAGGAGGCCCTGGCGCATGAATCTGGCCCGCGGGAACGACCTCGGACCACCAGGGGCCGAGAAAACCACCGCCAAATGGAGCCGGACACCCAGGGTCATGTAAAAATCCAATATATATCTGGTGATATCTCGGGTGCTATTACAGATAGCCCAATAAATCAATGTGCATTTTCTGTAGGAGGCCCTGGCGCATGAATTTGTGCAGCGGGAACGACCTCGGACCACCAGGGGCCGAGAAAACCACAATCTCATGGGGCCGGACACTCAAGGTCTGGGGAAAATTCAATATATATCTGGTGACATCTCGGGTGCTATTAGAGATAGCGCAATAAACCAGAGTGCATTATCTGCAGGAGGCTCTGGCGCATGAATCTGTGCAGCGGGAACGACCTCGGACCGCCAGGGGCCGAGATAACCACCGTCTCATGGGGCCGGACACTCAGGGTCAGGGAAAAATCCAATATATATCTGGTGATATCTCGGGTGCTGTTAGAGATAGCGCAATAAATCAAAGTGCATTGTCTGGAGGAGGCCCTGACGCATGCATCTCTGCAGCGGGAACAACCTCGGACCACCAGGGGCCGAGAAACCCACCGTCTCATTGGGCCGGACACTCAGGGTCAGGGAAAAATCCAATATATATCTGGTGATATCTCGGGTGCTATTACAGATAGCGCAATAAACCAAACTGAATTATCTGGAGGAGGCCCTGGCGCATGAATCTGTGCAGCGGGAACGACCTCGGACCACCAGGGGCCGAGAGAACCACAGTCTCATGGGGCCGGACAATCAGGGTCAGGGGAAAATTCAAGATATATCTGGTGATATCTCAGGTGCTATTAAAGATAGCGCAATAAATCAAAGTCCATTGTCTGTAGGAGGCCCTGGCGCATGAATCTGTGCGGCGGGAACGACCTCGGACCACAAGGGGCCGAGAAAACCGCAGTCTCACGGGGCCGGACACTCAGGGTCAGGGGAAAATCCAATATATATCTGGTGATATCTCGGGTGCTATTAGAGATAGCGCAATAAACCAAAGTGAATCATCTGCAGGAGGCCCTGGCGCATAAATCTGTGCAGCGGGAACGACCTCGGACCACCAGGGGCCGAGACAACCACCGTCTCATGGGGCCGGACACTCAGGGTCAGGGAAAAATCCAATATATATCTGGTGGTATCTCGGGTGCTATTACATATAGCGCAATAAATCATAGTTCATTGTCTGCAGGAAGCCGTGGCGCATGATTCTGTGCAGCGGGAACGACCTCGGACCACCAGGGGCCGAGGAAATCACCGTCCCGCGGGGCCGGACACTCAGGGTCGGGGAAAAATCCAATATATATCTGGTGATACCTCGCGTGCTAGTAGAGATAGCGCAATAAACCAAAGTGCATTGTCTGCAGGAGGCCCTGGCGCATGAATCTGTGCGGCGGGAACGACCTCTGAACACCAGGGGCCGAAAAAACCACCGTCTCATGGGGCCGGACACTCAGGGTCATGTAAGAATCCAGCATATATCTGGTGATATCTCGGGTGCTATTAGAGATAGCGCAATAAACCAAAGTGCATTGTCTGTAGGAGGCCCTGGCGCATGAATCTGGGCAGCGGGAACTACCTCGGACCACCAGGGGCCGAGAAAACCACCGACTCACGGGGCCGGACACTCAGGGTCTGGGGAAAATCCAATATATATCTGGTGATATCTCGGGTGCTATTACAGATAGCGCAATAAATCAAAGTGCATTGTCTGTAGGAGGCCCAGGCGAATGAATCTGTGCAGCGGGAAGGACCTCGGACCACCAGGGGCCGAGAAAATCACCGTCTCATGGAGCCGGACACTCAGGGTCAGGGAAAAATTCAATATATGTCTGGTGATATATCGGGTGCTATTACAGATAGCGCAATAAACCAAAGTGCATTGTCTGTAGGAGGCCCTTGCGAATGAATCTGTGCCGCAGGAACGACCTCGGACCACCAGTGGCCGAGAAAATTACAGATATTCGGAATCCGTCACCCAAGGTCATGTAAAAATCCAGCAAATATCTGGTGATATCTCGGGTGCTATTAGAGATAGCGCAATAAACCAAAGTGCATTGTGTGTAGGAGGCCCTGGCGCATGAATCTGGGCAGCGGGATCGACCTCGGAACACCAGGGGCCGAGAAAACCACCGACTCACGGGGCCGGACACTCAGGGTCGGGGAAAAATCCAGCAAATATCTGGTGATATCTCGGGTGCTATTACAGATAGCCCAACAAATCAAAGTGCATTGTCTGTAGGAGGCCCTGCCGCATGAATCTGTGCAGCGGGAACGACCTCGGACCACCAGGGGCCGGGAAAACCACAGTCTCATGGGGCCGGACACTCATGGTCAGGGGAAAATTCAATATATATCTGGTGATATCTCGGGTGCTATTAGAGATAGCGCAATAAATCAAAGTGCATTGTCTGTAGGAGGCACTGGCGAATGAATCTGTGCTGCAGGAACGACCTCGGACCACCAGTGGCCGAGAAAATTACAGATATTCGGAATCCGTCACCCAAGGTCATGTAAAAATCCAGCATATATCTGGTGATATCTCGGGTGCTATTACAGATAGCGCAATAAACCAAAGTGCATTGTCTGTAGGAGGCCCTGGCGCATGAATCTGGGCAGCGGGAACGACGTCGGACCACCAGGGGACGAGAAAATCACCGTCTCATGGAGCCGGACACTCAGGGTCAGGTAAAAATCCAATATATATCTGGTGATATCTCGGGTGCTATTACAGATAGCGCAATAAACCAAAGTGCATTGTCTGTAGGAGGCCCAGGCGCATGAATCTGGCCAGCGGGAACGACCTCGGACCACCAGGGGCCGAGAAAACCACCGTCTCATGGGTCCGGACACTCAGGGTCAGGGGAAAGTCCAATATATATCTGGTGATATCTCGGGTACTATTACAGATAGCGCAATAAATCAGAGTCCATTGTCTGTAGGAGGCCCTGGCGCATGAATCTGTGCAGCGGGAACGACCTCGGACCACCAGGGGCCGAGAAAACCGCAGTCTCACGGGGCCGGACACTCAGGGTCAGGGGAAAATCCAATACATATCTGGTGATATCTCGGGTGCTATTAGAGATAGCGCAATAAACCATAGTGAATTATCTGCAGGAGGCCCTGGCGCATGAATCTGTGCATCGCGAACGACCTCGGACCACCAGGTGCCGTAAAAACTACCGTCTCATGGGGCCGGACACTCAGGGTCATTGAAAAATCCAATATAAATCTGGTGATATCTCGGGTGCTATTACAGATAGCGCAATGAATCAAACTGCATTGTCTGTAAGAGAGCCCGCCGCATGAATCTGTGCAGCCGGAACAACCTCGGACCACCAGGGGACGAGAAAACCGCAGTCTCATGGGGCCGGACAGTCAGGGCCAGGGGAAAATCCAATATATATCTAGTGATATCTCGGGTGCTATTAGAGATAGCGCAATAAACCAAAGTGAATTACCTGAAAGAGGCCCTGGCGCATGAATCTGTGCAGCGGGAACGACCTCGGACCACCAGGGGCCGAGACAACCACCGTCTCATGGGGCCGGACACTCAGGGTCAGGGAAAAATCCAATATATATCTGGTGGTATCTCGGGTGCTATTACAGATAGCGCCATAAATCAAAGTGCATTGTCTGTAAGCTGCCCTGGCGCATGTGTCTGGGCAGCGGGAACGACCTCGGACAACCAGGGGCCGAGAAAACCGCAGTCTCATGGGGCCGGACACTCAGGGTCGGGGAAAAATCCAATATATATCTGGTGATATCTCGCGTGCTAGTAGAGATAGCGCAATAAACCAAAGTGCATTGTCTGCAGGAGGCCCTGGCGCATGAATCTGTGCGGCGGGAACGACCTCTGAACACCAGGGGCCGAGAAAACCACCGTCTCATGGGGCCGAACACTCAGGGACGGGGAAAAATCCAATATATATCTGGTGATATGTCGGGTGCTATTAGAGATAGCGCAATAAACCAAAGTGAATTGTCTGCAGGAATCCCATGGCGCATGAATCTGTGCAGCGGGATCGACCTCGGATCACCAGGGGCCGAGAAAACCACCATCTCATGGGGCCGGACACTCAGGGTCAGGGGAAAATCCAATGTGTATCTGGTGATATCTCGGGTGCTATTAGAGATAGCGCAATAAACCAAAGTGAATTATCTGCAGGAGGCCCTGGCGCATGCATCTGTGCAGCGGGAACGACGTCGGACCACCAGGGGCCGAGAAAACAACCGTCTCATTGGGCCGGACACTGAGGGTCAGGGGAAAATCCAATATATATCTGGTGATATCTCGGGTGCTATTAGAGATAGCGCAATAAACGAAAGTGAATTATCTGCAGGAGGCCCTGGCGCATGAATCTGTACAGCAGGAACGACCTCGGACCACCAGGGGCCGAGAAAACCACCGTCTCATGGGGCCGGACATTCAGGTTCAGGGAAAAATACAATATATATCTGGTGATATCTCGGGTGCTATTACAGATAGCGCAATAAATCAAAGTGCATTGTCTGTAAGAGGCCCTGGGGCATGAATCTGGCCAGCGGGAACGACCTCGGACCACCAGGGGCCGAGAAATCCACCGTCTCAGGGGGCCGGACACTCAGGGTCAGGGGAAAAGCCAATATATATCTGGTGATATCTCGGGTGCTATTAGAGATAGCGCAATAAACCAAAGTGAATTATCTGCAGGAGGCACTGGCACATGCATCTGTGCAGCGGGAGCGACCTCAGAGCACCAGGGGCCGAGAAAACCATCGACACATGGGGCCGGACACTCAGATTCAGGGGAAAATCCAATATAAATCTGGTGATATCTCGGGTACTATTACAGATAGCGCAATAAATCAAAGTGAATTATCTGCAGGGGACCCTGTCGCATGAATCTGTGCAGCGGGAACGACCACGGACCACCAGGGGCCGAGAAAACCACCGTCTCATGGGGCGGGACACTCAGGGTCAGGGAAAAATCCAATATATATCTGGTGGTATCTCGGGTACTATTACAGATAGCGCAATAAATCAAAGTGCATTGTCTGCAGGAGGCCCTGCCGCATAAATCTGTGCAGCGGGAACGACCTCGGACCACCAGGGGCCGAGAAAACCACCGTCTCATGGAGTCCGACTGTCAGGGTCAGGGAAAAATCCAATATATATCTGGTGATATCTCGGGTGGTATTAGAGATAGCGCAATAAATCATAGTGCATTGTCTGCAGGAGGCCCTAGCGCATGAATCTGTGCAGCGGGATCGACCTCGGACCACCAGGGGCCGAGAAAATCAAAGTCTCATGGGGCCGGACTGTCAGGGTCAGGGAAAAATCCAATATATATCTCGTGATATCTCGGGTGCTATTAGCGATAGCTCAATAAATCAAAGTGAATTATCTGCAGGGGACCCTGTCGCATGAATCTGTGCAGCGGGAACGTCCTCGGACCACCAGGGGCCGAGAAAACCACCGTCTCATGGGGCCGGACACTCAGGGTCATGTAAGAATCCAGCATATATCTGGTGATATCTCGGGTGCTATTAGAGATAGCGCAATAAACCAAAGTGCATTGTCTGTAGAAGGCCCTGGCGCATGAATCTGTGCGGCGGGAACGACCTCTGACCACCAGGGGCCGAGAAAACCACCGTCTCATTGGGCCGGACACACAGGGTCAGGGGAAAAGCCAATAAATATCTGGTGATATCTCGGGTGCTATTAGAGATTGCGCAATAAACCGAAGTGAATTATCTGCAGGAGGCCCTGGCGCATGCATCTGTGCAGCGGGAACGACGTCGGACCACCAGGGGCCGAGAAAACAACCGTCTCATGGGGCCGGACACTCAGGGTCAGGGAAAAATCCAATATATATCTGGTGATATCTTGGTTGCTATTAGAGATAGCGCAATAAACCAAAGTGAATTATCTGCAGGAGGCCCTGGCGCATGCATCTGTGCAGCGGGAACGACCTCCGACCACCAGGGGCCGACACAACCACCGTCTCATGGGACCGGACACTCAGGGTCGGGGGAAAATCCAATATATATCTGGTGATATCTCTGGTGCTCTTACAGATAGCGCACTAAACCAAAGTGAATCATCTGCAGCGGGCCCTGGAGCATGAATCTGTGCAGCGGGAACGAACTCGGATCACCAGGGGCCGAGAAAATTACAGATATTCGGAATCCGTCACCCAAGGTCATGTGATAATCCAGCATATATCTGGTGATATCTCGGGTGCTATTAGAGATAACGCAATAAACCAAAGTGCATTGTCTGTAGGAGGCCCAGGCGAATGAATCTGTGCAGCGGGAAGGACCTCGGACCACCAGGGGCCGAGAAAATCACCGTCCCATGGAGCCGGACACTCAGGGTCAGGGAAAAATCCAATATATGTCTGGTGATATCTCGGGTGCTATTACAGATAGCGCAATAAACCAAAGTGCATTGTCTGTAGGAGGCCCTTGCGAATGAATCTGGGCAGCGGGAACGACCTAGGACCACCAGGGGCCGAGAAAACCACCGAGTCACGGGGCCGGACACTCAGGGTCAGGGGAAAATCCAATATATATCTGGTGATATCTCGGGTGCTATTAGAGATAGCGCAATAAACCAAAGTGAATTATCTGCAGGAGGCCCTGGCGCATGCATCTGTGCAGCGGGAACGCCCTCGGCCCACCAGGGGCCAAGAAAACCACCGTCTCATGGCGCCGGACACTCAGGGTCAGGGAAAAATCCAATATATATCTGGTGATATCTCGGGTGCTATTAGAGATAGCGCACTAAATCAAAGTGCATTGTCCGTAGGAGGCACTGTCGAATGAATCTGTGCCGCAGGAACGACCTCGGACCACCAGTGGCCGAGAAAATTACAGATATTCGAAATCCGTCACCCAAGGTCATGTAAAAATCCAGCATATATCTGGTGATATCTCGGGTGCTATTACAGATAGCGCAATAAACCAAAGTGCATTGTCTGTAGGAGGCCCTGGCGCATGAATCTGGGCAGCGGGAACGACGTCGGACCACCAGGGGACGAGAAAATCACCGTCTCATGGAGCCGGACACTCAGGGTCAGGGAAAAATCCAATATATATCTGGTGATATCTCGGGTGCTATTACAGATAGCGCAATAAACCAAAGTGCACTGTATGTAGGAGGCCCTGGCGCATGAATCTGGGCCGCGGGAACGACCTCGGACCACCAGGGGCCGAGAAAACCACCGTCTCATGGGTCCGGACACTCAGGGTCAGGGGAAAATCCAATATATATCTGGTGATATCTCGGGTGCTATTACAGATAGCGCAATAAATCAAAGTGCATTGTCTGTAGGAGGCCCAGGCGAATGAATCTGTGCAGCGGGAACGACCTCGGACCACCAGAGGCCGAGAAAACCACCGTCTCATGGGTCCGGACACTCAGGGTCAGGGGAAAATCCAATATATATCTGGTGATATCTCGGGTGCTATTAGAGATAGCGCAATAAACCAAAGTGAATTATCTGCAGGAGGCCCTGGTGCATGCATCTGTGCAGCGGGAACGACCTCGGACTACCAGGGGCCAAGAAAACCACCGTCTCATGGCGCCGGACACTCAGGGTCAGGGAAAAATCCAATATATATCTGGTGATATCTCGGGTGCTATTTGAGGTAGCGCAATAAATCAAAGTGCATTGTCTGTAGGAGGCCCAGGCGCATGAATCTGGCCAGCGGGAACGACCTCGGACCACCAGGGGCCGAGAAAACCACAGTCTCATGGGGCCGGACACTCAGGGTCAAGGGAAAATCCAATATATATCTGGTGATATCTCGGGTGCTATTACAGATAGCGCAATAAACCAAAGTGCATTGTCTGTAGGAGGCCCTTGCAAATGAATCTGTGCCGCAGGAACGACCTCGGACCACCAGAGGCCGAGAAAATTACAGATATTCGGAATCCGTCACCCAAGGTCATGTAAAAATCCTGCAAATATCTGGTGATATCTGGGGTGCTATTAGAGATAGCGCAATAAACCAAAGTGCGTTGTCTGTAGGAGGCCCTGGCGAATGAATCTGGGCAGCGGGAACGACCTAGGACCACCAGGGGCCGAGAAAACCACCGACTCACGGGGCCGGACACTCAGGGTCAGGGGAAAATCCAATATATATCTGGTGATATCTTGGGTGCTATTAGAGATAACGCAATAATCCAAAGTGAATTATCTGCAGGAGGCCCTGGCGCATGCATCTGTGCAGCGGGAACGCCCTCGGACCACCAGGGGCCAAGAAAACCACCGTCTGATGGCGCCGGACACTCAGGGTCAGGGAAAAATCCAATATATATCTGGTGATATCTCGGGTGCTATTAGAGATAGCGCACTAAATAAAAGTGCATTGTCTGTAAGAGGCCCAGGCGCATGAATCTGGCCAGCGGGAACGACCTCGGACCACCAGGGGCCGAGAAAACCACAGTCTCATGGGGCCGGACACTCAGGGTCAGGGGAAAATCCAATATATATCTGGTGATATCTCGGGTGCTATTACAGATAGCGCATTAAATCAAAGTGCATTGTCTGTAGGAGGCCCAGGCGAATGAATCTGTGCAGCGGGAAGGACCTCGGACCACCAGGGGCCGAGAAAATCACCGTCTCATGGAGCCGGACACTCAGGGTCAGGGAAAAATCCAATATATATCTGGCGATATCTCGGGTGCTATTACAGATAGCGCAATAAATCAAAGTGCATTGTCTGTAGGAGGCCCAGGCGAATGAATCTGTGCAGCGGGAACGACCTCGGACCACCAGGGGCCGAGAAAACCACCGTCTCATGGGTCCGGACACTCAGGGTCAGGGGAAAATCCAATATATATCTGGTGATATCTCGGGTGCTATTACAGATAGCGCTATAAACCAAAGTGCATTGTCTGTAGGAGGCCCTTGCGAATGAATCTGTACCGCAGGAACGATCTCGGACCACCAGTGGCCGAGAAAATTACAGATATTCGGAATCCGTCACCCAAGGTCAGGGGAAAATCCAATATATATCTGGTGATATCTCGGGTGCTATTACAGATAGCGCAATAAACCAAAGTGCATTGTCTGTAGGAGGCCCTGGCGCATGAATCTGGGCAGCGGGAACGACGTCGGACCACCAGGGGACGAGAAAATCACCGTCTCATGGGGCCTGACACTCAGGGTCAGGGGAAAATCCAATATATATCTGGTGATATCTCGGGTGCTATTACAGATAGCGCAATAAATCAAAGTGCATTGTCTGTAGGAGGCCCTGGCGCATGAATCTGGGCAGCGGGAACGACGTCGGACCACCAGGGGACGAGAAAATCACCGTCTCATGCATCCGGACACTCAGGGTCAGGGAAAAATCCAATATATATCTGGTGATATCACGGGTGCTATGACAGATAGCGCAATAAATCAAAGTGCATTGTCTGTAGGAGGCCCTTGCGAATGAATCTGTGCCGCAGGAACGACCTCGGACCACCAGGGGCCCAGAAAACCACCGACTCACGGGGCCGGACACTCAGGGTGAGGGGAAAATCCAATATATATCTGGTGATATCTCGGGTGCTATTACAGATAGCGCAATAAATCAAAGTGCATTGTCTGTAGGAGGCCCAGGCGAATGAATCTGGCCAGCAGGAACGACCTCCGACCACCAGGGGCCGAGAAAACCACCGTCTCATGGGGCCTGACACTCAGGGTCAGGGGAAAATCCAATATATATCTGGTGATATCTTGGGTGCTATTACAGATAGCCCAATAAATCAAAGTGCATTGTCTGTAGGAGGCCCTGCCGCATGAATCTGTGCAGCGGGAACGACCACGGACCACCAGAGGCCGGGAAAACCACAGTCTCATGGGGCCGGACACTCAGGGTCAGGGGAAAATTCAATATATATCTGGTGATAGCTCGGGGGCTATTAGAGTTAGCGCAATAAATCAAAGTGCATTGTCTGTAGGAGGCACTGGCGAATGAATATGTGCCGCAGGAACGACCTCGGACCACCAGTGGCCGAGAAAATTACAGATATTCGGAATCCGTCACCCAAGGTCATGTAAAAATCCAGCATATATCTGTTGATATCTCGGGTGCTATTACAGATAGCGCAATAAACCAAAGTGCATTGTCTGTAGGAGGCCCTGGTGCATGAATCTGGGCAGCGGGAACGACGTCGGACCACCAGGGGACGAGAAAATCACCGTCTCATGGAGCCGGACACTCAGGGTCAGGGAAAAATCCAATATATATCTGGTGATATCTCGGGTGCTATTACAGATAGCGCAATAAACCAAAGTGCACTGTCTGTAGGAGGCCCTGGCGCATGAATCTGGGCAGCGGGAACGACCTCGGACCACCAGGGGCCGAGAAAACCACCGTCTCATTGGTCCGGACACTCAGGGTCAGGGGAAAATCCAAAATATATCTGGTTATATCTCTGTTGCTATTACAGATAGCGCAATGAACCAAAGTGCATTGTCTGTAGGAGTCCCTTGCGAATGAATCTGTGCCGCAGGAACGACCTCGGACCACCAGTGGCCGAGAAAATTACAGATATTCGGAATCCGTCACCCAAGGTCATGTAAAAATCCAGCATATATCTGGTGATATCTCGTGTGCTATTATAGATAGCGCAATAAACCAAAGTGCATTGTCTGTAGGAGGCCCTGGCGCATGAATCTGGGCAGCGGGAACGACGTCGGACCACCAGGGGCCGAGAAAACCACCGTCTCATGGGTCCGGACACTCAGGGTCAGGGGAAAATCCAATATATATCTGGTGATATCACGGGTGCTATTAGAGATAGCGCACTAAATCAAAGTGCATTGTCTGTAGGAGGCCCAGGCGCATGAATCTGGCCAGCGGGAACGACCTCGGACCACCAGGGGCCGAGAAAACCACAGTCTCATGGGGCCGGACACTCAGGGTCAGGGGAAAATCCAATACATATCTGGTGATATCTCGGGTGCTATTACAGATAGCGCATTAAATCAAAGTGCATTGTCTGTAGGAGGCCCAGGCGAATGAATCTGTGCAGCGGGAACGACCTCGGACCACCAGGGGCCGAGAAAACCACCGTCTCATGGGTCCGGACACTCAGGGTCAGGGGAAAATCCAATATATATCTGGTGATATCTCGGGTGCTGTTACAGATAGCGCTATAAACCAAAGTGCATTGTCTGTAGGAGGCCCTTGCGAATGAATCTGTACCGCAGGAACGATCTCGGACCACCAGTGGCCGAGAAAATTACAGATATTCGGAATCCGTCAACCAAGGTCAGGGGAAAATCCAATATATATCTGGTGATATCTCGGGTGCTATTAGAGATAGCGCAATAAACCAAAGTGCATTGTCTGTAGGAGGCCCTGGCGCATGAATCTGGGCAGCGGGAACGACCTCGGACCACGAGGGGCCAAGAAAACCACCGACTCACGGGGCCGGACTCTCAGCGTCAGGGGAAAATCCAATATATATCTGGTGATATCTCGTGTGCTATTAGAGATAGCGCAATAAACCAAAGTGCATTGTCTGTAGGAGGCTCAGGCGCATGAATTTGGCCAGCGGGAACGACCTCGGACCACCAGGGGCCGAGAAAACCACCGTCTCATGGGTCCGGACACTCAGGGTCAGGGGAAAATCCAATATATATCTGGTGATATCTCGGGTGCTATTACAGATAGCGCAATAAATCAAAGTGCATTGTCTATAGGAGGCCCTGCCGCATGAATCTGTGCAGCGGGAACGACCTCGGACCACCAGGGGCCGGGAAAACCACAGTCTCATGGGGCCGGACACTCAGGGTCAGGGGAAAATTCAATATATATCTGGTGATAGCTCGGGGGCTATTAGAGATAGCGCAATAAATCAAAGTGCATTGTCTGTAGGAGGCACTGGCGAATGAATCTGTGCCGCAGGAACGACCTCGGACCACCAGTGGCCGAGAAAATTACAGATATTCGGAATCCGTCACCCAAGGTCATGTAAAAATCCAGCATATATCTGGTGATATCTCGGGTGCTATTACAGATAGCGCAATAAACCAAAGTGCATTGTCTGTAGGAGGCCCTGGCGCATGAATCTGGGCAGCGGGAACGACGTGGGACCACCAGGGGACGAGAAAATCACCGTCTCATGGAGCCGGACACTCAGGGTCAGGGGAAAATCCAATATATATCTGGTTATATCTCGGGTGCTATTACAGATAGCGCAATAAACCAAAGTGCACTGTCTGTAGGAGGCCCTGGCGCATGAATCTGGGCAGCGGGATCGACCTCGGACCACCAGGGGCCGAGAAAACCACCGTCTCATGGGTCCGGACACTCAGGGTCAGGGGAAAACCCAATATATATCTGGCGATATCTCGGGTTCTATTACAGATAGCGCAATAAACCAAAGTGCATTGTCTGTAGGAGGCCCTGGCGCATGAATCTGGGCAGCGGGAACGACCTCGGACCACCAGGGGCCGAGAAAACCACCGTCTCATGGGTCCGGATACTCTGGGTCAGGGGAAAATCCAATATATATCTGGTGATATCTCGGGTGCTATTACAGATAGCGCAATAAATCAAAGTGCATTGTCTGTAGGAGGCCCTTGCGAATGAATCTGTGCCGCAGGAACGACCTCGGACCACCAGTGGCCGAGAAAATTACAGATATTCGGAATCCGTCACCCAAGGTCATGTAAAAATCCAGCAAATATCTGGTGATATCTTGGGTGCTATTAGAGATAGCGCAAAAATCCAAAGTGCATTGTCTGTAGGAGGCCCTAGCGCATGAATCTGGGCAGCGGGAACGACCTCGGACCACCAGGGACCGAGAAAATCACTGTCTCATGGAGCCGGACACTCAGGGTCAGGGAGAAATCCAATATATATCTGGTGATATCTCGGGTGCTATTACAGATAGCGCAATAAATCAAAGTGCATTGTCTGTAGGAGGCCCAGGCGAATGAATCTGTGCAGCGGGAACGACCTCGGACCACCAGGGGCCGAGAGAACCACCGTCTCATGGGTCCGGACACTCAGGGTCAGGGGAAAATCCAATATATATCTGGTGATATCTCGGGTGCTATTACAGATAGCGCAATAAACCAAAGTGCATTGTCTGTAGGAGGCCCTGGCGCATGAATCTGGGCAGCGGGAACAACCTAGGACCACCAGGGGCCGAGAAAACCACCGACTCACGGGACCGGACACTCAGGGTCAGGGGAAAATCCAATATATATCTGGTGATATCTCGGGTGCTATTAGAGATAGCGCAGTAAACCAAATTGAATTATCTGCAGGAGGCCCTGGCGCATGCATCTGTGCAGCGGGAACGCCCTCGGACCACCAGGGGCCAAGAAAACCACCGTCTCATGGCGCCGGACACTCAGGGTCAGGGAAAAATCCAATATATATCTGGTGATATCTCGGGTGCTATTAGAGATAGCGCACTAAATCAAAGTGGATTGTCTGTAGGAGGCCCAGGCGCATGAATCTGGCCAGCGGGAACGACCTCGGACCACCAGGGGCCGAGAAAACCACAGTCTCATGGGGCCGGACACTCAGGGTCAGGCGAAAATCCAATATATATCTGGTGATATCTCGGGTGCTATTACGGATAGCCCAATAAATCAAAGTGCATTGTCTGTAGGAGGCCCTGCCGCATGAATCTGTGCAGCGGGAACGACCTCGGACCACCAGAGGCCGAGAAAACCACAGTCTCATGGGGCCGGTCACTCAGCGTCAGGGGAAAATCCAATATATATCTGGTGATATCTCGGGTGCTATTACAGATAGCGCAATAAACCAAAGTGCATTGTCTGTAGGAGGCCCTGGCGCATGAATCTAGGCAGCGGGAACGACGTCGGACCACCAGGGGACGAGAAAATCACCGTCTCATGGAGCCGGACACTCAGGGTCAGGGAAAAATCCAATATATATCTGGTGATATCTCGGGTGCTATTTCAGATAGCGCAATAAACCAAAGTGCACTGTCTGTAGGAGGCCCTGGCGCATGAATCTGGGCAGCGGGAACGTCCTCGGACCACCAGGGGCCGAGAAAACCACCGTCTCATGGGGCCGGACACTCAGGGTCAGGGGAAAATCCAATATATATCTGGTGATATCTCGGGTGCTATTACAGATAGCGCAATAAACCAAAGTGCATTGTCCGTAGGAGGCCCTGGCTCATGAATCTGTGCATCGGGAACGACCTCGGACCACCAGGGGCCGAGAAAACCACCGTCTCATTGGTCCGGACACTCAGGGTCAGGGGAAAATCCAATATATATCTGGTCATATCTCTGGTGCTATTACAGATAGCGCAATGAACCAAAGTGCATTGTCTGTAGGAGGCCCTTGCGAATGAATCTGTGCCGCAGGAACGACCTCGGACCACCAGTGGCCGAGAAAACCACCGTCACATGGGGCAGGACACTCAGGGTCAGTGAAAAATCCAATATATATCTGGTTATATCTCTGGTGCTATTACAGATAGCGCAATAAACCAAAGTGCATTGTCTGTAGGAGGCCCTTGCGAATGAATCTGTGCCGCAGGAACGACCTCGGACCACCAGTGGCCGAGAAAACCACCGTCTCATGGGTCCGGACACTCAGGGTCAGGGGAAAACCCAATATATATCTGGTGATATCTCGGGTGCTATTACAGATAGCGCAATAAACCAAAGTGCATTGTCTGTAGGAGGCCCTTGCGAATGAATCTGTGCCGCAGGAACGACCTCGGACCACCAGTGGCCGAGAAAATTACAGATATTCGGAATCCGTCACCCAAGGTCATGTAAAAATCCAGCAAATATCTGGTGATATCTCGGGTGCTATTAGAGATAGCGCAATAAACCAAAGTGCATTGTCTGTAGGAGGCCCTTGGGAATGAATCTGTACCGCAGGAACGACCTCGGACCACCAGTGGCCGAGAAAATTACAGATATTCGGAATCCGTCACCCAAGGTCATGTAAAAATACAGCAAATATCTGGTGATATCTCGGGTGCTATTAGAGATAGCGCAATAAACCAAAGTGCATTGTCTGTAGGAGGCCCTGGCGCATGAATCTGGGCAGCGGGAACGACCTAGGACCACCAGGGGCCGAGAAAACCACCGACTCACGGGGCCGGACACTCAGGGTCAGGGGAAAATCCAATATATATCTGGTGATATCTCGGGTGCTATTAGAGATAGCGCACTAAATCAAAGTGCATTGTCTGTAGGAGGCCCGGGCGCATGAATCTGGCCAGCGGGAACGACCTCGGACCACGAGGGGCCGAGAAAACCACAGTCTCATGGGGCCGGACACTCAGGGTCAGGGGAAAATCCAATATATATCTGGTGATATCTCGGGTGCTATTACAGATAGCGCAATAAATCAAAGTGCATTGTCTGTAGGCGGCCCAGGCGAATGAATCTGTGCAGCGGGAAGGACCTCGGACCACCAGGGGCCGAGAAAATCACCGTCTCATGGAGCCGGACACTCAGGGTCAGGGAAAAATCCAATATATATCTGGTGATATCTCGGGTGCTATTACAGATAGCGCAATAAATCAAAGTGCATTGTCTGTAGGAGGCCCAGGCGAATGAATCTGTGCAGCGGGAACGACCTCGGACCACCAGGGGCCGAGAAAACCGCCGTCTCATGGGTCCGGACACTCAGGGTCAGGGGAAAATCCAATATATACCTGGTGATATCTCGGGTGCTATTACAGACAGCGCTTTAAACCAAAGTGCATTGTCTGTAGCAGGCCCTTGCGAATGAATCTGTACCGCAGGAACGATCTCGGACCACCAGTGGCCGAGAAAATTACAGATATTCGGAATCCGTCACCCAAGGTCATGTAAAAATCCAGCATATATCTGGTGATATCTCGGGTGCTATTACAGATAGCGCAATAACCCAAAGTGCATTGTCTGTAGGAGGCCCTGGCGCATGAATCTGTGCAGCGGGAACGACCTCGGACCACCAGGGACCGAGAAAATCACCGTCTCATGGAGCCGGACACTCAGGGTCAGGAAAAAATCCAATATATATCTGGTGATATCTCGGGTGCTATTACAGATATGCGCAATAAATCAAAGTGCATTGTCTGTAGGAGGCCCAGGCGAATGAATCTGTGCAGCGGGAACGACCTCGGACCACCAGGGGCCGAGAAAACCACCGTCTCATGGGTCCGGACACTCAGGGTCAGGGGAAAATCCAATATATATCTGGTGATATCTCGGGTGCTATTACAGATAGCGCAATAAATCAAAGTGCATTGTCTGTAGGAGGCCCAGGCGAATGAATCTGTGCAGCGGGAACGACCTCGGACCACCAGGGGCCGAGAAAACCGCCGTCTCATGGGTCCGGACACTCAGGGTCAGGGGAAAATCCAATATATACCTGGTGATATCTCGGGTGCTATTACAGACAGCGCTTTAAACCAAAGTGCATTGTCTGTAGCAGGCCCTTGCGAATGAATCTGTACCGCAGGAACGATCTCGGACCACCAGTCGCCGAGAAAATTACAGATATTCGGAATCCGTCACCCAAGGTCAGCGGAAAATCCAATATATATCTGGTGATATCTCGGGTGCTATTAGAGATAGCGCAATAAACCAAAGTGCATTGTCTGTAGGAGGCCCTGGCGCATGAATCTGGGCAGCGGGAACGACCTCGGACCACCAGGGACCGAGAAAATCACCGTCTCATGGAGCCGGACACTCAGGGTCAGGAAAAAATCCAATATATATCTGGTGATATCTCGGGTGCTATTACAGATAGCGCAATAAATCGAAGTGCATTTTCTGTAGGAGGCCCAGGCGAATGAATCTGTGCAGCGCGAACGACCTCGGACCACCAGGGGCCGAGAAAACCACCGTCTCATGGGTCCGGACACTCAGGGTCAGGGGAAAATCCAATATATATCTGGTGATATCTCGGGTGCTATTACAGATAGCGCTATAAACCAAAGTGCATTGTCTGTAGGAGGCCCTTGCGAATGAATCTGTACCGCAGGAACGATCTCGGACCACCAGTGGCCGAGAAAATTACAGATATTCGGAATCCGTCACCCAAGGTCATGTAAAAATCCAGCATATATCTGGTGATATCTCGGGTGCTATTACAGATAGCGCAATAACCCAAAGTGCATTGTCTGTAGGAGGCCCTGGCGCATGAATCTGTGCAGCGGGAACGACCTCGGACCACCAGGGACCGAGAAAATCACCGTCTCATGGAGCCGGACACTCAGGGTCAGGAAAAAATCCAATATATATCTGGTGATATCTCGGGTGCTATTACAGATATGCGCAATAAATCAAAGTGCATTGTCTGTAGGAGGCCCAGGCGAATGAATCTGTGCAGCGGGAACGACCTCGGACCACCAGGGGCCGAGAAAACCACCGTCTCATGGGTCCGGACACTCAGGGTCAGGGGAAAATCCAATATATATCTGGTGATATCTCGGGTGCTATTACAGATAGCGCAATAAACCAAAGTGCATTGTCTGTAGGAGGCCCTTGCGAATGAATCTGTGCCGCAGGAACGACCTCGGACCACCAGTGGCCGAGAAAATTACAGATATTCGGAATCCGTCACCCAAGGTCATGTAAAAATCCAGCAAATATCTGGTGATATCTCGGGTGCTATTAGAGATAGCGCAATAAACCAAAGTGCATTGTCTGTAGGAGGCCCTTGGGAATGAATCTGTACCGCAGGAACGATCTCGGACCACCAGTGGCCGAGAAAATTACAGATATTCGGAATCCGTCACCCAAGGTCATGTAAAAATACAGCAAATATCTGGTGATATCTCGGGTGCTATTAGAGATAGCGCAATAAACCAAAGTGCATTGTCTGTAGGAGGCCCTGGCGCATGAATCTGGGCAGCGGGGACGACCTAGGACCACCAGGGGCCGAGAAAACCACCGACTCACGGGGCCGGACACTCAGGGTCAGGGGAAAATCCGATATATATCTGGTGATATCTCGGGTGCTATTAGAGATAGCGCACTAAATCAAAGTGCATTGTCTGTAGGAGGCCCGGGCGCATGAATCTGGCCAGCGGGAACGACCTCGGACAACGAGGGGCCGAGAAAACCACAGTCTCATGGGGCCGGACACTCAGGGTCAGGGGAAAATCCAATATATATCTGGTGATATCTCGGGTGCTATTACAGATAGCGCAATAAATCAAAGTGCATTGTCTGTAGGAGGCCCAGGCGAATGAATCTGTGCAGCGGGAAGGACCTCGGACCACCAGGGGCCGAGAAAACCACCGTCTCATGGGTCCGGACACTCAGGGTCAGGGGAAAATCCAATATATATCTGGTGATATCTCGGGTGCTATTACAGACAGCGCTATAAACCAAAGTGCATTGTCTGTAGCAGGCCCTTGCGAATGAATCTGTACCGCAGGAACGATCTCGGAACACCAGTGGCCGAGAAAATTACAGATATTCGGAATCCGTCACCCAAGGTCAGCGGAAAATCCAATATATATCTGGTGATATCTCGGGTGCTATTAGAGATAGCGCAATAAACCAAAGTGCATTGTCTGTAGGAGGCCCTGGCGCATGAATCTGGGCAGCGGGAACGACCTCGGACCACCAGGGACCGAGAAAATCACCGTCTCATGGAGCCGGACACTCAGGGTCAGGAAAAAATCCAATATATATCTGGTGATATCTCGGGTGCTATTACAGATAGCGCAATAAATCGAAGTGCATTTTCTGTAGGAGGCCCAGGCGAATGAATCTGTGCAGCGGGAACGACCTCGGACCACCAGGGGCCGAGAAAACCACCGTCTCATGGGTCCGGACACTCAGGGTCAGGGGAAAATCCAATATATATCTGGTGATATCTCGGGTGCTATTACAGATAGCGCTATAAACCAAAGTGCATTGTCTGTAGGAGGCCCTTGCGAATGAATCTGTACCGCAGGAACGATCTCGGACCACCAGGGGCCGAGAAAACCACAGTCTCATGGGGCCGGATAATCAGGGTCAGGGGAAAATCCAATATAGATCAGGTGATATCTCGGGTGCTATTACAGATAGCGCAATAAATCATAGTGCATTGTCTGTAGGAGGCCCTGGCGCATGAATCTGGCCAGCGGGAACGACCTCGGACAACCAGCGGCCGAGAAAACCACCGTCTCATGGGGCCGGACACTCAGGGTCGGGGAAAAATCCAATATATATCTGGTGATATCTCGGGTGCTATTAGAGATAGCGCAATAAGCCAATGTGAATTATCTGCAGGAGGCCCTGGCGCATGAATCTGTGCAGCGGGAAGGACCTCGGATCACCAGGGGCCGAGAAAACCACCGTCTCATGGGGCCGGACACTCAGGGTCAGGGGAAAAGCCAATATATATCTGGTGATATCTCGGGTGCTATTAGAGATAGCGCAATAAACCAAAGTGAATTATCTGCAGGAGGCCCTGGCGCATGCATCTGTGCAGCGGGAACGACGTCGGACCACCAGGGGCCGAGAAAACAACCGTCTCATGGGGCCGGACACTCAGGGTCAGGGGAAAATTCAATATATATCTGGTGATATCTCAGGTGCTATTACAGATAGCGCACTAAATCAAAGTGCATTGTCTGTAGGAGGCCCGGGCGCATGAATCTGGCCAGCGGGAACGACCTCGGACAACGAGGGGCCGAGAAAACCACAGTCTCATGGGGCCGGACACTCAGGGTCAGGGGAAAATCCAATATATATCTGGTGATATCTCGGGTGCTATTACAGATAGCGCAATAAATCAAAGTGCATTGTCTGTAGGAGGCCCAGGCGAATGAATCTGTGCAGCGGGAAGGACCTCGGACCACCAGGGGCCGAGAAAATCACCGTCTCATGGAGCCGGACACTCAGGGTCAGGGAAAAATCCAATATATATCTGGTGATATCTCGGGTGCTATTACAGATAGCGCAATAAATCAAAGTGCATTGTCTGTAGGAGGCCCAGGCGAATGAATCTGTGCAGCGGGAACGACCTCGGACCACCAGGGGCCGAGAAAACCACCGTTTCATGGGTCCGGACACTCAGGGTCAGGAGAAAATCCAATATATATCTGGTGATATCTCGGGTGCTATTACAGACAGCGCTATAAACCAAAGTGCATTGTCTGTAGCAGGCCCTTGCGAATGAATCTGTACCGCAGGAACGATCTCGGACCACCAGTGGCCGAGAAAATTACAGATATTCGGAATCCGTCACCCAAGGTCAGCGGAAAATCCAATATATATCTGGTGATATCTCGGGTGCTATTAGAGATAGCGCAATAAACCAAAGTGCATTGTCTGTAGGAGGCCCTGGCGCATGAATCTGGGCAGCGGGAACGACCTCGGACCACGAGGGGCCAAGAAAACCACCGACTCACGGGGCCGGACTCTCAGGGTCAGGGGAAAATCCAATATATATCTGGTGATATCTCGTGTGCTATTAGAGATAGCGCAATAAACCAAAGTGCATTGTCTGTAGGAGGCCCAGGCGCATGAATCTGGGCAGCGGGAACGACCTCGGACCACCAGGGGCCGAGAAAACCACCGTCTCATGGGTCCGGACACTCAGGGTCAGGGGAAAATCCAATATATATCTGGTGATATCTCGGGTGCTATTACAGATAGCGCAATAAATCAAAGTGCATTGTCTGTAGGAGGCCCAGGCGAATGAATCTGTGCAGCGGGAAGGACCTCGGACCACCAGGGGCCGAGAAAATCACCGTCTCATGGAGCCGGACACTCAGGGTCAGGGAAAAATCCAATATATATCTGGTGATATCTCGGGTGCTATTACAGATAGCGCAATAAATCAAAGTGCATTGCCTGTAGGAGGCCCAGGCGAATGAATCTGCGCAGCGGGAACGACCTCGGACCACCAGGGGCCGAGAAAACCACCGTCTCATGGGTCCGGACACTCAGGGTCAGGAGAAAATCCAATATATATCTGGTGATATCTCGGGTGCTATTACAGACAGCGCTATAAACCAAAGTGCATTGTCTGTAGCAGGCCCTTGCGAATGAATCTGTACCGCAGGAACGATCTCGGACCACCAGTGGCCGAGAAAATTACAGATATTCGGAATCCGTCACCCAAGGTCAGCGGAAAATCCAATATATATCTGGTGATATCTCGGGTGCTATTAGAGATAGCGCAATAAACCAAAGTGCATTGTCTGTAGGAGGCCCTGGCGCATGAATCTGGGCAGCGGGAACGACCTCGGACCACGAGGGGCCAAGAAAACCACCGACTCACGGGGCCGGACTCTCAGGGTCAGGGGAAAATCCAATATATATCTGGTGATATCTCGTGTGCTATTAGAGATAGCGCAATAAACCAAAGTGCATTGTCTGTAGGAGGCCCAGGCGCATGAATCTGGGCAGCGGGAACGACCTCGGACCACCAGGGGCCGAGAAAACCACCGTCTCATGGGTCCGGACACTCAGGGTCAGGGGAAAATCCAATATATATCTGGTGATATCTCGGGTGCTATTACAGATAGCGCAATAAATCAAAGTGCATTGTCTATAGGAGGCCCTGCCGCATGAATTTGTGCAGCGGGAACGACCTCGGACCACCAGGGGCCGGGAAAACCACAGTCTCATGGGGCCGGACACTCAGGGTCAGGGGAAAATTCAATATATATCTGGTGATATCTCGGGTGCTATTAGAGATAGCGCAAAAAACCAAAGTGCATTGTCTGTAGGAGGCCCTAGCGCATGAATCTGGGCAGCGGGAACGACCTCGGACCACCAGGGGCCGAGAAAATCACCGTCTCATGGAGCCGGACACTCAGGGTCAGGGAGAAATCCAATATATATCTGGTGATATCTCGGGTGCTATTACAGATAGCGCAATAAATCAAAGTGCATTGTCTGTAGGAGGCCCAGGCGAATGAATCTGTGCAGCGGGAACGACCTCGGACCACCAGGGGCCGAGAAAACCACCGTCTCATGGCGCCGGACACTCAGGGTCAGGGAAAAATCCAATATATATCTGGTGATATCTCGGGTGCTATTAGAGATAGCGCAGTAAACCAAAGTGCATTGTCTGTAGGAGGCCCTGGCGCATGAATCTGGGCAGCGGGAACGACCTCGGACCACCAGGGGCCGAGAAAACCACCGTCTCATGGGTCCGGACACTCAGGGTCAGGGGAAAATCCAATATATATCTGGTGATATCTCGGGTGCTATTACAAATAGCGCAATAAATCAAAGTGCATTGTCTGTAGGAGGCCCAGGCGAATGAATCTGTGCAGCGGGAACGACCTCGGACCACCAGGGGCCGAGAAAACCACCGTCTCATGGGTCTGGACACTCAGGGTCAGGGGAAAATCCAATATATATCTGGTGATATCTCGGGTGCTATTAGAGATAGCGCAATAAACCAAAGTGAATTATCTGCAGGAGGCCCTGGTGCATGCATCTGTGCAGCGGGAACGACCTCGGACCACCAGAGGCCGAGAAAACCACCGTCTCATGGGTCCGGACACTCAGGGTCAGGGGAAAATCCAATATATATCTGGTGATATCTCGGGTGCTATTAGAGATAGCGCAATAAACCAAAGTGAATTATCTGCAGGAGGCCCTGGTGCATGCATCTGTGCAGCGGGAACGACCTCGGACCACCAGTGGCCGAGAAAATTACAGATATTCGGAATCCGTCACCCAAGGTCATGTAAAAATCCAGCAAATATCTGGTGGTATCTCGGGTGCTATTAGAGATAGCGCAATAAACCAAAGTGCATTGTCTGTAGGAGGCCCTTGCGAATGAATCTGTGCCGCAGGAACGACCTCGGACCACCAGTGGCCGAGAAAATTACAGATATTCGGAATCCGTCACCCAAGGTCATGTAAAAATCCAGCAAATATCTGGTGATATCTCGGGTGCTATTAGAGATAGCGCAATAAACCAAAGTGCATTGTCTGTAGGAGGCCCTTGGGAATGAATCTGTACCGCAGGAACGATCTCGGACCACCAGTGGCCGAGAAAATTACAGATATTCGGAATCCGTCACCCAAGGTCATGTAAAAATACAGCAAATATCTGGTGATATCTCGGGTGCTATTAGAGATAGCGCAATAAACCAAAGTGCATTGTCTGTGGGAGGCCCTGGCGCATGAATCTGGGCAGCGGGGACGACCTAGGACCACCAGGGGCCGAGAAAACCACCGACTCACGGGGCCGGACACTCAGGGTCAGGGGAAAATCCGATATATATCTGGTGATATCTCGGGTGCTATTAGAGATAGCGCACTAAATCAAAGTGCATTGTCTGTAGGAGGCCCGGGCGCATGAATCTGGCCAGCGGGAACGACCTCGGACAACGAGGGGCCGAGAAAACCACAGTCTCATGGGGCCGGACACTCAGGGTCAGGGGAAAATCCAATATATATCTGGTGATATCTCGGGTGCTATTACAGATAGCGCAATAAATCAAAGTGCATTGTCTGTAGGAGGCCCAGGCGAATGAATCTGTGCAGCGGGAAGGACCTCGGACCACCAGGGGCCGAGAAAACCACCGTCTCATGGGTCCGGACACTCAGGGTCAGGGGAAAATCCAATATATATCTGGTGATATCTCGGGTGCTATTACAGACAGCGCTATAAACCAAAGTGCATTGTCTGTAGCAGGCCCTTGCGAATGAATCTGTACCGCAGGAACGATCTCGGACCACCAGTGGCCGAGAAAATTACAGATATTCGGAATCCGTCACCCAAGGTCAGCGGAAAATCCAATATATTTCTGGTGATATCTCGGGTGCTATTAGAGATAGCGCAATAAACCAAAGTGCATTGTCTGTAGGAGGCCCTTGCGAATGAATCTGTGCCGCAGGAACGACCTCGGACCACCAGTGGCCGAGAAAACCACCGTCACATGGGGCAGGACACTCAGGGTCAGTGAAAAATCCAATACATATCTGGTTATATCTCTGGTGCTATTATAGATAGCGCAATAAACCAAAGTGCATTGTCTGTAGGAGGCCCTTGCGAATGAATCTGTGCCGCAGGAACGACCTCGGACCACCAGTGGCCGAGAAAACCACCGTCTCATGGGTCCGGACACTCAGGGTCAGGGGAAAACCCAATATATATCTGGTGATATCTCGGGTGCTATTACAGATAGCGCAATAAGCCAAAGTGCATTGTCTGCAGGAGGCCCTTGCGAATGAATCTGTGCCGCAGGAACGACCTCGGACCACCAGTGGCCGAGAAAATTACAGATATTCGGAATCCGTCACCCAAGGTCATGTAAAAATCCAGCAAATATCTGGTGGTATCTCGGGTGCTATTAGAGATAGCGCAATAAACCAAAGTGCATTGTCTGTAGGAGGCCCTTGGGAATGAATCTGTACCGCAGGAACGACCTCGGACCACCAGTGGCCGAGAAAATTACAGATATTCGGAATCCGTCACCCAAGGTCATGTAAAAATACAGCAAATATCTGGTGATATCTCGGGTGCTATTAGAGATAGCGCAATAAACCAAAGTGCATTGTCTGTAGGAGGCCCTGGCGCATGAATCTGGGCAGCGGGAACGACCTAGGACCACCAGGGGCCGAGAAAACCACTGACTCACGGGGCCGGACACTCAGGGTCAGGGGAAAATCCAATATATATCTGGTGATATCTCGGGTGCTATTAGAGATAGCGCACTAAATCAAAGTGCATTGTCTGTAGGAGGCCCGGGCGCATGAATCTGGCCAGCGGGAACGACCTCGGACCACGAGGGGCCGAGAAAACCGCAGTCTCATGGGGCCGGACACTCAGGGTCAGGGGAAAATCCAATATATATCTGGTGATATCTCGGGTGCTATTACAGATAGCGCAATAAATCAAAGTGCATTGTCTGTAGGAGGCCCAGGCGAATGAATCTGTGCAGCGGGAAGGACCTCGGACCACCAGGGGCCGAGAAAATCACCGTCTCATGGAGCCGGACACTCAGGGTCAGGGAAAAATCCAATATATATCTGGTGATATCTCGGGTGCTATTACAGATAGCGCAATAAACCAAAGTCAATTATCTGCAGGAGGCCCTGGTGCATGCATCTGTGCAGCGGGAACGACCTCGGACCACCAGGGGCCGAGAAAACCGCAGTCTCACGGCTCCGGACACTCAGGGTCAGGGGAAAATCCAATATATATCTGGTGATATCTCGGGTGCTATTAGAGATAGCTCGATAAATCAAAGTGAATTATCTGCAGGAGGCCCTTGCGCACGAATCTGTGCCGCGGGAACGACGTGGGACCACCAGGGGCCGAGAAAACCACCGACACATGAGGCCGGACACCCAAGGTCATGTAAAAATCCAGAATATATCTGGTTATATCCCGGGTGCTATTATAGATAGCGCAATAAGTCAAAGTGCATTGTCTGCATGAGGCACTGGCGAATGAATCTGTGCAGCAGGAACGACCTCGGACCACCGGGGGCCGAGAAAATTACAGATATTCGGAATCCGTCACCCAAGGTCATGTGATAATCCAGCATATATCTGGTGATATCTCGGGTGCTATGACAGATAGCGCAATAAACCAAAGTGCATTGTCTGTAGGAGGCCCTGGCGCATGAATCTGGGCAGCAGGAACGACCTCGGACAACCAGGGGCCGAGAAAACCACCGACACATGAGGCCGGACACCCAAGGTCATGCAAAAATCCAGTATATATCTGGTGATATCTCGGGTGCTATTAGAGATAACGCGATAAATCAAAGAGAATTATCTGCAGGAGGCCCTTGCGCATGAATCTGTGCCGCGGAAACGACGTCGGACCACCAGGGGCCGAGAAAACCACCGACACATGAGGCCGGACACCCAAGGTCATGTAAAAATCCAGAATATATCTGGTTATATCTCGGGTGCTATTATAGATAGCGCAATAAATCAAAGTGCATTGTCTGCAGGAGGCCCTGTTGCATGAATCTGTGCAGCGGGATCTAAGTCGGACCACCAGGGACCCCGAAAATCACCGACACATGGGGCCGGACTGTCAAGGTCAGGGTAAAATCCAATATATATCTGGTGATATCTCGGGTGCTATTAGAGATAGCGCAATAAATCAAAGTGCATTGTCCGTATGAGACCCTTGCGCATGAATCTGTGCAGCGGGAACGACCTCGGTCCACCAGGGGCCCAGAAAACCACCGACACATGGGGCCGGATACTAAGGGTCAGTGTAAAATCCAATATATATCTGGTGATATCTCGGCTGCTATTAGAGATAGCGCAATAAATCAGAGTGCATTATCTGTAGGAGGCCCTGGCGCATGAATCTGTGCAGCAGGATCGACCTCGGACCACCAGGGGCCGAGAAAACCACCGACACATGGGGCCGGACACTCAGGGTGAGGGAAAAATCCAATATATATCTGGTGATGTCTCGGGTGCTCTTACAGATACCGCACTAAACCAAACTGAATTATCTGCAGTGGGCCCTGGCGTATGAATCTGTGCAGCGGCAACGACCTCGGACCACCAGGGTCCGAGAAAACCACCGTCTCATGGGGCCGGACACTCAGGGTCGGGGAAAAATCCAATATATATCTGGTGATATCTCGGGTGCTATTAGAGATAGCGCAATAACTCAAAGTGCATTGTCTGTAGGAGGCACTGGCGAATGAATCTGTGAAGCGGCAACGACCTCGGACCACCAGGGGCCGAGAAAACCACCGTCTCATGGGGCCGGACACTCAGGGTCGGGGAAAAATCCAATATATATCTGGTGATATCTCGGGTGCTATTAGAGATAGCGCAATAAACCAAAGTGAATTGTCTGCAAGAGGCCCTGGCGCAAGCATCTGTGCAGCGGGAACGACCTCGGACCACCAGGGGCCGAGAAAACCACCGTCCCATGGGGCCGGACACTCAGGGTCGGGGAAAAATCCAGTATATATCTGATGATATCTCGGGTGCTATTAGAGATAGCGCAATAAACCAAAGTGAATTGTCTGCAAGAGGCCCTGGCGCATGCATCTGTGCAGCGGGAACGACCTCGGACCACGAGGGGCAGAGAAAACCACCGTCTCATGGGGCCGGACGCTCAGGGTCGGGGAAAAATCCAATATATATCTGGTGATATTTCGGGTGCTATTACAGATAGCGCAATAAATCAAAGTCCATTGTCTGTGGGAGGCCCTGGCGCATGAATCTGTGCAGCGGGAACGACCTCGGACCACCAGGGGCCAAGAAAACCGCCGTCAAATGGAGCCGGACACTCAGGGTCATGTAAAAATCCGATATATATCTGGTGATATCTCGGGTGCTATTACCGATAGCGCAATGAATCAAAGTGCATTGTCTGTAGGAGGCCCTGGCGCATGAATCTGTGCAGCGGGAACGACCTCGGACCACCAGGGGCCGAGAAAACCGCAGTCTCACGGCTCCGGACACTCAGGGTCAGGGGAAAATCCAATATATATCTGGTGATATCTCGGGTGCTATTAGAGATAGCTCGATAAATCAAAGTGAATTATCTGCAGGAGGCCCTTGCGCATGAATCTGTGCAGCGGGAACGACGTGGGACCACCAGGGGCCGAGAAAACCACCGACACATGAGGCCGGACACCCAAGGTCATGTAAGAATCCAGAATATATCTGGTTATATCCCGGGTGCTATTATAGATAGCGCAATAAATCAAAGTGCATTGTCTGCATGAGGCACTGGCGAATGAATCTGTGCAGCAGGAACGACCTCGGACCACCAGGGGCCGAGAAAATTACAGATATTCGGAATCCGTCACCCAAGGTCATGTGATAATCCAGCATATATCTGGTGATATCTCGGGTGCTATGACAGATAGCGCAATAAACCAAAGTGCATTGTCTGTAGGAGGCCCTGGCGCATGAATCTGGGCAGCAGGAACGACCTCGGACAACCAGGGGCCGAGAAAACCACCGACACATGAGGCCGGACACCCAAGGTCATGCAAAAATCCAGTATATATCTGGTGATATCTCGGGTGCTATTAGAGATAACGCGATAAATCAAAGAGAATTATCTGCAGGAGGCCCTTGCGCATGAATCTGTGCCGCGGAAACGACGTCGGACCACCAGGGGCCGAGAAAACCACCGACACATGAGGCCGGACACCCAAGGTCATGTTAAAATCCAGAATATATCTGGTTATATCTCGGGTGCTATTATAGATAGCGCAATAAATCAAAGTGCATTGTCTGCAGGAGGCCCTGTTGCATGAATCTGTGCAGCGGGATCTACCTCGGACCACCAGGGACCCCGAAAATCACCGACACATGGGGCCGGACTGTCAAGGTCAGGGTAAAATCCAATATATATCTGGTGATATCTCGGGTGCTATTAGAGATAGCGCAATAAACCAAAGTGAATTGTCTGCAAGAGGCCCTGGCGCATGCATCTGTGCAGCGGGAACGACCTCGGACCACCAGGGGCCGAGAAAACCACCGTCCCATGGGGCCGGACACTCAGGGTCGGGGAAAAATCCAGTATATATCTGATGATATCTCGGGTGCTATTAGAGATAGCGCAATAAACCAAAGTGAATTGTCTGCAAGAGGCCCTGGCGCATGCATCTGTGCAGCGGGAACGACCTCGGACCACGAGGGGCAGAGAAAACCACCGTCTCATG
The DNA here is from genome assembly GCF_051020985.1 of Nomia melanderi. Classification (NCBI taxonomy): domain Eukaryota; kingdom Metazoa; phylum Arthropoda; class Insecta; order Hymenoptera; family Halictidae; genus Nomia; species Nomia melanderi. The sequence continues at coordinate 457,015 of NW_027475144.1, forward strand.
GGGCCGGATGCTCAGGGTCGGGGAAAAATCCAATATATATCTGGTGATATCTCGGGTGCTATTAGAGATAGCGCAATAAACCAAAGTGAATTATCTGTAGGAGGCCCTGGCGCATGAATCTGTGCAGCAGGAACGACCTCGGACCACCAGGGGCCGAGAAAACCACCGTCTCATGGGGCCGGACACTCAGGGTCAGGGAAAAATCCAATATATATCTGGTGATATCTCGGGTGCTATTAGAGGTAGCGCGATAAATCCAAGTGCATTGTCTGTGGGAGGCCGTGGCGCATGAATCTGTGCTGCGGCAACGACCTCGGGCCACCAGGGGCCGAGAAAATTACAGATATTCGGAATCCGTCACCCAAGGTCATGTGATAATCCAGCATATATCTGGTGATATCTCAGGTGCTATTAGAGATAGCGCAATAACTCAAAGTGCATTGTCTGTAGGAGGCACTGGCGAATGAATCTGTGCAGCGGCAACGACCTCGGACCACCAGGGGCCGAGAAAACCACCGTCTCATGGGGCCGGACACTCAGGGTCGGGGAAAAATCCAATATATATCTGGTGATATCTCGGGTGCTATTATAGATAGCGCAATAAATCAAAGTGCATTGTCTGCAGGAGGCCCTGTCGTATGAATCTGTGCAGCGGGATCTACCTCGGACCACCAGGGACCCAGAAAATCACCGACACATGGGGCCGGACTGTCAAGGTCAGGGTAAAATCCAATATATATCTGGTGATATCTCGGGTGCTATTAGAGATAGCGCAATAAATCAAAGTGCATTGCCTGTAGGAGGCCCTGGCGCATGAAGCTGTGCAGCAGGAACGACCTCGGACCACCATGGGCCGAGAAAATTACAGATATTCGGAATCCGTCACCCAAGGTCATGTGATAATCCAGCATATATCTGGTGATATCTCGGGTGCTATTACAGATAGCGCAATAAACCAAAGTGAATTGTCTGCAAGAGGCCCTGGCGCATGCATCTGTGCAGCGGCAACGACCTCGGACAACCAGGGGCGAGAAAACCACCGACACATGAGGCCGGACACCCAAGGTCATGCAAAAATCCAGTATATATCTGGTGATATCTCGGGTGCCATTAGAGATAGCGCAAAAAACCAAAGTGAGTTATCTGCAGGAGGCCCTGGCGCATGCATCTGTGCTGCGGGAACAACCTCGGACCACCAGGGGCCGAGAAACCCACCGTCTCATTGGGCCGGACACTCAGGGTCAGGGAAAAATCCAATATATATCTGGTGAAATCTGGGGTGCTATTACAGATAATGCAATAAACCAAAGTGAATTATCTGGAGGAGGCCCTGGCGCATGAATCTGTGCAGCGGGAACGACCTCGGACTACCAGGTGCCGAGAAAACCACAGTCTCACGGGGCCGGACACTCAGGGTCAGGGGAAAATCCAATATATATCTGGTGATATCTTGGGTGCTATTAGAGATAGCGCAATAAACCAAAGTGAATTAGCTGCAGGAGGCCCTGGCGCATGCATCTGTGCAGCGGGAACGACGTCGGACCACCAGGGGCCGAGAAAATAACCGTCTCATGGGGCCGGACACTGAGGGTCAGGGGAAAATCCAATATATATCTGGTGATATCTCGGGTGCTATTAGAGATAGCGCAATAAACGAAAGTGAATTATCTGCAGGAGGCCCTGGCGCATGAATCTGTACAGCAGGAACGACCTCGGACCACCAGGGGCCGAGAAAACCACCGTCTCATGGGGCCGGACATTCAGGTTCAGGGAAAAATCCAATATATATCTGGTGATATCTCGGGTGCTATTACAGATAGCGCAATAAATCAAAGTGCATTGTCTGTAGGAGGCCCTGGGGCATGAATCTGGGCAGTGGGAACGACCTCGGACCACCAGGGGCCGAGAAAACCACCGTCTCAGGGGGCCGGACACTCAGGGTCAGGGGAAAAGCCAATATATATCTGGTGATATCTCGGGTGCTATTAGAGATAGCGCAATAAGCCAATGTGAATTATCTGCAGGAGGCCCTGGCGCATGAATCTGTGCAGCGGGAAGGACCTCGGATCACCAGGGGCCGAGAAAACCACCGTCTCATGGGGCCGGACACTCAGGGTCAGGGGAAAAGCCAATATATATCTGGTGATATCTCGGGTGCTATTAGAGATAGCGCAATAAACCAAAGTGAATTATCTGCAGGAGGCCCTGGCGCATGCATCTGTGCAGCGGGAACGACGTCGGACCACCAGGGGCCGAGAAAACAACCGTCTCATGGGGCCGGACACTCAGGGTCAGGGGAAAATTCAATATATATCTGGTGATATCTCAGGTGCTATTACAGATAGCGCAATAAACCAAAGTGAATTATCAGCAGGAGGCCCTGGCGCATGCATCTGTACAGCGGGAACGACCTCGGACCACCAGGGGCCGAGAAAACCACCGTCTCATGGGGCCGGACACTCAGGGTCAGGGGAAAATCCAATATATATCAGGTGATATCTCGGGTGCCATTAGAGATAGCGCAATAAACCAAAGTGAGTTATCTGCAGGAGGGCCTGGCGCATGCATCTGTGCTGCGGGAACAACCTCGGACCACCAGGGGCCGAGAAAACAACCGTCTCATGGGGCCGGACACTCAGGGTCAGGGGAAAATTCAATATATATCTGGTGATATCTCAGGTGCTATTACAGATAGCGCAATAAATCAAAGTCCATTGTCTGTAGGAGGCCCTGGCGCATGAATCTGTGCAGCGGGAACGACCTCGGACCACCAGCGGCCGAGAAAACCACCGTCAAATGGAGCCGGACACTCAGGGTCATGTAAAAATCCAATATATATCTGGTGATACCTCGGGTGCTATTACCGATAGCGCAATGAATCAAAGTGCATTGTCTGTAGGAGGCCCTGGCGCATGAATCTGTGCAGCGGGAACGACTTCGGACCACCAAGGGCCGAGAAAACCGCAGTCTCATGGGGCCGGACACTCAGGGTCATGGAAAAATCCAATATATATCTGGTGATATCTCGGGTGCTATTACAGATAGCGCAATAAATCAAAGTGCATTGTCTGTAGGAGGCCCTGGCGCATGAATCTGTGCAGCGGGAACGACCTCGGACCACCAGGGGCGAGACAACCACCTTCTCATGGGGCCGGACACTCAGGGTCAGGGAAAAATCCAATATATATCTGGTGATATCTCGGGTGCTATTACAGATAGCGCAATAAATCAAAGTGCATTGTCTGTAGGAGGCCCTGGCGCATGAATCTGTGCAGCGGGAACGTCCTCGGACCTCCAGGGGCCGAGACAACGACCGTCTCATGGGGCCGGACACTCAGGGTCAGGTTAAAATCCAATATATATCTGGTGATATCTCGGGTGCTATTACAGATAGCGCAATAAATCAAAGTGCATTGTCTGTAGGAGGCCCTGGCGCATGAATCTGTGCAGCGGGAACGACCTCGGACCACCAGGGGCCGAGAAAACTACCGTCTCATGGGGCCGGTCACTCAGGGTCAGTGAAAAATCCAATATATATCAGCTGATATCTCGGGTGCTATTAGAGATAGCGCAATAAACCAAAGTGAATTATCTGCAGGAGGCCCTGGCGCATGAATCTGTGCAGCGGGAACGACCTCGGACCACCAGGGGCCGAAAAAACCACAGTCTCATGGGGCCGGACACTCAGGGTCAGGGTAAAATGCAATATATATCTGGTGATATCTCGGGTGCTATTACAGATAGCGCAATAAATCAAAGTGCATTGTCTGTAGGAGGCCCTGGCGCATGAATCTGAGCAGCGGGAACGACCTCGGACCACCAGGGGCCGAAAAAACCACAGTCTCATGGGGCCGGTCACTCAGGGTCAGGGGAATATTCAATATATATCTGGTGATATCTCGGGTGCTATTACAGATAGCGCAATAAACCAAAGTGCATTGTCTGTAGGAGACCCTGGCGCATGAACCTGTGCAGCGAGAACGACATCGGACCACCAGGGGCCGAGAAAACCACCGTCTCATGGGGCCGGACACTCAGGGTCAGGGGAAAATCCAATATATATCCGGTGATATCTCGGGTGCTATTACAGATAGCGCAATAAATCAAAGTGCATTGTCTGTAGGAGGCCCTGGCGCATGAATCTGTGCAGCGGGAACGACCTCGGACCACCAGGGGCCGAGAAAACCACAGTCTCATGGGGCCGGACACCCAGGGTCAGGGTAAAATCCAATATATATCTGGTGATATCTCGGGTGCTATTACAGATAGCGCAATAAATCAAAGTGCATTGTCTGTAGGAGGCCCTGGCGCATGAATCTGTGCAGCGGGAACGACCTCGGACCACCAGGGGCCGAGAAAACTACCGCCTCATGGGACCGGACACTCAGGGTCAGTGAAAAATCCAATATATATCTGGTGATATCTCGGCTGCTATTACAGATAGCGCAATAAATCAAAGTGCATTGTCTGTAGGAGGCCCTGGCGCATGAATCTGTGCAGCGGGAACGACCTCGGACCACCAGGGGCGAGACAACCACCTTCTCATGGGGCCGGACACTCAGGGTCAGGGAAAAATCCAATATATATCTGGTGATATCTCGGGTGCTATTACAGATAGCGCAATAAATCAAAGTGCATTACCTGTAGGAGGCCCTGGCGCATGAATCTGTGCAGCGGGAACGACCTCGGACCACCAGGGGCCGAGAAAACGACCGTCTCATGGGGCCGGACACTCAGGGTCAGTGAAAAATCCAATATATATCTGCTGATATCTCGGGTGCTATTACAGATAGCGCAATAAATCAAAGTGCATTGTCTGTAGGAGGCCCTGGCGCATGAATCTGTGCAGCGGGAACAACCTCGGACCATCAGGGGCCGAAAAAACCACAGTCTCATGGGGCCGGACACCCAGGGTCAGGGTAAAATCCAATATATGTCTGGTGATATCTCGGGTGCTATTACAGATAGCGCAATAAATCAAAGTGCATTGTCTGTAGGAGGCCCTGGCGCATGAATCTGTGCAGCGGGAACGACCTCGGACCACCAGGGGCCGAGAAAACTACCGCCTCATGGGGCCGGACACTCAGGGTCAGTGAAAAATCCAATATATATCTGGTGATATCTCGGCTGCTATTACAGATAGCGCAATAAATCAAAGTGCATTGTCTGTAGGAGGCCCTGGCGCATTGAACCTGTGCAGCGGGAACGACCTCGGACCACCAGGGGCGAGACAACCACCTTCTCATGGGGCCGGACACTCATGGTCAGGGAAAAATCCAATATAAATCTGGTGATATCTCGGGTGCTATTACAGATAGCGCAATAAATCAAAGTGCATTACCTGTAGGAGGCCCTGGCGCATGAATCTGTGCAGCGGGAACGTCCTCGGAACTCCAGGGGCCGAGACAACCACCTTCTCATGGGGCCGGACACTCAGGGTCAGGGAAAAATCCAATATATATCTGGTGATATCTCGGGTGCTATTAGAGATAGCGCAATAAACCAAAGTGAATTACCTGCTGGAGGCCCTGGCGCATGAATCTGTGCAACGGGAACGACCTCGGACCACCAGGGGCCGAGAAAACCACTGTCTCATGGGGCCGGACACACAGGGTCAGGGTAAAATCCAATATATATCTGGTGATATCTCGGGTGCTATTAGAGATAGCGCAATAAACCAAAGTGCATTGTCTGTAGGAGGACCTGGCGCATGAATCTGTGCAGGGGGAACGATCTCGGACCACCAGGGGCCGAAAAAACCGCAGTCTCATGGGGCCGGACACTCAGGGTCAGGGTAAAATCCAATATATATCTGGTGATATCTCGGGTGCTATTACAGATAGCGCAATAAATCAAAGTGCATTGTCTGTAGGAGGCCCTGGCGCATTGAACCTGTGCAGCGGGAACGACCTCGGACCACCAGGGGCGAGACAACCACCTTCTCATGGGGCCGGACACTCAGGGTCAGGGAAAAATCCAATATATATCTGGTGATATCTCGGGTGCTATTACAGATAGCGCAATAAATCAAAGTGCATTACCTGTAGGAGGCCCTGGCGCATGAATCTGTGCAGCGGGAACGTCCTCGGAACTCCAGGGGCCGAGACAACCACCTTCTCATGGGGCCGGACACTCAGGGTCAGGGAAAAATCCAATATATATCTGGTGATATCTCGGGTGCTATTAGAGATAGCGCAATAAACCAAAGTGAATTATCTGCTGGAGGCCCTGGCGCATGAATCTGTGCAGCGGGATCGAATTCGGACCACCAGGGGCCGAGAAAATCACTTTCTCATGAGGCCGGACTGTCAGGGTCAGGCAAAAATGCAATATACATCTGGTGATATCTCGGGTGCTATTAGAGATAGCGCAATAAATCAAAGTGCATTATCTATAGGATGCCCTGGCGCATAAATCTGTGCAGCGGGATCGACCTCGGACCACGAGGGACAGAGAAAAACATCGACACATGGGGCCGGACTGTCAGGGTCAAGGAAAAATCCAATATTTATCTGGTGATATCTCGGGTGCTATTAGAGATAGCGCAATGAATCAAAGTGCATTGTCTTTTGGAGGCCCTGGCGCATGAATCTGTGCAGCGGGATCGACCTCGGACCAGCATGGGCCGAGAAAATCTCCGTCTCATGCGGCCGGACTGTCAGGGTCAGGGAAAAATACAATATATATCAGGTGATATCTCGGGTGCTATTAGAGATAGCGAAATAAATCAAAGTGCATTGTCTGCAGGAGGCCCTGGCGCATGAATCTGTGCAGCGGTATCGACCTCGGAGCACTAGGGGCCGAGAAAATCACCGTCTCATGGGGCCGGATTGTCAGGGTCAGGGAAAAACCCAATATATATCTGGTGACATCTCGGGTGCTATTAGAGGTAGCGCAATAAACCAAAGTGAATTATCTATAGGAGGCACTGGCGCATGGATCTGTGCAGCGGGATCGACCTCGGACCACCAGGGACCGAGAAAAACATCGACACATGGGGCCGGACTGTCAGGGTCAAGGAATTATCCAATATATATCTGGTGATATCTCGGGTGCTATTGGAGATAGCGAAATAAATCAAAGTGCATTGTCTGCAGGAGGCCCTGGCGCATAAATCTGTGCCGCGGGATCGACCACGGACCACCAGGGGCCGAGAAAACCACCGACACATGGGGCCGGACACTCAGGGTCTGGAGAAAATCCAATATATATCTGGTGATATCTCGAGTGCTATTAGAGATAGCGCAATAAACAAAAGTGAATTATCTATAGGATGCCCTGGCGCATGGATCTGTGCAGCGGGATCGACCTCGGACCACCAGGGACCGAGAAAAACATCGACACATGGGGCCGGACTGTCAGGGTCAAGGAATTATCCAATATATATCTTTTGATATCACGGGTGCTATTAGAGATAGCGCAATATACCAAAGTGAATTATCTGCAGGAGGGCCTAGCGTATTAATCTGAGCAGCGGGAACGACCTCGGACCACCAGGGGCCGAGAAAACCACCGACACATGGGGCCGGACTGTCGGGGTCTGGGAAAAATCCAATATATATCTGGTGATATCTCGAGTGCTATTACAGATAGCGCAATAAACCAAAGTGAATTATCTGCAGGAGGGCCTAGCGTATTAATCTGTGCAGCAGGAACGACCTCGGACCACCAGGCGCCGAGAAAATTACAGATATTCGGAATCCGTCACCTAATGTCATGTAAAAATCCAGCATATATCTGGTGACATCTCGGGTGCTCTTACAGATAGCGCACTAAACCAAAGTGAATTATCTGCAGGGGGCCCTGGCGCATGAATATGTGCAGCGGGAACGACCTCGGAGCACCAGGGGCCGAGAAAACCACCGTCTCATGGTGCCGGACACTCAGGGTCAGGGGAAAATCCAATATATATCTGGTGATATCTCGGGTGCTATTAAAGATAGCGCAATAAATCATAGTGCATTGTCTGTAGGAGGCCCTAGCGCATGAATCTGTGGAGCTGGAACGACCTCGGACCACCAGGGGCCGAGAAAACCACCGTCTCATGGGGCCGGACACTCAGGGTCAGGGGAAAATCCAATATGTATATGGTGATATCTCGGGTGCTATTAGAGATAGCGCAATAAACCAAAGTGCATTGTCTGTAGGAGGCCCTGGCGCATGAATCTGTGCAGCGGGAACGACCTCGGACCACCAGGGGCCGAGAAAACCACAGTCTCATGGGGCCGGACACTCAGGGTCAGGGGAAAATCCAATATATATCTGGTGATATTTCGGGTGCTATTAGAGATAGCGCAATAAATCAAAGTGCATTGTCTGTAGGAGGCCCTGGCGCATGAATCTGTGCAGCGGGAACGACCTCGGAACACCAGGGACCGAGAAAACCACCGTCTCATGGGGCTGGACACTCAGGGTCAGTGAAAAATCCAATATATATCTGGTGATATCTCGGGTGCTATTAGAGATAGCGAAATAAATCAAAGTGCATTGTCTGTAGGAGGCCCTGGCGCATGAATCTGTGCAGCGGGATCGAATTCGGACCACCAGGGGCCGAGAAAATCACTTTCTCATGAGGCCGGACTGTCAGAGTCAGGCAAAAATGCAATATACATCTGGTGATATCTCGGGTGCTATTAGAGATAGCGCAATAAATCAAAGTGCATTATCTATAGGATGCCCTGGCGCATAAATCTGTGCAGCGGGATCGACCTCGGACCACGAGGGACCGAGAAAAACATCGACACATGGGGCCGGACTGTCAGGGTCAAGGAAGAATCCAATATTTATCTGGTGATATCTAGGGTGCTATTAGAGATAGCGCAATGAATCAAAGTGCAGTGTCTTTTGGAGGCCCTGGCGCATGAATCTGTGCAGCGGGATCGACCTCGGACCAGCATGGGCCGAGAAAATCTCCGTCTCATGCGGCCGGACTGTCAGGGTCAGGGAAAAATACAATATATATCAGGTGATATCTCGGGTGCTATTAGAGATAGCGAAATAAATCAAAGTGCATTGTCTGTAGGAGGCCCTGGCGCATGAATCTGTGCAGCGGGAACGACCTCGGAACACCAGGGGCCGAGAAAATCACCGTCTCATGGGGCCGGATTGTCAGGGTCAGGGAAAAATCCAATATATATGTGGTGATATCTCGGGTGCTATGACAGATAGCGCAATAAATCAAAGTGCATTGTCTGTAGGAGACCCTGGCGCATGAACCTGTGCAGCGGGAACGAAATCAGACCACCAGGGGCCGAGAAAACCACCGTCTCATGGGGCCGGACACTCAGGGTCAGGGGAAAATCCAATATATATCCGGTTATATCTCGGGTGCTATTACAGATAGCGCAATAAATCAAAGTGCATTGCCTGTAGGAGGCCCTGGCGCATGAATCTGTGCAGCGGGAACGACCTCGGACCACCAGGGGCCGAGAAAACCACAGTCTCATGGGGCCGGACACTCAGGGTCAGGGGAAAACCCAATATATATCTGGTGATATCTCGGGTGCTATTAGAGATAGCGCAATAAACCAAAGTGAATTATCTGCAGGAGGCCCTGGCGCATGAATCTGTGCAGCGGGAACGACCTCGGACCACCAGGGGCCGAGAAAACGACCGTCTCATGGGGCCGGACACTCAGGGTCAGTGAAAAATCCAATATATATCTGCTGATATCTCGGGTGCTATTACAGATAGCGCAATAAATCAAAGTGCATTGTCTGTAGGAGGCCCAGGCGCATGAATCTGTGCAGCGGGAACGACCTTGGACCACCATGGGCCGAGAAAACCACCGTCTCATGGGGCCGGACACTCAGGGTCAGGGAAAAATCTAATATATATCTGGTGATATCTCGGGTGCTATTAGAGATAGCGCAATAAACCAAAGTGAATTATCTGCAGGAGGCCCTGGCGCATGAATCTGTGCAACGGGAACGACCTCGGACCACCAGGGGCCGAGAAAACCACAGTCTCATGGGGCCGGACACTCAGGGTCAGGGCAAAATCCAATATATATCTGGTGATATCTCGGGTGCTATTAGAGATAGCGCAATAAGCCAAAGTGAATTATCTGCAGGAGGCCCTGGCGCATGCATCTGTGCAGCGGGAACGACCTCGGACCTCCAGGGGCCGAGAAAACCACCGTCTCATGGGGCCGGACACTCAGGGTCAGGGGAAAATCCAATATATATCTGGTGATATCTCGGGTGCTATTAGAGATAGCGCAATAAACCAAAGTGAATTATTTGCAGGAGGCCCTGGCGCATGAATCTGTGCAGCGGGAACGATCTCGGATCACCAGGGGCCGAGAAAACGACCGTCTCATGGGGCCGGACACTCAGGGTCAGTGAAAAATCCAATATATATCTGCTGATATCTCGGGTGCTATTACAGATAGCGCAATAAATCAAAGTGCATTGTCTGTAGGGGGCCCTGGCGCATGAATCTGTGCAGCGGGAACGACCTCGGAACACCAGGGACCGAGAAAACCACCGTCTCATGGGGCCGGACATTCAGGTTCAGTGAAAAATCCAATATATATCTGGTGATATCTCGGGTGCTATTAGAGATAGCGCAATAAACCAAAGTGAATTATCAGCAGGTGGCCCTGGCGCATGAACCTGTGCAGCGGGAACGACCTCGGACCACCAGGGGCGAGACAACGACCGTCTCATGGGGCCGGACACTCAGGGTCAGGGTAAAATCCAATATATATCTGGTGATATCTCGGGTGCTATTACAGATAGCGCATTAAATCAAAGTGCATTGTCTGTAGGAGGCCCTGGCGCATGAATCTGTCTAACGGGAACGACCTCGGACCACCAGGGGCCGAGAAAACCACAGTCTCATGGGGCCGGACACTCAGGGTCAGGGGAAAATCCAATATATATCTGGTGATATCTCGGGTGCTATTAGAGATAGCGCAATAAACGAAAGTGCATTGTCTGTAGGAGGCCCTGCCGCATGAATCTGTGCAGCGGGAACGACCTCGGAACACGAGGGACCGAGAAAACCACCGTCTCATGGGGCCGGATACTCAGGGTCAGTGAAAAATCCAATATATATGTGGTGATATCTCGGGTGCTCTAACAGATAGCGCAATAAATCAAAGTGCATTGTCTGTAGGAGGCCCTGGCGCATGAATCTGTGCAGCGGGAACGACCTCGGACCACCAGGGGCCGAGAAAACCACAGTCTCATGGGGCCGGACACTCAGGGTCAGGGGAAAATCCAATATATATCTGGTGATATCTCGGGTGCTATTAGAGATAGCGCAATAAACCAAAGTGAATTATTTGCAGGAGGCCCTGGCGCATGAATCTGTGCAGCGGGAACGATCTCGGATCACCAGGGGCCGAGAAAACGACCGTCTCATGGGGCCGGACACTCAGGGTCAGTGAAAAATCCAATATATATCTGCTGATATCTCGGGTGCTATTACAGATAGCGCAATAAATCAAAGTGCATTGTCTGTAGGGGGCCCTGGCGCATGAATCTGTGCAGCGGGAACGACCTCGGAACACCAGGGACCGAGAAAACCACCGTCTCATGGGGCCGGACATTCAGGTTCAGTGAAAAATCCAATATATATCTGGTGATATCTCGGGTGCTATTAGAGATAGCGCAATAAACCAAAGTGAATTATCAGCAGGTGGCCCTGGCGCATGAATCTGTGCAGCGGGAACGACCTCGGACCACCAGGGGCGAGACAACCACCTTCTCATGGGGCCGGACACTCAGGGTCAGGGAAAAATCCAATATATATCTGGTGATATCTCGGGTGCTATTACAGATAGCGCAATAAATCAAAGTGCATTACCTGTAGGAGGCCCTGGCGCATGAATCTGTGCAGCGGGGACGTCCTCGGACCTCCAGGGGCCGAGACAACGACCGTCTCATGGGGCCGGACACTCAGGGTCAGGGTAAAATCCAATATATATCTGGTGATATCTCGGGTGCTATTACAGATAGCGCAATAAATCAAAGTGCATTGTCTGTAGGAGGCCCTGGCGCATGAATCTGTGCAGCGGGAACGACCTCGGACCACCAGGGGCCGAGAAAACGACCGTCTCATGGGGCCGGACACTCAGGGTCAGTGAAAAATCCAATATATATCTGCTGATATCTCGGGTGCTATTACAGATAGCGCAATAAATCAAAGTGCATTGTCTGTAGGAGGCCCAGGCGCATGAATCTGTGCAGCGGGAACGACCTTGGACCACCATGGGCCGAGAAAACCACCGTCTCATGGGGCCGGACACTCAGGGTCAGGGGAAAATCCAATATATATCTGGTGATATCTCGGGTGCAATTAGAGATAGCGCAATAAACCAAAGTGAATTATCTGCAGGAGGCCCTGGCGCATGAATCTGTGCAGCGGGAACGACCTCGGACCACCAGGGGCCGAGAAAACGACCGTCTCATGGGGCCGGACAATCAGGGTCAGTGAAAAATCCAATATATATCTGCTGATATCTCGGGTGCTATTACAGATAGCGCAATAAATCAAAGTGCATTGTCTGTAGGAGGCCCTGGCACATGAATCTGTGCAGCGGGAACGACCTCGGACCACCAGGGGCCGAGAAAACTACCGCCTCATGGGGCCGGACACTCAGGGTCAGGGGAAAATCCAATATATATCTGGTGATATCTCGGGTGCTATTAGAGATAGCGCAATAAACCAAAGTGAATTATCTGCTGGAGGCCCTGGCGCATGAATCTGTGCAACGTGAACGACCTCGGACCACCAGGGGCCGAGAAAACCACAGTCTCATGGGGCCGCACACAGAGGGTCAGGGTAAAATCCAATATATATCTGGTGATATCTCGGGTGCTATTAGAGATAGCGCAATAAACCAAAGTGCATTGTCTGTAGGAGGACCTGGCGCATGAATCTGTGCAGGGGGAACGACCTCGGACCACCAGGGGCCGAAAAAACCGCAGTCTCATGGGGCCGGACACTCAGGGTCAGGGTAAAATCCAATATATATCTGCTGATATCTCGGGTGCTATTACAGATAGCGCAATAAATCAAAGTGCATTGTCTGTAGGGGGCCCTGGCGCATGAATCTGTGCAGCGGGAACGACCTCGGAACACCAGGGACCGAGAAAACCACCGTCTCATGGGGCCGGACATTCAGGTTCAGTGAAAAATCCAATATATATCTGGTGATATCTCGGGTGCTATTAGAGATAGCGCAATAAACCAAAGTGAATTATCAGCAGGTGGCCCTGGCGCATGAACCTGTGCAGCGGGAACGACCTCGGACCACCAGGGGCGAGACAACGACCGTCTCATGGGGCCGGACACTCAGGGTCAGGGTAAAATCCAATATATATCTGGTGATATCTCGGGTGCTATTACAGATAGCGCATTAAATCAAAGTGCATTGTCTGTAGGAGGCCCTGGCGCATGAATCTGTCTAACGGGAACGACCTCGGACCACCAGGGGCCGAGAAAACCACAGTCTCATGGGGCCGGACACTCAGGGTCAGGGGAAAATCCAATATATATCTGGTGATATCTCGGGTGCTATTAGAGATAGCGCAATAAACGAAAGTGCATTGTCTGTAGGAGGCCCTGCCGCATGAATCTGTGCAGCGGGAACGACCTCGGAACACGAGGGACCGAGAAAACCACCGTCTCATGGGGCCGGATACTCAGGGTCAGTGAAAAATCCAATATATATGTGGTGATATCTCGGGTGCTCTAACAGATAGCGCAATAAATCAAAGTGCATTGTCTGTAGGAGGCCCTGGCGCATGAATCTGTGCAGCGGGAACGACCTCGGACCACCAGGGGCCGAGAAAACCACAGTCTCATGGGGCCGGACACTCAGGGTCAGGGGAAAATCCAATATATATCTGGTGATATCTCGGGTGCTATTAGAGATAGCGCAATAAACCAAAGTGAATTATTTGCAGGAGGCCCTGGCGCATGAATCTGTGCAGCGGGAACGATCTCGGATCACCAGGGGCCGAGAAAACGACCGTCTCATGGGGCCGGACACTCAGGGTCAGTGAAAAATCCAATATATATCTGCTGATATCTCGGGTGCTATTACAGATAGCGCAATAAATCAAAGTGCATTGTCTGTAGGGGGCCCTGGCGCATGAATCTGTGCAGCGGGAACGACCTCGGAACACCAGGGACCGAGAAAACCACCGTCTCATGGGGCCGGACATTCAGGTTCAGTGAAAAATCCAATATATATCTGGTGATATCTCGGGTGCTATTAGAGATAGCGCAATAAACCAAAGTGAATTATCAGCAGGTGGCCCTGGCGCATGAATCTGTGCAGCGGGAACGACCTCGGACCACCAGGGGCGAGACAACCACCTTCTCATGGGGCCGGACACTCAGGGTCAGGGAAAAATCCAATATATATCTGGTGATATCTCGGGTGCTATTACAGATAGCGCAATAAATCAAAGTGCATTACCTGTAGGAGGCCCTGGCGCATGAATCTGTGCAGCGGGGACGTCCTCGGACCTCCAGGGGCCGAGACAACGACCGTCTCATGGGGCCGGACACTCAGGGTCAGGGTAAAATCCAATATATATCTGGTGATATCTCGGGTGCTATTACAGATAGCGCAATAAATCAAAGTGCATTGTCTGTAGGAGGCCCTGGCGCATGAATCTGTGCAGCGGGAACGACCTCGGACCACCAGGGGCCGAGAAAACGACCGTCTCATGGGGCCGGACACTCAGGGTCAGTGAAAAATCCAATATATATCTGCTGATATCTCGGGTGCTATTACAGATAGCGCAATAAATCAAAGTGCATTGTCTGTAGGAGGCCCAGGCGCATGAATCTGTGCAGCGGGAACGACCTTGGACCACCATGGGCCGAGAAAACCACCGTCTCATGGGGCCGGACACTCAGGGTCAGGGGAAAATCCAATATATATCTGGTGATATCTCGGGTGCAATTAGAGATAGCGCAATAAACCAAAGTGAATTATCTGCAGGAGGCCCTGGCGCATGAATCTGTGCAGCGGGAACGACCTCGGACCACCAGGGGCCGAGAAAACGACCGTCTCATGGGGCCGGACAATCAGGGTCAGTGAAAAATCCAATATATATCTGCTGATATCTCGGGTGCTATTACAGATAGCGCAATAAATCAAAGTGCATTGTCTGTAGGAGGCCCTGGCACATGAATCTGTGCAGCGGGAACGACCTCGGACCACCAGGGGCCGAGAAAACTACCGCCTCATGGGGCCGGACACTCAGGGTCAGGGGAAAATCCAATATATATCTGGTGATATCTCGGGTGCTATTAGAGATAGCGCAATAAACCAAAGTGAATTATCTGCTGGAGGCCCTGGCGCATGAATCTGTGCAACGTGAACGACCTCGGACCACCAGGGGCCGAGAAAACCACAGTCTCATGGGGCCGCACACAGAGGGTCAGGGTAAAATCCAATATATATCTGGTGATATCTCGGGTGCTATTAGAGATAGCGCAATAAACCAAAGTGCATTGTCTGTAGGAGGACCTGGCGCATGAATCTGTGCAGGGGGAACGACCTCGGACCACCAGGGGCCGAAAAAACCGCAGTCTCATGGGGCCGGACACTCAGGGTCAGGGTAAAATCCAATATATATCTGGTGATATCTCGGGTGCTATTACAGATAGCGCAATAAATCATAGTGCATTACCTGTAGGAGGCCCTGGCGCATGAATCTCTGCAGCGGAAACGTCCTCGGACCTCCAGGGGCCGAGACAACGACCGTCTCATGGGGCCGGACACTCAGGGTCAGGGTAAAATCCAATATATATCTGGTGATATCTCGGGTGCTATTACAGATAGCGCAATAAATCAAAGTGCATTGTCTGTAGGAGGCCCTGTCGCATGAATCTGTGCAGCGGGAACGACCTCGGACGACCAGGGGCCGAGAAAACCACAGTCTCATGGGGCCGGACACTCAGGGTCAGGGGAAAATCCAATATATATCTGGTGATATCTCGGGTGCTATTACAGATAGCGCAATAAATCAAAGTGCATTGTCTGTAGGAGGCCCTGGCGCATGAATCTGTGCAACGGGAACGACCTCGGACCACCAGGGGCCGAGAAAACCACAGTCTCATGGGGCCGGACACTCAGGGTCAGGGGAAAATCCAATATATATCTGGTGATATCTCGGGTGCTGTTAGAGATAGCGCAATAAACGAAAGTGCATTGTCTGTAGGAGGCCCTGACGCATGAATCTGTGCAGCGGGAACGACCTCGGACCACCAGGGGCCGAAAAAACCACAGTCTCATGGGGCCGGTCACTCAGGGTCAGGGGAAAATCCAATATATATCTGGTGATATCTCGGGTGCTATTACAGATAGCGCAATAAATCAAAGTGCATTGTTTGTAGGAGGCCCTGGCGCATGAATCTGTCTAACGGGAACGACCTCGGACCACCAGGGGCCGAGAAAACCACAGTCTCATGGGGCCGGACACTCAGGGTCAGGGGAAAATCCAATATATATCTGGTGATATCTCGGGTGCTATTACAGATAGCGCAATAAATCAAAGTGCATTGTCTGTAGGAGGCCCTGCCGCATGAATCTGTGCAGCGGGAACGACCTCGGAACACCAGGGACCGAGAAAACCACCGTCTCATGGGGCCGGATACTCAGGGTCAGTGAAAAATCCAATATATATGTGGTGATATCTCGGGTGCTATTACAGATAGCGCAATAAACCAAAGTGAATTATTTGCAGGAGGCCCTGGCGCATGAATCTGTGCAGCGGGAACGACCTCGGACCACCAGGGGCCGAGAAAACGACCGTCTCATGGGGCAGGACACTCAGGGTCAGTGAAAAATCCAATATATATCTGCTGATATCTCGGGTGCTATTACAGATAGCGCAACAAATCAAAGTGCATTGTCTGTAGGAGGCCCTGGCGCATGAATCTGTGCAGCGGGAACGACCTCGGACCACCAGGGGCGAGACAACCACCTTCTCATGGGGCCGGACACTCAGGGTCAGGGAAAAATCCAATATATATCTGGTGATATCTCGGGTGCTATTACAGATAGCGCAATAAATCATAGTGCATTACCTGTAGGAGGCCCTGGCGCATGAATCTCTGCAGCGGAAACGTCCTCGGACCTCCAGGGGCCGAGACAACGACCGTCTCATGGGGCCGGACACTCAGGGTCAGGGTAAAATCCAATATATATCTGGTGATATCTCGGGTGCTATTACAGATAGCGCAATAAATCAAAGTGCATTGTCTGTAGGAGGCCCTGTCGCATGAATCTGTGCAGCGGGAACGACCTCGGACGACCAGGGGCCGAGAAAACCACAGTCTCATGGGGCCGGACACTCAGGGTCAGGGGAAAATCCAATATATATCTGGTGATATCTCGGGTGCTATTAGAGATAGCGCAATAAATCAAAGTGCATTGTCTGTAGGAGGCCCTGGCGCATGAATCTGTGCAGCGGGAACGACCTCGGACCACCAGGGGCCGAAAAAACCACAGTCTCATGGGGCCGGACACTCAGGGTCAGTGTAAAATGCAGTATATATCTGGTGATATCTCGGGAGCTATTACAGATAGCGCAATAAATCAAAGTGCATTGTCTGTAGGAGCCCCTGGCGCATGAATCTGTGCAACGGGAACGACCTCGGTCCACCAGGGGCCGAGAAAACCACAGTCTCATGGGGCCGGACACTCAGGGTCAGGGGAAAATCCAATATATATCTGGTGATATCTCGGGTGCTGTTAGAGATAGCGCAATAAACGAAAGTGCATTGTCTGTAGGAGGCCCTGCCGCATGAATCTGTGCAGCGGGAACGACCTCGGAACACCAGGGACCGAGAAAACCACCGTCTCATGGGGCCGGATACTCAGGGTCAGGGGAAAATCCAATATATATCTGGTGATATCTCGGGTGCTATTACAGATAGCGCAATAAATCAAAGTGCATTACCTGTAGGAGGCCCTGGCGCATGAATCTCTGCAGCGGAAACGTCCTCGGACCTCCAGGGGCCGAGACAACGACCGTCTCATGGGGCCGGACACTCAGGTTCAGGGTAAAATCCAATATATATCTGGTGATATCTCGGGTGCTATTACAGATAGCGCAATAAATCAAAGTGCATTGTCTGTAGGAGGCCCTGTCGCGTGAATCTGTGCAGCGGGAACGACCTCGGACGACCAGGGGCCGAGAAAACCACAGTCTCATGGGGCCGGACACTCAGGGTCAGGGTAAAATGCAATATATATCTGGTGATATCTCGGGTGCTATTACAGATAGCGCAATAAATCAAAGTGCATTGTCTGTAGGAGGCCCTGGCGCATGAATCTGTGCAGCGGGAACGACCTCGGACCACCAGGGGCCGAAAAAACCACAGTCTCATGGGGCCGGTCACTCAGGGTCAGGGGAAAATCCAATATATATCTGGTGATATCTCGGGTGCTATTACAGATAGCGCAATAAATCAAAGTGCATTGTTTGTAGGAGGCCCTGGCGCATGAATCTGTCTAACGGGAACGACCTCGGACCACCAGGGGCCGAGAAAACCACAGTCTCATGGGGCCGGACACTCAGGGTCAGGGGAAAATCCAATATATATCTGGTGATATCTCGGGTGCTATTAGAGATAGCGCAATAAACGAAAGTGCATTGTCTGTAGGAGGCCCTGCCGCATGAATCTGTGCAGCGGGAACGACCTCGGAACACCAGGGACCGAGAAAACCACCGTCTCATGGGGCCGGATACTCAGGGTCAGTGAAAAATCCAATATATATGTGGTGATATCTCGGGTGCTATTACAGATAGCGCAATAAATCAAAGTGAACTATCTGCAGGAGGCCCTGGCGCATGAATCTGTGCAGCGGGAACGACCTCGGACCACCAGGGGCCGAGAAAACGACCGTCTCATGGGGCCGGACACTCAGGGTCAGGGTAAAATCCAATATATATCTGGTGATATCTCGGGTGCTATTACAGATAGCGCAATAAATCAAAGTGCATTGTCTGTAGGAGGCCCTGGCGCATGAATCTGTGCAGCGGGAACGACCTCGGACCACCAGGGGCCGAGAAAACCACAGTCTCATTGGGCCGGACACTCAGGGTCAGGGGAAAATCCAATATATATCTGGTGATATCTCGGGTGCTATTAGAGATAGCGCAATAAACCAAAGTGAATTATT
The DNA here is from genome assembly GCF_051020985.1 of Nomia melanderi. Lineage (NCBI taxonomy): Eukaryota > Metazoa > Arthropoda > Insecta > Hymenoptera > Halictidae > Nomia > Nomia melanderi. The sequence continues at coordinate 476,177 of NW_027475144.1, forward strand.
TGCAGGAGGCCCTGGCGCATGAATCTGTGCAGCGGGAACGACCTCGGATCACCAGGGGCCGAGAAAACGACCGTCTCATGGGGCCGGACACTCAGGGTCAGTGAAAAATCCAATATATATCTGCTGATATCTCGGGTGCTATTACAGATAGCGCAATAAATCAAAGTGCATTGTCTGTAGGAGGCCCTGGCGCATGAATCTGTGCAGCGGGAACGACCTCGGACCTCCAGGGGCCGAGAAAACCACCGTCTCATGGGGCCGGACACTCATGGTCAGGGGAAAATCCAATATATATCTGGTGATATCTCGGGTGCTATTAGAGATAGCGCAATAAACCAAAGTGAATTATCTGCAGGAGGCCCTGGCGCATGAATCTGTGCAGCGGGAACGATCTCGGACCACCAGGGGCCGAGAAAACGACCGTCTCATGGGGCCGGACACTCAGGGTCAGTGAAAAATCCAATATATATCTGCTGATATCTCGGGTGCTATTACAGATAGCGCAATAAATCAAAGTGCATTGTCTGTAGGAGGCCCTGGCGCATGAATCTGTGCAGCGGGAACGACCTCGGACCACCAGGGGCCGAGAAAACCACAGTCTCATGGGGCCGGTCACTCAGGGTCAGTGAAAAATCCAATATATATCTGCTGATATCTCGGGTGCTATTAGAGATAGCGCAATAAACCAAAGTGAATTATCTGCAGGAGGCCCTGGCGCATGAATCTGTGCAGCGGGAACGACCTCGGACCACCAGGGGCCGAAAAAACCACTGTCTCATGGGGCCGGACACTCAGGGTCAGGGTAAAATCCAATATATATCTGGTGATATCTCGGGTGCTATTAGAGATAGCGCAATAAACGAAAGTGCATTGTCTGTAGGAGGCCCTGCCGCATGAATCTGTGCAGCGGGAACGACCTCGGAACACCAGGGACCGAGAAAACCACCGTCTCATGGGGCCGGATACTCAGGGTCAGTGAAAAATCCAATATATATGTGGTGATATCTCGGGTGCTATTACAGATAGCGCAATAAATCAAAGTGAACTATCTGCAGGAGGCCCTGGCGCATGAATCTGTGCAGCGGGAACGACCTCGGACCACCAGGGGCCGAGAAAACGACCGTCTCATGGGGCCGGACACTCAGGGTCAGGGTAAAATCCAATATATATCTGGTGATATCTCGGGTGCTATTACAGATAGCGCAATAAATCAAAGTGCATTGTCTGTAGGAGGCCCTGGCGCATGAATCTGTGCAGCGGGAACGACCTCGGACCACCAGGGGCCGAGAAAACCACAGTCTCATTGGGCCGGACACTCAGGGTCAGGGGAAAATCCAATATATATCTGGTGATATCTCGGGTGCTATTAGAGATAGCGCAATAAACCAAAGTGAATTATTTGCAGGAGGCCCTGGCGCATGAATCTGTGCAGCGGGAACGACCTCGGATCACCAGGGGCCGAGAAAACGACCGTCTCATGGGGCCGGACACTCAGGGTCAGTGAAAAATCCAATATATATCTGCTGATATCTCGGGTGCTATTACAGATAGCGCAATAAATCAAAGTGCATTGTCTGTAGGAGGCCCTGGCGCATGAATCTGTGCAGCGGGAACGACCTCGGACCTCCAGGGGCCGAGAAAACCACCGTCTCATGGGGCCGGACACTCATGGTCAGGGGAAAATCCAATATATATCTGGTGATATCTCGGGTGCTATTAGAGATAGCGCAATAAACCAAAGTGAATTATCTGCAGGAGGCCCTGGCGCATGAATCTGTGCAGCGGGAACGATCTCGGACCACCAGGGGCCGAGAAAACGACCGTCTCATGGGGCCGGACACTCAGGGTCAGTGAAAAATCCAATATATATCTGCTGATATCTCGGGTGCTATTACAGATAGCGCAATAAATCAAAGTGCATTGTCTGTAGGAGGCCCTGGCGCATGAATCTGTGCAGCGGGAACGACCTCGGACCACCAGGGGCCGAGAAAACCACAGTCTCATGGGGCCGGTCACTCAGGGTCAGTGAAAAATCCAATATATATCTGCTGATATCTCGGGTGCTATTAGAGATAGCGCAATAAACCAAAGTGAATTATCTGCAGGAGGCCCTGGCGCATGAATCTGTGCAGCGGGAACGACCTCGGACCACCAGGGGCCGAAAAAACCACTGTCTCATGGGGCCGGACACTCAGGGTCAGGGTAAAATCCAATATATATCTGGCGATATCTCGGGTGCTATTACAGGTAGCGCAATAAATCAAAGTGCATTGTCTGTAGGAGGCCCTGGCGCATGAATCTGTGCAGCGGGAACGACCTCGGAACACCAGGGACCGAGAAAACCACCGTCTCATGGGGCCGGACACTCAGGTTCAGTGAAAAATCCAATATATATCTGGTGATATCTCGGGTGCTATTAGAGATAGCGCAATAAACCAAAGTGCATTGTCTGTAGGAGGCCCTGGCGCATGAATCTGTGCAGCGGGAACGACCTCGGACTACCAGGGGCCGAGAAAACCACAGTCTCATGGGGCCGGACACTCAGGGTCAGGGGAAAATCCAATATAGATCTGGTGATATCTCGGGTGCTATTACAGATAGCGCAATAAACCAAAGTGAATTATCTGCAGGAGTCCCTGGCGCATGAATCTGTGCAACGGGAACGACCTCGGACCACCAGGGGCCGAGAAAACCACAGTCTCATGGGGCCGGACACTCAGGGTCAGGGGAAGATCCAATATAGATCTGGTGATATCTCGGGTGCTATTAGAGATAGCGCAATAAACCAAAGTGAATTATCTGCAGGAGGCCCTGGCGCATGAATCTGTGCAACGCGAACGACCTCGGACCACCAGGGGCCGAGAAAACCACAGTCTCATGGGGCCGGACACTCAGGGTCAGGGTAAAATCCAATATATATCTGGCGATATCTCGGGTGCTATTACAGGTAGCGCAATAAATCAAAGTGCATTGTCTGTAGGAGGCCCTGGCGTATGAATCTGTGCAGCGGGAACGACCTCGGAACACCAGGGACCGAGAAAACCCCCGTCTCATGGGGCCGGACACTCAGGTTCAGTGAAAAATCCAATATATATCTGGTGATATCTCGGGTGCTATTAGAGATAGCGCAATAAACCAAAGTGAATTATCAGCAGGTGGCCCTGGCGCATGAATCTGTGCAACGGGAACGACCTCGGTCCACCAGGGGCCGAGAAAACGACCGTCTCATGGGGCCGGACGCTCAGGGTCAGTGAAAAATCCAATATATATCTGGTGATATCTCGGGTGCTATTAGAGATAGCGCAATAAATCAATGTGCATTGTCTGTAGGTGACCCTGGCGCATGAACCTGTGCAGCGGGAACGACCTCGGACCACCAGGGGCTGAGAAAACCACAGTCTCATGGGGCCGGACACTCAGGGTCAGGGGAAAATACAATATATATCTGGCGATATCTCGGATGCTATTACAGGTAGCGCAATAAATCAAAGTGCATTGTCTGCAGGAGGCCCTGGCGCATGAATCTGTGCAGCGGGAACGACCTCGGAACACCAGGGACCGAGAAAACCACCGTCTCATGGGGCCGGACACTCAGGTTCAGTGAAAAATCCAATATATATCTGGTGATATCTCGGGTGCTATTAGAGATAGCGCAATAAACCAAAGTGAATTATCAGCAGGTGGCCCTGGCGCATGAATCTGTGCAACGGGAACGACCTCGGACCACCAGGGGCCGAGAAAACGACCGTCTCATGGGGCCGGACGCTCAGGGTCAGTGAAAAATCCAATATATATCTGGTGATATCTCGGGTGCTATTAGAGATAGCGCAATAAACCAAAGTGAATTATCTGCAGGAGGCCCTGGCGCATGAACCTGTGCAGCGGGAACGACCTCGGACCACCAGGGGCCGAGAAAACGACCGTCTCATGGGGCCGGACGCTCAGGGTCAGTGAAAAATCCAATATATATCTGGTGATATCTCGGGTGCTATTACAGATAGCGCAATAAACCAAAGTGAATTATCTGCAGGAGGCCCTGGCGCATGAATCTGTGCAACGGGAACGACCTCGGACCACCAGGGGCCGCGAAAACCACAGTCTCATGGGGCCGGACACTCAGGGTCAGGGGAAAATCCAATATAGATCTGGTGATATCTGGGGTGCTATTACAGATAGCGCAATAAATCAAAGTGCATTACCTGTAGGAGGCCCTGGCGCATGAATCTGTGCAGCGGCAACGACCTCGGACCAAAAGGGGCCGAGAAAACCACAGTCTCATGGGGCCGGACACTCAGGGTCAGGGGAAAATCCAATATATATCTGGTGATATCTCGGGTGCTATTAGAGATGGCGCAATAAACCAAAGTGAATTATCTGCAGCAGGCCCTGGCGCATGAATCTGTGCAGCGAGAACGACCTCGGACCACCAGGGGCAGAGAAAACTACCGTCTCATGGGGCCGGACACTCAGGGTCAGTGAAAAATCCAATATATATCTGGTGATATCTCGGCTCCTATTACCGATAGCGCAATATTTCAAAGTGCATTGTCTGTAGGAGGCCCTGTCGCATGAATCTGGGAAGCGGGAGCGACCTCGGATCACCAGGGGCCGAGAAAACCACCGTCTCATGGGGCCGGACACTCAGGGTCATGGAAAAATCCAATATATATCTGGTGATATCTCGGGTGCTATTAGAGATAGCGCAATAAACCAAAGTGAATTATCTGCAGGAGGCCCTGGCGCATGAATCTGTGCAACGGGAACGACCTCGGACCACCAGGGGCCGAGAAAACCACAGTCTCATGGGGCCGGACACTCAGGGTCAGGGTAAAATCCAATATATATCTGGCGATATCTCGGGTGCTATTACAGGTAGCGCAATAAATCAAAGTGCATTGTCTGTAGGAGGCCCTGGCGCATGAATCTGTGCAGCGGGAACGACCTCGGAACACCAGGGACCGAGAAAACCCCCGTCTCATGGGGCCGGACACTCAGGTTCAGTGAAAAATCCAATATATATCTGGTGATATCTCGGGTGCTATTAGAGATAGCGCAATAAACCAAAGTGAATTATCAGCAGGTGGCCCTGGCGCATGAATCTGTGCAACGGGAACGACCTCGGTCCACCAGGGGCCGAGAAAACGACCGTCTCATGGGGCCGGACGCTCAGGGTCAGTGAAAAATCCAATATATATCTGGTGATATCTCGGGTGCTATTAGAGATAGCGCAATAAATCAATGTGCATTGTCTGTAGGTGACCCTGGCGCATGAACCTGTGCAGTGGGAACGACCTCGGACCACCAGGGGCTGAGAAAACCACAGTCTCATGGGGCCGGACACTCAGGGTCAGGGGAAAATACAATATATATCTGGCGATATCTCGGATGCTATTACAGGTAGCGCAATAAATCAAAGTGCATTGTCTGTAGGAGGCCCTGGCGCATGAATCTGTGCAGCGGGAACGACCTCGGAACACCAGGGACCGAGAAAACCACCGTCTCATGGGGCCGGACACTCAGGTTCAGTGAAAAAACCAATATATATCTGGTGATATCTCGGGTGCTATTAGAGATAGCGCAATAAACCAAAGTGAATTATCAGCAGGTGGCCCTGGCGCATGAATCTGTGCAACGGGAACGACCTCGGACCACCAGGGGCCGAGAAAACGACCGTCTCATGGGGCCGGACGCTCAGGGTCAGTGAAAAATCCAATATATATCTGGTGATATCTCGGGTGCTATTAGAGATAGCGCAATAAACCAAAGTGAATTATCTGCAGGAGGCCCTGGTGCATGAACCTGTGCAGCGGGAACGACCTCGGACCACCAGGGGCCGAGAAAACGACCGTCTCATGGGGCCGGACGCTCAGGGTCAGTGAAAAATCCAATATATATCTTGTGATATCTCGGGTGCTATTACAGATAGCGCAATAAACCAAAGTGAATTATCTGCAGGAGGCCCTGGCGCATGAATCTGTGCAACGGGAACGACCTCGGACCACCAGGGGCCGAGAAAACCACAGTCTCATGGGGCCGGACACTCAGGGTCAGGGTAAAATCCAATATATATCTGGCGATATCTCGGGTGCTATTACAGGTAGCGCAATAAATCAAAGTGCATTGTCTGTAGGAGGCCCTGGCGCATGAATCTGTGCAGCGGGAACGACCTCGGAACACCAGGGACCGAGAAAACCCCCGTCTCATGGGGCCGGACACTCAGGTTCAGTGAAAAATCCAATATATATCTGGTGATATCTCGGGTGCTATTAGAGATAGCGCAATAAACCAAAGTGAATTATCAGCAGGTGGCCCTGGCGCATAAATCTGTGCAACGGGAACGACCTCGGTCCACCAGGGGCCGAGAAAACGACCGTCTCATGGGGCCGGACGCTCAGGGTCAGTGAAAAATCCAATATATATCTGGTGATATCTCGGGTGCTATTAGAGATAGCGCAATAAATCAATGTGCATTGTCTGTAGGTGACCCTGGCGCATGAACCTGTGCAGCGGGAACGACCTCGGACCACCAGGGGCTGAGAAAACCACAGTCTCATGGGGCCGGACACTCAGGGTCAGGGGAAAATACAATATATATCTGGCGATATCTCGGATGCTATTACAGGTAGCGCAATAAATCAAAGTGCATTGTCTGTAGGAGGCCCTGGCGCATGAATCTGTGCAGCGGGAACGACCTCGGAACACCAGGGACCGAGAAAACGACCGTCTCATGGGGCCGGACGCTCAGGGTCAGTGAAAAATCCAATATATATCTGGTGATATCTCGGGTGCTATTACAGATAGCGCAATAAACCAAAGTGAATTATCTGCAGCAGGCCCTGGCGCATGAATCTGTGCAGCGGGAACGACCTCGGACCAAAAGGGGCCGAGAAAACCACAGTCTCATGGGGCCGGACACTCAGGGTCAGGGGAAAATCCAATATATATGTGGTGATATCTCGGGTGCTATTAGAGATAGCGCAATAAACCAAAGTGAATTATCTGCAGCAGGCCCTGGCGCATGAATCTGTGCAGCGGGAACGACCTCGGACCACCAGGGGCAGAGAAAACTACCGTCTCATGGGGCCGGACACTCAGGGTCATGGAAAAATCCAATATATATCTGGTGATATCTCGGGTGCTATTACAGATAGCGCAATAAATCAAAGTGCATTGTCTGCAGGAGGCCCTGGCCCATGAATCTGTGCAGCGGGAACGACCTCGGACCACCAGGGCCCGAGAAAACCACAGTCTCATGGGGCCGGACACTCAGGGTCAGGGGAAAATCCAATATAGATCTGGTGATATCTCGGGTGCTATTACAGATAGCGCAATAAATCAATGTGCATTGTCTGTAGGAGACCCTGGCGCATGAACCTGTGCAGCGGGAACGACCTCGGACCACCAGGGGCTGAGAAAACCACAGTCTCATGGGGCCGGACACTCAGGTTCAGGGGAAAATCCAATATATATCTGGTGATATCTCGGTTGCTATTACAGGTAGCGCAATAAATCAAAGTGCATTGTCTGTAGGAGGCCCTGGCGCATGAATCTGTGCAGCGGGAACGACCTCGGAACACCAGGGACCGAGAAAACGACCGTCTCATGGGGCCGGACACTCAGGTTCAGTGAAAAATCCAATATATATCTGGTGATATCTCGGGTGCTATTAGAGATAGCGCAATAAACCAAAGTGAATTATCAGCAGGTGGCCCTGGCGCATGAATCTGTGCAACGGAAACGACCTCGGACCACCAGGGGCCGAGAAAACGACCGTCTCATGGGGCCGGACGCTCAGGGTCAGTGAAAAATCCAATATATATCTGGTGATATCTCGGTTGCTATTACAGGTAGCGCAATAAATCAAAGTGCATTGTCTGTAGGAGGCCCTGGCGCATGAATCTGTGCAGCGGGAACGACCTCGGAACACCAGGGACCGAGAAAACCACCGTCTCATGGGGCCGGACACTCAGGTTCAGTGAAAAATCCAATATATATCTGGTGATATCTCGGGTGCTATTAGAGATAGCGCAATAAACCAAAGTGAATTATCAGCAGGTGGCCCTGGCGCATGAATCTGTGCAACGGGAACGACCTCGGACTACCAGGGGCCGAGAAAACGACCGTCTCATGGGGCCGGACGCTCAGGGTCAGTGAAAAATCCAATATATATCTGGTGATATCTCGGGTGCTATTAGAGATAGCGCAATAAACCAAAGTGAATTATCTGCAGGAGGCCCTGGCGCATGAACCTGTGCAGCGGGAACGACCTCGGACCACCAGGGGCCGAGAAAACGACCGTCTCATGGGGCCGGACGCTCAGGGTCAGTGAAAAATCCAATATATATCTGGTGATATCTCGGGTGCTATTACAGATAGCGCAATAAACCAAAGTGAATTATCTGCAGGAGGCCCTGGCGCATGAATCTGTGCAACGGGAACGACCTCGGACCACCAGGGGCCGCGAAAACCACAGTCTCATGGGGCCGGACACTCAGGGTCAGGGGAAAATCCAATATAGATCTGGTGATATCTGGGGTGCTATTACAGATAGCGCAATAAATCAAAGTGCATTACCTGTAGGAGGCCCTGGCGCATGAATCTGTGCAGCGGGAACGACCTCGGACCAAAAGGGGCCGAGAAAACCACAGTCTCATGGGGCCGGACACTCAGGGTCAGGGGAAAATCCAATATATATCTGGTGATATCTCGGGTGCTATTAGAGATAGCGCAATAAACCAAAGTGAATTATCTGCAGCAGGCCCTGGCGCATGAATCTGTGCAGCGGGAACGACCTCGGACCACCAGGGGCAGAGAGAACTACCGTCTCATGGGGCCGGACACTCAGGGTCAGTGAAAAATCCAATATATATCTGGTGATATCTCGGCTCCTATTACCGATAGCGCAATATTTCAAAGTGCATTGTCTGTATGAGGCCCTGTCGCATGTATCTGGGAAGCGGGAGCGACCTCGGATCACCAGGGGCCGAGAAAACCACCGTCTCATGGGGCCGGACACTCAGGGTCATGGAAAAATCCAATATATATCTGGTGATATCTCGGGTGCTATTACAGATAGCGCAATAAATCAAAGTGCATTGTCGGCAGGAGGCCCTGGCCCATGAATCTGTGCAGCGGGAACGACCTCGGACCACCAGGGCCCGAGAAAACCACAGTCTCATGGGGCCGGACACTCAGGGTCAGGGGAAAATCCAATATATATCTGTTGATATCTCGGGTGCTATTACAGATAGGGCAATAAATCAAAGTGAATTATCTGCAGGAGTCCCTGGCGCATGAATCTGTGCAGCGGGAACGACCTCGGTCCACCTGGGGCCGAGAAAACTACCGTCTCATGGGGCCGGTCACTCAGGGTCAGAGAAAAATCCAAAATATATCTGGTGATATCTCGGGTGCTATTAGAGACAGCGCAATAAACCAAAGTGAATTATCTGCAGGAGGCCCTGGCGCATGAATCTGTGCAACGAGAACGACCTCGGACCACCAGGGGCCGAGAAAACCACAATCTCATGGGGCCGGACACTCAGGGTCAGGGGAAAATCCAATATAGATCTGGTGATATCTCGGGTGCTATTACAGATAGCGCAATAAATCAATGTGCATTGTCTGTAGGAGGCCCTGGCGCATGAATCTGTGCAGCGGGAACGTCCTCGGACCTCCAGGGGCCGAGAAAACCACAGTCTCATGGGGCCGGACACTCAGGGTCAGTGGAAAATCCAATATAGATCTGGTGACATCTCGGGTGCTATTACAGATAGCGCAATAAATCAAAGTGCATTACCTGTAGGAGGCCCTGGCGCATGAATCTGTGCAGCGGGAACGTCCTCGGACCTCCAGGGGCCGAGACAACGACCGTCTCATGGGGCCGGACACTCAGGGTCAGGGTAAAATCCAATATATATCTGGTGATATCTCGGGTGCTATTACAGATAGCGCAATAAATCAATGTGCATTGTCTGTAGGAGGCCCAGGCGCATGAATCTGTTCAGCGGGAACGACCTCGGACGACCAGGGGCCGAGAAAACCACAGTCTCATGGGGCCGGACACTCAGGGTCAGGGGAAAATCCAATATATATCTGGTGATATCTCGGGTGCTATTAGAGATAGCGCAATAAATCAAAGTGCATTGTCTGTAGGAGGCCCTGGCGCATGAATCTGTGCAGCGGGAAGGACCTCGGAACACCAGGGGCCGAGAATACCACCGTCACATGGGGCAGGACACTCAGGGTCAGTGAAAAATCCAATATATATATGGTGATATCTCGGGTGCTATTACAGATACCGCAATAAATCAAAGTGCATTGTCTGTAGGAGACCCTGGCGCATGAACCTGTGCAGCGGGAACGACCTCGGACCACCAGGGGCCGAGAAAACGACCGTCTCATGGGGCCGGACGCTCAGGGTCAGGGAAAAATCCAATATATAGGTGGTGATATCTCGGGTGCTATTACAGATAGCGCAATAAATCAAAGTGCATTGTCTGTAGGAGACACTGGCGCATGAACCTGTGCAGCGGGAACGACCTCGGACCACCAGGGGCCGAGAATACCACAGTCTCATGGGGCCGGACACTCAGGGTCAGGGAAAAATCCAATATATATCTGGTGATATCTCGGGTGCTATTAGAGATAGCGCAATAAACCAAAGTGAATTATCTGCAGGAGGCCCTGGCGCATGAATCTGTGCAGCGAGAACGACCTCGGACCACCAGGGGCCGAGAAAACTACCGTCTCATGGGGCCGGTCAGTCAGGGTCAGTGAAAAATCCAATATATATCTGCTGATATCTCGGCTGCTATTACAGATAGCGCAATAAATCAAAGTGCATTGTCTGTAGGAGGCCCTGGCGCATGAATCTGTGCAGCGGGAACGACCTCGGAGCACCAGGGGCGAGACAACCACCTTCTCATGGGGCCGGAAACTCAGGGTCCGGGAAAAATCCAATATATATCTGGTGATATCTCGGGTCCTATTACAGATAGCGCAATAAATCAAAGTGCATTGTCTGTAGGAGGCCCTGGCGCATGAATCTGTGCAGCGGGAACGTCCTCGGACCTCCAGGGGCCGAGAAAACCACAGTCTCATGGGGCCGGACACTCAGGGTCAGGGGAAAATCCAATATATATCTGGTGATATCTCGGGTGCTATTAGAGATAGCGCAATAAATCAAAGTGCATTGTCTGTAGGAGGCCCTGGCGCATGAATCTGCGCAGCGGGAACGACCTCGGAACACCAGGGGCCGAGAAAACCACCGTCTCATGGGGCAGGACACTCAGGGTCAGTGAAAAATCCAATATATATCTGGTGATATCTCGGGTGCTATCAGAGATAGCGCAATAAACCAAAGTGAATTATCTGCAGGAGGCCCTGGCGCATGAATCTGTGCAGCGGGAACGACCTCGGACCTCCAGGGGCCGAGACAACCACCGTCACATGGGGCCGGACACTCAGGGTCAGTGTAAAATCCAATATATATCTGGTGATATCTCGGGTGCTATTAGAGATAGCGCAATAAATCAAAGTGCATTGTCTGTAGGAGGCCCTGGCGCATGAATCTGTGCAGCGGGAACGACCTCGGACCACCAGGGGCCGAGAAAACGACCGTCTCATGGGGCCGGACGCTCAGGGTCAGGGAAAAATCCAATATATAGGTGGTGATATCTCGGGTGCTATTACAGATAGCGCAATAAATCAAAGTGCATTGTCTGTAGGAGACACTGGCGCATGAACCTGTGCAGCGGGAACGACCTCGGACCACCAGGGGCCGAGAAAACGACAGTCTCATGGGGCCGGACACTCAGGGTCAGGGAAAAATCCAATATATATCTGGTGATATCTCGGGTGCTATTAGAGATAGCGCAATAAACCAAAGTGATTTATCTGCAGGAGGCCCTGGCGCATGAATCTGTGCAACGGGAACGACCTCGGACCACGAGGGGCCGAGAAAACGACCGTCTCATGGGGCCGGTCAGTCAGGGTCAGTGATAAATCCAATATATATCTGGTGATATCTCGGGTGCTATTAGAGATAGCGCAATAAATCAAAGTGCGTTGTCTGTAGGAGGCCCTGGCGCATGAATCTGTGCAGCGGGAACGACCTCGGAGCACCAGGGGCGAGACAACCACCTTCTCATGGGGCCGGAAACTCAGGGTCCGGGAAAAATCCAATATATATCTGGTGATATCTCGGGTCCTATTACAGATAGCGCAATAAATCAAAGTGCATTACCTGTAGGAGGCCCTGGCGCATGAATCTGTGCAGCGGGAACGTTCTCGGACCTCCAGGGGCCGAGAAAACCACAGTCTCATGGGGCCGGACACTCAGGGTCAGGGGAAAATCCAATATATATCTGGTGATATCTCGGGTGCTATTAGAGATAGCGCAATAAACCAAAGTGAATTATCTGCAGGAGGCTCTGGCGCATGAATCTGTGCAGCGGGAACGCCCTCGGACCTCCAGGGTCCGAGAAAACCACAGTCTCATGGGGCCGGACACTCAGGGTCTGGGGAAAATCCAATATAGATCTGGTGATATCTCGGGTGCTATTACAGATAGCGCAATAAATCAAAGTGCATTGTCTGTAGGAGGCCCTGGCGCATGAATCTGTTCAGCGGGAACGACCTCGGACGACCAGGGGCCGAGAAAACCACAGTCTCATGGGGCCGGACACTCAGGGTCAGGGGAAAATCCAATATATATCTGGTGATATCTCGGGTGCTATTAGAGATAGCGCAATAAACCAAAGTGAATTATCTGCAGGAGGCCCTGGCGCATGAATCTGTGCAACGGGAACGACCTCGGAGCACCAGGGGCCGAGAAAACCACCGTCACATGGGGCAGGACACTCAGGGTCAGTGAAAAATCCAATATATATCTGGTGATATCTCGGGTGCTATTAGAGATAGCGCAATAAACCAGAGTGAATTATCTGCAGGAGGCCCTGGCGCATGAATCTGTGCAACGGGAACGACCTCGGACCACCAGGAGCAGAGAACACCACAGTCTCATGGGGCCGGACACTCAGCGTCAGGGAAAAATCCAATATATAGGTGGTGATATCTCGGGTGCTATTACAGATAGCGCAATAAATCAAAGTGCATTGTCTGTAGGAGGCCCTGGCGCATGAACTTGTGCAGCGGGAACGTTCTCGGACCTCCAGGGGCCGAAAAAACCACAGTCTCATGGGGCCGGACACTCAGGGTCAGGGGAAAATCCAATATATATCTGGTGATATCTCGGGTGCTATTACAGATAGCGCAATAAATCAAAGTGCATTGTCTGTAGGAGGCCCTGGCGCATGAACCTGTGCAGCGGCAACGACCTCGGACCACCAGGGGCCGAGAAAACCACAGTCTCATGGGGCCGGACACTCAGGGTCAGGGGAAAATCCAATATATATCTGGTGATATCTCGGGTGCTATTAGAGATAGCGCAATAAACCAGAGTGAATTATCTGCAGGAGGCCCTGGCGCATGAATCTGTGCAACGGGAACGACCTCGGACCACCAGGAGCAGAGAACACCACAGTCTCATGGGGCCGGACACTCAGCGTCAGGGAAAAATCCAATATATATGTGGTGATATCTCGGGTGCTATTACAGATAGCGCAATAAATCAAAGTGCATTGTCTGCAGGAGGCTCTGGCGCATGAATCTGTGCAGCGGGAACGACCTCGGACCACCAGGGGCCGAGAAAACTACAGTCTCATGCGGCCGGACACTCAGGGTCTGGGGAAAATCCAATATATATCTGGTGATATCTCGGGTCCTTTTACAGATAGGGAAATAAATCAAAGTGAATTATCTGCAGGAGGCCCTGGCGCATGAATCTGTGCAGCGGGAACGACCTCGGTCCACCAGGGGCCGAGAAAACCACCGTCTCATGGGGCTGGACACACAGGGTGAGGGAAATATCCAATATATATCTGGTGATATCTCGGGTGCTCTTTCAGATAGCGCACTAAACCAAAGTGAATTATCTGCAGGGGGCCCTGGCGCATGAATATGTGCAGCGGGAACGACCTCGGAGCACCAGGGGCCGAGAAAACCACCGTCTCATGGGGCCGGACACTCAGTGTCAGGGGAAAATCCAATATATATCTGGTGATATCTCGGGTGCTATTAAAGATAGCGCAATAAATCATAGTGCATTGTCTGTAGGAGGCCCTAGCGCATGACTCTGTGGAGCTGGAACGACCTCGGACCACCAGGGGCCGAGAAAACCACCGTCTCATGGGGCCGGACACTCAGGGTCAGGGGAAAATCCAATATGTATATGGTGATATCTCGGGTGCTATTACAGAGAGCGCAATAAATCAAAGTGCATCGTCTGTAGGAGGCCCTGGCGCATGAATCTGTGCAGCGGGATCGAATTCGGACCACCAGGGGCCGAGAAAATCACTTTCTCATGAGGCCGGACTGTCAGGGTCAGGCAAAAATGCAGTATACATCTGGTGATATCTCGGGTGCTATTAGAGATAGCGCAATAAATCAAAATGCATTATATATAGGATGCCCTGGCGCATAAATCTGTGCAGCGGGATCGACCTCGGACCACGAGGGACCGAGAAAAACATCGACACATGGGGCCGGACTGTCAGGGTCAAGGAAAAATCCAATATTTATCTGGTGTTATCTCGGGTGCTATTAGAGATAGCGCAATGAATCAAAGTGCATTGTCTTTTGGAGGCCCTGGCGCATGAATCTGTGCAGCGGGATCGACCTCGGACCAGCATGGGCCGAGAAAATCTCCGTCTCATGCGGCCGGACTGTCAGGGTCAGGGAAAAATACAATATATATCAGGTGATATCTCGGGTGCTATTACAGATAGCGCAATAAACCAAAGTGAATTATCTGCAGGAGGCCCTGGCGCATGAATGTGTGCAGCGGGAACGACCTCGGACCACCAGGGGCCGAGAAAACCGCAGTCTCATAGGGCCGGACACTCAGGGTCAGGGAAAAATCCAATATATATCTGGTGATATCTCGGGTGCTATTACAGATAGCGCAATAAACCAAAGTGAATTATCTGCAGGAGGCCCTGGCGCATGAATCTGTGCAGCGAGAACGACCTCGGACCACCAGGGGCCGAGAAAACTACCGTCTCATGGGGCCGGTCAGTCAGGGTCAGTGAAAAATCCAATATATATCTGCTGATATCTCGGCTGCTATTACAGATAGCGCAATAAATCAAAGTGCATTACCTGTAGGAGGCCCTGGCGCATGAATATGTGCAGCGGGAACGTCCTCGGACCTCCAGGGGCCGAGAAAACCACAGTCTCATGGGGCCGGACACTTAGGGTCAGTGAAAAATCAAATATATATCTGGTGATATCTCGGGTGCTATTACAGATAGCGCAATAAATCAAAGTGAATTATCTGCAGGAGGCCCTGGCACATGAATCTGTGCAACGGGAACGACCTCGGACCACCAGGGGCCGAAAAAACCACAGTCTCATGGGGCCGGACACTCAGGGTCAGGGAAAAATCCAATATATATCTGGTGATATCTTGGGTGCTGTTAGAGATAGCGCAATAAATCAAAGTGCATTGTCTGTAGGAGGCCCTGGCGCATGAATCTGTGCAGCGGGAACGACCTCGGACCACCAGGGGCCGAGAAAACCACAGTCCCATGGGGCCGGACACTCAGGGTGAGGGGAAAATCCAATATATATCTGGTGATATCTCGGGTGCTATTAGAGATAGCGCAATAAACCAAAGTGAATTATCTGCAGGAGGCCCTGGCGCATGAATCTGTGCAACGGGAACGACCTCGGACCACCAGGAGCCGAGAAAACCACAGTCTCATGGGGCCGGACACTCAGCGTCAGGGCAAAATCCAATATATATCTGGTGATATCTCGGGTGCTATTAGAGATAGCGCAATAAACCAAAGTGAAATATCTGCAGGAGGCCCTGGCGCATGAATCTGTGCAACGGGAACGACCTCGGACCACCAGGGGCCGAGAAAACCACAGTCTCATGGGGCCGGACACTCTGGGTCAGGGAAAAATCCAATATATATGTGGTGATAACTCTGGTGCTATTACAGATAGCGCAATAAATCAAAGTGCATTGTCTGTAGGAGGCCCTGGCGCATGAATCTGTGCAGCGGGAACGACCTCGGACCACCAGGGGCCGAGAAAACTACAGTCTCATGCGGCCGGACACTCTGGGTCTGGGGAAAATCCAATATATATCTGGTGATATCTCGGGTCCTATTACAGGTAGCGAAATAAATCAAAGTGCATTGTCTGTAGGAGGCCCTGGCGCATGAATCTGTGCAGCGGGAACGACCTCGGACCGCCAGGGGCGGAGAAAACCACCGTCTCATGGGGCCGGACACTCAGGGTCAGGGGAAAATCCAATATATATCTGGTGATATCTCGGATGCTATTAGAGATAGCGCAAGAAACCAAGTGAGTTATCTGCAGGAGGCCCTGGCGCCTGAATCTGTGCAGCGGGAACGACCTCGGACCACCAGGGGCCGAGAAAACCACCGTCCCCAGGGGCCGGACACTTAGGGTCAGGGGAAAATCCAATATATATCTGGTGATATCTCGGGTGCTGTTAGAGATAGCGCAATAAACCAAAGTGAATTATCTGCAGGAGGCCCTGGCGCATGAATCTGTGCAACGGGAACGACCTCGGACCACCAGGAGCCGAGAAAACCACAGTCTCATGGGGCCGGACACTCAGCGTCAGGGCAAAATCCAATATATATCTGGTGATATCTCGGATGCAATTAGAGATAGCGCAAGAAACCAAGTGAGTTATCTGCAGGAGGCCCTGGCGCCTGAATCTGTGCAGCGGGAACGACCTCGGACCACCAGGGGCCGAGAAAACCACCGTCTCCAGGGGCCGGACACTTAGGGTCAGGGGAAAATCCAATATATATCTGGTGATATCTCGGGTGCTATTAGTGATAGCGCAATAAACCAAAGTGATTTGTCTGCAAGAGGCCCTGGTGCATGAATCTGTGCAGCGGGAACGACCTCGGATCACCAGGGGCCGAGAAAACCACCATCTCATGGGGCCGGACACTCAGGGTCAAGGGAAAATCCAATATATATCTGGTGATATCTCGGGTGCTATTAGTGATAGCGCAATAAACCAAAGTGAATTATCTGCAGGAGGCCCTGTCGCATGAATCTGTGCAGCGGGAACGACCTCGGACCACCAGGGGCCGAGAAAACCACAGTCTCATGGGGCCGGACACTCAGGGTCAGGGGAAAATCCAATATATATCTGGTGATATCTCGGGTGCTATTAGAGATAGCGCAATAAACCAAAGTGAATTATCTGCAGGAGGCCCTGGCGCATGAATCTGTGCAACGGGAACGACCTCGGACCACCAGGGGCCGAGAAAACCACAGTCTCATGGGGCCGGACACTCAGGGTCAGTGAAAAATCCAATATATATCTGGTGATGTCTTGGGTGCTATTAGAGATAGCGCAATAAACCAAAGTGAATTATCTGCAGGAGGCCCTGGCGCATGAATCTGTGCAGCGGGAACGACCTCGGACCACCAGGGGCCGAGACATCCACCGTCTCATACGGCCGGACACTCAGGGTCTGGGGAAAATCCAATATATATCTGGTGATATCTCGGGTCCTATTACAGATAGCGAAATAAATCAAAGTGCATTGTCTGTAGGAGGCCCTGGCGCATGAATCTGTGCAGCGGGATAGACCTCGGACCACCAGGGGCCGAGAAAACCACCGTCTCATGGGGCCGGACACTCAGGGTCAGGGGAAAATCCAATATATATCTGGTGATATCTCGGGTGCTATTATATATAGCGCAACAAACCAAAGTGAGTTATCTGTAGGAGGCCCTGGCGCATGAATCTGTGCAGCGGGAACGACCTCGACCACCAGGGGCCGAGAAAACCACCGTCCCCAGGGGCCGGACACTTAGGGTCAGTGAAATATCCAATATATATCTGGTGATATCTCGGGTGCTATTACAGATAGCGCAATAAATCAAAGTGAATTATCTGCAGGAGGCCCTGGCGCATGAATCTGTGCAACGGGAACGACCTCGGATCACCAGGGGCCGAAAAAACCACAGTCTCATGGGGCCGGACACTCAGGGTCAGGGAAAAATCCAATATATATCTGGTGATATCTTGGGTGCTGTTAGAGATAGCGCAATAAACCAATGTGAATTATCTGCAGGAGGCCCTGGCGCATGAATCTGTGCAGCGGGAACGACCTCGGACCACCAGGGGCCGAGAAAACTACAGTCTCATGCGGCCGGACACTCAGGGTCTGGGGAAAATGCAATATATATCTGGTGATATCTCGGGTTCTATTACAGATAGCGAAATAAATCAAAGTGCATTGTCTGTAGGAGGCCCTGGCGCATGAATCTGTGCAGCGGGATCGACCTCGGACCACCAGGGGCCAAGAAAACCACCGTCTCATGGGGCCGGACACTCAGGGTCAGGGCAAAATCCAATATATATCTGGTGATATCTCGGGTTCTATTACAGATAGCGAAATAAACCAAAGTGTATTATCTGCAGGAGGCCCTGGCGCATGAATGTGTGCAGCGGGAACGACCTCGGACCACCAGGGGCCGAGAAAATCGCAGTCTCATGGGGCCGGACACTCAGGGTCAGGGAAAAATCCAATACATATCTGGTGATATCTCGGGCGCTATTAGAGATAGCGCAATAAACCAAAGTGAATTATCTGCAGGAGGCCCTGGCGCATGAATCTGTGCAGCGGGAACGACCTCGGTCCACCAGGGGCCGAGAAAACCACCGTCTCATGGGGCTGGACACTCAGGGTGAGGGAAATATCCAATATATATCTGGTGATATCTCGGGTGCTATTACAGATAGCGCAATAAATCAAAGTGCATTGTCAGTAGGAGGCCGTGGCGCATGAATCTGGGCAGCGGGAACGACCTCGGACCACCAGGGGCCGAGAAGACAACCGTCTCATGGGGCCGGCCACTCAGGGTCAGGGGAAAATCCAATATATATCTGGTGATATCTCGGGTGCTATTAGAGATAGCGCAATAATCCAAAGGGAATTATCTGCAGGACGCCCTGGCGCATGCATCTGTGCAGCGGGAACGACCTAGGACCACCAGGGGCCGAGAAAACCACCGTCTCATGGGGCCGGACACTCAGGGTAAGGGAAAAATCCAATATATATCTGGTGATATCTCGGGTGCTATTAGAGATAGCGCAATAAACGAAACTGAATTATCTGCAGGAGGCCCTGGCGCATGAATCTGTGCAGCGGGAACGACCTCGGACCACCAGGGGCCGAGAAAACCACCGTCTCATGGGGCCGGACACTCAGGGTCAGGGAAAAATCTAATATATATCTGGTGATATCTCGGGTGGTATTAGAGATAGCGCAATAAACCAAAGTGAATTATCTGCAGGAGGCCCTGGCGCATGAATCTGTGCAACGGGAACGACCTCGGACCACCAGGGGCCGAGAAAACCACAGTCTCATGGGGCCGGACACTCAGGGTCAGGGCAAAATCCAATATATATCTGGTGATATCTCGGGTGCTATTAGAGATAGCGCAATAAGCCAAAGTGAATTATCTGCAGGAGGCCCTGGCGCATGCATCTGTGCAGCGGGAACGACCTCGGACCTCCAGGGGCCGAGAAAACCACCGTCTCATGAGGCCGGACACTGAGGGTAAGGGAAAAATCCAATATATATCTGGTGATATCTCGGGTGCTATTACAGATAGCGCAATAAATCAAACTGCATTGTCTGTAGGAGGCCCTGGCGCATGAATCTGTGCAGCGGGAACGACCTCGGACCACCAGGGGCCGAGAAAACCACAGTCTCATGGGGCCGGACACTCAGGGTCAGTGAAAAATCCAATATATATCTGGTGATGTCTTGGGTGCTATTAGAGATAGCGCAATAAACCAAAGTGAATTATCTGCAGGAGGCCCTGGCGCATGAATCTGTGCAGCGGGAACGACCTCGGACCACCAGGGGCCGAGACATCCACCGTCTCATACGGCCGGACACTCAGGGTCTGGGGAAAATCCAATATATATCTGGTGATATCTCGGGTCCTATTACAGATAGCGAAATAAATCAAAGTGCATTGTCTGTAGGAGGCCCTGGCGCATGAATCTGTGCAGCGGGATAGACCTCGGACCACCAGGGGCCGAGAAAACCACCGTCTCATGGGGCCGGACACTCAGGGTCAGGGGAAAATCCAATATATATCTGGTGATATCTCGGGTGCTATTATATATAGCGCAACAAACCAAAGTGAGTTATCTGTAGGAGGCCCTGGCGCATGAATCTGTGCAGCGGGAACGACCTCGACCACCAGGGGCCGAGAAAACCACCGTCCCCAGGGGCCGGACACTTAGGGTCAGTGAAATATCCAATATATATCTGGTGATATCTCGGGTGCTATTACAGATAGCGCAATAAATCAAAGTGAATTATCTGCAGGAGGCCCTGGCGCATGAATCTGTGCAACGGGAACGACCTCGGATCACCAGGGGCCGAAAAAACCACAGTCTCATGGGGCCGGACACTCAGGGTCAGGGAAAAATCCAATATATATCTGGTGATATCTTGGGTGCTGTTAGAGATAGCGCAATAAACCAATGTGAATTATCTGCAGGAGGCCCTGGCGCATGAATCTGTGCAGCGGGAACGACCTCGGACCACCAGGGGCCGAGAAAACTACAGTCTCATGCGGCCGGACACTCAGGGTCTGGGGAAAATGCAATATATATCTGGTGATATCTCGGGTTCTATTACAGATAGCGAAATAAATCAAAGTGCATTGTCTGTAGGAGGCCCTGGCGCATGAATCTGTGCAGCGGGATCGACCTCGGACCACCAGGGGCCAAGAAAACCACCGTCTCATGGGGCCGGACACTCAGGGTCAGGGCAAAATCCAATATATATCTGGTGATATCTCGGGTTCTATTACAGATAGCGAAATAAACCAAAGTGTATTATCTGCAGGAGGCCCTGGCGCATGAATGTGTGCAGCGGGAACGACCTCGGACCACCAGGGGCCGAGAAAATCGCAGTCTCATGGGGCCGGACACTCAGGGTCAGGGAAAAATCCAATACATATCTGGTGATATCTCGGGCGCTATTAGAGATAGCGCAATAAACCAAAGTGAATTATCTGCAGGAGGCCCTGGCGCATGAATCTGTGCAGCGGGAACGACCTCGGTCCACCAGGGGCCGAGAAAACCACCGTCTCATGGGGCTGGACACTCAGGGTGAGGGAAATATCCAATATATATCTGGTGATATCTCGGGTGCTATTACAGATAGCGCAATAAATCAAAGTGCATTGTCAGTAGGAGGCCGTGGCGCATGAATCTGGGCAGCGGGAACGACCTCGGACCACCAGGGGCCGAGAAGACAACCGTCTCATGGGGCCGGCCACTCAGGGTCAGGGGAAAATCCAATATATATCTGGTGATATCTCGGGTGCTATTAGAGATAGCGCAATAATCCAAAGGGAATTATCTGCAGGACGCCCTGGCGCATGCATCTGTGCAGCGGGAACGACCTAGGACCACCAGGGGCCGAGAAAACCACCGTCTCATGGGGCCGGACACTCAGGGTAAGGGAAAAATCCAATATATATCTGGTGATATCTCGGGTGCTATTAGAGATAGCGCAATAAACGAAACTGAATTATCTGCAGGAGGCCCTGGCGCATGAATCTGTGCAGCGGGAACGACCTCGGACCACCAGGGGCCGAGAAAACCACCGTCTCATGGGGCCGGACACTCAGGGTCAGGGAAAAATCTAATATATATCTGGTGATATCTCGGGTGGTATTAGAGATAGCGCAATAAACCAAAGTGAATTATCTGCAGGAGGCCCTGGCGCATGAATCTGTGCAACGGGAACGACCTCGGACCACCAGGGGCCGAGAAAACCACAGTCTCATGGGGCCGGACACTCAGGGTCAGGGCAAAATCCAATATATATCTGGTGATATCTCGGGTGCTATTAGAGATAGCGCAATAAGCCAAAGTGAATTATCTGCAGGAGGCCCTGGCGCATGCATCTGTGCAGCGGGAACGACCTCGGACCTCCAGGGGCCGAGAAAACCACCGTCTCATGAGGCCGGACACTGAGGGTAAGGGAAAAATCCAATATATATCTGGTGATATCTCGGGTGCTATTACAGATAGCGCAATAAATCAAACTGCATTGTCTGTAGGAGGCCCTGGCGCATGAATCTGTGCAGCGGGAACGACCTCGGACCACCAGGGGCCGAGAAAACTACCGTCTCATGGGGCCGGACACTCAGGGTCAGGGAAAAATCCAATATATATCTGGTGATATCTCGGGTGCTATTATATATAGCGCAATAAACCAAAGTGAGTTATCTGTAGGAGGCCCTGGCGCATGAATCTGTGCAGCGGGAACGACCTCGGACCTCCAGGGGCCGAGAAAACCACCGTCCCGAGGGGCCGGACACTTAGGGTCAGTGAGAAATCCAATATATATCTGGTGATATCTCGGGTGCTATTACAGATAGCGCAATAAACCAAAGTGAATTATCTGCAGGAGGCCCTGGCGCATGAATCTGTGCAACGGGAACGACCTCGGACCACCAGGGGCCGAAAAAACCACAGTCTCATGGGGCCGGACACTCATGGTCAGGGCAAAATCCAATATATATCTGGTGATATCTCGGGTGCTATTAGAGATAGCGCAATAAACCAAAGTGAATTATCTGCAGGAGGCCCTGGCGCATGAATCTGTGCAGCGGGAACGCCCTCGGTCCACCAGGGGCCGAGAAAACCACCGTCTCATGGGGCTGGACACTCAGGGTGAGGGAAATATCCAATATATATCTGGTGATATCTCGGGTGCTATTACAGATAGCGCAATAAATCAAAGTGCATTGTCAGTAGGAGGCCGTGGCGCATGAATCTGGGCAGCGGGAACGACCTCGGACCACCAGGGGCCGAGAAGACCACCGTCTCATGGGGCCAGCCACTCAGGGTCAGGGGAAAATCCAATATATATCTGGTGGTATCTCGGGTGCTATTAGAGATAGCGCAATAAGCCAAAGGGAATTGTCTGCAGGAGGACCTGGCGCATGCATCTGTGCAGCGGGAACGACCTAGGACCACCAGGGGCCGAGAAAACCACCGTCTCATGGGGCCGGACACTCAGGGTCAGGGAAAAATCCATCATATATCTGGTGATATATCAGGTGCCATTAGAGATAGCGCGATAAATCAAAGTGCATTGTCTGCAGGAGGCCCTGACGCATGAATCTGTGCAGCGGGAACGACCTCGGACCACCAGGGGCCGAGAAAACCACAGTCACATGGTGCCGAGAAATCAGGGTCAGGCAAAAATCCAATATATATCTGGTGATATCTCGGGTGCTATTACAGATAGCGCAATAAACCAACGCGCATTGTCTGTAGGAGGCCATGGCGCATGAATCTGTGCAGCGGGAACGACCTCGGACCACCAGGCGCCGAGAAAACCACAGTCTCATGGGGCCGGACACTCAGGGTCAGTGAAAAATCCAATATATATCTGGTGATATCTCGGGTGCTATTAGTGATAGCGCAATAAACCAAAGTGAATTGTCTGCAAGAGGCCCTGGTGCATGAATCTGTGCAGCGGGAACGACCTCGGATCACCAGGGGCCGAGAAAACCACCATCTCATGGGGCCGGACACTCAGGTTCAGGGGAAAATCCAATATATATCTGGTGATATCTCGGGTGCTATTAGAGATACCGCAATAAACCAAAGTGCATTGTCTGCAGGAAGCCCTGGCGCATGATTCTGTGCAGCGGGAACGACCTCGGACCACCAGGGGCCGAGAAAATCACCGTCTCATGGGGCCGGACTGTAAGGGTCAGGGAAAAGCCCAATATATATCTGGTGATATCTAGGGTGCTATTAGAGATACCGCAATAAATCAAAGTGCATTGTCTGTAGGAGGCCCTGGCGAATGAATCTGTGCTGCAGGAACGACCTCGGACCACCAGGGGCCGAGAAAATTAGTGATATTCGGAATCCGTCACCCAAGGTCATGGAAAAATGCAGCATATATCTGGTGATATCTCGGGTGCTATTACAGATAGCGCAATAAATCAAAGTGCATTGTCTGAAGGAGGCCCAGGCGCATGAATCTGTGCAGCGGGAACGACCTCGGACCACCAGGGGCCGAGAAAACCACAGTCTCATGGGGCCGGACACTCAGGGTCAGGGAACAATCCAATATATATCTGGTGATATCTCGGGTGCTATTAGAGATAGCGCAATAAACCAAAGTGAATTATCTGCAGGAGGCCCTGCCGCATGAATCGGTGCAACGGGAACGACCTCGGACCACCAGGCGCCGAGAAAACCACAGTCTCATGGGGCCGGACACTCAGGGTCAGTGAAAAATCCAATATATATCTGGTGATATCTCGGGTGCTATTAGTGATAGCGCAATAAACCAAAGTGAATTGTCTGCAAGAGGCCCTGGTGCATGAATCTGTGCAGCGGGAACGACCTCGGATCACCAGGGGCCGAGAAAACCACCATCTCATGGGGCCGGACACTCAGGTTCAGGGGAAAATCCAATATATATCTGGTGATATCTCGGGTGCTATTAGAGATAGCGCAATAAACCAAAGTGCATTGTCTGCAGGAAGCCCTGGCGCATGATTCTGTGCAGCGGGAACGACCTCGGACCACCAGGGGCCGAGAAAATCACCGTCTCATGGGGCCGGACTGTAAGGGTCAGGGAAAAACCCAATATATATCTGGTGATATCTAGGGTGCTATTAGAGATACCGCAATAAATCGAAGTGCATTGTCTGTAGGAGGCCCTGGCGAATGAATCTGTGCTGCAGGAACGACCTCGGACCACCAGGGGCCGAGAAAATTAGTGATATTCGGAATCCGTCACCCAAGGTCATGTAAAAATGCAGCGTATATCTGGTGATATCTCGGGTGCTATTACAGATAGCGCAATAAATCAGAGTGCATTGTCTGTAGGAGGCCCTGGCGCATGAATCTGTGCAGCGGAAACGACCTCGGACCACCAGGGGCCGAGAAGACCACCGTCTCATGGGGCCAGCCACTCAGGGTCAGGGGAAAATCCAATATATATCTGGTGGTATCTCGGGTGCTATTAGAGATAGCGCAATAAGCCAAAGGGAATTGTCTGCAGGAGGACCTGGCGCATGCATCTGTGCAGCGGGAACGACCTCGGACCACCAGGGGCCGAGAAAATCACCGTCTCATGGGGCCGGACTGTAAGGGTCAGGGAAAAACCCAATATATATCTGGTGATATCTAGGGTGCTATTAGAGATACCGCAATAAATCAAAGTGCATTGTCTGTAGGAGGCCCTGGCGAATGAATCTGTGCTGCAGGAACGACCTCGGACCACCAGGGGCCGAGAAAATTAGTGATATTCGGAATCCGTCACCCAAGGTCATGTAAAAATGCAGCATATATCTGGTGATATCTCGGGTGCTATTACAGATAGCGCAATAAATCAAAGTGCATTGTCTGTAGGAGGCCCTGGCGCATGTATCTGTGCAGCGGGAACGACCTCGGACCACCAGGGGCCGAGAAAATTGGTGATATTCGGAATCCGTCACCCAAGGTCATGTAAAAATGCAGCATATATCTGGTGATATCTCGGGTGCTATTACAGATAGCGCAATAAATCAAAGTGCATTGTCTGTAGGAGGCCCTGGCGCAAGAATCTGTGCAGCGGAAACGACCTCGGACCACCAGGGGCCGAGAAAACCACAGTCTCATGGGGCCGGACACTCAAGGTCAGGGGAAAATCCAATATATATCTGGTTATATCTCGGGTGCTATTAGAGATAGCGCAATAAACCAAAGTCAATTATCTGCAGGAGGCCCTGGCGCATGAATCTGTGCAACGGGAACGACCTCGGACCACCAGGGGCCGAGAAAACCACAGTCTCATGGGGCCGGACACTCAGGGTCAGGGGAAAATCCAATATATATCTGGTGATATCTCGGGTGCTATTACAGATAGCGCAATAAATCAAAGTGCATTGTCTGTAGGAGGCCCTGGCGCATGTATCTGTGCAGCGGGAACGACCTCGGACCACCAGGGGCCGAGATAATTAGTGATATTCGGAATCCGTCACCCAATGTCATGTAAAAATGCAGCATATATCTGGTGATATCTCGGGTGCTATTACAGATAGCGCAATAAATCAAAGTGCATTGTCTGTAGGAGGCCCTGGCGCATGATTCTGTGCAGCGGGAACGACCTCGGACCACCAGGGGCCGAGAAAATCACCGTCTCATGGGGCCGGACTGTAAGGGTCAGGGAAAAACCCAATATATATCTGGTGATATCTAGGGTGCTATTAGAGATTCCGCAATAAATCAAAGTGCATTGTCTGTAGGAGGCCCTGGCGACTGAATCTGTGCAGCAGGAACGACCTCGGACCACCAGGGGCCGAGAAAATTAGTGATATTCGGAATCCGTCACCCAAGGTCATGTAAAAATGCAGCATATATCTGGTGATATCTAGGGTGCTATTACAGATAGCGCAATAAATCAAAGTGCATTGTCTGAAGGAGGCCCTGGCGCATGATTCTGTGCAGCGGGAACGACCTCGGACCACCAGGGGCCGAGAAAATCACCGTCTCATGGGGCCGGACTGTAAGGGTCAGGGAAAAACCCAATATATATCTGGTGATATCTAGGGTGCTATTAGAGATACCGCAATAAATCGAAGTGCATTGTCTGTAGGAGGCCCTGGCGAATGAATCTGTGCTGCAGGAACGACCTCGGACCACCAGGGGCCGAGAAAATTAGTGATATTCGGAATCCGTCACCCAAGGTCATGTAAAAATGCAGCGTATATCTGGTGATATCTCGGGTGCTATTACAGATAGCGCAATAAATCAGAGTGCATTGTCTGTAGGAGGCCCTGGCGCATGAATCTGTGCAGCGGAAACGACCTCGGACCACCAGGGGCCGAGAAAACCACAGTCTCATGGGGCCGGACACTCAGGGTCAGTGAAAAATCCAATATATATCTGGTGATATCTCGGGTGCTATTAGTGATAGCGCAATAAACCAAAGTGAATTGTCTGCAAGAGGCCCTGGTGCATGAATCTGTGCAGCGGGAACGACCTCGGACCACCAGGGGCCGAGAAAATCACCGTCTCATGGGGCCGGACTGTAAGGGTCAGGGAAAAACCCAATATATATCTGGTGATATCTAGGGTGCTATTAGAGATACCGCAATAAATCAAAGTGCATTGTCTGTAGGAGGCCCTGGCGAATGAATCTGTGCTGCAGGAACGACCTCGGACCACCAGGGGCCGAGAAAATTAGTGATATTCGGAATCCGTCACCCAAGGTCATGTAAAAATGCAGCATATATCTGGTGATATCTCGGGTGCTATTACAGATAGCGCAATAAATCAAAGTGCATTGTCTGTAGGAGGCCCTGGCGCATGTATCTGTGCAGCGGGAACGACCTCGGACCACCAGGGGCCGAGAAAATTGGTGATATTCGGAATCCGTCACCCAAGGTCATGTAAAAATGCAGCATATATCTGGTGATATCTCGGGTGCTATTACAGATAGCGCAATAAATCAAAGTGCATTGTCTGTAGGAGGCCCTGGCGCAAGAATCTGTGCAGCGGGAACGACCTCGGACCACCAGGGGCCGAGATAATTAGTGATATTCGGAATCCGTCACCCAATGTCATGTAAAAATGCAGCATATATCTGGTGATATCTCGGGTGCTATTACAGATAGCGCAATAAATCAAAGTGCATTGTCTGTAGGAGGCCCTGGCGCATGATTCTGTGCAGCGGGAACGACCTCGGACCACCAGGGGCCGAGAAAATCACCGTCTCATGGGGCCGGACTGTAAGGGTCAGGGAAAAACCCAATATATATCTGGTGATATCTAGGGTGCTATTAGAGATTCCGCAATAAATCAAAGTGCATTGTCTGTAGGAGGCCCTGGCGACTGAATCTGTGCAGCAGGAACGACCTCGGACCACCAGGGGCCGAGAAAATTAGTGATATTCGGAATCCGTCACCCAAGGTCATGTAAAAATGCAGCATATATCTGGTGATATCTCGGGTGCTATTACAGATAGCGCAATAAATCAAAGTGCATTGTCTGAAGGAGGCCCTGGCGCATGAATCTGTGCAGCGGGAACGACCTCGGACCACCAGGGGCCGAGAAAACCACAGTCTCATGGGGCCGGACACTCAGGGTCAGGGAACAATCCAATATATATCTGGTGATATCTCGGGTGCTATTAGAGATAGCGCAATAAACCAAAGTGAATTATCTGCAGGAGGCCCTGCCGCATGAATCGGTGCAACGGGAACGACCTCGGACCACCAGGCGCCGAGAAAACCACAGTCTCATGGGGCCGGACACTCAGGGTCAGTGAAAAATCCAATATATATCTGGTGATATCTCGGGTGCTATTAGAGATAGCGCAATAAACCAAAGTGCATTGTCTGCAGGAGGCCCTGGCGCATGAATCTGTGCAGCGGAAACGACCTCGGACCACCAGGGGCCGAGAAAACCACAGTCTCATGGGGCCGGACACTCAAGGTCAGGGGAAAATCCAATATATATCTGGTGATATCTCGGGTGCTATTAGAGATAGCGCAATAAACCAAAGTCAATTATCTGCAGGAGGCCCTGGCGCATGAATCTGTGCAACGGGAACGACCACGGACCACCAGGGGCCGAGAAAACCACAGTCTCATGGGGCCGGACACTCAGGGTCAGGGGAAAATCCAATATATATCTGGTGATATCTCGGGTGCTATTACAGATAGCGCTATAAATCAAAGTGCATTGTCTGTAGGAGGCCCTAGCGCATGTATCTGTGCAACGGGAACGACCTCGGACCACCAGGGGCCGAGAAAACCACAGTCTCATGGGGCCGGACACTCAGGGTCGGGGAAAAATCGAATATACATCTGGTGATATCTCGGGTGCTATTAGAGATAGCGCAAAAAAACAAAGTGAATTATCTGCAGGAAGCCGTGGCGCATGATTCTGCGCAGGGGGAACGACCACGGACGACCAGGGTCCGAGAAAACCACCGTCTCATGGGGCCGGACACTCAGAGTCAGGGAAAAATCCAATATATATCAGCTGATATCTCGGGTGCTATTAGAGATAGCGCAATAAACCAAAGTGAATTATCTGCAGGAGGCCCTGGCGCATGAATCTGTGCAGCGGGAACGACCTCGGACCACCAGGGGCCGAGAAAACGACCGTCTCATGGGGCCGGACACTCAGGGTCAGTGAAAAATCCAATATATATCTGCTGATATCTCGGGTGCTATTACAGATAGCGCAATAAATCAACGTGCATTGTCTGTAGGAGGCCCTGGCGCATGAATCTGTGCAGCGGGAACGACCTCGGACCACCAGGGGCCGAGAAAACCACAGTCTCATGGGGCCGGACACTCAGGGTCAGTGAAAAATCCAATATATATCTGCTGATATCTCGGGTGCTATTACAGATAGCGCAATAAATCAAAGTGCATTGTCTGTAGGAGGCCCTGGCGCATGAATCTGTGCAGCGGGAACGACCTCGGACCACCAGGGGCGAGACAACCACCTTCTCATGGGGCCGGACACTCAGGTTCAGGGAAAAATCCAATATATATCTGGTGATATCTCGGGTGCTATTACAGATAGCGCAATAAATCAAAGTGCATTACCTGTAGGAGGCCCTGGCGCATGAATCTCTGCAGCGGAAACGTCCTCGGACCACCAGGGGCGAGACAACCACCTTCTCATGGGGCCGGACACTCAGGTTCAGGGAAAAATCCAATATATATCTGGTGATATCTCGGGTGCTATTACAGATAGCGCAATAAACCAAAGTGAATTATCTGCAGGAGGCCCTGCCGCATGAATCGGTGCAACGGGAACGACCTCGGACCACCAGGCGCCGAGAAAACCACAGTCTCATGGGGCCGGACACTCAGGGTCAGTGAAAAATCCAATATATATCTGGTGATATCTCGGGTGCTATTAGTGATAGCGCAATAAACCAAAGTGAATTGTCTGCAAGAGGCCCTGGTGCATGAATCTGTGCAGCGGGAACGACCTCGGACCACCAGGGGCCGAGAAAATCACCGTCTCATGGGGCCGGTCTGTAAGGGTCAGGGAAAAACCCAATATATATCTGGTGATATCTAGGGTGCTATTAGAGATACCGCAATAAATCAAAGTGCATTGTCTGTAGGAGGCCCTGGCGAATGAATCTGTGCTGCAGGAACGACCTCGGACCACCAGGGGCCGAGAAAATTAGTGATATTCGGAATCCGTCACCCAAGGTCATGTAAAAATGCAGCATATATCTGGTGATATCTCGGGTGCTATTACAGATAGCGCAATAAATCAAAGTGCATTGTCTGTAGGAGGCCCTGGCGCATGTATCTGTGCAGCGGGAACGACCTCGGACCACCAGGGGCCGAGAAAATTGGTGATATTCGGAATCCGTCACCCAAGGTCATGTAAAAATGCAGCATATATCTGGTGATATCTCGGGTGCTATTACAGATAGCGCAATAAATCAAAGTGCATTGTCTGTAGGAGGCCCTGGCGCAAGAATCTGTGCAGCGGAAACGACCTCGGACCACCAGGGGCCGAGAAAACCACAGTCTCATGGGGCCGGACACTCAAGGTCAGGGGAAAATCCAATATATATCTGGTTATATCTCGGGTGCTATTAGAGATAGCGCAATAAACCAAAGTCAATTATCTGCAGGAGGCCCTGGCGCATGAATCTGTGCAACGGGAACGACCTCGGACCACCAGGGGCCGAGAAAACCACAGTCTCATGGGGCCGGACACTCAGGGTCAGGGGAAAATCCAATATATATCTGGTGATATCTCGGGTGCTATTACAGATAGCGCAATAAATCAAAGTGCATTGTCTGTAGGAGGCCCTGGCGCATGTATCTGTGCAGCGGGAACGACCTCGGACCACCAGGGGCCGAGATAATTAGTGATATTCGGAATCCGTCACCCAATGTCATGTAAAAATGCAGCATATATCTGGTGATATCTCGGGTGCTATTACAGATAGCGCAATAAATCAAAGTGCATTGTCTGTAGGAGGCCCTGGCGCATGATTCTGTGCAGCGGGAACGACCTCGGACCACCAGGGGCCGAGAAAATCACCGTCTCATGGGGCCGGACTGTAAGGGTCAGGGAAAAACCCAATATATATCTGGTGATATCTAGGGTGCTATTAGAGATTCCGCAATAAATCAAAGTGCATTGTCTGTAGGAGGCCCTGGCGACTGAATCTGTGCAGCAGGAACGACCTCGGACCACCAGGGGCCGAGAAAATTAGTGATATTCGGAATCCGTCACCCAAGGTCATGTAAAAATGCAGCATATATCTGGTGATATCTCGGGTGCTATTACAGATAGCGCAATAAATCAAAGTGCATTGTCTGAAGGAGGCCCTGGCGCATGAATCTGTGCAGCGGGAACGACCTCGGACCACCAGGGGCCGAGAAAACCACAGTCTCATGGGGCCGGACACTCAGGGTCAGGGAACAATCCAATATATATCTGGTGATATCTCGGGTGCTATTAGAGATAGCGCAATAAACCAAAGTGAATTATCTGCAGGAGGCCCTGCCGCATGAATCGGTGCAACGGGAACGACCTCGGACCACCAGGCGCCGAGAAAACCACAGTCTCATGGGGCCGGACACTCAGGGTCAGTGAAAAATCCAATATATATCTGGTGATATCTCGGGTGCTATTAGAGATAGCGCAATAAACCAAAGTGCATTGTCTGCAGGAGGCCCTGGCGCATGAATCTGTGCAGCGGAAACGACCTCGGACCACCAGGGGCCGAGAAAACCACAGTCTCATGGGGCCGGACACTCAAGGTCAGGGGAAAATCCAATATATATCTGGTGATATCTCGGGTGCTATTAGAGATAGCGCAATAAACCAAAGTCAATTATCTGCAGGAGGCCCTGGCGCATGAATCTGTGCAACGGGAACGACCACGGACCACCAGGGGCCGAGAAAACCACAGTCTCATGGGGCCGGACACTCAGGGTCAGGGGAAAATCCAATATATATCTGGTGATATCTCGGGTGCTATTACAGATAGCGCTATAAATCAAAGTGCATTGTCTGTAGGAGGCCCTAGCGCATGTATCTGTGCAACGGGAACGACCTCGGACCACCAGGGGCCGAGAAAACCACAGTCTCATGGGGCCGGACACTCAGGGTCGGGGAAAAATCGAATATACATCTGGTGATATCTCGGGTGCTATTAGAGATAGCGCAAAAAAACAAAGTGAATTATCTGCAGGAAGCCGTGGCGCATGATTCTGCGCAGGGGGAACGACCACGGACGACCAGGGTCCGAGAAAACCACCGTCTCATGGGGCCGGACACTCAGAGTCAGGGAAAAATCCAATATATATCAGCTGATATCTCGGGTGCTATTAGAGATAGCGCAATAAACCAAAGTGAATTATCTGCAGGAGGCCCTGGCGCATGAATCTGTGCAGCGGGAACGACCTCGGACCACCAGGGGCCGAGAAAACGACCGTCTCATGGGGCCGGACACTCAGGGTCAGTGAAAAATCCAATATATATCTGCTGATATCTCGGGTGCTATTACAGATAGCGCAATAAATCAACGTGCATTGTCTGTAGGAGGCCCTGGCGCATGAATCTGTGCAGCGGGAACGACCTCGGACCACCAGGGGCCGAGAAAACCACAGTCTCATGGGGCCGGACACTCAGGGTCAGTGAAAAATCCAATATATATCTGCTGATATCTCGGGTGCTATTACAGATAGCGCAATAAATCAAAGTGCATTGTCTGTAGGAGGCCCTGGCGCATGAATCTGTGCAGCGGGAACGACCTCGGACCACCAGGGGCGAGACAACCACCTTCTCATGGGGCCGGACACTCAGGTTCAGGGAAAAATCCAATATATATCTGGTGATATCTCGGGTGCTATTACAGATAGCGCAATAAATCAAAGTGCATTACCTGTAGGAGGCCCTGGCGCATGAATCTCTGCAGCGGAAACGTCCTCGGACCTCCAGGGGCCGAGACAACGACCGTCTCATGGGGCCGGACACTCAGGGTCAGGGTAAAATCCAATATATATCTGGTGATATCTCGGGTGCTATTACAGAAAGCGCAATAAATCAAAGTGCATTGTCTGTAGGAGGCCCTGGCGCATGAATCTGTGCAGCGGGAACGACCTCGGACGACCAGGGGCCGAGAAAACCACAGTCTCATGGGGCCGGACACTCAGGGTCAGGGGAAAATCCAATATATATCTGGTGATATCTCGGGTGCTATTACAGATAGCGCAATAAATCAAAGTGCATTGTCTGTAGGAGGCCCTGGCGCATGAATCTGTGCAGCGGGAACGACCTCGGACCACCAGGAGCCGAGGAAACGACCGCCTCATGGGGCCGGACACTCAGGGTCAGTGAAAAATCCAATATATATCTGGTGATATCTCGGCTGCTATTACAGATAGCGCAATAAATCAAAGTGCATTGTCTGTAGGAGGCCCTGGCGCATGAATCTGTGCAGCGGGAACGACCTCGGACCACCAGGGGCGAGACAACCACCTTCTCATGGGGCCGGACACTCAGGGTCAGGGAAAAATCCAATATATATCTGGTGATATCTCGGGTGCTATTACAGATAGCGCAATAAATCAAAGTGCATTGTCTGTAGGAGGCCCTGGCGTATGAATCTCTGCAGCGGAAACGTCCTCGGACCTCCAGGGGCCGAGACAACGACCGTCTCATGGTGCCGGACACTCAGGGTCAGGGTAAAATCCAATATATATCTGGTGATATCTCGGGTGCTATTAGAGATAGCGCAATAAACCAAAGTGAATTATCTGCAGGAGGCCCTGGCGCATGAATCTGTGCAGCCGGAACGACCTCGGACCACCAGGGTCCGAGAAAACGACCGTCTCATGGGGCCGGACACTCAGGGTCAGTGAAAAATCCAATATATATCTGCTGATATCTCGGGTGCTATTAGAGATAGCGCAATACATCAAAGTGCATTGTCTGCAGGAGGCCCTGGCGCATGAATCTGTGCAGCGGGAACGACCTCGGACCACCAGGGGCCGAAAAAACCACAGTCTCATGGGGCCGGACACTCATGGTCAGGGGAAAATCCAATATATATCTGGTGATATCTCGGGTGCTATTAGAGATAGTGGAATAAACGAAAGTGCATTGCCTGTAGGAGGCCCTGGCGCATGAATCTGTGCAGCGGGAACGACCACGGAACACCAGGGACCGAGAAAACCACCGTCTCATGGGGCCGGATACTCAGGGTCAGTGAAAAATCCAATATATATGTGGTGATATCTCGGCTGCTATTACAGATAGCGCAATAAATCAAAGTGAATTATCTGCAGTAGGCCCTGGCGCATGAATCTGTGCAGCGTGAACGACCTCGGACCACCAGGGGCCGAGAAAACTACCGTCTCATGGGGCCGGTCACTCAGGGTCAGTGAAAAATCCAATATATATCTGCTGATATCTCGGGTGCTATTAGAGATAGCGCAATAAACCAAAGTGAATTATCTGCAGGAGGCCCTGGCGCATGAATCTGTGCAGCGGGAACGACCTCGGACCACCAGGGGCCGAGAAAACGACCGCCTCATGGGGCCGGACACTTAGGGTCAGTGAAAAATCCAATATATATCTGCTGATATCTCGGGTGCTATTACAGATAGCGCAATAAATCAAAGTGCATTGTCTGTAGGAGGCCCTGGCGTATGAATCTGTGCAGCGGGAACGACCTCGGACCACCAGGGGCCGAGAAAACCACAGTCTCATGGGGCCGGACACTCAGGGTCAGTGAAAAATCCAATATATATGTGGTAATGTCTCGGGTGCTATTACAGATAGCGCAATAAATCAAAGTGAATTATCTGCAGTAGGCCCTGGCGTATGAATCTGTGCAGCGGGAACGACCTCGGACCACGAGGGGCCGAGAAAACTACCGTCTCATGGGGCCGGTCACTCAGGGTCAGTGAAAAATCCAATATATATCTGCTGATATCTCGGGTGCTATTAGAGATAGCGCAATAAACCAAAGAGAATTATCTGCAGGAGGCCCTGGCGCATGAATCTGTGCAGCGGGAACGACCTCGGACCACCAGGGGCCGAGAAAACGACCGTCTCATGGGGCCGGACACTCAGGGTCAGTGAAAAATCCAATATATATCTGCTGATATCTCGGGTGCTATTACAGATAGCGCAATAAATCAAAGTGCATTGTCTGTAGGAGGCCCTGGCGCATGAATCTGTGCAGCGGGAACGACCTCGGACCACCAGGGGCCGAGAAAACCACAGTCTCATGGGGCCGGTCACTCATGGTCAGTGAAAAATCCAATATATATCTGCTGATATCTCGGGTGCTATTAGAGATAGCGCAATAAACCAAAGTGAATTATCTGCAGGAGGCCCTGGCGCATGAATCTGTGCAGCGGGAACGACCTCGGACCACCAGGGGCCGAGAAAACGACCGTCTCATGGGGCTGGACACTGAGGGTCAGTTAATAATTCAATATATATCTGCTGATATCTCGGGTGCTATTACAGATAGCGCAATAAATCAAAGTGCATTGTCTGTAGGAGGCCCTGGCGCATGAATCTGTGCAGCGGGAACGACCTCGGACCACCAGGGGCCGAAAAAACCACTGTCTCATGGGGCCGGACACTCAGGGTCAGGGTAAAATCCAATATATATCTGGTGATATCTCGGGTGCTATTACAGATAGCGCAATAAATCAAAGTGCATTGTCTGTAGGAGGCCCTGGCGCATGAATCTGTGCAGCGGGAACGACCTCGGACCACCAGGGGCCGAGAAAACCACCGACACATGGGGCCGGACTGTCAGGGTCTGGG
Organism: Nomia melanderi; assembly: GCF_051020985.1. Classification (NCBI taxonomy): domain Eukaryota; kingdom Metazoa; phylum Arthropoda; class Insecta; order Hymenoptera; family Halictidae; genus Nomia; species Nomia melanderi. The sequence goes on from NW_027475144.1 coordinate 512,145, forward strand.
AAAAATCCAATATATATCTGGTGATATCTCGAGTGCTATTAGAGATAGCGCAATAAACCAAAGTGAATTATCTGCAGGAGGGCCTAGCGTATTAATCTGAGCAGCAGGAACGACCTCGGACCACCAGGCGCCGAGAAAATTACAGATATTCGGAATCCGTCACCTAATGTCATGTAAAAATCCAGCATATATCTGGTGACATCTCGGGTGCTCTTACACATAGCGCACTAAACCAAAGTGAATTATCTGCAGGGGGCCCTGGCGCATGAATCTGTGCAGAGGGAACGACCTCGGACCACCAAGGGCCGAGAAAACCACCGTCTCATGGGGCCGGACACTCAGGGTCAGGGGAAAATCCAATATATATACGGTGATATCTCGGGTGCTATTAAAGATAGCGCAATAAATCATAGTGAATTGTCTGTAGGAGGCCCTAGCGCATGAATCTGTGCAGCTGGAACGACCTCGGACCACCAGGGGCCGAGAAAACCACCGTCTCAAGGGGTCGGACTGTCAGGGTCAAGGAAAAATCCAATATATATCTGGTGATATCTCGTGTGCTATTAGAGATAGCGAAATAAATCAAAGTGCATTGTCTGCAGGAGGCCCTGGCGCATAAATCTGTGCCGCGAGAACCACCTCGGACCACCAGGGGCCGAGAAAACCACCGTCTCATGGGGCCGGACACTCAGGGTCAGGGGAAAATCCAATATATATCTGGTGATATCTCGGGTGCTATTAAAGATAGCGCAATAAATCATAGTGCATTGTCTGTAGGAGGTCCTGGCGCACGAATCTGTGCAGCGGGAACGACCTCGGACCACCAGGGGCCGAGAAAACCACCGTCTCATGGGGCCGGACACTCAGGGTCAGGGGAAAATCCAATATGTATATGGTGATATCTCGGGTGCTATTACAGAGAGCGCAATAAATCAAAGTGCATCGTCCGTAGGAGGCCCTGGCGTATGAATCTGTGCAGCGGGATCGAATTCGGACCACCAGGGGCCGAGAAAATCACTTTCTCATGAGGCCGGACTGTCAGGGTCAGGGAAAAATGCAATATATATCTGGTGATATCTCGGGTGCTATTAGAGATAGCGCAATAAATCAAAGTGCATTATCTATAGGATGCCCTGGCGCATAAATCTGTGCAGCGGGATCGACCTCGGACCACGAGGGACCGAGAAAAACATCGACACATGGGGCCGGACTGTCAGGGTCAAGGAAAAATCCAATATTTATGTGGTGATGTCTCGGGTGCTATTACAGATAGCGCAATAAATCAAAGTGCATTGTCTGTAGGAGGACTTGGCGCATGAATCTGTGCAGGGGGAACGACCTCGGACCACCAGGGGCCGAAAAAACCGCAGTCTCATGGGGCCGGACACTCAGGGTCACGGTAAAATCCAATATATATCTGGTGATATCTCGGGTGGTATTACAGATAGCGCAATAAATCAAAGTGCATTGTCTGTAGGAGGCCCTGGCGCAAGAATCTGTGCAGCGGAAACGACCTCGGACCACCAGGGGCCGAGAAAACCACAGTCTCATGGGGCCGGACACTCAAGGTCAGGGGAAAATCCAATATATATCTGGTTATATCTCGGGTGCTATTAGAGATAGCGCAATAAACCAAAGTCAATTATCTGCAGGAGGCCCTGGCGCATGAATCTGTGCAACGGGAACGACCTCGGACCACCAGGGGCCGAGAAAACCACAGTCTCATGGGGCCGGACACTCAGGGTCAGGGGAAAATCCAATATATATCTGGTGATATCTCGGGTGCTATTACAGATAGCGCAATAAATCAAAGTGCATTGTCTGTAGGAGGCCCTGGCGCATGTATCTGTGCAGCGGGAACGACCTCGGACCACCAGGGGCCGAGATAATTAGTGATATTCGGAATCCGTCACCCAATGTCATGTAAAAATGCAGCATATATCTGGTGATATCTCGGGTGCTATTACAGATAGCGCAATAAATCAAAGTGCATTGTCTGTAGGAGGCCCTGGCGCATGATTCTGTGCAGCGGGAACGACCTCGGACCACCAGGGGCCGAGAAAATCACCGTCTCATGGGGCCGGACTGTAAGGGTCAGGGAAAAACCCAATATATATCTGGTGATATCTAGGGTGCTATTAGAGATTCCGCAATAAATCAAAGTGCATTGTCTGTAGGAGGCCCTGGCGACTGAATCTGTGCAGCAGGAACGACCTCGGACCACCAGGGGCCGAGAAAATTAGTGATATTCGGAATCCGTCACCCAAGGTCATGTAAAAATGCAGCATATATCTGGTGATATCTCGGGTGCTATTACAGATAGCGCAATAAATCAAAGTGCATTGTCTGAAGGAGGCCCTGGCGCATGAATCTGTGCAGCGGGAACGACCTCGGACCACCAGGGGCCGAGAAAACCACAGTCTCATGGGGCCGGACACTCAGGGTCAGGGAACAATCCAATATATATCTGGTGATATCTCGGGTGCTATTAGAGATAGCGCAATAAACCAAAGTGAATTATCTGCAGGAGGCCCTGCCGCATGAATCGGTGCAACGGGAACGACCTCGGACCACCAGGCGCCGAGAAAACTACAGTCTCATGGGGCCGGACACTCAGGGTCAGTGAAAAATCCAATATATATCTGGTGATATCTCGGGTGCTATTAGTGATAGCGCAATAAACCAAAGTGAATTGTCTGCAAGACGCCCTGGTGCATGAATCTGTGCAGCGGGAACGGCCTCGGATCACCAGGGGCCGAGAAAACCACCATCTCATGGGGCCGGACACTCAGGTTCAGGGGAAAATCCAATATATATCTGGTGATATCTCGGGTGCTATTACAGATAGCGCAATAAATCAAAGTGCATTGTCTGTAGGGGGCCCTGGCGCATGAATCTGTGCAGCGGAAACGACCTCGGACCACCAGGGGCCGAGAAAACCACAGTCTCATGGGGCCGGACATTCAGGTTCAGTGAAAAATCCAATATATATCTGGTGATATCTCGGGTGCTATTAGAGATAGCGCAATAAACCAAAGTCAATTATCTGCAGGAGGCCCTGGCGCATGAATCTGTGCAACGGGAACGACCACGGACCACCAGGGGCCGAGAAAACCACAGTCTCATGGGGCCGGACACTCAGGGTCAGGGGAAAATCCAATATATATCTGGTGATATCTCGGGTGCTATTACAGATAGCGCAATAAATCAAAGTGCATTGTCTGTAGGAGGCCCTGGCGCATGTATCTGTGCAGCGGGAACGACCTCGGACCACCAGGGGCCGAGATAATTAGTGATATTCGGAATCCGTCACCCAATGTCATGTAAAAATGCAGCATATATCTGGTGATATCTCGGGTGCTATTACAGATAGCGCAATAAATCAAAGTGCATTGTCTGTAGGAGGCCCTGGCGCATGATTCTGTGCAGCGGGAACGACCTCGGACCACCAGGGGCCGAGAAAATCACCGTCTCATGGGGCCGGACTGTAAGGGTCAGGGAAAAACCCAATATATATCTGGTGATATCTAGGGTGCTATTAGAGATTCCGCAATAAATCAAAGTGCATTGTCTGTAGGAGGCCCTGGCGACTGAATCTGTGCAGCAGGAACGACCTCGGACCACCAGGGGCCGAGAAAATTAGTGATATTCGGAATCCGTCACCCAAGGTCATGTAAAAATGCAGCATATATCTGGTGATATCTCGGGTGCTATTACAGATAGCGCAATAAATCAAAGTGCATTGTCTGAAGGAGGCCCTGGCGCATGAATCTGTGCAGCGGGAACGACCTCGGACCACCAGGGGCCGAGAAAACCACAGTCTCATGGGGCCGGACACTCAGGGTCAGGGAACAATCCAATATATATCTGGTGATATCTCGGGTGCTATTAGAGATAGCGCAATAAACCAAAGTGAATTATCTGCAGGAGGCCCTGCCGCATGAATCGGTGCAACGGGAACGACCTCGGACCACCAGGCGCCGAGAAAACCACAGTCTCATGGGGCCGGACACTCAGGGTCAGTGAAAAATCCAATATATATCTGGTGATATCTCGGGTGCTATTAGAGATAGCGCAATAAACCAAAGTGCATTGTCTGCAGGAGGCCCTGGCGCATGAATCTGTGCAGCGGAAACGACCTCGGACCACCAGGGGCCGAGAAAACCACAGTCTCATGGGGCCGGACACTCAAGGTCAGGGGAAAATCCAATATATATCTGGTGATATCTCGGGTGCTATTAGAGATAGCGCAATAAACCAAAGTCAATTATCTGCAGGAGGCCCTGGCGCATGAATCTGTGCAACGGGAACGACCACGGACCACCAGGGGCCGAGAAAACCACAGTCTCATGGGGCCGGACACTCAGGGTCAGGGGAAAATCCAATATATATCTGGTGATATCTCGGGTGCTATTACAGATAGCGCTATAAATCAAAGTGCATTGTCTGTAGGAGGCCCTAGCGCATGTATCTGTGCAACGGGAACGACCTCGGACCACCAGGGGCCGAGAAAACCACAGTCTCATGGGGCCGGACACTCAGGGTCGGGGAAAAATCGAATATACATCTGGTGATATCTCGGGTGCTATTAGAGATAGCGCAAAAAAACAAAGTGAATTATCTGCAGGAAGCCGTGGCGCATGATTCTGCGCAGGGGGAACGACCACGGACGACCAGGGTCCGAGAAAACCACCGTCTCATGGGGCCGGACACTCAGAGTCAGGGAAAAATCCAATATATATCAGCTGATATCTCGGGTGCTATTAGAGATAGCGCAATAAACCAAAGTGAATTATCTGCAGGAGGCCCTGGCGCATGAATCTGTGCAGCGGGAACGACCTCGGACCACCAGGGGCCGAGAAAACGACCGTCTCATGGGGCCGGACACTCAGGGTCAGTGAAAAATCCAATATATATCTGCTGATATCTCGGGTGCTATTACAGATAGCGCAATAAATCAACGTGCATTGTCTGTAGGAGGCCCTGGCGCATGAATCTGTGCAGCGGGAACGACCTCGGACCACCAGGGGCCGAGAAAACCACAGTCTCATGGGGCCGGACACTCAGGGTCAGTGAAAAATCCAATATATATCTGCTGATATCTCGGGTGCTATTACAGATAGCGCAATAAATCAAAGTGCATTGTCTGTAGGAGGCCCTGGCGCATGAATCTGTGCAGCGGGAACGACCTCGGACCACCAGGGGCGAGACAACCACCTTCTCATGGGGCCGGACACTCAGGTTCAGGGAAAAATCCAATATATATCTGGTGATATCTCGGGTGCTATTACAGATAGCGCAATAAATCAAAGTGCATTACCTGTAGGAGGCCCTGGCGCATGAATCTCTGCAGCGGAAACGTCCTCGGACCTCCAGGGGCCGAGACAACGACCGTCTCATGGGGCCGGACACTCAGGGTCAGGGTAAAATCCAATATATATCTGGTGATATCTCGGGTGCTATTACAGAAAGCGCAATAAATCAAAGTGCATTGTCTGTAGGAGGCCCTGGCGCATGAATCTGTGCAGCGGGAACGACCTCGGACGACCAGGGGCCGAGAAAACCACAGTCTCATGGGGCCGGACACTCAGGGTCAGGGGAAAATCGAATATATATCTGGTGATATCTCGGGTGCTATTAGAGATAGCGCAATAAACCAAAGTGAATTATCTGCAGGAGGCCCTGGCGCATGAATCTGTGCAGCGGGAACGGCCTCGGACCACCAGGGGCCGAGAAAACGACCGTCTCATGGGGCCGGACACTCAGGGTCAGTGAAAAATCCAATATATATCTGCTGATATCTCGGGTGCTATTACAGATAGCGCAATAAATCAAAGTGCATTGTCTGTAGGAGGCCCTGGCGCATGAATCTGTGCAGCGGGAACGACCTCGGACCACCAGGGGCCGAGAAAACCACAGTCTCATGGGGCCGGACACTCAGGGTCAGTGAAAAATCCAATATATATGTGGTGATATCACGGGTGCTATTACAGATAGCGCAATAAATCAAAGTGAATTATCTGCAGTAGGCCCTGGCGTATGAATCTGTGCAGCGGGAACGACCTCGGACGACCAGGGGCCGAGAAAACTACCGTCTCATGGGGCCGGTCACTCAGGGTCAGTGAAAAATCCAATATATATCTGCTGATATCTCGGGTGCTATTAGAGATAGCGCAATAAACCAAAGAGAATTATCTGCAGGAGGCCCTAGCGCATGAATCTGTGCAGCGGGAACGACCTCGGACCACCAGGGGCCGAGAAAACGACCGTCTCATGGGGCCGGACACTCAGGGTCAGTGAAAAATCCAATATATATCTGCTGATATCTCGGGTGCTATTACAGATAGCGCAATAAATCAAAGTGCATTGTCTGTAGGAGGACCTGGCGCATGAATCTGTGCAGGGGGAACGACCTCGGACCACCAGGGGCCGAAAAAACCGCAGTCTCTTGGGGCCGGACACTCAGGGTCAGGGTAAAATCCAATATATATCTGGTGATATCTCGGATGCTATTACAGATAGCGCAATAAACCAAAGTGAATTATCTATAGGATGCCCTGGCGCATGAATCTGTGCAACGGGAACGACCTCGGACCACGAGGGACCGAGAAAAACATCGACACATGGGGCCGGACTGTCAGGGTCAAGGAAAAATCCAATATTTATGTGGTGATATCTCGGGTGCTATTAGAGATAGCGCAATAAATCAAAGTGCATTGTCTGCAGGAGGCCCTGGCGCATAAATCTGTGCAGCGGGATCGACCTCGGACCAGCATGGGCCGAGAAAACCACAGTCTCATGGGGCCGGACACTCAGGGTCAGGGTAAAATGCAATATATATCTGGTGATATCTCGGGTGCTATTACAGATAGCGCAATAAATCAAAGTGCATTGTCTGTAGGAGGCCCTGGCGCATGAATCTGTGCAGCGGGAACGACCTCGGACCACCAGGAGCCGAGGAAACGACCGCCTCATGGGGCCGGACACTCAGGGTCAGTGAAAAATCCAATATATATCTGGTGATATCTCGGCTGCTATTACAGATAGCGCAATAAATCAAAGTGCATTGTCTGTAGGAGGCCCTGGCGCATGAATCTGTGCAGCGGGAACGACCTCGGACCACCAGGGGCGAGACAACCACCTTCTCATGGGGCCGGACACTCAGGGTCAGGGAAAAATCCAATATATATCTGGTGATATCTCGGGTGCTATTACAGATAGCGCAATAAATCAAAGTGCATTGTCTGTAGGAGGCCCTGGCGTATGAATCTCTGCAGCGGAAACGTCCTCGGACCTCCAGGGGCCGAGACAACGACCGTCTCATGGTGCCGGACACTCAGGGTCAGGGTAAAATCCAATATATATCTGGTGATATCTCGGGTGCTATTAGAGATAGCGCAATAAACCAAAGTGAATTATCTGCAGGAGGCCCTGGCGCATGAATCTGTGCAGCCGGAACGACCTCGGACCACCAGGGTCCGAGAAAACGACCGTCTCATGGGGCCGGACACTCAGGGTCAGTGAAAAATCCAATATATATCTGCTGATATCTCGGGTGCTATTAGAGATAGCGCAATACATCAAAGTGCATTGTCTGCAGGAGGCCCTGGCGCATGAATCTGTGCAGCGGGAACGACCTCGGACCACCAGGGGCCGAAAAAACCACAGTCTCATGGGGCCGGACACTCATGGTCAGGGGAAAATCCAATATATATCTGGTGATATCTCGGGTGCTATTAGAGATAGTGGAATAAACGAAAGTGCATTGCCTGTAGGAGGCCCTGGCGCATGAATCTGTGCAGCGGGAACGACCACGGAACACCAGGGACCGAGAAAACCACCGTCTCATGGGGCCGGATACTCAGGGTCAGTGAAAAATCCAATATATATGTGGTGATATCTCGACTGCTATTACAGATAGCGCAATAAATCAAAGTGAATTATCTGCAGTAGGCCCTGGCGCATGAATCTGTGCAGCGTGAACGACCTCGGACCACCAGGGGCCGAGAAAACTACCGTCTCATGGGGCCGGTCACTCAGGGTCAGTGAAAAATCCAATATATATCTGCTGATATCTCGGGTGCTATTAGAGATAGCGCAATAAACCAAAGTGAATTATCTGCAGGAGGCCCTGGCGCATGAATCTGTGCAGCGGGAACGACCTCGGACCACCAGGGGCCGAGAAAACGACCGCCTCATGGGGCCGGACACTTAGGGTCAGTGAAAAATCCAATATATATCTGCTGATATCTCGGGTGCTATTACAGATAGCGCAATAAATCAAAGTGCATTGTCTGTAGGAGGCCCTGGCGTATGAATCTGTGCAGCGGGAACGACCTCGGACCACCAGGGGCCGAGAAAACCACAGTCTCATGGGGCCGGACACTCAGGGTCAGTGAAAAATCCAATATATATGTGGTAATATCTCGGGTGCTATTACAGATAGCGCAATAAATCAAAGTGAATTATCTGCAGTAGGCCCTGGCGTATGAATCTGTGCAGCGGGAACGACCTCGGACCACGAGGGGCCGAGAAAACTACCGTCTCATGGGGCCGGTCACTCAGGGTCAGTGAAAAATCCAATATATATCTGCTGATATCTCGGGTGCTATTAGAGATAGCGCAATAAACCAAAGAGAATTATCTGCAGGAGGCCCTGGCGCATGAATCTGTGCAGCGGGAACGACCTCGGACCACCAGGGGCCGAGAAAACGACCGTCTCATGGGGCCGGACACTCAGGGTCAGTGAAAAATCCAATATATATCTGCTGATATCTCGGGTGCTATTACAGATAGCGCAATAAATCAAAGTGCATTGTCTGTAGGAGGCCCTGGCGCATGAATCTGTGCAGCGGGAACGACCTCGGACCACCAGGGGCCGAGAAAACCACCGACACATGGGGCCGGACTGTCAGGGTCTGGGAAAAATCCAATATATATCTGGTGATATCTCGAGTGCTATTAGAGATAGCGCAATAAACCAAAGTGAATTATCTGCAGGAGGGCCTAGCGTATTAATCTGAGCAGCAGGAACGACCTCGGACCACCAGGCGCCGAGAAAATTACAGATATTCGGAATCCGTCACCTAATGTCATGTAAAAATCCAGCATATATCTGGTGACATCTCGGGTGCTCTTACACATAGCGCACTAAACCAAAGTGAATTATCTGCAGGGGGCCCTGGCGCATGAATCTGTGCAGAGGGAACGACCTCGGACCACCAAGGGCCGAGAAAACCACCGTCTCATGGGGCCGGACACTCAGGGTCAGGGGAAAATCCAATATATATACGGTGATATCTCGGGTGCTATTAAAGATAGCGCAATAAATCATAGTGAATTGTCTGTAGGAGGCCCTAGCGCATGAATCTGTGCAGCTGGAACGACCTCGGACCACCAGGGGCCGAGAAAACCACCGTCTCAAGGGGTCGGACTGTCAGGGTCAAGGAAAAATCCAATATATATCTGGTGATATCTCGTGTGCTATTAGAGATAGCGAAATAAATCAAAGTGCATTGTCTGCAGGAGGCCCTGGCGCATAAATCTGTGCCGCGAGAACCACCTCGGACCACCAGGGGCCGAGAAAACCACCGTCTCATGGGGCCGGACACTCAGGGTCAGGGGAAAATCCAATATATATCTGGTGATATCTCGGGTGCTATTAAAGATAGCGCAATAAATCATAGTGCATTGTCTGTAGGAGGTCCTGGCGCACGAATCTGTGCAGCGGGAACGACCTCGGACCACCAGGGGCCGAGAAAACCACCGTCTCATGGGGCCGGACACTCAGGGTCAGGGGAAAATCCAATATGTATATGGTGATATCTCGGGTGCTATTACAGAGAGCGCAATAAATCAAAGTGCATCGTCCGTAGGAGGCCCTGGCGTATGAATCTGTGCAGCGGGATCGAATTCGGACCACCAGGGGCCGAGAAAATCACTTTCTCATGAGGCCGGACTGTCAGGGTCAGGGAAAAATGCAATATATATCTGGTGATATCTCGGGTGCTATTAGAGATAGCGCAATAAATCAAAGTGCATTATCTATAGGATGCCCTGGCGCATAAATCTGTGCAGCGGGATCGACCTCGGACCACGAGGGACCGAGAAAAACATCGACACATGGGGCCGGACTGTCAGGGTCAAGGAAAAATCCAATATTTATGTGGTGATGTCTCGGGTGCTATTACAGATAGCGCAATAAATCAAAGTGCATTGTCTGTAGGAGGACTTGGCGCATGAATCTGTGCAGGGGGAACGACCTCGGACCACCAGGGGCCGAAAAAACCGCAGTCTCAGGGGGCCGGACACTCAGGGTCACGGTAAAATCCAATATATATCTGGTGATATCTCGGGTGGTATTACAGATAGCGCAATAAATCAAAGTGCATTGTCTGTAGGAGGCCCTGGCGCATGAATCTGTGCAGCGGGAACGACCTCGGACCACCAGGGGCGAGACAACCACCTTCTCATGGGGCCGGACACTCAGGGTCAGGGAAAAATCCAATATATATCTGGTGATATCTCGGGTGCTATTACAGATAGCGCAATAAATCAAAGTGCATTACCTGTAGGAGGCCCTGGCGCATGAATCTCTGCAGCGGAAACGTCCTCGGACCTCCAGGGGCCGAGACAACGACCGTCTCATGGGGCCGGACACTCAGGGTCAGGGTAAAATCCAATATATATCTGGTGATATCTCGGGTGCTATTACAGATAGCGCAATAAATCAAAGTGCATTGTCTGTAGGAGGCCCTGGCGCATGAATCTGTGCAGCGGGAACGACCTCGGACGACCAGGGGCCGAGAAAACCACAGTCTCATGGGGCCGGACACTCATGGTCAGGGGAAAATCCAATATATATCTGGTGATATCTCGGGTGCTATTAGAGATAGCGCAATAAACCAAAGTGAATTATCTGCAGGAGGCCCTGGCGCATGAATCTGTGCAGCGGGAACGACCTCGGACCACCAGGGGCCGAGAAAACGACCGTCTCATGGGGCCGGACACTCAGGGTCAGTGAAAAATCCAATATATATCTGCTGATATCTCGGGTGCTATTACAGATAGCGCAATAAATCAAAGTGCATTGTCTGTAGGAGGCCCTGGCGCATGAATCTGTGCAGCGGGAACGACCTCGGACCACCAGGGGCCGAGAAAACCACAGTCTCATGGGGCCGGACACTCAGGGTCAGTGAAAAATCCAATATATATGTGGTGATATCTGGGGTGCTATTACAGATAGCGCAATAAATCAAAGTGAATTATCTGCAGTAGGCCCTGGCGTATGAATCTGTGCAGCGGGAACGACCTCGGACCACCAGGGGCCGAGAAAACTACCGTCTCATGGGGCCGGTCACTCAGGGTCAGTGAAAAATCCAATATATATCTGCTGATATCTCGGGTGCTATTAGAGATAGCGCAATAAACCAAAGAGAATTATCTGCAGGAGGCCCTGGCGCATGAATCTGTGCAGCGGGAACGACCTCGGACCACCAGGGGCCGAGAAAACGACCGTCTCATGGGGCCAGACACTCAGGGTCAGTGAAAAATCCAATATATATCTGCTGATATCTCGGGTGCTATTACAGATAGCGCAATAAATCAAAGTGCATTGTCTGTAGGAGGACCTGGCGCATAAATCTGTGCAGGGGGAACGACCTCGGACCACCAGGGGCCGAAAAAACCGCAGTCTCATGGGGCCGGATACTCAGGGTCAGTGAAAAATCCAATATATATGTGGTGATATCTCGGGTGCTATTAGAGATAGCGCAATAAACCAAAGTGAATTATCTGCAGGAGGCCCTGGCGCATGAATCTGCGCAGCGGGAACGACCTCGGACCACCAGGGGCCGAGAAAACTACCGTCTCATGGGGCCGGTCACTCAGGGTCAGTGAAAAATCCAATATATATCTGCTGATATCTCGGGTGCTATTAGAGATAGCTCAATAAACCAAAGTGAGTTATCTGCAGGAGGCCCTGGCGCATGAATCTGTGCAGCGGGAACGACCTCGGACCACCAGGGACCGAGAAAACCACCGTCTCATGGGGCCGGACACTCAGGTTCAGTGAAAAATCCAATATATATCTGGTGATATCTCGGGTGCTATTAGAGATAGCGCAATAAACCAAAGTGAATTATCAGCAGGTGGCCCTGGCGCATGAATCTGTGCAACGGGAACGACCTCGGACCACCAGGGGCCGAGAAAACCACAGTCTCATGGGGCCGGACACTCGGGGTCAGGGGAAAATCCAATATAGATCTGGTGATATCTCGGGTGCTATTACAGATAGCGCAATAAACCAAAGTGAATTATCTGCAGGAGTCCCTGGCGCATGAATCTGTGCAACGGGTACGTCCTCGGACCTCCAGGGGCCGAGACAACGACCGTCTCATGGGGCCGGGCACTCAGGGTCAGGGTAAAATCCAATATATATCTGGTGATATCTCGGGTGCTATTACAGATAGCGCAATAAATCAAAGTGCATTGTCTGTAGGAGGCCCTGGCGCATGAATCTGTGCAGCGGGAATGACCTCGGACCACCAGGGGCCGAGAAAACGACCGTCTCATGGGGCAGGACACTCAGGGTCAGGGGAAAATCCAATATATATCTGGTGATATCTCGGGTGCTATTAGAGATAGCGCAATAAACCAAAGTGAATTATTTGCAGGAGGACCTGGCGCATGAATCTGTGCAGCGGGAACGACCTCGGACCACCAGGGGCCGAGAAAACGACCGTCTCATGGGGCCGGACACTCAGGGTCAGTGAAAAATCCAATATATATCTGCTGATATCTCGGGTGCTATTACAGATAGCGCAATAAATCAAAGTGCATTGTCTGTAGGAGGCCCTGGCGCATGAATCTGTGCAGCGGGAACGACCTCGGACCTCCAGGGGCCGAGAAAACCACCGTCTCATGGGGCCGGACACTCAGGGTCAGGGGAAAATCCAATATATATCTGGTTATATCTCGGGTGCTATTAGAGATAGCGCAATAAACCAAAGTGAATTATCTGCAGGAGGCCCTGGCGCATGAATCTGTGCAGTGGGAACGACATCGGACCACCAGGGGCCGAAAAAACCACTGTCTCATGGGGCCGGACACTCAGGGTCAGGGTAAAATCCAATATATATCTGGCGATATCTCGGGTGCTATTACAGGTAGCGCAATAAATCAAAGTGCATTGTCTGTAGGAGGCCCTGGCGCATGAATCTGTGCAGCGGGAACGACCTCGGAACACCAGGGACCGAGAAAACCACCGTCTCATGGGGCCGGACACTCAGGTTCAGTGAAAAATCCAATATATATCTGGTGATATCTCGGGTGCTATTAGAGATAGCGCAATAAACCAAAGTGAATTATCAGCAGGTGGCCCTGGCGCATGAATCTGTGCAACGGGAACGACCTCGGACCACCAGGGGCCGAGAAAACCACAGTCTCATGGGGCCGGACACTCGGGGTCAGGGGAAAATCCAATATAGATCTGGTGATATCTCGGGTGCTATTACAGATAGCGCAATAAACCAAAGTGAATTATCTGCAGGAGTCCCTGGCGCATGAATCTGTGCAACGGGAACGACCTCGGACCACCAGGGGCCGAGAAAACCACAGTCTCATGGGGCCGGACACTCAGGGTCAGAGGAAAATCCAATATAGATCTGGTGATATCTCGGGTGCTATTACAGATAGCGCAATAAATCAAAGTGCATTACTTGTAGGAGGGCCTGGCGCATGAATCTGTGCAGCGGGTACGTCCTCGGACCTCCAGGGGCCGAGACAACGACCGTCTCATGGTGCCGGGCACTCAGGGTCAGGGTAAAATCCAATATATATCTGGTGATATCTCGGGTGCTATTACAGATAGCGCAATAAATCAAAGTGCATTGTCTGTAGGAGGCCCTGGCGCATGAATCTGTGCAGCGGGAATGACGTCGGACCACCAGGGGCAGAGAAAACGACAGTCTCATGGGGCAGGACACTCAGGGTCAGGGGAAAATCCAATATATATCTGGTGATATCTCGGGTGCTATTAGAGATAGCGCAATAAACCAAAGTGAATTATTTGCAGGAGGACCTGGCGCATGAATCTGTGCAGCGGGAACGACCTCGGACCACCAGGGGCCGAGAAAACGACCGTCTCATGGGGCCGGACACTCAGGGTCAGTGAAAAATCCAATATATATCTGCTGATATCTCGGGTGCTATTACAGATAGCGCAATAAATCAAAGTGCATTGTCTGTAGGAGGCCCTGGCGCATGAATCTGTGCAGCGGGAACGACCTCGGACCTCCAGGGGCCGAGAAAACCACCGTCTCATGGGGCCGGACACTCAGGGTCAGGGGAAAATCCAATATATATCTGGTTATATCTCGGGTGCTATTAGAGATAGCGCAATAAACCAAAGTGAATTATCTGCAGGAGGCCCTGGCGCATGAATCTGTGCAGTGGGAACGACATCGGACCACCAGGGGCCGAAAAAACCACTGTCTCATGGGGCCGGACACTCAGGGTCAGGGTAAAATCCAATATATATCTGGCGATATCTCGGGTGCTATTACAGGTAGCGCAATGAATCAAAGTGCATTGTCTGTAGGAGGCCCTGGCGCATGAATCTGTGCAGCGGGAACGACCTCGGAACACCAGGGACCGAGGAAACCACCGTCTCATGGGGCCGGACACTCAGGTTCAGTGAAAAATCCAATATATATCTGGTGATATCTCGGGTGCTATTAGAGATAGCGCAATAAACCAAAGTGAATTATCAGCAGGTGGCCCTGGCGCATGAATCTGTGCAACGGGAACGACCTCGGACCACCAGGGGCCGAGAAAACCACAGTTTCATGGGGCCGGACACTCGGGGTCAGGGGAAAATCCAATATAGATCTGGTGATATCTCGGGTGCTATTACAGATAGCGCAATAAATCAAAGTGCATTACTTGTAGGAGGGCCTGGCGCATGAATCTGTGCAGCGGGTACGTCCTCGGACCTCCAGGGGCCTAGACAACGACCGTCTCATGGGGCCGGGCACTCAGGGTCAGGGTAAAATCCAATATATATCTGGTGATATCTCGGGTGCTATTACAGATAGCGCAATAAATCAAAGTGCATTGTCTGTAGGAGGCCCTGGCGCATGAATCTGTGCAGCGGGAATGACCTCGGACCACCAGGGGCCGAGAAAACGACCGTCTCATGGGGCAGGACACTCAGGGTCAGGGGAAAATCCAATATATATCTGGTGATATCTCGGGTGCTATTAGAGATAGCGCAATAAACCAAAGTGAATTATTTGCAGGAGGACCTGGCGCATGAATCTGTGCAGCGGGAACGACCTCGGACCACCAGGGGCCGAGAAAACGACCGTCTCATGGGGCCGGACACTGAGGGTCAGTGAAAAATCCAATATATATCTGGTGATATCTCGGGTGCTATTAGAGATAGCGCAATAAACCAAAGTGAATTATAGGCAGGAGGCCCTGGCGCATGAATCTGTGCAACGGGAACGACCTCGGACCACCAGGGGCCGAGAAAACCACAGTCTCATGGGGCCGGACACTCAGGGTCAGGGGAAAATCCAATATATATCTGGTGATATCTCGGGTGCTATTAGAGATAGCGCAATAAATCAAAGTGCATTGTCTGTAGGAGGCCCTGGCGCATGAATCTGTGCAGCGGGAACGACCTCGGAACACCAGGGACCGAGAAAACCACCGTCTCATGGGGCCGGACACTCAGGGTCAGGGTAAAATCCAATATATATCTGGCGATATCTCGGGTGCTATTACAGGTAGCGCAATAAATCAAAGTGCATTGTCTGTAGGAGGCCCTGGCGCATGAATCTGTGCAGCGGGAACGACCTCGGAACACCAGGGACCGAGAAAACCACCGTCTCATGGGGCCGGACACTCAGGTTCAGTGAAAAATCCAATATATATCTGGTGATATCTCGGGTGCTATTAGAGATAGCGCAATAAACCAAAGTGAATTATCTGCAGGAGGCCCTGGCGCATGAATCTGTGCAGCGGGAACGACATCGGACCACCAGGGGCCGAAAAAACCACTGTCTCATGGGGCCGGACACTCAGGGTCAGGGTAAAATCCAATATATATCTGGCGATATCTCGGGTGCTATTACAGGTAGCGCAATAAATCAAAGTGCATTGTCTGTAGGAGGCCCTGGCGCATGAATCTGTGCAGCGGGAACGACCTCGGAACACCAGGGACCGAGAAAACCACCGTCTCATGGGGCCGGACACTCAGGTTCAGTGAAAAATCCAATATATATCTGGTGATATCTCGGGTGCTATTAGAGATAGCGCAATAAACCAAAGTGAATTATCAGCAGGTGGCCCTGGCGCATGAATCTGTGCAACGGGAACGACCTCGGACCACCAGGGGCCGAGAAAACCACAGTCTCATGGGGCCGGACACTCGGGGTCAGGGGAAAATCCAATATAGATCTGGTGATATCTCGGGTGCTATTACAGATAGCGCAATAAACCAAAGTGAATTATCTGCAAGAGGCCCTGGCGCATGAATCTGTGCAACGGGAACGCCCTCGGACCACCAGGGGCCGCGAAAACCACAGTCTCATGGGGCCGGACACTCAGGGTCAGGGGAAAATCCAATATAGATCTGGTGATATCTGGGGTGCTATTACAGATAGCGCAATAAATCAAAGTGCATTACCTGTAGGAGGCCCTGGCGCATGAATCTGTGCAGCGGGAACGACCTGGGACCACCAGGGGCCGAGAAAACTACCGTCTCATGGGGCCGGACACTCAGGGTCAGTGAAAAATCCAATATATATCTGGTGATATCTCGGCTCCTATTACCGATAGCGCAATATTTCAAAGTGCATTGTCTGTACGAGGCCCTGTCGCATGAATCTGGGAAGCGGGAGCGACCTCGGATCACCAGGGGCCGAGAAAACCATGGTCTCATGGGGCCGGACACTCAGGGTCATGGAAAAATCCAATATATATCTGGTGATATCTCGGGTGCTATTACAGATAGCGCAATAAATCAAAGTGCATTGTCTGCAGGAGGCCCTGGCCCATGAATCTGTGCACTGGGAACGACCTCGGACCACCAGGGGCCGAGAAAACCACAGTCTCATGGAGCCGGACACTCAGGGTCAGGGGAAAATCCAATATATATCTGTTGATATCTCGGGTGCTATTACAGATAGCGCAATAAATCAAAGTGAATTATCTGCAGGAGGCCCTGGCGCATGAATCTGTGCAGCGGGAACGACCTCGGACCACCAGGGGCCGAGAAAACTACCGTCTCATGGGGCCGGTCACTCAGGGTCAGTGAAAAATCCAATATATATCTGGTGATATCTCGGGTGCTATTAGAGATAGCGCAATAAACCAAAGTGAATTATCTGCAGGAGGCCCTGGCGCATGAATCTGTGCAACGGGAACGACCTCGGACCACCAGGGGCCGAGAAAACCACAATCTCATGGGGCCGGACACTCAGGGTCAGGGGAAAATCCAATATATATCAGGTGATATCTCGGGTGCTATTACAGATAGCGCAATTAATCAATGTGCATTGTCTGTAGGAGGCCCTGGCGCATGAATCTGTGCAACGGGAACGACCTCCGACCACCAGGGGCCGAGAAAACGACAGTCTCATGGGGCCGGACACTCAGGGTCAGGGGAAAAACCAATATAGATCTGGTGATA
This sequence comes from Nomia melanderi, assembly GCF_051020985.1. NCBI lineage: Eukaryota > Metazoa > Arthropoda > Insecta > Hymenoptera > Halictidae > Nomia > Nomia melanderi. Next base: position 529,843 of record NW_027475144.1, read on the forward strand.
TCTCGGGTGCTATTACAGATAGCGCAATAAACCAAAGTGAATTATCTGCAGGAGGCCCTGGCGCATGAATCTGTGCAACGGGAACGACCTCGGACCACCAGGGGCCGCGAAAACCACAGTCTCATGGGGCCGGACACTCAGGGTCAGGGGAAAATCCAATATAGATCTGGTGATATCTGGGGTGCTATTACAGATAGCGCAATAAATCAAAGTGCATTACCTGTAGGAGGCCCTGGCGCATGAATCTGTGCAGCGGGAACGACCTCGGACCTCCAGGGGCCGAGACAACCACCGTCACATGGGGCCGGACACTCAGGTTCAGTGAAAAATCCAATATATATCTGGTGATATCTCGGGTGCTATTAGAGATAGCGCAATAAACCAAAGTGAATTATCAGCAGGTGGCCCTGGCGCATGAATCTGTGCAACGGGAACGACCTCGGACCACCAGGGGCCGAGAAAACCACAGTCTCATGGGGCCGGACACTCGGGGTCAGGGGAAAATCCAATATAGATCTGGTGATATCTCGGGTGCTATTACAGATAGCGCAATAAACCAAAGTGAATTATCTGCAAGAGGCCCTGGCGCATGAATCTGTGCAACGGGAACGCCCTCGGACCACCAGGGGCCGCGAAAACCACAGTCTCATGGGGCCGGACACTCAGGGTCAGGGGAAAATCCAATATAGATCTGGTGATATCTGGGGTGCTATTACAGATAGCGCAATAAATCAAAGTGCATTACCTGTAGGAGGCCCTGGCGCATGAATCTGTGCAGCGGGAACGACCTCGGACCACCAGGGGCCGAGAAAACTACCGTCTCATGGGGCCGGACACTCAGGGTCAGTGAAAAATCCAATATATATCTGGTGATATCTCGGCTCCTATTACCGATAGCGCAATATTTCAAAGTGCATTGTCTGTACGAGGCCCTGTCGCATGAATCTGGGAAGCGGGAGCGACCTCGGATCACCAGGGGCCGAGAAAACCATGGTCTCATGGGGCCGGACACTCAGGGTCATGGAAAAATCCAATATATATCTGGTGATATCTCGGGTGCTATTACAGATAGCGCAATAAATCAAAGTGCATTGTCTGCAGGAGGCCCTGGCCCATGAATCTGTGCACTGGGAACGACCTCGGACCACCAGGGGCCGAGAAAACCACAGTCTCATGGAGCCGGACACTCAGGGTCAGGGGAAAATCCAATATATATCTGTTGATATCTCGGGTGCTATTACAGATAGCGCAATAAATCAAAGTGAATTATCTGCAGGAGGCCCTGGCGCATGAATCTGTGCAGCGGGAACGACCTCGGACCACCAGGGGCTGAGAAAACCACAGTCTCATGGGGCCGGACGCTCAGGGTCAGTGAAAAATCCAATATATATCTGGTGATATCTCGGGTGCTGTTAGAGATAGCGCAATAAACCAAAGTGAATTATCTGCAGGAGGCCCTGGCGCATGAACCTGTGCAGCGGGAACGACCTCGGACCACCAGGGGCCGAGAAAACGACCGTCTCATGGGGCCGGACGCTCAGGGTCAGTGAAAAATCCAATATATATCTGGTGATATCTCGGGTGCTATTAGAGATAGCGCAATAAACCAAAGTGAATTATCTGCAGGAGGCCCTGGCGCATGAATCTGTGCAACGGGAACGACCTCCGACCACCAGGAGCCGAGAAAACGACAGTCTCATGGGGCCGGACACTCAGGGTCAGGGGAAAAACCAATATAGATCTGGTGATATCTCGGGTGCTATTACAGATAGCGCAATAAACCAAAGTGAATTATCTGCAGGAGGCCCTGGCGCATGAATCTGTGCAACGGGAACGACCTCGGACCACCAGGGGCCGCGAAAACCACAGTCTCATGGGGCCGGACACTCAGGGTCAGGGGAAAATCCAATATAGATCTGGTGATATCTGGGGTGCTATTACAGATAGCGCAATAAATCAAAGTGCATTACCTGTAGGAGGCCCTGGCGCATGAATCTGTGCAGCGGGAACGACCTCGGACCACCAGGGGCCGAGAAAACCACAGTCTCATGGGGCCGGACACTCAGGGTCAGGGGAAAATCCAATATATATCTGGTGATATCTCGGGTGCTATTACAGATAGCGCAATAAATCAAAGTGCATTGTCTGCAGGAGGCCCTGGCCCATGAATCTGTGCAGCGGGAACGACCTCGGAGCACCAGGGGCCGAGAAAACTACCGTCTCATGGGGCCGGTCACTCAGGGTCAGTGAAAAATCCAATATATATCTGGTGTTATCTCGGGTGCTATTAGAGATAGCGCAATAAACCAAACTGAATTATCTGCAGGAGGCCCTGGCGCATGAATCTGTGCAACGGGAACGACCTCGGACCAACAGGGGCCGAGAAAACCACAATCTCATGGGGCCGGACACTCAGGGTCAGGGGAAAATCCAATATATATCTGGTGATATCTCGGTTGCTATTAGAGATAGCGCAATGAACCAAAGTGAATTATCTGCAGGAGGCCCTGGCGCATGAATCTGTGCAGCGGGAACGACCTCGGACCACCAGGGGCCGAGAAAACGACCGTCTCATGGGGCCGGACACTCAGGGTCAGTGAAAAATCCAATATATATCTGCTGATATCTCGGGTGCTATTACAGATAGCGCAATAAATCAAAGTGCATTGTCTGTAGGAGGCCCTGGCGCATGAATCTGTGCAGCGGGAACGACCTCGGACCACCAGGGGCCGAGAAAACGACCGTCTCATGGGGCCGGACACTCAGGGTCAGTGAAAAATCCAATATATATATCTGATGATATCTCGGCTGCTATTAAAGATAGCGCAATAAATCAAAGTGCATTGTCTGTAGGAGGCCCTGGCGCATGAATCTGTGCAGCGGGAACGACCTCGGAACACCAGGGACCGAGAAAACCACCGTCTCATGGGGCCGGACACTCAGGGTCAGTGAAAAATCCAATATATATGTGGTGATATCTCGGGTGCTATTACAGATAGCGCAATAAATCAAAGTGCATTGTCTGTAGGAAGCCCTGGCGCATGAATCTGTGCAGCGGGAACGTCCTCGGACCTCCAGGGGCCGAGGAAACCACAGTCTCATGGGGCCGGACACTCAGGGTCAGTGGAAAATCCAATATAGATCTGGTGATATCTCGGGTGCTATTACAGATAGCGCAATAAATCAAAGTGCATTACCTGTAGGAGGCCCTGGCGCATGGATCTGTGCAGCGGGAACGTCCTCGGACCTCCAGGGGCCGAGACAACGACCGTCTCATGGGGCCGGACACTCAGGGTCAGGGTAAAATCCAATATATATCTGGTGATATCTCGGGTGCTATTACAGATAGCGCAATAAATCAATGTGCATTGTCTGTAGGAGGCCCAGGCGCATGAATCTGTTCAGCGGGAACGACCTCGGACGACCAGGGGCCGAGAAAACCACAGTCTCATGGGGCCGGACACTCAGGGTCAGGGGAAAATCCAATATAGATCTGGTGATATCTGGGGTTCTATTACAGATAGCGCAATAAATCAAAGTGCATTACCTGTAGGAGGCCCTGGCGCATGAATCTGTGCAGCGGGAACGACCTCGGACCACCAGGGGCCGAGAAAACCACAGTCTCATGGGGCCGGACACTCAGGGTCAGGGGAAAATCCAATATATATCTGGTGATATATCGGGTGCTATTAGAGATAGCGCAATAAACCAAAGTGAATTATCTGCAGCAGGCCCTGGCGCATGAATCTGTGCAGCGGGAACGACCTCGGACCACCAGGGGCAGAGAAAACTACCGTCTCATGGGGCCGGACACTCAGGGTCAGTGAAAAATCCAATATATATCTGGTGATATCTCGGCTCCTATTACCGATAGCGCAATATTTCAAAGTGCATTGTCTGTAGGTGGCCCTGTCGCATGAATCTGGGAAGCGGGAGCGACCTCGGATCACCAGGGGCCGAGAAAACCACCGTCTCATGGGGCCGGACACTCAGGGTCATGGAAAAATCCAATATATATCTGTTGATATCTCGGGTGCTATTACAGATAGCGCAATAAATCAAAGTGCATTGTCTGCAGGAGGCCCTGGCCCATGAATCTGTGCAGCGGGAACGACCTCGGACCACCAGGGGCCGAGAAAACCACAGTCTCATGGGGCCGGACACTCAGGGTCAGGGGAAAATCCAATATAGATCTGGTGATATCTCGGGTGCTATTACAGATAGCGCAATAAATCAATGTGCATTGTCTGTAGGAGACCCTGGCGCATGAACCTGTGCAGCGGGAACGACCTCGGACCACCAGGGGCTGAGAAAACCACAGTCTCATGGGGCCGGACACTCAGGGTCAGGGGAAAATCCAATATATATCTGGTGATATCTCGGTTGCTATTAGAGATAGTGCAATGAACCAAAGTGAATTATCTGCAGGAGGCCCTGGCGCATGAATCTGTGCAGCGGGAACGACCTCGGACCACCAGGGGCCGAGAAAACGACCGTCTCATGGGGCCGGACACTCAGGGTCAGTGAAAAATCCAATATATATCTGCTGATATCTCGGGTGCTATTACAGATAGCGCAATAAATCAAAGTGCATTGTCTGTAGGAGGCCCTGGCGCATGAATCTGTGCAGCGGGAACGACCTCGGACCACCAGGGGCCGAGAAAACGACCGTCTCATGGGGCCGGACACTCAGGGTCAGTGAAAAATCCAATATATATATCTGGTGATATGTCGGCTGCTATTAAAGATAGCGCAATAAATCAAAGTGCATTGTCTGTAGGAGGCCCTGGCGCATGAATCTGTGCAGCGGGAACGACCTCGGAACACCAGGGACCGAGAAAACCACCGTCTCATGGGGCCGGACACTCAGGGTCAGGGGAAAATCCAATATATATCTGGTTATATCTCGGGTGCTGTTAGAGATAGCGCAATAAACCAAAGTGAATTATCTGCAGGAGGCCCTGGCGCATGAACCTGTGCAGCGGGAACGACCTCGGACCACCAGGGGCCGAGAAAACGACCGTCTCATGGGGCCGGACGCTCAGGGTCAGTGAAAAATCCAATATATATCTGGTGATATCTCGGGTGCTATTAGAGATAGCGCAATAAACCAAAGTGAATTATCTGCAGGAGGCCCTGGCGCATGAATCTGTGCAACGGGAACGACCTCCGACCACCAGGGACCGAGAAAACGACAGTCTCATGGGGCCGGACACTCAGGGTCAGGGGAAAAACCAATATAGATCTGGTGATATCTCGGGTGCTATTACAGATAGCGCAATAAACCAAAGTGAATTATCTGCAGGAGGCCCTGGCGCATGAATCTGTGCAACGGGAACGACCTCGGACCACCAGGGGCCGCGAAAACCACAGTCTCATGGGGCCGGACACTCAGGGTCAGGGTAAAATCCAATATATATCTGGTGATATCTCGGGTGCTATTACAGATAGCGCAATAAATCAAAGTGCATTGTCTGTAGGAGGCCCTGGCGCATGAATCTGTGCAGCGGGAACGACCTCGGAACACCAGGGACCGAGAAAACCACCGTCTCATGGGGCCGGACACTCAGGGTCAGTGAAAAATCCAATATATATGTGGTGATATCTCGGGTGCTATTACAGATAGCGCAATAAATCAAAGTGCATTGTCTGTAGGAAGCCCTGGCGCATGAATCTGTGCAGCGGTAACGTCCTCGGACCTCCAGGGGCCGAGGAAACTACCGTCTCATGGGGCCGGTCACTCAGGGTCAGTGAAAAATCCAATATATATCTGCTGATATCTCGGGTGCTATTAGAGATAGCGCAATAAACAAAAGTGAATTATCTGCAGGAGGCCCTGGCGCATTAATCTGTGCAACGGGAACGACCTCGGACCACCAGGGGCCGAGATAACCACAATCTCATGGGGCCGGACACTCAGGGTCAGGGGAAAATCCAATATAGATCTGGTGATATCTCGGGTGCTATTACAGATAGCGCAATAAATCAAAGTGCATTGTCTGTAGGAGGCCCTGGCGCATGAATCTGTGCAGCGGGAATGACCTCGGACCACCAGGGGCCGAGAAAACGACCGTCTCATGGGGCCGGACACTCAGGGTCAGTGAAAAATCCAATATATATCTGGTGATATCTCGGCTGCTATTACCGATAGCGCAATAAATCAAAGTGCATTGTCTGTAGGAGGCCCTGGCGCATGAATCTGTGCAGCGGGAACGACCTCGGACGACCAGGGGCCGAGAAAACCACAGTCTCATGGGGCCGGACACTCAGGGTCAGGGGAAAATCCAATATATATCTGGTGATATCTCGGGTGCTATTAGAGATAGCGCAATAAACCAAAGTGAATTATAGGCAGGAGGCCCTGGCGCATGAATCTGTGCAACGGGAACGACCTCGGACCACCAGGGGCCGAGAAAACCACAGTCTCATGTGGCCGGACACTCAGGGTCAGGGGAAAATCCAATATATATCTGGTGATATCTCGGGTGCTATTAGAGATAGCGCAATAAATCAAAGTGCATTGTCTGTAGGAGGCCCTGGCGCATGAATCTGTGCAGCGGGAACGACCTCGGAACACCAGGGACCGAGAAAACCACCGTCTCATGGGGCCGGACGCTCAGGGTCAGTGAAAAATCCAATATATATCTGGTGATATCTCGGGTGCTATTAGAGATAGCGCAATAAACCAAAGTGAATTATCTGCAGGAGGCCCTGGCGCATGAATCTGTGCAACGGGAACGACCTCCGACCACCAGGGACCGAGAAAACGACAGTCTCATGGGGCCGGACACTCAGGGTCAGGGGAAAAACCAATATAGATCTGGTGATATCTCGGGTGCTATTACAGATAGCGCAATAAACCAAAGTGAATTATCTGCAGGAGGCCCTGGCGCATGAATCTGTGCAACGGGAACGACCTCGGACCACCAGGGGCCGCGAAAACCACAGTCTCATGGGGCCGGACACTCAGGGTCAGGGTAAAATCCAATATATATCTGGTGATATCTCGGGTGCTATTACAGATAGCGCAATAAATCAAAGTGCATTGTCTGTAGGAGGCCCTGGCGCATGAATCTGTGCAGCGGGAACGACCTCGGAACACCAGGGACCGAGAAAACCACCGTCTCATGGGGCCGGACACTCAGGGTCAGTGAAAAATCCAATATATATGTGGTGATATCTCGGGTGCTATTACAGATAGCGCAATAAATCAAAGTGCATTGTCTGTAGGAAGCCCTGGCGCATGAATCTGTGCAGCGGTAACGTCCTCGGACCTCCAGGGGCCGAGGAAACCACAGTCTCATGGGGCCGGACACTCAGGGTCAGTGGAAAATCCAATATAGATCTGGTGATATCTCGGGTGCTATTACAGATAGCGCAATAAATCAAAGTGCATTACCTGTAGGAGGCCCTGGCGCATGAATCTGTGCAGCGGGAACGTCCTCGGACCTCCAGGGGCCGAGACAACGACCGTCTCATGGGGCCGGACACACAGGGTCAGGGTAAAATCCAATATATATCTGGTGATATCTCGGGTGCTATTACAGATAGCGCAATAAATCAATGTGCATTGTCTGTAGGAGGCCCAGGCGCATGAATCTGTTCAGCGGGAACGACCTCGGACGACCAGGGGCCGAGAAAACCACAGTCTCATGGGGCCGGACACTCAGGGTCAGGGGAAAATCCAATATAGATCTGGTGATATCTGGGGTTCTATTACAGATAGCGCAATAAATCAAAGTGCATTACCTGTAGGAGGCCCTGGCGCATGAATCTGTGCAGCGGGAACGACCTCGGACCACCAGGGGCGGAGAAAACCACAGTCTCATGGGGCCGGACACTCAGGGTCAGGGGAAAATCCAATATATATCTGGTGATATCTCGGGTGCTATTAGAGGTAGCGCAATAAACCAAAGTGAATTATCTGCAGCATGCCCTGGCGCATGAATCTGTGCAGCGGGAACGACCTCGGACCACCAGGGGCAGAGAAAACTACCGTCTCATGGGGCCGGACACTCAGGGTCAGTGAAAAATCCAATATATATCTGGTGATATCTCGGCTCCAATTACCGATAGCGCAATATTTCAAAGTGCATTGTCTGTAGGAGGCCCTGTCGCATGAATCTGGGAAGCGGGAACGACCTCGGACCACCAGGGGCCGAGAAAACCACAGTCTCATGTGGCCGGACACTCAGGGTCAGGGGAAAATCCAATATATATCTGGTGATATCTCGGGTGCTATTAGAGATAGCGCAATAAATCAAAGTGCATTGTCTGTAGGAGGCCCTGGCGCATGAATCTGTGCAGCGGGAACGACCTCGGAACACCAGGGACCGAGAAAACCACCGTCTCATGGGGCCGGACGCTCAGGGTCAGTGAAAAATCCAATATATATCTGGTGATATCTCGGGTGCTATTAGAGATAGCGCAATAAACCAAAGTGAATTATCTGCAGGAGGCCCTGGCGCATGAATCTGTGCAACGGGAACGACCTCCGACCACCAGGGACCGAGAAAACGACAGTCTCATGGGGCCGGACACTCAGGGTCAGGGGAAAAACCAATATAGATCTGGTGATATCTCGGGTGCTATTACAGATAGCGCAATAAACCAAAGTGAATTATCTGCAGGAGGCCCTGGCGCATGAATCTGTGCAACGGGAACGACCTCGGACCACCAGGGGCCGCGAAAACCACAGTCTCATGGGGCCGGACACTCAGGGTCAGGGTAAAATCCAATATATATCTGGTGATATCTCGGGTGCTATTACAGATAGCGCAATAAATCAAAGTGCATTGTCTGTAGGAGGCCCTGGCGCATGAATCTGTGCAGCGGGAACGACCTCGGAACACCAGGGACCGAGAAAACCACCGTCTCATGGGGCCGGACACTCAGGGTCAGTGAAAAATCCAATATATATGTGGTGATATCTCGGGTGCTATTACAGATAGCGCAATAAATCAAAGTGCATTGTCTGTAGGAAGCCCTGGCGCATGAATCTGTGCAGCGGTAACGTCCTCGGACCTCCAGGGGCCGAGGAAACCACAGTCTCATGGGGCCGGACACTCAGGGTCAGTGGAAAATCCAATATAGATCTGGTGATATCTCGGGTGCTATTACAGATAGCGCAATAAATCAAAGTGCATTACCTGTAGGAGGCCCTGGCGCATGAATCTGTGCAGCGGGAACGTCCTCGGACCTCCAGGGGCCGAGACAACGACCGTCTCATGGGGCCGGACACACAGGGTCAGGGTAAAATCCAATATATATCTGGTGATATCTCGGGTGCTATTACAGATAGCGCAATAAATCAATGTGCATTGTCTGTAGGAGGCCCAGGCGCATGAATCTGTTCAGCGGGAACGACCTCGGACGACCAGGGGCCGAGAAAACCACAGTCTCATGGGGCCGGACACTCAGGGTCAGGGGAAAATCCAATATAGATCTGGTGATATCTGGGGTTCTATTACAGATAGCGCAATAAATCAAAGTGCATTACCTGTAGGAGGCCCTGGCGCATGAATCTGTGCAGCGGGAACGACCTCGGACCACCAGGGGCGGAGAAAACCACAGTCTCATGGGGCCGGACACTCAGGGTCAGGGGAAAATCCAATATATATCTGGTGATATCTCGGGTGCTATTAGAGGTAGCGCAATAAACCAAAGTGAATTATCTGCAGCATGCCCTGGCGCATGAATCTGTGCAGCGGGAACGACCTCGGACTACCAGGGGCAGAGAAAACTACCGTCTCATGGGGCCGGACACTCAGGGTCAGTGAAAAATCCAATATATATCTGGTGATATCTCGGCTCCAATTACCGATAGCGCAATATTTCAAAGTGCATTGTCTGTAGGAGGCCCTGTCGCATGAATCTGGGAAGCGGGAGCGACCTCGGATCACCAGGGGCCGAGAAAACCACCGTCTCATGGGGCCGGACACTCAGGGTCATGGAAAAATACAATATATATCTGGTGATATCTCGGGTGCTATTACAGATAGCGCAATAAATCAAAGTGCATTGTCTGCAGGAGGCCCTGGCCCATGAATCTGTGCAGCGGGAACGACCTCGGACCACCAGGGGCCGAGATAACCACAGTCTCATGGGGCCGGACACTCAGGGTCAGGGGAAAATCCAATATATATCTGTTGATATCTCGGGTGCTATTACAGATAGCGCAATAAATCAAAGTGAATTATCTGCAGGAGGCCCTGGCGCATGAATCTGTGCAGCGGGAACGACCTCGGACCACCAGGGGCCGAGAAAACTACCGTCTAATGGGGCCGGTCACTCAGGGTCAGTGAAAAATCCAATATATATCTGGTGATATCTCGGGTGCTATTAGAGAGAGCGCAATAAACCAAAGTGAATTATCTGCAGGAGGCCCTGGCGCATTAATCTGTGCAACGGGAACGACCTCGGACCACCAGGGGCCGAGATAACCACAATCTCATGGGGCCGGACACTCAGGGTCAGGGGAAAATCCAATATAGATCTGGTGATATCTCGGGTGCTATTACAGATAGCGCAATAAATCAATGTGCATTGTCTGTAGGAGACCCTGGCGCATGAACCTGTGCAGCGGGAACGACCTCGGACCACCAGGGGCTGAGAAAACCACAGTCTCATGGGGCCGGACACTCAGGGTCAGGGGAAAATCCAATATATATCTGGTGATATCTCGGTTGCTATTAGAGATAGCGCAATGAACCAAAGTGAATTATCTGCAGGAGGCCCTGGCGCATGAATCTGTGCAGCGGGAACGACCTCGGACCACCAGGGGCCGAGAAAACGGCCGTCTCATGGGGCCGGACACTCAGGGTCAGTGAAAAATCCAATATATATATGGTGATATCTCGGGTGCTATTACAGATACCGCAATAAATCAAAGTGCATTGTCTGTAGGAGACCCTGGCGCATGAACCTGTGCAGCGGGAACGACCTCGGACCACCAGGGGCCGAGAAAACGACCGTCTCATGGGGCCGGACGCTCAGGGTCAGGGAAAAATCCAATATATAGGTGGTGATATCTCGGGTGCTATTACAGATAGCGCAATAAATCAAAGTGCATTGTCTGTAGGAGACACTGGCGCATGAACCTGTGCAGCGGGAACGACCTCGGACCACCAGGGGCCGAGAAAACCACAGTCTCATGGGGCCGGACACTCAGGGTCAGGGAAAAATCCAATATATATCTGGTGATATCTCGGGTGCTATTACAGATAGCGCAATAAACCAAAGTGAATTATCTGCAGGAGGCCCTGGCGCATGAATCTGTGCAGCGAGAACGACCTCGGACCACCAGGGGCCGAGAAAACTACCGTCTCATGGGGCCGGTCAGTCAGGGTCAGTGAAAAATCCAATATATATCTGCTGATATCTCGGCTGCTATTACAGATAGCGCAATAAATCAAAGTGCATTGTCTGTAGGAGGCCCTGGCGCATGAATCTGTGCAGCGGGAACGACCTCGGAGCACCAGGGGCGAGACAACCACCTTCTCATGGTGCCGGAAACTCAGGGTCAGGGAAAAATCCAATATATATCTGGTGATATCTCGGGTCCTATTACAGATAGCGCAATAAATCAAAGTGCATTACCTGTAGGAGGCCCTGGCGCATGAATCTGTGCAGCGGGAACGTCCTCGGACCTCCAGGGGCCGAGAAAACCACAGTCTCATGGGGCCGGACACTCAGGGTCAGGGGAAAATCCAATATATATCTGGTGATATCTCGGGTGCTATTAGAGATAGCGCAATAAACCAAAGTGAATTATCTGCAGGAGGACCTGGCGCATGAATCTGTGCAACGGGAGCGACCTCGGACCACCAGGGGCAGAGAAAACCACAGTCTCATGGGGCGGGACACTCAGGGTCAGGGGAAAATCCAATATATATCTGGTGATATCTCGGGTGCTATTAGAGATAGCGCAATAAACCAAAGTGAATTATCTGCAGGAGGCCCTGGCGCATGAATCTGTGCAGCGGGAACGTCCTCGGACCTCCAGGGTCCGAGAAAACCACAGTCTCATGGGGCCGGACACTCAGGGTCAGGGGAAAATCCAATATAGATCTGGTGATATCTCGGGTGCTATTACAGATAGCGCAATAAATCAAAGTGCATTGTCTGTAGGAGGCCCAGGCGCATGAATCTGTTCAGCGGGAACGACCTCGGACGACCAGGGGCCGAGAAAACCACAGTCTCATGGGGCCGGACACTCAGGGTCAGGGGAAAATCCAATATATATCTGGTGATATCTCGGGTGCTATTAGAGATAGCGCAATAAACCAAAGTGAATTATCTGCAGGAGGCCCTGGCGCATGAATCTGTGCAACGGGAACGACCTCGGAGCACCAGGGGCCGAGAAAACCACCGTCACATGGGGCAGGACACTCAGGGTCAGTGAAAAATCCAATATATATATGGTGATATCTCGGGTGCTATTACAGATACCGCAATAAATCAAAGTGCATTGTCTGTAGGAGACCCTGGCGCATGAACCTGTGCAGCGGGAACGACCTCGGACCACCAGGGGCCGAGAAAACGACCGTCTCATGGGGCCGGACGCTCAGGGTCAGGGAAAAATCCAATATATAGGTGGTGATATCTCGGGTGCTATTACAGATAGCGCAATAAATCAAAGTGCATTGTCTGTAGGAGACCCTGGCGCATGAACCTGTGCAGCGGGAACGACCTCGGACCACCAGGGGCCGAGAAAACCACAGTCTCATGGGGCCGTTCACTCAGGGTCAGGGAAAATTCCATTATATATCTGGTGATATCTCGGGTGCTATTACAGATAGCGCAATAAATCAAAGTGCATTGTCTGTAGGAGGCCCTGGCGCATGAATCTGTGCAGCGGGAACGACCTCGGACCACCAGGGGCCGAGAAAACCACAGTCTCATGGGGCCGGACACTCAGGGTCAGGGGAAAATCCAATATATATCTGGTGATATCTCGGGTGCTATTAGAGATAGCGCAATTAGTCAATGTGCATTGTCTGTAGGAGACCCTGGCGCATGAACCTGTGCAGCGGGAACGACCTCGGACCACCAGGGGCTGAGAAAACCACAGTCTCATGGGGCCGGACACTCAGGGTCAGGGGAAAATCCAATATATATCTGGTGATATCTTGGGTGCTGTTAGAGATAGCGCAATAAACCAAAGTGAATTATCTGCAGGAGGCCCTGGCGCATGAACCTGTGCAGCGGGAACGACCTCGGACCACCAGGGGCCGAGAAAACGACCGTCTCATGGGGCCGGACGCTCAGGGTCAGTGAAAAATCCAATATATATCTGGTGATATCTCGGGTGCTGTTAGAGATAGCGCAATAAACCAAAGTGAATTATCTGCAGGAGGCCCTGGCGCATGAACCTGTGCAGCGGGAACGACCTCGGACCACCAGGGGCCGAGAAAACGACCGTCTCATGGGGCCGGACGCTCAGGGTCAGTGAAAAATCCAATATATATCTGGTGATATCTCGGGTGCTATTAGAGATAGCGCAATAAACCAAAGTGAATTATCTGCAGGAGGCCCTGGCGCATGAATCTGTGCAACGGGAACGACCTCCGACCACCAGGGACCGAGAAAACGACAGTCTCATGGGGCCGGACACTCAGGGTCAGGGGAAAAACCAATATAGATCTGGTGATATCTCGGGTGCTATTACAGATAGCGCAATAAACCAAAGTGAATTATCTGCAGGAGGCCCTGGCGCATGAATCTGTGCAACGGGAACGACCTCGGACCACCAGGGGCCGCGAAAACCACAGTCTCATGGGGCCGGACACTCAGGGTCAGGGTAAAATCCAATATATATCTGGTGATATCTCGGGTGCTATTACAGATAGCGCAATAAATCAAGGTGCATTGTCTGTAGGAGGCCCTGGCGCATGAATCTGTGCAGCGGGAACGACCTCGGAACACCAGGGACCGAGAAAACCACCGTCTCATGGGGCCGGACACTCAGGGTCAGTGAAAAATCCAATATATATGTGGTGATATCTCGGGTGCTATTACAGATAGCGCAATAAATCAAAGTGAGTTATCTGCAGGAGGCCCTGGCGCATGAATCTGTGCAGCGGGAACGACCTCGGACCACCAGGGGCCGAGATAACCACAGTCTCATGGGGCCGGACACTCAGGGTCAGGGGAAAATCCAATATATATCTGTTGATATCTCGGGTGCTATTACAGATAGCGCAATAAATCAAAGTGAATTATCTGCAGGAGGCCCTGGCGCATGAATCTGTGCAGCGGGAACGACCTCGGACCACCAGGGGCCGAGAAAACTACCGTCTAATGGGGCCGGTCACTCAGGGTCAGTGAAAAATCCAATATATATCTGGTGATATCTCGGGTGCTATTAGAGAGAGCGCAATAAACCAAAGTGAATTATCTGCAGGAGGCCCTGGCGCATTAATCTGTGCAACGGGAACGACCTCGGACCACCAGGGGCCGAGATAACCACAATCTCATGGGGCCGGACACTCAGGGTCAGGGGAAAATCCAATATAGATCTGGTGATATCTCGGGTGCTATTACAGATAGCGCAATAAATCAATGTGCATTGTCTGTAGGAGACCCTGGCGCATGAACCTGTGCAGCGGGAACGACCTCGGACCACCAGGGGCTGAGAAAACCACAGTCTCATGGGGCCGGACACTCAGGGTCAGGGGAAAATCCAATATATATCTGGTGATATCTCGGTTGCTATTAGAGATAGCGCAATGAACCAAAGTGAATTATCTGCAGGAGGCCCTGGCGCATGAATCTGTGCAGCGGGAACGACCTCGGACCACCAGGGGCCGAGAAAACGACCGTCTCATGGGGCCGGACACTCAGGGTCAGTGAAAAATCCAATATATATATGGTGATATCTCGGGTGCTATTACAGATACCGCAATAAATCAAAGTGCATTGTCTGTAGGAGACCCTGGCGCATGAACCTGTGCAGCGGGAACGACCTCGGACCACCAGGGGCCGAGAAAACGACCGTCTCATGGGGCCGGACGCTCAGGGTCAGGGAAAAATCCAATATATAGGTGGTGATATCTCGGGTGCTATTACAGATAGCGCAATAAATCAAAGTGCATTGTCTGTAGGAGACACTGGCGCATGAACCTGTGCAGCGGGAACGACCTCGGACCACCAGGGGCCGAGAAAACCACAGTCTCATGGGGCCGGACACTCAGGGTCAGGGAAAAATCCAATATATATCTGGTGATATCTCGGGTGCTATTACAGATAGCGCAATAAACCAAAGTGAATTATCTGCAGGAGGCCCTGGCGCATGAATCTGTGCAGCGAGAACGACCTCGGACCACCAGGGGCCGAGAAAACTACCGTCTCATGGGGCCGGTCAGTCAGGGTCAGTGAAAAATCCAATATATATCTGCTGATATCTCGGCTGCTATTACAGATAGCGCAATAAATCAAAGTGCATTGTCTGTAGGAGGCCCTGGCGCATGAATCTGTGCAGCGGGAACGACCTCGGAGCACCAGGGGCGAGACAACCACCTTCTCATGGTGCCGGAAACTCAGGGTCAGGGAAAAATCCAATATATATCTGGTGATATCTCGGGTCCTATTACAGATAGCGCAATAAATCAAAGTGCATTACCTGTAGGAGGCCCTGGCGCATGAATCTGTGCAGCGGGAACGTCCTCGGACCTCCAGGGGCCGAGAAAACCACAGTCTCATGGGGCCGGACACTCAGGGTCAGGGGAAAATCCAATATATATCTGGTGATATCTCGGGTGCTATTAGAGATAGCGCAATAAACCAAAGTGAATTATCTGCAGGAGGACCTGGCGCATGAATCTGTGCAACGGGAGCGACCTCGGACCACCAGGGGCAGAGAAAACCACAGTCTCATGGGGCGGGACACTCAGGGTCAGGGGAAAATCCAATATATATCTGGTGATATCTCGGGTGCTATTAGAGATAGCGCAATAAACCAAAGTGAATTATCTGCAGGAGGCCCTGGCGCATGAATCTGTGCAGCGGGAACGTCCTCGGACCTCCAGGGTCCGAGAAAACCACAGTCTCATGGGGCCGGACACTCAGGGTCAGGGGAAAATCCAATATAGATCTGGTGATATCTCGGGTGCTATTACAGATAGCGCAATAAATCAAAGTGCATTGTCTGTAGGAGGCCCAGGCGCATGAATCTGTTCAGCGGGAACGACCTCGGACGACCAGGGGCCGAGAAAACCACAGTCTCATGGGGCCGGACACTCAGGGTCAGGGGAAAATCCAATATATATCTGGTGATATCTCGGGTGCTATTAGAGATAGCGCAATAAACCAAAGTGAATTATCTGCAGGAGGCCCTGGCGCATGAATCTGTGCAACGGGAACGACCTCGGAGCACCAGGGGCCGAGAAAACCACCGTCACATGGGGCAGGACACTCAGGGTCAGTGAAAAATCCAATATATATATGGTGATATCTCGGGTGCTATTACAGATACCGCAATAAATCAAAGTGCATTGTCTGTAGGAGACCCTGGCGCATGAACCTGTGCAGCGGGAACGACCTCGGACCACCAGGGGCCGAGAAAACGACCGTCTCATGGGGCCGGACGCTCAGGGTCAGGGAAAAATCCAATATATAGGTGGTGATATCTCGGGTGCTATTACAGATAGCGCAATAAATCAAAGTGCATTGTCTGTAGGAGACCCTGGCGCATGAACCTGTGCAGCGGGAACGACCTCGGACCACCAGGGGCCGAGAAAACCACAGTCTCATGGGGCCGTTCACTCAGGGTCAGGGAAAATTCCATTATATATCTGGTGATATCTCGGGTGCTATTACAGATAGCGCAATAAATCAAAGTGCATTGTCTGTAGGAGGCCCTGGCGCATGAATCTGTGCAGCGGGAACGACCTCGGACCACCAGGGGCCGAGAAAACCACAGTCTCATGGGGCCGGACACTCAGGGTCAGGGGAAAATCCAATATATATCTGGTGATATCTCGGGTGCTATTAGAGATAGCGCAATTAGTCAATGTGCATTGTCTGTAGGAGACCCTGGCGCATGAACCTGTGCAGCGGGAACGACCTCGGACCACCAGGGGCTGAGAAAACCACAGTCTCATGGGGCCGGACACTCAGGGTCAGGGGAAAATCCAATATATATCTGGTGATATCTTGGGTGCTGTTAGAGATAGCGCAATAAACCAAAGTGAATTATCTGCAGGAGGCCCTGGCGCATGAACCTGTGCAGCGGGAACGACCTCGGACCACCAGGGGCCGAGAAAACGACCGTCTCATGGGGCCGGACGCTCAGGGTCAGTGAAAAATCCAATATATATCTGGTGATATCTCGGGTGCTGTTAGAGATAGCGCAATAAACCAAAGTGAATTATCTGCAGGAGGCCCTGGCGCATGAACCTGTGCAGCGGGAACGACCTCGGACCACCAGGGGCCGAGAAAACGACCGTCTCATGGGGCCGGACGCTCAGGGTCAGTGAAAAATCCAATATATATCTGGTGATATCTCGGGTGCTATTAGAGATAGCGCAATAAACCAAAGTGAATTATCTGCAGGAGGCCCTGGCGCATGAATCTGTGCAACGGGAACGACCTCCGACCACCAGGGACCGAGAAAACGACAGTCTCATGGGGCCGGACACTCAGGGTCAGGGGAAAAACCAATATAGATCTGGTGATATCTCGGGTGCTATTACAGATAGCGCAATAAACCAAAGTGAATTATCTGCAGGAGGCCCTGGCGCATGAATCTGTGCAACGGGAACGACCTCGGACCACCAGGGGCCGCGAAAACCACAGTCTCATGGGGCCGGACACTCAGGGTCAGGGTAAAATCCAATATATATCTGGTGATATCTCGGGTGCTATTACAGATAGCGCAATAAATCAAGGTGCATTGTCTGTAGGAGGCCCTGGCGCATGAATCTGTGCAGCGGGAACGACCTCGGAACACCAGGGACCGAGAAAACCACCGTCTCATGGGGCCGGACACTCAGGGTCAGTGAAAAATCCAATATATATGTGGTGATATCTCGGGTGCTATTACAGATAGCGCAATAAATCAAAGTGCATTGTCTGTAGGAAGCCCTGGCGCATGAATCTGTGCAGCGGTAACGTCCTCGGACCTCCAGGGGCCGAGGAAACCACAGTCTCATGGGGCAGGACACTCAGGGTCAGTGGAAAATCCAATATATATCTGGTGATATCTCGGCTCCTATTACCGATAGCGCAATATTTCAAAGTGCATTGTCTGTAGGAGGCCCTGTCGCATGAATCTGGGAAGCGGGAACGACCTCGGAACACCAGGGACCGAGAAAAGCACCGGCTCATGGGGCCGGACACTCAGGGTCAGTGAAAAATCCAATATATATGTGGTGATATCTCGGGTGCTATTACAGATAGCGCAATAAATCAAAGTGCATTGTCTGCAGGAGGCCCTGGCCCATGAATCTGTGCAGCGGGAACGACCTCGGACCACCAGGGGCCGAGATAACCACAGTCTCATGGGGCCGGACACTCAGGGTCAGGGGAAAATCCAATATATATCTGTTGATATCTCGGGTGCTATTACAGATAGCGCAATAAATCAAAGTGAATTATCTGCAGGAGGCCCTGGCGCATGAATCTGTGCAGCGGGAACGACCTCGGACCACCAGGGGCCGAGAAAACTACCGTCTCATGGGGCCGGTCACTCAGGGTCAGTGAAAAATCCAATATATATCTGGTGATATCTCGGGTGCTATTAGAGAGAGCGCAATAAACCAAAGTGAATTATCTGCAGGAGGCACTGGCGCATTAATCTGTGCAACGGGAACGACCTCGGACCACCAGGGGCCGAGATAACCACAATCTCATGGGGCCGGACACTCAGGGTCAGGGGAAAATCCAATATAGATCTGGTGATATCTCGGGTGCTATTACAGATAGCGCAATAAATCAATGTGCATTGTCTGTAGGAGACCCTGGCGCATGAACCTGTGCAGCGGGAACGACCTCGGACCACCAGGGGCTGAGAAAACCACAGTCTCATGGGGCCGGACACTCAGGGTCAGGGGAAAATCCAATATATATCTGGTGATATCTCGGTTGCTATTAGAGATAGCGCAATGAACCAAAGTGAATTATCTGCAGGAGGCCCTGGCGCATGAATCTGTGCAGCGGGAACGACCTCGGACCACCAGGGGCCGAGAAAACGACCGTCTCATGGGGCCGGACACTCAGGGTCAGTGAAAAATCCAATATATCTCTGCTGATATCTCGGGTGCTATTACAGATAGCGCAATAAATCAAAGTGCATTGTCTGTAGGAGGCCCTGGCGCATGAATCTGTGCAGCGGGAACGACCTCGGAACACCAGGGACCGAGAAAAGCACCGGCTCATGGGGCCGGACACTCAGGGTCAGTGAAAAATCCAATATATATGTGGTGATATCTCGGGTGCTATTACAGATAGCGCAATAAATCAAAGTGCATTGTCTGTAGGAGGCCCTGGCGCATGAATCTGTGCAGCGGGAACGTCCTCGGACCTCCAGGGGCCGAGGAAACCACAGTCTCATGGGGCCGGACACTCAGGGTCAGTGGAAAATCCAATATAGATCTGGTGATATCTCGGGTGCTATTACAGATAGCGCAATAAATCAAAGTGCATTACCTGTAGGAGGCCCTGGCGCATGAATCTGTGCAGCGGGAACGTCCTCGGACCTCCAGGGGCCGAGACAACGACCGTCTCATGGGGCCGGACACTCAAGGTCAGGGGAAAATCCAATATATATCTGGTGATATCTCGGGTGCTATTAGAGATAGCGCAATAAACCAAAGTGAATTATCTGCAGGAGGCACTGGCGCATGAATCTGTGCAACGGGAACGACCTCGGACCACCAGGGGCCGAGAAAACCACAGTCTCATGGGGCCGGACACTCAGGGTCAGGGGAAAATCCAATATATATCTGGTGATATCTCGGGTGCTATTAGAGATAGCGCAATAAATCAAAGTGCATTGTCTGTAGGAGGCCCTGGCGCATGAATCTGTGCAGCGGGAAGGACCTCGGAACACCAGGGGCCGAGAAAACCACCGTCACATGGGGCAGGACACTCAGGGTCAGTGAAAAATCCAATATATATATGGTGATATCTCGGGTGCTATTACAGATACCGCAATAAATCAAAGTGCATTGTCTGTAGGAGACCCTGGCGCATGAACCTGTGCAGCGGGAACGACCTCGGACCACCAGGGGCCGAGAAAACGACCGTCTCATGGGGCCGGACGCTCAGGGTCAGGGAAAAATCCAATATATAGGTGGTGATATCTCGGGTGCTATTACAGATAGCGCAATAAATCAAAGTGCATTGTCTGTAGGAGACACTGGCGCATGAACCTGTGCAGCGGGAACGACCTCGGACCACCAGGGGCCGAGAAAACCACAGTTTCATGGGGCCGGACACTCAGGGTCAGGGAAAAATCCAATATATATCTGGTGATATCTCGGGTGCTATTACAGATAGCGCAATAAACCAAAGTGAATTATCTGCAGGAGGCCCTGGCGCATGAATCTGTGCAGCGAGAACGACCTCGGACCACCAGGGGCCGAGAAAACTACCGTCTCATGGGGCCGGTCAGTCAGGGTCAGTGAAAAATCCAATATATATCTGCTGATATCTCGGCTGCTATTACAGATAGCGCAATAAATCAAAGTGCATTGTCTGTAGGAGGCCCTGGCGCATGAATCTGTGCAGCGGGAACGACCTCGGAGCACCAGGGGCGAGACAACCACCTTCTCATGGTGCCGGAAACTCAGGGTCAGGGAAAAATCCAATATATATCTGGTGATATCTCGGGTCCTATTACAGATAGCGCAATAAATCAAAGTGCATTACCTGTAGGAGGCCCTGGCGCATGAATCTGTGCAGCGGGAACGTCCTCGGACCTCCAGGGGCCGAGAAAACCACAGTCTCATGGGGCCGGACACTCAGGGTCAGGGGAAAATCCAATATATATCTGGTGATATCTCGGGTGCTATTAGAGATAGCGCAATAAACCAAAGTGAATTATCTGCAGGAGGACCTGGCGCATGAATCTGTGCAACGGGAGCGACCTCGGACCACCAGGGGCAGAGAAAACCACAGTCTCATGGGGCGGGACACTCAGGGTCAGGGGAAAATCCAATATATGTCTGGTGATATCTCGGGTGCTATTAGAGATAGCGCAATAAACCAAAGTGAATTATCTGCAGGAGGCCCTGGCGCATGAATCTGTGCAGCGGGAACGTCCTCGGACCTCCAGGGTCCGAGAAAACCACAGTCTCATGGGGCCGGACACTCAGGGTCAGGGGAAAATCCAATATAGATCTGGTGATATCTCGGGTGCTATTACAGATAGCGCAATAAATCAAAGTGCATTGTCTGTAGGAGGCCCAGGCGCATGAATCTGTTCAGCGGGAACGACCTCGGACGACCAGGGGCCGAGAAAACCACAGTCTCATGGGGCCGGACACTCAGGGTCAGGGAAAAATCCAATATATATCTGGTCGTATCTCGGGTGCTATTACAGATAGCGCAATAAATCAAAGTCCTTTGTCTGTAGGAGGCCCTGGCGCATGAATCTGTGCAGCGGGAACGACCTCGGAACACCAGGGGCCGAGAAAACCACCGTCTCATGGGGCAGGACACTCAGCGTCAGTGAAAAATCCAATATATATCTGGTGATATCTCGGGTGCTATTACAGATAGCGCAATAAATCAAAGTGCATTGTCTGTCGGAGACCCTGGCGCATGAACCTGTGCAGCGGGATCGACCTCGGACCACCAGGGGCCGAGAAAACGACCGCCTCATGGGGCCGGACGCTCAGGGTCAGTGAAAAATCCAATATATAGGTGGTGATATCTCGGGTGCTATTACAGATAGCGCAATAAATCAAAGTGCATTGTCTGTAGGAGACACTGGCGCATGAACCTGTGCAGCGGGAACGACCTCGGAACACCAGGGGCCGAGAAAACCACCGTCTCATGGGGCAGGACACTCAGCGTCAGTGAAAAATCCAATATATATCTGGTGATATCTCGGGTGCTATTACAGATAGCGCAATAAATCAAAGTGCATTGTCTGTCGGAGACCCTGGCGCATGAACCTGTGCAGCGGGATCGACCTCGGACCACCAGGGGCCGAGAAAACGACCGCCTCATGGGGCCGGACGCTCAGGGTCAGTGAAAAATCCAATATATATCTGGTGATATCTCGGGTGCTATTACAGATAGCGCAATAAATCAAAGTGAATTGTCTGTAGGAGGCCCTGGCGCATGAACTTGTGCAGCGGGAACGTTCTCGGACCTCCAGGGGCCGAGAAAACCACAGTCTCATGGGGCCGGACACTCAAGGTCGGGGAAAAATCCAATATATATGTGGTGATATCTCGGGTGCTATTACAGATAGCGCAATAAATCAAAGTGCATTGTCTGTAGGAGACCCTGGCGCATGAACCTGTGCAGCGGGAACGACCTCGGACCACCAGGGGCCGAGAAAACGACCGTCTCATGGGGCCGGACTTTCAGGGTCGGTGTAAAATCCAATATATATATGGTGATATCTCGGGTGCTATTACAGATACCGCAATAAATCAAAGTGCATTGTCTGTAGGAGACCCTGGCGCATGAACCTGTGCAGCGGGAACGACCTCGGACCACCAGGGGCCGAGAAAACGACCGTCTCATGGGGCCGGACGCTCAGGGTCAGGGAAAAATCCAATATATAGGTGGTGATGCCTCGGGTGCTATTACAGATAGCGCAATAAATCAAAGTGCATTGTCTGTAGGAGACACTGGCGCATGAACCTGTGCAGCGGGAACGACCTCGGACCACCAGGGGCCGAGAAAACCACAGTCTCATGGGGCCGGACACTCAGGGTCAGGGGAAAATCCAATATATATCTGGTGATATCTCGGGTGCTATCAGAGATAGCGCAATAAACCAAAGTGAATTATCTGCAGGAGGCCCTGGCGCATGAATCTCTGCAGCGGGAACGACCTCGGACCTCCAGGGGCCGAGACAACCACCGTCACATGGGGCCGGACACTCAGGGTCAGGGTAAAATCCAATATATATCTGGTGATATGTCGGGTGCTATTACAGATAGCGCAATAAATCAAAGTGCATTGTCTGTAGGAGGCCCTGGCGCATGAACTTGTGCAGCGGGAACGTTCTCGGACCTCCAGGGGCCGAGAAAACCACAGTCTCATGGGGCCGGACACTCAGGGTCAGGGGAAAATCCAATATATATCTGGTGATATCTCGGGTGCTATTAGAGATAGCGCAATAAACCAAAGTGAATTATCTGCAGGAGGCCCTGGCGCATGAATCTGTGCAACGGGAACGACCTCGGACCACCAGGGGCCAAGAAAACGACAGTCTCATGGGGCCGGATACTCAGGGTCAGGGGAAAATCCAATATAGATCTGGTGATATCTCGGGTGCTATTACAGATAGCGCAATAAATCAAAGTGCATTGTCTGTAGGAGGCACTGGCGCATGAATCTGGCCAGCGGGAACGACCTCGGACCACCAGCGGCCGAGAAAACCACAGTCTCATGGGGCCGGACACTCAAGGTCGGGGAAAAATCCAATATATGTCTGGTGATATCTCGGGTGCTATTAGAGATAGCGCAATAAATCAAAGTGCATTGTCTGTAGGAGGCCCTGGCGCATGAACCTGTGCAGCGGGAACGACCTCGGACCACCAGGGGCCGAGAAAACGACCGTCTCATGGGGCCGGACACTCAGGGTCAGGGAAAAATCCAATATATAGGTGGTGATATCTCGGGTGCTATTACAGATAGCGCAATAAGTCAAAGTGCATTATCTGTAGGAGACCCTGGCGCATGAACCTGTGCAGCGGGAACGACCTCGGACCACCAGGGGCCGAGAAAACCACAGTCTCATGGGGCCGTTCACTCAGGGTCAGGGAAAAATCCAATATATATCTGGTGATATCTCGGGTGCTATTACAAATAGCGCAATAAATCAAAGTGCATTGTCTGTAGGAGACCCTGGCGCATGAACCTGTGCAGCGGGAACGACCTCGGACCACCAGGGGCCGAGAAAACGACCGTCTCATGGGGCCGGACTTTCACGGTCGGTGTAAAATCCAATATATATCTGGTGATATCTCGGGTGCTATTAGAGATAGCGCAATAAACCAAAGTGAATTATCTGCAGGAGGCCCTGGCGCAAGAATCTGTGCAGCGAGAACGACCTCGGACCACCAGGGGCCGAGAAAACTACCGTCTCATGGGGCCGGTCAGTCAGGGTCAGTGAAAAATCCAATATATATCTGCTGATATCTCGGCTGCTATTACAGATAGCGCAATAAATCAAAGTGCATTGTCTGTAGGAGGCCCTGGCGCATGAATCTGTGCAGCGGGAACGAGCTCGGAGCACCAGGGGCGAGACAACCACCTTCTCATGGTGCCGGAAACTCAGGGTCAGGGAAAAATCCAATATATATCTGGTGATATCTCGGGTCCTATTACAGATAGCGCAATAAATCAAAGTGCATTACCTGTAGGAGGCCCTGGCGCATGAATCTGTGCAGCGGGAACGTCCTCGGACCTCCAGGGTCCGAGAAAACCACAGTCTCATGGGGCCGGACACTCAGGGTCAGGGGAAAATCCAATATATATCTGGTGATATCTCGGGTGCTATTAGAGATAGCGCAATAAACCAAAGTGAATTATCTGCAGGAGGCCCTGGCGCATGAATCTGTGCAACGGGAACGACCTCGGAGCACCAGGGGCCGAGAAAACCACCGTCACATGGGGCAGGACACTCAGGGTCAGTGAAAAATCCAATATATATATGGTGATATCTCGGGTGCTATTACAGATACCGCAATAAATCAAAGTGCATTGTCTGTAGGAGACCCTGGCGCATGAACCTGTGCAGCGGGAACGACCTCGGACCACCAGGGGCCGAGAAAACCACAGTCTCATGGGGCCGTTCACTCAGGGTCAGGGAAAATTCCAATATATATCTGGTGATATCTCGGGTGCTATTACAGATAGCGCAATAAATCAAAGTGCATTGTCTGTAGGAGGCCCTGGCGCATCAATCTGTGCAGCGGGAACGACCTCGGACCACCAGGGGCCGAGAAAACCACAGTCTCATGGGGCCGGACACTCAGGGTCAGGGGAAAATCCAATATATATCTGGTGATATGTCGGGTGCTATTACAGATAGCGCAATAAATCAAAGTGCATTGTCTGTAGGAGGCCCTGGCGCATGAACTTGTGCAGCGGGAACGTTCTCGGACCTCCAGGGGCCGAGCAAACCACAGTCTCATGGGGCCGGACACTCAGGGTCAGTGAAAAATCCAATATATATATGGTGATATCTCGGGTGCTATTACAGATACCGCAATAAATCAAAGTGCATTGTCTGTAGGAGACCCTGGCGCATGAACCTGTGCAGCGGGAACGACCTCGGACCACCAGGGGCCGAGAAAACGACCGTCTCATGGGGCCGGACGCTCAGGGTCAGGGAAAAATCCAATATATAGGTGGTGATATCTCGGGTGCTATTACAGATAGCGCAATAAATCAAAGTGCATTGTCTGTAGGAGACACTGGCGCATGAACCTGTGCAGCGGGAACGACCTCGGACCACCAGGGGCCGAGAAAACCACAGTCTCATGGGGCCGGACACTCAGGGTCAGGGAAAAATCCAATATATATCTGGTGATATCTCGGGTGCTATTACAGATAGCGCAATAAACCAAAGTGAATTATCTGCAGGAGGCCCTGGCGCATGAATCTGTGCAGCGAGAACGACCTCGGACCACCAGGGGCCGAGAAAACTACCGTCTCATGGGGCCGGTCAGTCAGGGTCAGTGAAAAATCCAATATATATCTGCTGATATCTCGGCTGCTATTACAGATAGCGCAATAAATCAAAGTGCATTGTCTGTAGGAGGCCCTGGCGCATGAATCTGTGCAGCGGGAACGACCTCGGAGCACCAGGGGCGAGACAACCACCTTCTCATGGTGCCGGAAACTCAGGGTCAGGGAAAAATCCAATATATATCTGGTGATATCTCGGGTCCTATTACAGATAGCGCAATAAATCAAAGTGCATTACCTGTAGGAGGCCCTGGCGCATGAATCTGTGCAGCGGGAACGTCCTCGGACCTCCAGGGGCCGAGAAAACCACAGTCTCATGGGGCCGGACACTCAGGGTCAGGGGAAAATCCAATATATATCTGGTGATATCTCGGGTGCTATTAGAGATAGCGCAATAAACCAAAGTGAATTATCTGCAGGAGGCCCTGGCGCATGAATCTGTGCAACGGGAACGACCTCGGACCACCAGGGGCAGAGAAAACCACAGTCTCATGGGGCGGGACACTCAGGGTCAGGGGAAAATCCAATATATATCTGGTGATATCTCGGGTGCTATTAGAGATAGCGCAATAAACCAAAGTGAATTATCTGCAGGAGGCCCTGGCGCATGAATCTGTGCAGCGGGAACGTCCTCGGACCTCCAGGGTCCGAGAAAACCACAGTCTCATGGGGCCGGACACTCAGGGTCAGGGGAAAATCCAATATAGATCTGGTGATATCTCGGGTGCTATTACAGATAGCGCAATAAATCAAAGTGCATTGTCTGTAGGAGGCCCAGGCGCATGAATCTGTTCAGCGGGAACGACCTCGGACGACCAGGGACCGAGAAAACCACAGTCTCATGGGGCCGGACACTCAGGGTCAGTGAAAAATCCAATATATATATGGTGATATCTCGGGTGCTATTCCGGTTCCCGCAATAAATCAAAGTGCATTGTCTGTAGGAGACCCTGGCGCATGAACCTGTGCAGCGGGAACGACCTCGGACCACCAGGGGCCGAGAAAACCACAGTCTCATGGGGCCGTTCACTCAGGGTCAGGGAAAATTCCAATATATATCTGGTGATATCTCGGGTGCTATTACAGATAGCGCAATAAATCAAAGTGCATTGTCTGTAGGAGGCCCTGGCGCATGAATCTGTGCAGCGGGAACGACCTCGGACCACCAGGGGCCGAGAAAACCACAGTCTCATGGGGCCGGACACTCAGGGTCAGGGGAAAATCCAATATATATCTGGTGATATGTCGGGTGCTATTACAGATAGCGCAATAAATCAAAGTGCATTGTCTGTAGGAGGCCCTGGCGCATGAACTTGTGCAGCGGGAACGTTCTCGGACCTCCAGGGGCCGAGAAAACCACAGTCTCATGGGGCCGGACACTCAGGGTCAGGGGAAAATCCAATATATATCTGGTGATATCTCGGGTGCTATTAGAGATAGCGCAATAAACCAAAGTTAATTATCTGCAGGAGGCCCTCGCGCATGAACCTGTGCAACGGGAACGACCTCGGACCACCAGGGGCCAAGGAAACGACAGTCTCATGGGGCCGGATACTCAGGGTCAGGGGAAAATCCAATATAGATCTGGTGATATCTCGGGTGCTATTACAGATAGCGCAATAAATCAAAGTGCATTGTCTGTAGGAGGCCCTGGCGCATGAATGTGGCCAGCGGGAACGACCTCGGAACACCAGGGGCCGAGAAAACCACCGTCTCATGGGGCAGGACACTCAGGGTCAGTGAAAAATCCAATATATATCTGGTGATATCTCGGGTGCTATTACAGATAGCGCAATAAATCAAAGTGCATTGTCTGTAGGAGGCCCTGGCGCATGAACCTGTGCAGCGGCAACGACCTCGGACCACCAGGGGCCGAGAAAACCACAGTCTCATGGGGCCGGACACTCAGGGTCAGGGGAAAATCCAATATATATCTGGTGATATCTCGGGTGCTATCAGAGATAGCGCAATAAACCAAAGTGAATTATCTGCAGGAGGCCCTGGCGCATGAATCTGTGCAGCGGGAACGACCTCGGACCACCAGGGGCCGAGAAAACGACCGTCTCATGGGGCCGGACGCTCAGGGTCAGGGAAAAATCCAATATATATCTGGTGATATCTCGGGTGCTATTAGAGATAGCGCAATAAACCAAAGTGAATTATCTGCAGGAGGCCCTGGCGCATGAATCTGTGCAACGGGAACGACCTCGGAGCACCAGGGGCCGAGAAAACCACCGTCACATGGGGCAGGACACTCAGGGTCAGTGAAAAATCCAATATATATATGGTGATATCTCGGGTGCTATTACAGATACCGCAATAAATCAAAGTGCATTGTCTGTAGGAGACCCTGGCGCATGAACCTGTGCAGCGGGAACGACCTCGGACCACCAGGGGCCGAGAAAACCACAGTCTCATGGGGCCGTTCACTCAGGGTCAGGGAAAATTCCAATATATATCTGGTGATATCTCGGGTGCTATTACAGATAGCGCAATAAATCAAAGTGCATTGTCTGTAGGAGGCCCTGGCGCATGAATCTGTGCAACGGGAACGACCTCGGACCACCAGGGGCAGAGAAAACCACAGTCTCATGGGGCGGGACACTCAGGGTCAGGGGAAAATCCAATATATATCTGGTGATATCTCGGGTGCTATTAGAGATAGCGCAATAAACCAAAGTGAATTATCTGCAGGAGGCCCTGGCGCATGAATCTGTGCAGCGGGAACGTCCTCGGACCTCCAGGGTCCGAGAAAACCACAGTCTCATGGGGCCGGACACTCAGGGTCAGGGGAAAATCCAATATAGATCTGGTGATATCTCGGGTGCTATTACAGATAGCGCAATAAATCAAAGTGCATTGTCTGTAGGAGGCCCAGGCGCATGAATCTGTTCAGCGGGAACGACCTCGGACGACCAGGGGCCGAGAAAACCACAGTCTCATGGGGCCGGACACTCAGGGTCAGGGGAAAATCCAATATATATCTGGTGATATCTCGGGTGCTATTAGAGATAGCGCAATAAACCAAAGTGAATTATCTGCAGGAGGCCCTGGCGCATGAATCTGTGCAACGGGAACGACCTCGGAGCACCAGGGGCCGAGAAAACCGCCGTCACATGGGGCAGGACACTCAGGGTCAGTGAAAAATCCAATATATATCTGGTGATATCTCGGGTGCTATTACAGATAGCGCAATAAATCAAAGTGCATTGTCTGTAGGAGGCCCTGGCGCATGAATCTGTGCAGCGGGAACGACCTCGGACAACCAGGGGCCGAGAAAACCACAGTCTCATGGGGCCGGACACTCAGGGTCAGGGGAAAATCCAATATATATCTGGTGATATGTCGGGTGCTATTACAGATAGCGCAATAAATCAAAGTGCATTGTCTGTAGGAGGCCCTGGCGCATGAACTTGCGCAGCGGGAACGTTCTCGGACCTCCAGGGGCCGAGAAAACCACAGTCTCATGGGGCCGGACACTCAGGGTCAG
Source organism: Nomia melanderi (assembly GCF_051020985.1). Taxonomy (NCBI): domain Eukaryota; kingdom Metazoa; phylum Arthropoda; class Insecta; order Hymenoptera; family Halictidae; genus Nomia; species Nomia melanderi. The sequence continues at coordinate 559,214 of NW_027475144.1, forward strand.
GGGAAAATCCAATATATATCTGGTGATATCTCGGGTGCTATTAGAGATAGCGCAATAAACCAAAGTTAATTATCTGCAGGAGGCCCTGGCGCATGAACCTGTGCAACGGGAACGACCTCGGACCACCAGGGGCCAAGGAAACGACAGTCTCATGGGGCCGGATACTCAGGGTCAGGGGAAAATCCAATATAGATCTGGTGATATCTCGGGTGCTATTACAGATAGCGCAATAAATCAAAGTGCATTGTCTGTAGGAGGCCCTGGCGCATGAATCTGGCCAGCGGGAACGACCTCGGAACACCAGGGGCCGAGAAAACCACCGTCTCATGGGGCAGGACACTCAGGGTCAGTGAAAAATCCAATATATATCTGGTGATATCTCGGGTGCTATTACAGATAGCGCAATAAATCAAAGTGCATTGTCTGTAGGAGGCCCTGGCGCATGAACCTGTGCAGCGGCAACGACCTCGGACCACCAGGGGCCGAGAAAACCACAGTCTCATGGGGCCGGACACTCAGGGTCAGGGGAAAATCCAATATATATCTGGTGATATCTCGGGTGCTATCAGAGATAGCGCAATAAACCAAAGTGAATTATCTGCAGGAGGCCCTGGCGCATGAATCTGTGCAGCGGGAACGACCTCGGACCACCAGGGGCCGAGAAAACGACCGTCTCATGGGGCCGGACGCTCAGGGTCAGGGAAAAATCCAATATATAGGTGGTGATATCTCGGGTGCTATTACAGATAGCGCAATAAATCAAAGTGCATTGTCTGTAGGAGACACTGGCGCATGAACCTGTGCAGCGGGAACGACCTCGGACCACCAGGGGCCGAGAAAACCACAGTCTCATGGGGCCGGACACTCAGGGTCAGGGAAAAATCCAATATATATCTGGTGATATCTCGGGTGCTATTACAGATAGCGCAATAAACCAAAGTGAATTATCTGCAGGAGGCCCTGGCGCATGAATCTGTGCAGCGAGAACGACCTCGGACCACCAGGGGCCGAGAAAACTACCGTCTCATGGGGCCGGTCAGTCAGGGTCAGTGAAAAATCCAATATATATCTGCTGATATCTCGGCTGCTATTACAGATAGCGCAATAAATCAAAGTGCATTGTCTGTAGGAGGCCCTGGCGCATGAATCTGTGCAGCGGGAACGACCTCGGAGCACCAGGGGCGAGACAACCACCTTCTCATGGTGCCGGAAACTCAGGGTCAGGGAAAAATCCAATATATATCTGGTGATATCTCGGGTGCTATTAGAGATAGCGCAATAAATCAAAGTGCATTGTCTGTAGGAGGCCCTGGCGCATGAATCAGTGCAGCGGGAACGACCTCGGAACACGAGGGGCCGAGAAAACGACCGTCTCATGGGGCCGGACGCTCAGGGTCAGGGAAAAATCCAATATATATCTGGTGATATCTCGGGTGCTATTAGAGATAGCGCAATAAACCAAAGTGAATTATCTGCAGGAGGCCCTGGCGCATGAATCTGTGCAACGGGAACGACCTCGGAGCACCAGGGGCCGAGAAAACCACCGTCACATGGGGCAGGACACTCAGGGTCAGTGAAAAATCCAATATATATATGGTGATATCTCGGGTGCTATTACAGATACCGCAATAAATCAAAGTGCATTGTCTGTAGGAGACCCTGGCGCATGAACCTGTGCAGCGGGAACGACCTCGGACCACCAGGGGCCGAGAAAACCACAGTCTCATGGGGCCGTTCACTCAGGGTCAGGGAAAATTCCAATATATATCTGGTGATATCTCGGGTGCTATTACAGATAGCGCAATAAATCAAAGTGCATTGTCTGTAGGAGGCCCTGGCGCATGAATCTGTGCAGCGGGAACGACCTCGGACCACCAGGGGCCGAGAAAACCACAGTCTCATGGGGCCGGACACTCAGGGTCAGGGGAAAATCCAATATATATCTGGTGATATGTCGGGTGCTATTACAGATAGCGCAATAAATCAAAGTGCATTGTCTGTAGGAGGCCCTGGCGCATGAACTTGTGCAGCGGGAACGTTCTCGGACCTCCAGGGGCCGAGAAAACCACAGTCTCATGGGGCCGGACACTCAGGGTCAGGGGAAAATCCAATATATATCTGGTGATATCTCGGGTGCTATTAGAGATAGCGCAATAAACCAAAGTTAATTATCTGCAGGAGGCCCTGGCGCATGAACCTGTGCAACGGGAACGACCTCGGACCACCAGGGGCCAAGGAAACGACAGTCTCATGGGGCCGGATACTCAGGGTCAGGGGAAAATCCAATATAGATCTGGTGATATCTCGGGTGCTATTACAGATAGCGCAATAAATCAAAGTGCATTGTCTGTAGGAGGCCCTGGCGCATGAATCTGGCCAGCGGGAACGACCTCGGAACACCAGGGGCCGAGAAAACCACCGTCTCATGGGGCAGGACACTCAGGGTCAGTGAAAAATCCAATATATATCTGGTGATATCTCGGGTGCTATTACAGATAGCGCAATAAATCAAAGTGCATTGTCTGTAGGAGGCCCTGGCGCATGAACCTGTGCAGCGGCAACGACCTCGGACCACCAGGGGCCGAGAAAACCACAGTCTCATGGGGCCGGACACTCAGGGTCAGGGGAAAATCCAATATATATCTGGTGATATCTCGGGTGCTATCAGAGATAGCGCAATAAACCAAAGTGAATTATCTGCAGGAGGCCCTGGCGCATGAATCTGTGCAGCGGGAACGACCTCGGACCACCAGGGGCCGAGAAAACGACCGTCTCATGGGGCCGGACGCTCAGGGTCAGGGAAAAATCCAATATATAGATGGTGATATCTCGGGTGCTATTACAGATAGCGCAATAAATCAAAGTGCATTGTCTGTAGGAGACACTGGCGCATGAACCTGTGCAGCGGGAACGACCTCGGACCACCAGGGGCCGAGAAAACCACAGTCTCATGGGGCCGGACACTCAGGGTCAGGGAAAAATCCAATATATATCTGGTGATATCTCGGGTGCTATTACAGATAGCGCAATAAACCAAAGTGAATTATCTGCAGGAGGCCCTGGCGCATGAATCTGTGCAGCGAGAACGACCTCGGACCACCAGGGGCCGAGAAAACTACCGTCTCATGGGGCCGGTCAGTCAGGGTCAGTGAAAAATCCAATATATATCTGCTGATATCTCGGCTGCTATTACAGATAGCGCAATAAATCAAAGTGCATTGTCTGTAGGAGGCCCTGGCGCATGAATCTGTGCAGCGGGAACGACCTCGGAGCACCAGGGGCGAGACAACCACCTTCTCATGGTGCCGGAAACTCAGGGTCAGGGAAAAATCCAATATATATCTGGTGATATCTCGGGTCCTATTACAGATAGCGCAATAAATCAAAGTGCATTACCTGTAGGAGGCCCTGGCGCATGAATCTGTGCAGCGGGAACGTCCTCGGACCTCCAGGGGCCGAGAAAACCACAGTCTCATGGGGCCGGACACTCAGGGTCAGGGGAAAATCCAATATATATCTGGTGATATTTCGGGTGCTATTAGAGATAGCGCAATAAACCAAAGTGAATTATCTGCAGGAGGCCCTGGCGCATGAATCTGTGCAACGGGAACGACCTCGGACCACCAGGGGCAGAGAAAACCACAGTCTCATGGGGCGGGACACTCAGGGTCAGGGGAAAATCCAATATATATCTGGTGATATCTCGGGTGCTATTAGAGATAGCGCAATAAACCAAAGTGAATTATCTGCAGGAGGCCCTGGCGCATGAATCTGTGCAGCGGGAACGACCTCGGACCTCCAGGGTCCGAGAAAACCACAGTCTCATGGGGCCGGTCACTCAGGGTCAGGGGAAAATCCAATATAGATCTGGTGATATCTCGGGTGCTATTACAGATAGCGCAATAAATCAAAGTGCATTGTCTGTAGGAGGCCCAGGCGCATGAATCTGTTGAGCGGGAACGACCTCGGACGACCAGGGGCCGAGAAAACCACAGTCTCATGGGGCCGGACACTCAGGGTCAGGGGAAAATCCAATATATATCTGGTGATATCTCGGGTGCTATTAGAGATAGCGCAATAAACCAAAGTGAATTATCTGCAGGAGGCCCTGGCGCATGAATCTGTGCAACGGGAACGACCTCGGAGCACCAGGGGCCGAGAAAACCACCGTCACATGGGGCAGGACACTCAGGGTCAGTGAAAAATCCAATATATATATATGGTGATATCTCGGGTGCTATTACAGATACCGCAATAAATCAAAGTGCATTGTCTGTAGGAGACCCTGGCGCATGAACCTGTGCAGCGGGAACGACCTCGGACCACCAGGGGCCGAGAAAACCACAGTCTCATGGGGCCGTTCACTCAGGGTCAGGGAAAATTCCAATATATATCTGGTGATATCTCGGGTGCTATTACAGATAGCGCAATAAATCAAAGCGCATTGTCTGTAGGAGGCCCTGGCGCATGAACCTGTGCAGCGGGAACGACCTCGGACCACCAGGGGCCGAGAAAACCACAGTCTCATGGGGCCGGACACTCAGGGTCAGGGGAAAATCCAATATATATCTGGTGATATGTCGGGTGCTATTACAGATAGCGCAATAAATCAAAGTGCATTGTCTGTAGGAGGCCCTGGCGCATGAACTTGTGCAGCGGGAACGTTCTCGGACCTCCAGGGGCCGAGAAAACCACAGTCTCATGGGGCCGGACACTCAGGGTCAGGGGAAAATCCAATATATATCTGGTGATATCTCGGGTGCTATTAGAGATAGCGCAATAAACCAAAGTTAATTATCTGCAGGAGGCCCTGGCGCATGAATCTGTGCAACGGGAACGACCTCGGACCACCAGGGGCAGAGAAAACCACAGTCTCATGGGGCGGGACACTCAGGGTCAGGGGAAAATCCAATATATATCTGGTGATATCTCGGGTGCTATTAGAGATAGCGCAATAAACCAAAGTGAATTATCTGCAGGAGGCCCTGGCGCATGAATCTGTGCAGCGGGAACGTCCTCGGACCTCCAGGGTCCGAGAAAACCACAGTCTCATGGGGCCGGTCACTCAGGGTCAGGGGAAAATCCAATATAGATCTGGTGATATCTCGGGTGCTATTACAGATAGCGCAATAAATCAAAGTGCATTGTCTGTAGGAGGCCCAGGCGCATGAATCTGTTCAGCGGGAACGACCTCGGACGACCAGGGGCCGAGAAAACCACAGTCTCATGGGGCCGGACACTCAGGGTCAGGGGAAAATCCAATATATATCTGGTGATATCTCGGGTGCTATTAGAGATAGCGCAATAAACCAAAGTGAATTATCTGCAGGAGGCCCTGGCGCATGAATCTGTGCACCGGGAACGACCTCGGAGCACCAGGGGCCGAGAAAACCACCGTCACATGGGGCAGGACACTCAGGGTCAGTGAAAAATCCAATATATATATATATATGGTGATATCTCGGGTGCTATTACAGATACCGCAATAAATCAAAGTGCATTGTCTGTAGGAGACCCTGGCGCATGAACCTGTGCAGCGGGAACGACCTCGGACCACCAGGGGCCGAGAAAACCACAGTCTCATGGGGCCGTTCACTCAGGGTCAGGGAAAATTCCAATATATATCTGGTGATATCTCGGGTGCTATTACAGATAGCGCAATAAATCAAAGCGCATTGTCTGTAGGAGGCCCTGGCGCATGAATCTCTGCAGCGGGAACGACCTCGGACCACCAGGGGCCGAGAAAACCACAGTCTCATGGGGCCGGACACTCAGGGTCAGGGGAAAATCCAATATATATCTGGTGATATGTCGGGTGCTATTACAGATAGCGCAATAAATCAAAGTGCATTGTCTGTAGGAGGCCCTGGCGCATGAACTTGTGCAGCGGGAACGTTCTCGGACCTCCAGGGGCCGAGAAAACCACAGTCTCATGGGGCCGGACACTCAGGGTCAGGGGAAAATCCAATATATATCTGGTGATATCTCGGGTGCTATTAGAGATAGCGCAATAAACCAAAGTTAATTATCTGCAGGAGGCCCTGGCGCATGAATCTGTGCAACGGGAACGACCTCGGACCACCAGGGGCCAAGAAAACGACAGTCTCATGGGGCCGGATACTCAGGGTCAGGGGAAAATCCAATATAGATCTGGTGATATCTCGGGTGCTATTACAGATAGCGCAATAAATCAAAGTGCATTGTCTGTAGGAGGCCCTGGCGCATGAATCTGGCCAGCGGGAACGACCTCGGAACACCAGGGGCCGAGAAAACCACCGTCTCATGGGGCAGGACACTCAGGGTCAGTGAAAAATCCAATATATATCTGGTGATATCTCGGGTGCTATTACAGACAGCGCAATAAACCAAAGTGAATTATCTGCAGGAGGCCCTGGCGCATGAATCTGTGCAGCGGGAACGACCTCGGACCTCCAGGGGCCGAGACAACCACCGTCACATGGGGCCGGACACTCAGGGTCAGTGTAAAATCCAATATATATCTGGTGATATCTCGGGTGCTATTAGAGATAGCGCAATAAATCAAAGTGCATTGTCTGTAGGAGACCCTGGCGCATGAACCTGTGCAGCGGGAACGACCTCGGACCACCAGGGGCCGAGAAAACGACCGTCTCATGGGGCCGGACGCTCAGGGTCAGGGAAAAATCCAATATATAGGTGGTGATGCCTCGGGTGCTATTACAGATAGCGCAATAAATCAAAGTGCATTGTCTGTAGGAGACACTGGCGCATGAACCTGTGCAGCGGGAACGACCTCGGACCACCAGGGGCCGAGAAAACCACAGTCTCATGGGGCCGGACACTCAGGGTCAGGGAAAAATCCAATATATATCTGGTGATATCTCGGGTGCTATTAGAGATAGCGCAATAAACCAAAGTGAATTTTCTGCAGGAGGCCCTGGCGCATGAATCTGTGCAGCGGGAACGACCTCGGACCACCAGGGGCCGAGAAAACTACCGTCTCATGGGGCCGGTCAGTCAGGGTCAGTGAAAAATCCAATATATATCTGCTGATATCTCGGGTGCTATTACAGATAGCGCAATATATCAAAGTGCATTGTCTGTAGGAGGCCCTGGCGCATGAATCTGTGCAGCGGGAACGACCTCGGACCACCATGGGCCGAGAAAACCACAGTCTCATGGGGCCGGACACTCAGGGTCAGGGGAAAATCCAATATATATCTGGTGATATCTCGGGTGCTATCAGAGATAGCGCAATAAACCAAAGTGAATTATCTGCAGGAGGCCCTGGCGCATGAATCTGTGCAGCGGGAACGACCTCGGACCTCCAGGGGCCGAGACAACCACCGTCACATGGGGCCGGACACTCAGGGTCAGGGTAAAATCCAATATATATCTGGTGATATGTCGGGTGCTATTACAGATAGCGCAATAAATCAAAGTGCATTGTCTGTAGGAGGCCCTGGCGCATGAACTTGTGCAGCGGGAACGTTCTCGGACCTCCAGGGGCCGAGAAAACCACAGTCTCATGGGGCCGGACACTCAGGGTCAGGGGAAAATCCAATATATATCTGGTGATATCTCGGGTGCTATTTGAGATAGCGCAATAAACCAAAGTGAATTATCTGCAGGAGGCCCTGGCGCATGAATCTGTGCAACGGGAACGACCTCGGACCACCAGGGGCCAAGAAAACGACAGTCTCATGGGGCCGGATACTCAGGGTCAGGGGAAAATCCAATATAGATCTGGTGATATCTCGGGTGCTATTACAGATAGCGCAATAAATCAAAGTGCATTGTCTGTAGGAGGCCCTGGCGCATGAATCTGGCCAGCGGGAACGACCTCGGACCACCAGCGGCCGAGAAAACCACAGTCTCATGGGGCCGGACACTCAAGGTCGGGGAAAAATCCAATATATATCTGGTGATATCTCGGGTGCTATTAGAGATAGCGCAATAAATCAAAGTGCATTGTCTGTAGGAGGCCCTGGCGCATGAACCTGTGCAGCGGGAACGACCTCGGACCACCAGGGGCCGAGAAAACGACCGTCTCATGGGGCCGGACACTCAGGGTCAGGGAAAAATCCAATATATAGGTGGTGATATCTCGGGTGCTATTACAGATAGCGCAATAAGTCAAAGTGCATTATCTGTAGGAGACCCTGGCGCATGAACCTGTGCAATGGGAACGACCTCGGACCACCAGGGGCCGAGAAACCACAGTCTCATGGGGCCGTTCACTCAGGGTCAGGGAAAAATCCAATATATATCTGGTGATATCTCGGGTGCTATTACAAATAGCGCAAAAAAACAAAGTGCATTGTCTGTAGGAGACCCTGGCGCATGAACCTGTGCAGCGGGAACGACCTCGGACCACCAGGGGCCGAGAAAACGACCGTCTCATGGGGCCGGACTTTCACGGTCTGTGTAAAATCCAATATATATCTGGTGATATCTCGGGTGCTATTAGAGATAGCGCAATAAACCAAAGTGAATTATCTGCAGGAGGCCCTGGCGCATGAATCTGTGCAACGGGAACGACCTCGGACCACCAGGGGCCGAGAAAACCACAGTCTCATCGGGCCGGACACTCAGGGTCAGGGGAAAATCCAATATATATCTGGTGATATCTCGGGTGCTATCAGAGATAGCGCAATAAACCAAAGTGAATTATCTGCAGGAGGCCCTGGCGCATGAATCTGTGCAGCGGGAACGACCTCGGACCTCCAGGGGCCGAGACAACCACCGTCACATGGGGCCGGACACTCAGGGTCAGGGTAAAATCCAATATATATCTGGTGATATCTCGGGTGCTATTACAGATAGCGCAATAAATCAAAGTGCATTGTCTGTAGGAGGCCCTGGCGCATGAACCTGTGCAGCGGCAACGACCTCGGACCACCAGGGGCCGAGAAAACCACAGTCTCATGGGGCCGGACACTCTGGGTCAGGGGAAAATCCAATATATATCTGGTGATATCTCGGGTGCTATTAGAGATAGCGCAATAAATCAAAGTGCATTGTCTGTAGGAGACCCTGGCGCATGAAACTGTGCAGCGGGAACGACCTCGGACCACCAGGGGCTGAGAAAACGACCGTCTCATGGGGCCGGACTTTCAGGGTCGGTGTAAAATCCAATATATATCTGGTGATATCTCGGGTGCTATTAGAGATAGCGCAATAAACCAAAGTAAATTATCTGCAGGAGGCCCTGGCGCATGAATCTGTGCAACGGGAACGACCTCGGACCACGAGGGGCCGAGAAAACGACCGTCTCATGGGGCCGGACGCTCAGGGTCAGTGATAAATCCAATATATATCTGGTGATATCTCGGGTGCTATTAGAGATAGCGCAATAAACCAAAGTGAATTAACTGCAGGAGGCCCTGGCGCATGAATCTGTGCAACGGGAACGACCTCGGACCACCAGGGGCCGAGAAAACCACAGTCTCATGGGGCCGGACACTCAGGGTCAGGGGAAAATCCAAAATAGATCTGGTGATATCTCGGGTGCTATTACAGATAGCGCAATAAATCAAAGTGCATTGTCTGTAGGAGGCCCTGGCGCATGAATCTGTGCAACGGGAACGACCTCGGACCACCAGGGGCCGAGAAAACCACAGTCTCATGGGGCCGGACACTCAGGGTCAGGGGAAAATCCAATATATATCTGGTGATATCTCGGGTGCTATTAGAGATAGCGCAATAAATCAAAGTGCATTGTCTGTAGGAGGCCCTGGCGCATGAATCAGTGCAGCGGGAACGACCTCGGAACACCAGGGTCCGAGAAAACCACCGTCTCATGGGGCAGGACACTCAGGGTCAGTGAAAAATCCAATATATATCTGGTGATATCTCGGGTGCTATTACAGATACCGCAATAAATCAAAGTGCATTGTCTGTAGGAGACCCTGGCGCATGAACCTGTGCAGCGGGAACGACCTCGGACCACCAGGGGCCGAGAAAACCACAGTCTCATGGGGCCGGACACTCAGGGTCAGGGGAAAATCCAATATATATCTGGTGATATCTCGGGTGCTATTAGAGATAGCGCAATAAATCAAAGTGAGTTATCTGCAGGAGGCCCTGGCGCATGAATCTGTGCAGCGGGAACGACCTCGGACCACCAGGGGCCGAGACAACCACCGTCTCATGGGGCCGGACACTCAGGGTCAGGGAAAAATCCAATATATATCTGGTGATATCTCGGCTGCTATTAGAGATAGCGCAACAAATCAAAGTGCATTGTCTGTAGGAGGCCCTGGCGCATGAATCTGGCCAGCGGGAATGACCTTGGAACACGAGGGGCCGAGAAAACCACAGTCTCATGGAGCCGGACACACAGGGTCAGGGAAAAATGCAATATATATCTGGTGATATCTCGGGTGCCATTAGAGATAGCGCAATAAATCAAAGTGCGTTGTCTGTAGAATGCCCTGGCGCATGAATCTGGCCAGCGGGAACGACCTCGGACCACCAGGGGCCGAGAAAACCACCGTCTCATGGGGCCGGACACTCAGGGTCAGGGAAAAATCCAATATATATCTGGTGATATCTCGGGTACTATTACAGATAGCACAATAAATCAAAGTGCATTGTCTGTAGGAGGCCCTGGCGCATGAATCTGTGCAGCTCGGACGACCTCGGAACACCATGGGCCGAGAAAACCACAGTCACATGGGGACGGACACTCAGGGTCAGGGGAAAATCCAATATATATCTGGTGATATCTCGGGTGCTATTACAGATAGCGCAATAAATCAGAGGGCATTGTCTGTAGGAGGCCCTGGCGCATGAATCTGGCCAGCGGGAACGACCTCGGACCACCAAGGGCCGAGAAAACCACCGTCTCATGGGGCCGGACACTCAGGGTCAGGGAAAAATCCGATATATATCTGGTGATATCTCGGGTGCTATTACATATAGCGCAATAAATCAAAGTGCATTGTCTGTAGGAGGCCCTGACGCATGAATCTGTGCAGCGGGAACGACCTCGGAACACCAGGGGCCGAGAAAAACACCGTCTCATGGGGCCGGACACTCAGGGTCAGGGGAAAATCCAATATATATCCGGCGATATCTCGGGTGCTATTAGAGATAGCGCAACAAATCAAAGTGAATAATCTGCAGGAGGCCCTGGCGCATGCATCTGTGCAGCGGGAACGACCTCGGACCACCAGGGGCCGAGAAAATCACCGTCTCATGGGGCCGGACTGCCAGGGTCAGGGAGAAATCCAATATATATCTGGTGATATCTCGGGTGCTATTAGAGATAGCGATATAAATCTAAAGTGCATTGTCTGCCGGAGGCCCTAGCACATGAATCTGTGCAGCGGGACCGACCTCGGACCACCAGGGGCCGAGAAAACTACCGTCTCATGGGGCCGGACACTCAGGGTCAGGGAAAAATCCATTATAAATCAGGTGATATCTCGGGTGCTATTTGAGATAGCGCGATAAATCAAAGTGCATTGTCTGCAGGAGGCCGTAGCGCATGAATCTGTGCAGCGGGAACGACCTCGGACCACCAGGGGCCAAGAACACCACCGTCTCATGGGGCCGGACACTCAGGGACAGGGGAAAATCCAATATATACCTGGTGATATCTCGGGTGCTATTAGAGATAGCGCAATAAACCAAAGTGAATTATCTGCAGGAGGCCCTGGCGCATGAATCTGTGCAGCGGGAACGACCTCGGACCACCACGGGCCGAGAAAACCTCCGTCTCATGGGGCCGGACACTCAGGGTCAGGGAATAATCCAATATATATCTGGTGATATCGCGGGTGCTATTACAGATAGCGCAATAAATAAAAGTGCATTGCCTGTAGGAGGCCCTGGCGCATGAATCTGGCCAGCGGGAACTACCTCGGACCACCAGGTGCCGAGAAAACCACAGTCTCATGGGGCCGGACACTCAGGGTCAGGGAAAAATCCAATATATATGTGGTGATATCTCGGGTGTTATTACAGATAGCGCAATAAATCAAAGTGCATTGTCTGTAGGTGGCACTGGCGCATGAATCTGTGCAGCTCGAACGACCTCGGACAAACAGGGGCCGAGAAAGCCACCGTCTCATGGGGCCGGACACTCAGGGTCAGGGGAAAATCCAATATACATCTGGTGATATCGCGGGTGCTATTAGAGATAGCGCAATAAACCCAAGTGAGTTACCTGTAGGAGGCCCTGGCGCATGCATCTGTGCAGCGGGAACGACCACGGACCACCAGGGGGCGAGAAAACCACAGTCTCATGGGGCCGTTCACTCAGGGTCAGGGAAAATTCCAATATATATCTGGTGATATCTCGGGTGCTATTACAGATAGCGCAATAAATCAAAGTGCATTGTCTGTAGGAGGCCCTGGCGCATGAATCTGTGCAGCGGGAACGACCTCGGACCACCAGGGGCCGAGAAAACCACAGTCTCATGGGGCCGGACACTCAGGGTCAGGGGAAAATCCAATATATATCTGGTGATATGTCGGGTGCTATTACAGATAGCGCAATAAATCAAAGTGCATTGTCTGTAGGAGGCCCTGGCGCATGAACTTGTGCAGCGGGAACGTTCTCGGACCTCCAGGGGCCGAGAAAACCACAGTCTCATGGGGCCGGACACTCAGGGTCAGGGGAAAATCCAATATATATCTGGTGATATCTCGGGTGCTATTAGAGATAGCGCAATAAACCAAAGTGAATTATCTGCAGGAGGCCCTGGCGCATGAATCTGTGCAACGGGAACGACCTCGGACCACCAGGGGCCAAGAAAACGACAGTCTCATGGGGCCGGATACTCAGGGTCAGGGGAAAATCCAATATAGATCTGGTGATATCTCGGGTGCTATTACAGATAGCGCAATAAATCAATGTGCATTGTCTGTAGGAGGCCCTGGCGCATGAATCTGGCCAGCGGGAACGACCTCGGAACACCAGGGGCCGAGAAAACCACCGTCTCATGGGGCAGGACACTCAGGGTCAGTGAAAAATCCAATATATATCTGGTGATATCTCGGGTGCTATTACAGATAGCGCAATAAATCAAAGTGCATTGTCTGTAGGAGGCCCTGGCGCATGAACCTGTGCAGCGGCAACGACCTCGGACCACCAGGGGCCGAGAAAACCACAGTCTCATGGGGCCGGACACTCAGGGTCAGGGGAAAATCCAATATATATCTGGTGATATCTCGGGTGCTATCAGAGATAGCGCAATAAACCAAAGTGAATTATCTGCAGGAGGCCCTGGCGCATGAATCTGTGCAGCGGGAACGACCTCGGACCTCCAGGGGCCGAGACAACCACCGTCACATGGGGCCGGACACTCAGGGTCAGGGTAAAATCCAATATATATCTGGTGATATCTCGGGTGCTATTACAGATAGCGCAATAAATCAAAGTGCATTGTCTGTAGGAGGCCCTGGCGCATGAACTAGTGCAGCGGGAACGTTCTCGGACCTCCAGGGGCCGAGAAAACCACAGTCTCATGGGGCCGGACACTCAAGGTCGGGGAAAAATCCAATATATATCTGGTGATATCTCGGGTGCTATTACAGATAGCGCAATAAATCAAAGTGAATTGTCTGTAGGAGGCCCTGGCGCATGAACTTGTGCAGCGGGAACGTTCTCGGACCTCCAGGGGCCGAGAAAACCACAGTCTCATGGGGCCGGACACTCAAGGTCGGGGAAAAATCCAATATATATCTGGTGATATCTCGGGTGCTATTAGAGATAGCGCAATAAATCAAAGTGCATTGTCTGTAGGAGGCCCTGGCGCATGAATCTGTGCAGCGGGAACGACCTCGGAACACCAGGGGCCGAGAAAACCACCGTCTCATGGGGCAGGACACTCAGGGTCAGTGAAAAATCCAATATATATCTGGTGATATCTCGGGTGCTATTACAGATAGCGCAATAAATCAAAGTGCATTGTCTGTAGGAGGCCCTGGCGCATGAATCTGTGCAGCGGGAACGACCTCGGACCACCAGGGGCCGAGAAAACCACAGTCTCATGGGGCCGGACACTCAGGGTCAGGGGAAAATCCAATATATATCTGGTGATATCTCGGGTGCTATCAGAGATAGCGCAATAAACCAAAGTGAATTATCTGCAGGAGGCCCTGGCGCATGAATCTGTGCAGCGGGAACGACCTCGGACCTCCAGGGGCCGAGACAACCACCGTCACATGGGGCCGGACACTCAGGGTCAGTGAAAAATCCAATATATATGTGGTGATATCTTGGGTGCTATTACAGATAGCGCAATAAATCAAAGTGCATTGTCTGTAGGAGACCCTGGCGCATGAACCTGTGCAGCGGGAACGACCTCGGACCACCAGGGGCCGAGAAAACGACCGTCTCATGGGGCCGGACGCTCAGGGTCAGGGAAAAATCCAATATATAGGTGGTGATGCCTCGGGTGCTATTACAGATAGCGCAATAAATCAAAGTGCATTGTCTGTAGGAGACACTGGCGCATGAACCTGTGCAGCGGGAACGACCTCGGACCACCAGGGGCCGAGAAAACCACAGTCTCATGGGGCCGGACACTCAGGGTCAGGGAAAAATCCAATATATATCTGGTGATATCTCGGGTGCTATTAGAGATAGCGCAATAAACCAAAGTGAATTATCTGCAGGAGGCCCTGGCGCATGAATCTGTGCAGCGGGAACGACCTCGGACCACCAGGGGCCGAGAAAACTACCGTCTCATGGGGCCGGTCAGTCAGGGTCAGTGAAAAATCCAATATATATCTGCTGATATCTCGGGTGCTATTACAGATAGCGCAATAAATCAAAGTGCATTGTCTGTAGGAGGCCCTGGCGCATGAATCTGTGCAGCGGGAACGACCTCGGACCACCAGGGGCCGAGAAAACCACAGTCTCATGGGGCCGGACACTCAGGGTCAGGGGAAAATCCAATATATATCTGGTGATATCTCGGGTGCTATCAGAGATAGCGCAATAAACCAAAGTGAATTATCTGCAGGAGGCCCTGGCGCATGAATCTGTGCAGCGGGAACGACCTCGGACCTCCAGGGGCCGAGACAACCACCGTCACATGGGGCCGGACACTCAGGGTCAGGGTAAAATCCAATATATATCTGGTGATATGTCGGGTGCTATTACAGATAGCGCAATAAATCAAAGTGCATTGTCTGTAGGAGGCCCTGGCGCATGAACTTGTGCAGCGGGAACGTTCTCGGACCTCCAGGGGCCGAGAAAACCACAGTCTCATGGGGCCGGACACTCAGGGTCAGGGGAAAATCCAATATATATCTGGTGATATCTCGGGTGCTATTAGAGATAGCGCAATAAACCAAAGTGACTTATCTGCAGGAGGCCCTGGCGCATGAATCTGTGCAACGGGAACGACCTCGGACCACCAGGGGCCAAGAAAACGACAGTCTCATGGGGCCGGATACTCAGGGTCAGGGGAAAATCCAATATAGATCTGGTGATATCTCGGGTGCTATTACAGATAGCGCAATAAATCAAAGTGCATTGTCTGTAGGAGGCCCTGGCGCATGAATCTGGCCAGCGGGAACGACCTCGGACCACCAGCGGCCGAGAAAACCACAGTCTCATGGGGCCGGACACTCAAGGTCGGGGAAAAATCCAATATATATCTGGTGATATCTCGGGTGCTATTAGAGATAGCGCAATAAATCAAAGTGCATTGTCTGTAGGAGGCCCTGGCGCATGAACCTGTGCAGCGGGAACGACCTCGGACCACCAGGGGCCGAGAAAACGACCGTCTCATGGGGCCGGACACTCAGGGTCAGGGAAAAATCCAATATATAGGTGGTGATATCTCGGGTGCTATTACAGATAGCGCAATAAGTCAAAGTGCATTATCTGTAGGAGACCCTGGCGCATGAACCTGTGCAGCGGGAACGACCTCGGACCACCAGGGGCCGAGAAAACCACAGTCTCATGGGGCCGTTCACTCAGGGTCAGGGAAAAATCCAATATATATCTGGTGATATCTCGGGTGCTATTACAAATAGCGCAATAAATCAAAGTGCATTGTCTGTAGGAGACCCTGGCGCATGAACCTGTGCAGCGGGAACGACCTCGGACCACCAGGGGCCGAGAAAACGACCGTCTCATGGGGCCGGACTTTCACGGTCGGTGTAAAATCCAATATATATCTGGTGATATCTCGGGTGCTATTAGAGATAGCGCAATAAACCAAAGTGAATTATCTGCAGGAGGCCCTGGCGCATGAATCTGTGCAACGGGAACGACCTCGGACCTCCAGGGGCCGAGAAAACCACAGTCTCATGGGGCCGGACACTCAGGGTCAGGGGAAAATCCAATATATATCTGGTGATATCTCGGGTGCTATTAGAGATAGCGCAATAAATCAAAGTGCATTGTCTGTAGGAGGCCCTGGCGCATGAATCAGTGCAGCGGGAACGACCTCGGAACACCAGGGGCCGAGAAAACGACCGTCTCATGGGGCCGGACGCTCAGGGTCAGGGAAAAATCCAATATATAGGTGGTGATATCTCGGGTGCTATTACAGATAGCGCAATAAATCAAAGTGCGTTGTCTGTAGGAGACCCTGGCGCATGAACCTGTGCAGCGGGAACGACCTCGGACCACCAGGGGCCGAGAAAACCACAGTCTCATGGGGCTGTTCACTCAGGGTCAGGGAAAATTCCAATATATATCTGGTGATATCTCGGGTGCTATTACAGATAGCGCAATAAATCAAAGTGCATTGTCTGTAGGAGGCCCTGGCGCATGAATCTGTGCAGCGGGAACGACCTCGGACCACCAGGGGCCGAGAAAACCACAGTCTCATGGGACCTTACACTCAGGGTCAGGGGAAAATCCAATATATATCTGGTGATATCTCGGGTGCTATCAGAGATAGCGCAATAAACCAAAGTGAATTATCTGCAGGAGGCCCTGGCGCATGAATCTGTGCAGCGGGAACGACCTCGGACCTCTAGGGGCCGAGACAACCACCGTCACATGGGGCCGGACACTCAGGGTCAGGGTAAAATCCAATATATATCTGGTGATATCTCGGGTGCTATTACAGATAGCGCAATAAATCAAAGTGCATTGTCTGTAGGAGGCCCTGGCGCATGAACCTGTGCAGCGGCAACGACCTCGGACCACCAGGGGCCGAGAAAACCACAGTCTCATGGGGCCGGACACTCAGGGTCAGGGTAAAATCCAATATATATCTGGTGATATCTCGGGTGCTATTAGAGATAGCGCAATAAACCAAAGTAAATTATCTGCAGGAGGCCCTGGCGCATGAATCTGTGCAACGGGAACGACCTCGGACCACGAGGGGCCGAGAAAACGACCGTCTCATGGGGCCGGACGCTCAGGGTCAGTGATAAATCCAATATATATCTGGTGATATCTCGGGTGCTATTAGAGATAGCGCAATAAACCAAAGTGAATTAACTGCAGGAGGCCCTGGCGCATGAATCTGTGCAACGGGAACGACCTCGGACCACCAGGGGCCGAGAAAACCACAGTCTCATGGGGCCGGACACTCAGGGTCAGGGGAAAATCCAAAATAGATCTGGTGATATCTCGGGTGCTATTACAGATAGCGCAATAAATCAAAGTGCATTGTCTGTAGGAGGCCCTGGCGCATGAATCTGTGCAACGGGAACGACCTCGGACCACCAGGGGCCGAGAAAACCACAGTCTCATGGGGCCGGACACTCAGGGTCAGGGGAAAATCCAATATATATCTGGTGATATCTCGGGTGCTATTAGAGATAGCGCAATAAATCAAAGTGCATTGTCTGTAGGAGGCCCTGGCGCATGAATCAGTGCAGCGGGAACGACCTCGGAACACCAGGGGCCGAGAAAACCACCGTCTCATGGGGCAGGACACTCAGGATCAGTGAAAAATCCAATATATATCTGGTGATATCTCGGGTGCTATTACAGAAAGCGCAATAAATCAAAGTGCATTGTCTGTAGGAGACCCTGGCGCATGAACCTGTGCAGCGGGAACGTTCTCGGACCTCCAGGGGCCGAGAAAACCACAGTCTCATGGGGCCGGACACTCAGGGTCAGGGGAAAATCCAATATATATCTGGTGATATCTCGGGTGCTATTAGAGATAGCGCAATAAATCAAAGTGAGTTATCTGCAGGAGGCCCTGGCGCATGAATCTGTGCAGCGGGAACGACCTCGGACCACCAGGGGCCGAGACAACCACCGTCTCATGGGGCCGGACACTCTGGGTCAGGGAAAAATCCAATATATATCTTGTGATATCTCGGGTGCTATTAGAGATAGCGCAATAAACCAAAGTGAATTATCTGCAGGAGGCCCTGGCGCATGAATCTGTGCAGCGGGAACGTCCTCGGACCACCAGGGGCCGAGAAAACCACCGTCTCATGGGGCCGGACACTCAGGGTCAGGGAAAAATCCAATATATATCTGGTGATATCTCGGCTGCTATTAGAGATAGCGCAACAAATCAAAGTGCATTGTCTGTAGGAGGCCCTGGCGCATGAATCTGGCCAGCGGGAATGACCTTGGAACACGAGGGGCCGAGAAAACCACAGTCTCATGGAGCCGGACACACAGGGTCAGGGAAAAATGCAATATATATCTGGTGATATCTCGGGTGCCATTAGAGATAGCGCAATAAATCAAAGTGCGTTGTCTGTAGAATGCCCTGGCGCATGAATCTGGCCAGCGGGAACGACCTCGGACCACCAGGGGCCGAGAAAACCACCGTCTCATGGGGCCGGACACTCAGGGTCAGGGAAAAATCCAATATATATGTGGTGATATCTCGGGTGTTATTACAGATAGCGCAATAAATCAAAGTGCATTGTCTGTAGGTGGCACTGGCGCATGAATCTGTGCAGCTCGAACGACCTCGGACAAACAGGGGCCGAGAAAGCCACCGTCTCATGGGGCCGGACACTCAGGGTCAGGGGAAAATCCAATATACATCTGGTGATATCGCGGGTGCTATTAGAGATAGCGCAATAAACCCAAGTGAGTTACCTGCAGGAGGCCCTGGCGCATGCATCTGTGCAGCGGGAACGACCACGGACCACCAGGGGGCGAGAAAACCACAGTCACATGGGGCCGGACTCACAGGGTCAGGGGAAAATTCAATATATATCTGGTGATATCTCGGGTGCTATTAGAGATAGCGCAATAAATCAAAGTGCATTGTCTGTAGGAGGCCCTGGCGCATGAATCTGGCAAGCGGGAAAGCCCTCGGACCACCACGGGCCGAGAAAACTACCGTCTCATGGGGCCGGACACTCAGGGTCAGGGGAAAATTCAATATATATCTGGTGATATCTCGTGTGCTATTACAGATAGCGCAATAAATCAAAGTGCCTGGTCTGTAGGAGACCCTGGCGCATGAATCTGGCCAGCGTGAACGACCTCGGACAACCAGGGGCCGAGAAAACCACAGTCTCATGGGGCCGGACACTCAGGGTCAGGGAAAAATCCAATATATATCCGGTGATATCTCGGGTGCTATTAGAGATAGCGCAATAAATCAAAGTGAATTATCTGCAGGGGGCTCTGGCGCATGAATCTGTGCAGCGGGATCGACCTCGGACCACCAGGGGCCGAGAAAACCACCGACACATGGGGCCGGACACTCAGGGTCGGGGAAAAATTCAATATATATCTGGTGATATCTCGGGTCCTATTACAGACAGCGCAATAAATCAAAGTGCATTGTCTGTAGGAGGCCCTGGCGCATGAATCTGTGCAGCGGCATCGACCTCGGACCACCAGGGGCCGAGAATATCACCGTCTCATGAGGCCGGACTGTCAGGGTCAGGGAAAAATGAAATATATATCTGGTGATATCTCGGGTGCTATTACAGATAGCGCAATAAATCAAAGTGCATTGTCTGCAGGAGGCCCTAGCGCATGAATCTGTGCAGCGGAAACGACCTCGGACCACCAGGGGCCGAGAAAACTACAGACTCATGGTGCCGGACACTCAGGGACAGGGAAAAATCCAATATACATCTGGTGATATCTCGGGTGCTATTAGAGATAGCGCAATAAATCAATGTGCAATGTTTGTAGGAGGCACTGGCGAATGAATCTGTGCAGCAGGAACGACCTCGGACCACCAGGGGGCGAGAAAATTACAGATATTCGGAACCCGTCACCCAAGGTCATGCAAAAAACCAGCATATATCTGGTGATATCTCGGGTGCTATTGCAGATAGCGCGATAAATCAAAGTGCATTGTCTCCCGGAAGCCCTGGCGCATGATTCGGTGCAGCGGGAACGACCTCGGACCACCAGGGGCCGAGAAAATCACCGTCGCATGGGGCCGGACTGTCAGGGGCAGGGAAAAATCCAATATATATCTGGTGATATCTCGGGTGCTATTACAGATAGCGCAATAAATCAACGTGCATTGTCTGTAGGAGGCCCTGAGGCATGAATCTGTGCAGCGGGAACGACCTCGAACCACCAGGGGGCGAGAAAACCACCGTCTCATGGGGTCGGGCACTCAGGGTCAGGGAAAAATCCAATATATATCTGGTGATATCTCGGGTTCTATTACAGATAGCACAATAAATCAAAGTGCATTGTCTGTAGGAGGCCCTGGCGCATGAATCTGTGCAGCTCGGACGACCTCGGAACACCATGGGCCGAGAAAACCACAGTCACATGGGGACGGACACTCAGGGTCAGGGGAAAATCCAATATATATCTGGTGATATCTCGGGTGCTATTACAGATAGCGCAATAAATCAGAGTGCATTGTCTGTAGGAGGCCCTGGCGCATGAATCTGGCCAGCGGGAACGACCTCGGACCACCAAGGGCCGAGAAAACCACCGTCTCATGGGGCCGGACACTCAGGGTCAGGGAAAAATCCGATATATATCTGGTGATATCTCGGGTGCTATTACATATAGCGCAATAAATCAAAGTGCATTGTCTGTAGGAGGCCCTGACGCATGAATCTGTGCAGCGGGAACGACCTCGGAACACCAGGGGCCGAGAAAAACACCGTCTCATGGGGCCGGACACTCAGGGTCAGGGGAAAATCCAATATATATCCGGCGATATCTCGGGTGCTATTAGAGATAGCGCAACAAATCAAAGTGCTTTGTCTGTAGGAGGCCCTGGCGCATGAATCTGTGCAGCTCGAACGACATCGGACCACCAGGGGCCGAGAAAACCACTGTCTCATGGGGCCGGACACTCAGGGTCAGGGGAAAATCCAATATATATCTGGTGATATCTCGGGTGCTATTAGAGATAGCGCCATAAACCAAAGTGAATAATCTGCAGGAGGCCCTGGCGCATGCATCTGTGCAGCGGGAACGACCTCGGACCACCGGGGGCCGAGAAAATCACCGTCTCATGGGGCCGGACTGTCAGGGTCAGGGAGAAATCCAATATATATCTGGTGATATCTCGGGTGCTATTAGAGATAGCGAAATAAATCTAAAGTGCATTGTCTGCCGGAGGCCCTAGCACATGAATCTGTGCAGCGGGAAAGACCTCGGACCACCAGGGGCCGAGAAAACTACCGTCTCATGGGGCCGGACACTCAGGGTCAGGGAAAAATCCATTATAAATCAGGTGATATCTCGGGTGCTATTTGAGATAGCGCGAAAAATCAAAGTGCATTGTCTGCGGGAGGCCCTAGCGCATGAATCTGTGCAGCGGGAACGACCTCGGACCACCAGGGGCCGAGAAAATCACCGTCTCATGGGGCCGGACTGTCAGGGTTAGGGAAAAATCCGATATATATCTGGTGATGTCTCGGGCGCTATTAGAGATAGCGCAATAAACCAAAGTGAATTATCTGCAGGAGGCCCTGGCGCATGAATCTGTGCAGCGGGAACGACCTCGGACCACCACGGGCCGAGAAAACCTCCGTCTCATGGGGCCGGACACTCAGGGTCAGGGAATAATCCAATATATATCTGGTGATATCGCGGGTGCTATTACAGATAGCGCAATAAATCAAAGTGCATTGTCTGTAGGAGGCCCTGGCGCATGAATCTGGCCAGCGGGAACTACCTCGGACCACCAGGTGCCGAGAAAACCACAGTCTCATGGGGCCGGACACTCAGGGTCAGGGAAAAATCCAATATATATGTGGTATTATCTCGGGTGTTATTACAGATAGCGCAATAAATCAAAGTGCATTGTCTGTAGGTGGCACTGGCGCATGAATCTGTGCAGCTCGAACGACCTCGGACAAACAGGGGCCGAGAAAGCCACCGTCTCATGGGGCCGGACACTCAGGGTCAGGGGAAAATCCAATATACATCTGGTGATATCGCGGGTGCTATTAGAGATAGCGCAATAAACCCAAGTGAGTTACCTGCAGGAGGCCCTGGCGCATGCATCTGTGCAGCGGGAACGACCACGGACCACCAGGGGGCGAGAAAACCACAGTCACATGGGGCCGGACTCACAGGGTCAGGGGAAAATTCAATATATATCTGGTGATATCTCGGGTGCTATTAGAGATAGCGCAATAAATCAAAGTGCATTGTCTGTAGGAGGCCCTGGCGCATGAATCTGGCAAGCGGGAAAGCCCTCGGACCACCACGGGCCGAGAAAACTACCGTCTCATGGGGCCGGACACTCAGGGTCAGGGAAAAATCCATTATAAATCAGGTGATATCTCGGGTGCTATTTGAGATAGCGCGATAAATCAAAGTGCATTGTCTGCAGGAGGCCCTAGCGCATGAATCTGTGCAGCGGGAACGACCTCGGACCACCAGGGGCCGAGAAAATCACCGTCTCATGGGGCCGGACTGTCAGGGTTAGGGAAAAATCCGATATATATCTGGTGATGTCTCGGGTGCTATTAGAGATAGCGCAATAAACCAAAGTGAATTATCTGCAGGAGGTCCTGGCGCATGCATCTGTGCAGCGGGAACGACCTCGGACCACCAGGGGCCAAGAACACCACCGTCTCATGGGGCCGGACACTCAGGGACAGGGGAAAATCCAATATATACCTGGTGATATCTCGGGTGCTATTAGAGATAGCGCAATAAACCAAAGTGAATTATCTGCAGGAAACCCTGGCGCATGAATCTGTTCAGCGGGATCGTACTCGGACCACGAGGGAACGAGAAAACCATCGACACATGGGGCCGGACTGTCAGGGTCAGGGAAAAATCCAATATATATCTGGTGATATCTCGGGTGCTATTAGAGATAGCGCAATAAACCAAAGTGAATTATCTGCAGGAGGCACTGGTGCATGAATCTGTGCAGCGGGAACGACCTCGGACCACCAGGGGCCGATAAAACCACCGTCTCATGGGTCCGGACACTCAGGGTCAGGGGAAAATTTAATATATATCTGGTGATATCTCGTGTGCTATTACAGATAGCGCAATAAATCAAAGTGCCTGGTCTGTAGGAGACCCTGGCGCATGAATCTGGCCAGCGTGAACGACCTCGGACAACCAGGGGCCGAGAAAACCACAGTCTCATGGGGCCGGACACTCAGGGTCAGGGAAAAATCCAATATATATCTGGTGATATCTCGGGTGCTATTAGAGATAGCGCAATAAATCAAAGTGAATTATCTGCAGGGGGCTCTGGCGCATGAATCTGTGCAGCGGGATCGACCTCGGACCACCAGGGGCCGAGAAAACCACCGACACATGGGGCCGGACACTCAGGGTCGGGGAAAAATTCAATATATATCTGGTGATATCTCGGGTGCTATTACAGACAGCGCAATAAATCAAAGTGCATTGTCTGTAGGAGGCCCTGGCGCATGAATCTGTGCAGCGGCATCGACCTCGGACCACCAGGGGCCGAGAATATCACCGTCTCATGAGGCCGGACTGTCAGGGTCAGGGAAAAATGAAATATATATCTGGTGATATCTCGGGTGCTATTACAGATAGCGCAATAAATCAAAGTGCATTGTCTGCAGGAGGCCCTAGCGCATGAATCTGTGCAGCGGAAACGACCTCGGACCACCAGGGGCCGAGAAAACTACAGACTCATGGTGCCGGACACTCAGGGACAGGGAAAAATCCAATATACATCTGGTGATATCTCGGGTGCTATTAGAGATAGCGCAATAAATCAATGTGCAATGTTTGTAGGAGGCACTGGCGAATGAATCTGTGCAGCAGGAACGACCTCGGACCACCAGGGGGCGAGAAAATTACAGATATTCGGAACCCGTCACCCAAGGTCATGCAAAAAACCAGCATATATCTGGTGATATCTCGGGTGCTATTGCAGATAGCGCGATAAATCAAAGTGCATTGTCTCCCGGAAGCCCTGGCGCATGATTCGGTGCAGCGGGAACGACCTCGGACCACCAGGGGCCGAGAAAATCACCGTCGCATGGGGCCGGACTGTCAGGGGCAGGGAAAAATCCAATATATATCTGGTGATATCTCGGGTGCTATTACAGATAGCGCAATAAATCAACGTGCATTGTCTGTAGGAGGCCCTGGCGCATGAATCTGTGCAGCGGGAACGACCTCGAACCACCAGGGGTCGAGAAAACCACCGTCTCATGGGGTCGGGCACTCAGGGTCAGGGAAAAATCCAATATATATCTGGTGATATCTCGGGTACTATTACAGATAGCACAATAAATCAAAGTGCATTGTCTGTAGGAGGCCCTGGCGCATGAATCTGTGCAGCTCGGACGACCTCGGAACACCATGGGCCGAGAAAACCACAGTCACATGGGGACGGACACTCAGGGTCAGGGGAAAATCCAATATATATCTGGTGATATCTCGGGTGCTATTACAGATAGCGCAATAAATCAGAGTGCATTGTCTGTAGGAGGCCCTGGCGCATGAATCTGGCCAGCGGGAACGACCTCGGACCACCAAGGGCCGAGAAAACCACCGTCTCATGGGGCCGGACACTCAGGGTCAGGGAAAAATCCGATATATATCTGGTGATATCTCGGGTGCTATTACATATAGCGCAATAAATCAAAGTGCATTGTCTGTAGGAGGCCCTGACGCATGAATCTGTGCAGCGGGAACGACCTCGGAACACCAGGGGACGAGAAAAACACCGTCTCATGGGGCCGGACACTCAGGGTCAGGGGAAAATCCAATATATATCCGGCGATATCTCGGGTGCTATTAGAGATAGCGCAACAAATCAAAGTGCTTTGTCTGTAGGAGGCCCTGGCGCATGAATCTGTGCAGCTCGAACGACATCGGACCACCAGGGGCCGAGAAAACCACTGTCTCATGGGGCCGGACACTCAGGGTCAGGGGAAAATCCAATATATATCTGGTGATATCTCGGGTGCTATTAGAGATAGCGCCATAAACCAAAGTGAATAATCTGCGGGAGGCCCTGGCGCATGCATCTGTGCAGCGGGAACGACCTCGGACAACCAGGGGCCGAGAAAATCACCGTCTCATGGGGCCGGACTGTCAGGGTCAGGGAGAAATCCAATATATATCTGGTGATATCTCGGGTGCTATTAGAGATAGCGAAATAAATCTAAAGTGCATTGTCTGCCGGAGGCCCTAGCACATGAATCTGTGCAGCGGGAACGACCTCGGACCACCAGGGGCCGAGAAAACTACCGTCTCATGGGGCCGGACACTCAGGGTCAGGGAAAAATCCATTATAAATCAGGTGATATCTCGGGTGCTATTTGAGATAGCGCGATAAATCAAAGTGCATTGTCTGCGGGAGGCCCTAGCGCATGAATCTGTGCAGCGGGAACGACCTCGGACCACCAGGGGCCGAGAAAATCACCGTCTCATGGGGCCGGACTGTCAGGGTTAGGGAAAAATCCGATATATATCTGGTGATGTCTCGGGTGCTATTAGAGATAGCGCAATAAACCAAAGTGAATTATCTGCAGGAGGCCCTGGCGCATGCATCTGTGCAGCGGGAACGACCTCGGACCACCAGGGGCCAAGAACACCACCGTCTCATGGGGCCGGACACTCAGGGACAGGGGAAAATCCAATATATACCTGGTGATATCTCGGGTGCTATTAGAGATAGCGCAATAAACCAAAGTGAATTATCTGCAGGAGGCCCTGGCGCATGAATCTGTGCAGCGGGAACGACCTCGGACCACCACGGGCCGAGAAAACCTCCGTCTCATGGGGCCGGACACTCAGGGTCAGGGAATAATCCAATATATATCTGGTGATATCGCGGGTGCTATTACAGATAGCGCAATAAATCAAAGTGCATTGTCTGTAGGAGGCCCTGGCGCATGAATCTGGCCAGCGGGAACTACCTCGGACCACCAGGTGCCGAGAAAACCACAGTCTCATGGGGCCGGACACTCAGGGTCAGGGAAAAATCCAATATATATGTGGTGATATCTCGGGTGTTATTACAGATACCGCAATAAATCAAAGTGCATTGTCTGTAGGTGGCACTGGCGCATGAATCTGTGCAGCTCGAACGACCTCGGACAAACAGGGGCCGAGAAAGCCACCGTCTCATGGGGCCGGACACTCAGGGTCAGGGGAAAATCCAATATACATCTGGTGATATCGCGGGTGCTATTAGAGATAGCGCAATAAACCCAAGTGAGTTACCTGCAGGAGGCCCTGGCGCATGCATCTGTGCAGCGGGAACGACCACGGACCACCAGGGGGCGAGAAAACCACAGTCACATGGGGCCGGACACACAGGGTCAGGGGAAAATTCAATATATATCTGGTGATATCTCGGGTGCTATTAGAGATAGCGCAATAAATCAAAGTGCATTGTCTGTAGGAGGCCCTGGCGCATGAATCTGGCAAGCGGGAAAGCCCTCGGACCACCACGGGCCGAGAAAACTACCGTCTCATGGGGCCGGACACTCAGGGTCAGGGAAAAATCCATTATAAATCAGGTGATATCTCGGGTGCTATTTGAGATAGCGCGATAAATCAAAGTGCATTGTCTGCAGGAGGCCCTAGCGCATGAATCTGTGCAGCGGGAACGACCTCGGACCACCAGGGGCCGAGAAAATCACCGTCTCATGGGGCCGGACTGTCAGGGTTAGGGAAAAATCCGATATATATCTGGTGATGTCTCGGGTGCTATTAGAGATAGCGCAATAAACCAAAGTGAATTATCTGCAGGAGGCCCTGGCGCATGCATCTGTGCAGCGGGAACGACCTCGGACCACCAGGGGCCAAGAACACCACCGTCTCATGGGGCCGGACACTCAGGGACAGGGGAAAATCCAATATATACCTGGTGATATCTCGGGTGCTATTAGAGATAGCGCAATAAACCAAAGTGAATTATCTGCAGGAAACCCTGGCGCATGAATCTGTTCAGCGGGATCGTACTCGGACCACGAGGGAACGAGAAAACCATCGACACATGGGGCCGGACTGTCAGGGTCAGGGAAAAATCCAATATATACCTGGTGATATCTCGGGTGCTATTAGAGATAGCGCAATAAACCAAAGTGAATTATCTGCAGGAGGCCCTGGCGCATGCATCTGTGCAGCGGGAACGACCTCGGACCACCAGGGGCCGATAAAACCACCGTCTCATGGGTCCGGACACTCAGGGTCAGGGGAAAATTCAATATATATCTGGTGATATCTCGTGTGCTATTACAGATAGCGCAATAAATCAAAGTGCCTGGTCTGTAGGAGACCCTGGCGCATGAATCTGGCCAGCGTGAACGACCTCGGACAACCAGGGGCCGAGAAAACCACAGTCTCATGGGGCCGCACACTCAGGGTCAGGGAAAAATCCAATATATATCTGGTGATATCTCGGGTGCTATTAGAGATAGCGAAATAAATCAATGTGCAATGTCTGTAGGAGGCACTGGCGAATGAATCTGTGCAGCAGGAACGACCTCGGACCACCAGGGGGCGAGAAAATTACAGATATTCGGAACCCGTCACCCAAGGTCATGCAAAAAACCAGCATATATCTGGTGATATCTCGGGTGCTATTACAGATAGCGCGATAAATCAAAGTGCATTGTCTCCCGGAAGCCCTGGCGCATGATTCGGTGCAGCGGGAACGACCTCGGACCACCAGGGGCCGAGAAAATCACCGTCGCATGGGGCCGGACTGTCAGGGGCAGGGAAAAATCCAATATATATCTGGTGATATCTCGGGTGCTATTACAGATAGCGCAATAAATCAACGTGCATTGTCTGTAGGAGGCCCTGTCGCATGAATCTGTGCAGCGGGAACGACCTCGAACCACCAGGGGGCGAGAAAACCACCGTCTCATGGGGTCCGGCACTCAGGGTCAGGGAAAAATCCAATATATATCTGGTGATATCACGGTTGCTATTACAGATAGCGCAATAAACCAACGCGCATTGTCTGTACGAGGCCATGGCGTATGAATCTGTGCAGCGGGAACGACCTCGGGCCACCAGGGGCCGATAAAACCACCGTCTCATGGGGCCGGACTCTCATGGTCAGGGAAAAATCCAATATATATCTGGTGATATCTCGGGTGCTATTACAGATAGCGCAATAAACGAAAGTGAATTATCTGCAGGAGGCCCTGGCGCATGAATCTGTGCAGCGGGAACGACCTCGGACCACCAGGGGCCGAGAAAACTACCGTCTCATGGGGCCGGACACTCAGGGTCAGGGAAAAATCCAATATATATCTGGTTATATCTCGGGTGCTATTATAGATAGCGCAATAAACCAAAGTGTGTTATCTGTAGGAGGCCCTGGCGCATGAATCTGTGCAGCGGGAACGACCTCGGACCACCAGGGGCCGAGAAAACCACAGTCTCATGGGGCCGGACACTCAGGGTCAGGGGAAAATCCAATATATATCTGGTGATATCTCGGGTGCTATTACAGATAGAGCATTAAATCAAAGTGCATTGTCTGTAGGAGGCCCTGGCGCATGAATCTGTGCAGCGGGAACAACCTCGGACCACCAGGGGCCGAGAAAACCACAGTCTCATGGGGCCGGACACTCATGGTCAGGGCATAATCCAATATATATCTGGTGATATCTCGGGTGCTATTAGAGATAGCGCAATAAACCAAAGTCAATTATCTGCAGGAGGCCCTGGCGCATGCATCTGTGCAGCGGGAACGACCTCGGACCGCCAGGGGCCGAGAAAACCACCGTCTCATGGGCCCGGACACTCTGGGTCATTGAAAAATCCAATATATATGTGGTGATATCTCGGGTGCTATTACAGATAGCGCAATAAATCAAAGTGCATTGTCTGTAGGAGGCCCTGGCGCATGAATCTGTGAAGCGGGAACGACCTCGGACCACCAGGGGCCGAGAAAACCACCGTCTCATGGGGCCGGACACTCTGGGTCAGGGAAAAATCCAATATATATGTGGTGATATCTCGGGTGCTATTACAGATAGCGCAATAAATCAAAGTGCATTGTCTGTAGGAGGCCCTGGCGCATGAATCTGTGCAGCGGGAACGACCTCGGACCACCAGGGGCCGAGAAAACTACAGTCTCATGCGGCCGGACACTCAGGGTCTGGGGAAAATCCAATATATATCTGGTGATATCTCGGGTCCTATTACAGATAAGGAAATAAATCAAAGTGAATTATCTGCAGGATGCCCTGGCGCATGAATCTGTGCAGCGGGAACGACCTCGGTCCACCAGGGGCCGAGAAAACCACCGTCTCATGGGGCTGGACACTCAGGGTGAGGGAAATATCCAATATTTATCTGGTGATATCGCGGGTGCTATTACAGATAGTGCAATAAATCAAAGTGCATTGTCTGTAGGAGGCCCTGGTGCATGAATCTGTGCAGCGGGAATGACCTCGGACCACCAGGGGCCGAGAAAACTACAGTCTCATGCGGCCGGACACTCAGGGTCTGGGGAAAATTCAATATATATCTGGTGATATCTCGGTTCCTATTACAGATAGCGAAATAAATCAAAGTGCATTGTCTGTCGGAGGCCCTGGCGCATGAATCTGTGCAGCGGGAACGACCTCGGACCACCAGGGGCCGAGAAAACCACCGTCTCATGGGGCCGGACACTCAGGGTCAGGGGAAAATCCAATATATATCTGGTGATATCTCGGGTGCTATTAGTGATAGCGCAATAAACCAAAGTGAATTATCTGCAGGAGGCCCTGACGCATGAATCTGTGCAACGGGAACTACCTCGGACCACCAGGTGCCGAGAAAACCACAGTCACATGGGGCCGAGAACTCAGGGTCAGGCAAAAATCCAATATATATCTGGTGATATCTCGGGTGCTATTAGTGATAGCGCAATAAACCAAAGTGAATTGTCTGCAAGAGGCCCTGGTGCAAGAATCTGTGCAGCGGGAACGACCTCGGATCACCAGGGGCCGAGAAAACCACCATCTCATGGGGCCGGACACTCAGGTTCAGGGGAAAATCCAATATATATCTGGTGATATCTCGGGTGCTATTAGAGATAGCGCAATAAACCAAAGTGCATTGTCTGCAGGAAGCCCTGGCGCATGATTCTGTGCAGCGGGAACGACCTCGGACCACCAGGGGCCGAGAAAATCACCGCCTCATGGGGCCGGACTGTAAGGGTCAGGGAAAAACCCAATATATATCTGGTGATATCTAGGGTGCTATTAGAGATACCGCAATAAATCAAAGTGCATTGTCTGTATGAGGCCCTGGCGAATGAATCTGTGGAGCAGGAACGACCTCGGACCACCAGGGGCCGAGAAAATTAGTGATATTCGGAATCCGTCACCCAAGGTCATGTAAAAATGCATCAAATATCTGGTGATATCTCGGGTGCTATTACAGATAGCGCAATAAATCAGAGTGCATTGTCTGTAGGAGGCCCTGGCGCACGAATCTGTGCAGCGGGAACGACCTCGGACCACCAGGGGCCGAGAAAACCACAGTCTCATGGGGCCGGACACTCGAGGTCAGGGGAAAATCCAATATATATCTGGTGATATCTCGGGTGCTATTAGAGATAGCGCAATAAACCAAAGTGAATTATCTGCAGGAGGCCCTGGCGCATGAATCTGTGCAACGGGAACGACCTCGGACCACCAGGGGCCGAGAAAACCACAGTCTCATGGGGCCGGACACTCAGGGTCAGGGGAAAATCCAATATATATCTGGTGATATCTCGGGTGCTATTACAGATAGAGCAATAAATCAAAGCGAATTATCTGCAGGAGGCCCTGGCGCATGAATATGTGCAACGGGAACGACCTCGGACCACCAGGAGCCGAGAAAACCACAGTCTCATGGGGCCGGACACTCAGGGTCAGGGCAAAATCCAATATATATCTGGTGATATCTCGGGTGCTATTAGAGATAGCGCAATAAACCAAAGTGAATTATCTGCAGGAGGCCCTGGCGCATAAATGTGTGCAGCTGGAACGACCTCGGACCACCAGGGGCCGAGAAAACCGCAGTCTCATGGGGCCGGACACTCAGGGTCAGGGAAAAATCCAATACATATCTGGTGATATCTCGGGTGCTATTACAGATAGCGCAATAAATCAAAGTGCATTGTCAGTAGGAGGCCGTGGCGCATGAATCTGGGCAGCGGGAACGACCTCGGACCACCAGGGGCCGAGAAGACCACCGTCTCATGGGGCCGGCCACTCAGGGTCTGGGGAAAATCCAATATATATCTGGTGATATCTCGGGTCCTATTACAGATAGGGAAATAAACCAAAGTGAATTATCTGCAGGAGGCCCTGGCGCATGAATCTGTGCAGCGGGAACGACCTCGGTTCACCAGGGGCCGAGAAAACCACCGTCTCATGGGGCCGGACACTCAGGGTCAGGGGAAAATCCAATATATATCTGGTGATAATTCGGGTGCTATTAGAGATAGCGCAATAAATCAAAGTGCATTGTCTGTAGGAGGCCCTGGCGCATGAATCTGTGCAGCGGGAACGACCTCGGACCACCAGGGGCCGAGAATACTACAGTCTCATGCGGCCGGACACTCAGGGTCTGGGGAAAATCCAATATATATCTGGTGATATCTCGGGTCCTATTACAGATAGCGAAATAAATCAAAGTGAATTATCTGCAGGAGGCCCTGGCGCATAAATGTGTGCAGCTGGAACGACCTCGGACCACCAGGGGCCGAGAAAACCGCAGTCTCATGGGGCCGGACACTCAGGGTCAGGGAAAAATCCAATACATATCTGGTGATATCTCGGGCGCTATTAGAGATAGCGCAATAAACCAAAGTGAATTATCTGCAGGAGGCCCTGGCGCATGAATCTGTGCAGCGGGAACGACCTCGGTCCACCAGGGGCCGAGAAAACCACCGTCTCATGGGGCTGGACACTCAGGGTGAGGGAAATATCCAATATATATCTGGTGATATCTCGGGTGCTATTACAGATAGCGCAATAAATCAAAGTGCATTGTCAGTAGGAGGCCGTGGCGCATGAATCTGGGCAGCGGGAACGACCTCGGACCACCAGGGGCCGAGAAGACCACCGTCTCATGGGGCCGGCCACTCAGGGTCTGGGGAAAATCCAATATATATCTGGTGATATCTCGGGTCCTATTACAGATAGGGAAATAAACCAAAGTGAATTA
The DNA here is from genome assembly GCF_051020985.1 of Nomia melanderi. Classification (NCBI taxonomy): domain Eukaryota; kingdom Metazoa; phylum Arthropoda; class Insecta; order Hymenoptera; family Halictidae; genus Nomia; species Nomia melanderi. The sequence goes on from NW_027475144.1 coordinate 591,669, forward strand.
TCTGCAGGAGGCCCTGGCGCATGAATCTGTGCAGCGGGAACGACCTCGGTTCACCAGGGGCCGAGAAAACCACCGTCTCATGGGGCCGGACACTCAGGGTCAGGGGAAAATCCAATATATATCTGGTGATAATTCGGGTGCTATTAGAGATAGCGCAATAAATCAAAGTGCATTGTCTGTAGGAGGCCCTGGCGCATGAATCTGTGCAGCGGGAACGACCTCGGACCACCAGGGGCCGAGAATACTACAGTCTCATGCGGCCGGACACTCAGGGTCTGGGGAAAATCCAATATATATCTGGTGATATCTCGGGTCCTATTACAGATAGCGAAATAAATCAAAGTGAATTATCTGCAGGAGGCCCTGGCGCATAAATGTGTGCAGCTGGAACGACCTCGGACCACCAGGGGCCGAGAAAACCGCAGTCTCATGGGGCCGGACACTCAGGGTCAGGGAAAAATCCAATACATATCTGGTGATATCTCGGGCGCTATTAGAGATAGCGCAATAAACCAAAGTGAATTATCTGCAGGAGGCCCTGGCGCATGAATCTGTGCAGCGGGAACGACCTCGGTCCACCAGGGGCCGAGAAAACCACCGTCTCATGGGGCTGGACACTCAGGGTGAGGGAAATATCCAATATATATCTGGTGATATCTCGGGTGCTATTACAGATAGCGCAATAAATCAAAGTGCATTGTCAGTAGGAGGCCGTGGCGCATGAATCTGGGCAGCGGGAACGACCTCGGACCACCAGGGGCCGAGAAGACCACCGTCTCATGGGGCCGGCCACTCAGGGTCTGGGGAAAATCCAATATATATCTGGTGATATCTCGGGTCCTATTACAGATAGGGAAATAAACCAAAGTGAATTATCTGCAGGAGGCCCTGGCGCATGAATCTGTGCAGCGGGAACGACCTCGGTTCACCAGGGGCCGAGAAAACCACCGTCTCATGGGGCCGGACACTCAGGGTCAGGGGAAAATCCAATATATATCTGGTGATAATTCGGGTGCTATTAGAGATAGCGCAATAAATCAAAGTGCATTGTCTGTAGGAGGCCCTGGCGCATGAATCTGTGCAGCGGGAACGACCTCGGACCACCAGGGGCCGAGAATACTACAGTCTCATGCGGCCGGACACTCAGGGTCTGGGGAAAATCCAATATATATCTGGTGATATCTCGGGTCCTATTACAGATAGCGAAATAAATCAAAGTGCATTGTCTGTAGGAGGCCCTGGCGCATGAATCTGTGCAGCGGGAACGACCTCGAACCACCAGGGGCCGAGAAAACCACCGTCTCATGGGGCCGGACACTCAGGGTCAGGGGAAAATCCAATATATATCTGGTGATATTTCGGGTGCTATTATAGATAGCGCAATAAATCAAAGTGAGTTATCTGTAGGAGGCCCTGGCGCATGAATCTGTGCAGCGGGAACGACCTCGGACCACCAGGGGCCGAGAAAACCAGCGTCCCGGGTGGCCGGACACTTAGGGTCAGTGAAAAATCCTAATATATATCTGGTGATATCTCGGGTGCTATTACAGATAGCGCAATAAATCAAAGTGAATTATCTGCAGGAGGCCCTGGCGCATGAATCTGTGCAACGGGAACGACCTCGGACCACCAGGAGCCGAGAAAACCACAGTCTCATGGGGCCGGACACTCAGCGTCAGGGCAAAATCCAATATATATCTGGTGATATCTCGGGTGCTATTAGAGATAGCGCAATAAACCAAAGTGAATTATCTGCAGGAGGCCCTAGCGCATGAATCTGGGCAGCGGGAACGACCTCGGACCACCAGGGGCCGAGAAGACCACCGTCTCATGGGGCCGGACACTCAGGGTCAGTGGAAAATCCAATATATATCTGGTGATATCTCGGGTGCTATTAGAGATAGCGCAATAAGCCAAAGGGAATTATCTGCAGGAGGCCCTGGCGCATGCATCTGTGCAGCGGGAACGACCTAGGACCACCAGGGGCCGGGAAAACTACCGTCTCATGGGGCCGGACACTCAGGGTAAGGGAAAAATCCAATATATATCCGGTGATATCTCGGGTGCTATTAGAGATAGCGCAATAACCGAAAGTGAATTATCTGCAGGAGGCCCTGGCGCATGAATCTGTGCAGCGGGAACGACCTCGGACCACCAGGGGCCGAGAAAACCACCGTCTCATGGGGCCGGACACTCAGGGTCAGGGAAAAATCCGATATATATCTTGTGATATCTCGGGTGCTATTAGAGATAGCGCAATAAACCAAATTGAATTATCTGCAGGAGGCCCTGGCGCATGAATCTGTGCAACGGGAACGACCTCGGACCACCAGGAGCCGAGAAAACCACAGTCTCATGGGGCCGGACACTCTGGGTCAGGGAAAAATCCAATATATATGTGGTGATATCTCGGGTGCTATTACAGATAGCGCAATAAATCAAAGTGCATTGTCTGCAGGAGGCCCTGGCGCATGAATCTGTGCAGCGGGAACGACCTCGGACCACCAGGGGCCGAGAAAACTACAGTCTCATGCGGCCGGACACTCAGGGTCTGGGGAAAATCCAATATATATCTGGTGATATCTCGGGTCCTATTACAGATAGGGAAATAAATCAAAGTGAATTATCTGCAGGAGGCCCTGGCGCATGAATCTGTGCAGCGGGAACGACCTCGGCCCACCAGGGTCCGAGAAAACCACCGTCTCATGGGGCTGGACACTCAGGGTCAGGGAAAAATCCAATACATATCTGGTGATATCTCGGGCGCTATTAGAGATAGCGCAATAAACCAAAGTGAATTATCTGCAGGAGGCCCTGGCGCATGAATCTGTGCAGCGGGAACGACCTCGGTCCACCAGGGGCCGAGAAAACCACCGTCTCATGGGGCTGGACACTCAGGGTGAGGGAAATATCCAATATATATCTTGTGATGTCTCGGGTGCTATTACAGATAGCGCAATAAATCAAAGTGCATTGTCAGTAGGAGGCCGTGGCGCATGAATCTGGCCAGCGGGAACGACCTCGGACCACCAGGGGCCGAGAAGACCACCGTCTTATGGGGCCGGACACTCAGGGTCAGTGGAAAATCCAATATATATCTGGTGATATCTCGGGTGCTATTAGAGATAGCGCAATAAGCCAAAGGGAATTATCTGCAGGAGGCCCTGGCGCATGCATCTGTGCAGCGGGAACGACCTAGGACCACCAGGGGCCGAGAAAACCACCGTCTCATGGGGCCGGACACTCAGGGTAAGGGAAAAATCCAATATATATCCGGTGATATCTCGGGTGCTATTAGAGATAGCGCAATAACCGAAAGTGAATTATCTGCAGGAGGCCCTGGCGCATGAATCTGTGCAACGGGAACGACCTCGGACCACCAGGGGCCGAGAAAACCACAGTCTCATGGGGCCGGACACTCAGGGTCAGGGGAAAATCCAATATATATCTGGTGATATCTCGGGTGCTATTAGAGATAGCGCAATAAACCAAAGTGAATTATCTGCAGGAGGCCCTGGCGCATGAATGTGTGCAGCGGGAACGACCTCGGACCACCAGGGGCCGAGATAACCGCAGTCTCATGGGGCCGGACACTCAGGGTCAGGGAAAAATCCAATACATATCTGGTGATATCTCGGGCGCTGTTAGAGATAGCGCAATAAATCAAAGTGCATTGTCTGTAGGAGGCCCTGGCGCATGAATCTGTGCAGCGGGAACGACCTCGGACCACCAGGGGCCGAAAAAACCACAGTCTCATGGGGCCGGACACTCAGGGTGAGGGAAATATCCAATATATATCTTGTGATATCTCGGGTGCTATTACAGATAGCGCAATAAATCAAAGTGCATTGTCAGTAGGAGGCCGTGGCGCATGAATCAGGGCAGCGGGAACGACCTCGGACCACCAGGGGCCGAGAACACCACCGTCTCATGGGGCCGGCCACTCAGGGTCAGGGGAAAATCCAATATATATCTGGTGATATCTCGGGTGCTATTAGAGATAGCGCAATAAGCCAAAGGGAATTATCTGCAGCACGCCCTGGCGCATGCATCTGTGCAGCGGGAACGACCTAGGACCACCAGGGGCCGAGAAAACCACCGTCTCATGGGGCCGGACACTCAGGGTAAGGGAAAAATCCAATATATATCTGGTGATATCTCGGGTGCTATTAGAGATAGCGCAATAAACGAAACTGAATTATCTGCAGGAGGCCCTGGCGCATGAATCTGTGCAGCGGGAACGACCTCGGACCACCAGGGGCCGAGAAAACCACCGTCTCATGGGGCCGGACACTCAGGGTCAGGGAAAAATCCAATATATATCTGGTGATATCTCGGGTGCTATTAGAGATAGCGCAATAAACCAAAGTGAATTATCTGCAGGAGGCCCTGGCGCATGAATCTGTGCAACGGGAACGACCTCGGACCACCAGGGGCCGAGAAAACCACAGTCTCATGGGGCCGGACACTCAGGGTCAGGGCAAAATCCAATATATATCTGGTGATATCTCGGGTGCTATTAGAGATAGCGCAATAAGCCAAAGTGAATTATCTGCAGGAGGCCCTGGCGCATGCATCTGTGCAGCGGGAACGACCTCGGACCGCCAGGGGCCGAAAAAACCACCGTCTCATGGGGCCGGACACTCAGGGTCAGGGAAAAATCCAATATATATCTGGTTATATCTCGGGTGCTATTATAGATAGCGCAATAAACCAAAGTGAGTTATCTGTAGGAGGCCCTGGCGCATGAATCTGTGCAGCGGGAACGACCTCGGACGACCAGGGGCCGAGAAAACCACAGTCTCATGGGGCCGGACACTCAGGGTCAGGGGACAATCCAATATATATCTGGTGATATCTCGGGTGCTATTAGAGATAGCGCAATAAACCAAAGTGAATTATCTGCAGGAGGCCCTGCCGCATGAATCGGTGCAACGGGAACGACCTCGGACCACCAGGGGCCGAGAAAACCACAGTCTCATGGGGCCGGACACTCAGGGTCAGTGAAAAATCCAATATATATCTGGTGATATCTCGGGTGCTATTAGTGATAGCGCAATAAACCAAAGTGAATTGTCTGCAAGAGGCCCTGGTGCATGAATCTGTGCAGCGGGAACGACCTCGGATCACCAGGGGCCGAGAAAACCACCATCTCATGGGGCCGGACACTCAGGGTCAGGGCAAAATCCAATATATATCTGGTGATATCTCGGGTGCTATTATAGATAGCGCAATAAACCAAAGTGAGTTATCTGTAGGAGGCCCTGGCGCATGAATCTGTGCAGCGGGAACGACCTCGGACGACCAGGGGCCGAGAAAACCACAGTCTCATGGGGCCGGACACTCAGGTTCAGGGGAAAATCCAATATATATCTGGTGATATCTCGGGTGCTATTAGAGATAGCGCAATAAACCAAAGTGCATTGTCTGCAGGAAGCCCTGGCGCATGATTCTGTGCAGCGGGAACGACCTCGGACCACCAGGGGCCGAGAAAATCACCGTCTCATGGGGCCGGACACTCAGGGTCAGGGCAAAATCCAATATATATCTGGTGATATCTCGGGTGCTATTAGAGATACCGCAATAAATCAAAGTGCACTGTCTGTAGGAGGCCCTGGCGAATGAATCTGTGCAGCAGGAACGACCTCGGACCACCAGGGGCCGAGAAAATTAGTGATATTCGGAATCCGTCACCCAAGGTCATGTAAAAATGCAGCATATATCTGGTGATATCTCGGGTGCTATTACAGATAGCGCAATAAATCAAAGTGCATTGTCTGTAGGAGGCCCTGGCGCCTGTATCTGTGCAGCGGGAACGACCTCGGACCACCAGGGGCCGAGAAAATTAGTGATATTCGGAATCCGTCACCCAAGGTCATGTAAAAATGCAGCATATATCTGGTGATATCTCGGGTGCTATTACAGATTGCGCAATAAATCAAAGTCAATTGTCTGCAGGAGGCCCTGGCGCATGAATCTGTGCAACGGGAACGACCTCGGACCACCAGGGGCCGAGAAAACCACAGTCTCATGGGGCCGGACACTCAGGGTCAGGGGAAAATCCAATATATATCTGGTGATATCTCGGGTGCTATTAGAGATAGCGCAATAAACCAAAGTGAATTATCTGCAGGAGGCCCTGCCGCATGAATCGGTGCAACGGGAAAGACCTCGGACCACCAGGGGCCGAGAAAACCACAGTCTCATGGGGCCGGACACTCAAGGTCAGGGGAAAATCCAATATATATCTGGTGATATCTCGGGTGCTATTAGAGATAGCGCAATAAACCAAAGTCAATTATCTGCAGGAGGCCCTGGCGCATGAATCTGTGCAACGGGAACGACCTCGGACCACCAGGGGCCGAGAAAACCACAGTCTCATGGGGCCGGACACTCAGGGTCAGGGGAAAATCCAATATATATCTGGTGATATCTCGGGTGCTATTACAGATAGCGCAATAAATCAAAGTGCATTGTCTGTAGGAGGCCCTGGCGCATGTATCTGTGCAGCGGGAACGACCTCGGACCACCAGGGGCCGAGAAAACCACCGTCTCATGGGGCCTGACACTCAGGGTCGGGGAAAAATCGAATATACATCTGGTGATATCTCGGGTGCTATTAGAGATAGCGCAAAAAAACAAAGTGAATTATCTGCAGGAAGCCGTGGCGCATGATACTGCGCAGGGGGAACGACCACGGACGACCAGGGTCCGAGAAAACCACCGTCTCATGGGGCCGGACACTCAGGGTCAGGGAAAAATCCATCATATATCTGGTGATATATCAGGTGCCATTAGAGATAGCGCGATAAATCAAAGTGCATTGTCTGCAGGAGGCCCTGACGCATGAATCTGTGCAGCGGGATCGACCTCGGACCACCAGGGGCCGAGAAAACCACAGTCACATGGTGCCGAGAAATCAGGGTCAGGCAAAAATCCAATATATATCTGGTGATATCTCGGGTGCTATTACAGATAGCGCAATAAACCAACGCGCATTGTCTGTAGGAGGCCATGGCACATGAATCGGTGCAGCGGGAACGACCTCGGACCACCAGGCGCCGAGAAAACCACAGTCTCATGGTGCCGGACACTCAGGGTCAGAGAAAAATCCAATATATATCTGGTGATATCTCGGGTGCTATTAGTGATAGCGCAATAAACCAAAGTGAATTGTCTGCAAGAGGCCCTGGTGCATGAATCTGTGCAGCGGGAACGACCTCGGATCACCAGGGGCCGAGAAAACCACCATCTCATGGGGCCGGACACTCAGGTTCAGGGGAAAATCCAATATATATCTGGTGATATCTCGGGTGCTATTAGAGATAGCGCAATAAACCAAAGTGCATTGTCTGCAGGAAGCCCTGGCGCATGATTCTGTGCAGCGGGAACGACCTCGGACCACCAGGGGCCGAGAAAATCACCGTCTCATGGGGCCGGACTGTAAGGGTCAGGGAAAAACCCAATATATATCTGGTGATATCTAGGGTGCTATTAGAGATACCGCAATAAATCAAAGTGCATTGTCTGTAGGAGGCCCTGGCGCATGATTCTGTGCAGCGGGAACGACCTCGGACCACCAGGGGCCGAGAAAATCACCGTCTCATGGGGCCGGACTGTAAGGGTCAGGGAAAAACCCAATATATATCTGGTGATATCTAGGGTGCTATTAGAGATACCGCAATAAATCAAAGTGCATTGTCTGTAGGAGGCCCTGGCGAATGAATCTGTGCTGCAGGAACGACCTCGGACCACCAGGGGCCGAGAAAATTAGTGATATTCGGAATCCGTCACCCAAGGTCATGTAAAAATGCAGCATATATCTGGTGATATCTCGTGTGCTATTACAGATAGCGCAATAAATCAAAGTGCATTGTCTGTAGGAGGCCCTGGCGCATGATTCTGTGCAGCGGGAACGACCTCGGACCACCAGGGGCCGAGAAAATCACCGTCTCATGGGGCCGGACTGTAAGGGTCAGGGAAAAACCCAATATATATCTGGTGATATCTAGGGTGCTATTAGAGATACCGCAATAAATCAAAGTGCATTGTCTGTAGGAGGCCCTGGCGCATGATTCTGTGCAGCGGGAACGACCTCGGACCACCAGGGGCCGAGAAAATCACCGTCTCATGGGGCCGGACTGTAAGGGTCAGGGAAAAACCCAATATATATCTGGTGATATCTAGGGTGCTATTAGAGATACCGCAATAAATCAAAGTGCATTGTCTGTAGGAGGCCCTGGCGACTGAATCTGTGCAGCAGGAACGACCACGGACCACCAGGGGCCGAGAAAATTAGTGATATTCGGAATCCGTCACCCAAGGTCATGTAAAAATGTAGCATATATCTGGTGATATCTCGGGTGCTATTACAGATAGCGCAATAAATCAAAGTGCATTGTCTGTAGGAGGCCCTGGCGCATGTATCTGTGCAGCGGGAACGACCTCGGACCACCAGGGGCCGAGATAATTAGTGATATTCGGAATCCGTCACCCAAGGTCATGTAAAAATGCAGCATATATCTGGTGATATCTCGGGTGCTATTACAGATAGCGCAATAAATCAAAGTGCATTGTCTGAAGGAGGCCCTGGCGCATGAATCTGTGCAGCGGGAACGACCTCGGACCACCAGGGGCCGAGAAAACCACAGTCTCATGGGGCCGGACACTCAGCGTCAGGGAACAATCCAATATATATCTGGTGATATCTCGGGTGCTATTAGAGATAGCGCAATAAACCAAAGTGAATTATCTGCAGGAGGCCCTGCCGCATGAATCGGTGCAACGGGAACGACCTCGGACCACCAGGCGCCGAGAAAACCACAGTCTCATGGGGCCGGACACTCAGGGTCAGTGAAAAATCCAATATATATCTGGTGATATCTCGGGTGCTATTAGTGATAGCGCAATAAACCAAAGTGAATTGTCTGCAAGAGGCCCTGGTGCATGAATCTGTGCAGCGGGAACGACCTCGGATCACCAGGGGCCGAGAAAACAACCATCTCATGGGGCCGGACACTCAGGTTCAGGGGAAAATCCAATATATATCTGGTGATATCTCGGGTGCTATTAGAGATAGCGCAATAAACCAAAGTGCATTGTCTGCAGGAAGCCCTGGCGCATGATTCTGTGCAGCGGGAACGACCTCGGACCACCAGGGGCCGAGAAAATCACCGTCTCATGGGGCCGGACTGTAAGGGTCAGGGAAAAACCCAATATATATCTGGTGATATCTAGGGTGCTATTAGAGATACCGCAATAAATCAAAGTGCATTGTCTGTAGGAGGCCCTGGCGCATGATTCTGTGCAGCGGGAACGACCTCGGACCACCAGGGGCCGAGAAAATCGCCGTCTCATGGGGCCGGACTGTAAGGGTCAGGGAAAAACCCAATATATATCTGGTGATATCTAGGGTGCTATTAGAGATACCGCAATAAATCAAAGTGCATTGTCTGTAGGAGGCCCTGGCGAATGAATCTGTGCTGCAGGAACGACCTCGGACCACCAGGGGCCGAGAAAATTAGTGATATTCGGAATCCGTCACCCAAGGTCATGTAAAAATGCAGCATATATCTGGTGATATCTCGGGTGCTATTACAGATAGCGCAATAAATCAAAGTGCATTGTCTGTAGGAGGCCCTGGCGCATGATTCTGTGCAGCGTGAACGACCTCGGACCACCAGGGGCCGAGAAAATCACCGTCTCATGGGGCCGGACTGTAAGGGTCAGGGAAAAACCCAATATATATCTGGTGATATCTAGGGTGCTATTAGAGATACCGCAATAAATCAAAGTGCATTGTCTGTAGGAGGCCCTGGCGACTGAATCTGTGCAGCAGGAACGACCACGGACCACCAGGGGCCGAGAAAATTAGTGATATTCGGAATCCGTCACCCAAGGTCATGTAAAAATGTAGCATATATCTGGTGATATCTCGGGTGCTATTACAGATAGCGCAATAAATCAAAGTGCATTGTCTGTAGGAGGCCCTGGCGCATGTATCTGTGCAGCGGGAACGACCTCGGACCACCAGGGGCCGAGATAATTAGTGATATTCGGAATCCGTCACCCAAGGTCATGTAAAAATGCAGCATATATCTGGTGATATCTCGGGTGCTATTACAGATAGCGCAATAAATCAAAGTGCATTGTCTGAAGGAGGCCCTGGCGCATGAATCTGTGCAGCGGGAACGACCTCGGACCACCAGGGGCCGAGAAAACCACAGTCTCATGGGGCCGGACACTCAGCGTCAGGGAACAATCCAATATATATCTGGTGATATCTCGGGTGCTATTAGAGATAGCGCAATAAACCAAAGTGAATTATCTGCAGGAGGCCCTGCCGCATGAATCGGTGCAACGGGAACGACCTCGGACCACCAGGCGCCGAGAAAACCACAGTCTCATGGGGCCGGACACTCAGGGTCAGTGAAAAATCCAATATATATCTGGTGATATCTCGGGTGCTATTAGTGATAGCGCAATAAACCAAAGTGAATTGTCTGCAAGAGGCCCTGGTGCATGAATCTGTGCAGCGGGAACGACCTCGGATCACCAGGGGCCGAGAAAACCACCATCTCATGGGGCCGGACACTCAGGTTCAGGGGAAAATCCAATATATATCTGGTGATATCTCGGGTGCTATTAGAGATAGCGCAATAAACCAAAGTGCATTGTCTGCAGGAAGCCCTGGCGCATGATTCTGTGCAGCGGGAACGACCTCGGACCACCAGGGGCCGAGAAAATCACCGTCTCATGGGGCCGGACTGTAAGGGTCAGGGAAAAACCCAATATATATCTGGTGATATCTAGGGTGCTATTAGAGATACCGCAATAAATCAAAGTGCATTGTCAGTAGGAGGCCCTGGCGACTGAATCTGTGCAGCAGGAACGACCTCGGACCACCAGGGGCCGAGAAAATTAGTGATATTCGGAATCCGTCACCCAAGGTCATGTAAAAATGCAGCATATATCTGGTGATATCTCGGGTGCTATTACAGATAGCGCAATAAATCAAAGTGCATTGTCTGTAGGAGGCCCTGGCGCATGTATCTGTGCAGCGGGAACGACCTCGGACCACCAGGGGCCGAGATAATTAGTGATATTCGGAATCCGTCACCCAAGGTCATGTAAAAATGCAGCATATATCTGGTGATATCTCGGGTGCTATTACAGATAGCGCAATAAATCAAAGTGCATTGTCTGAAGGAGGCCCTGGCGCATGAATCTGTGCAGCGGGAACGACCTCGGACCACCAGGGGCCGAGAAAACCACAGTCTCATGGGGCCGGACACTCAGCGTCAGGGAACAATCCAATATATATCTGGTGATATCTCGGGTGCTATTAGAGATAGCGCAATAAACCAAAGTGAATTATCTGCAGGAGGCCCTGGCGCATGAATCTGTGCAACGGGAACGACCTCGGACCACCAGGGGCCGAGAAAACCACAGTCTCATGGGGCCGGACACTCAGGGTCAGGGCAAAATCCAATATATATCTGGTGATATCTCGGGTGCTATTAGAGATAGCGCAATAAGCCAAAGTGAATTATCTGCAGGAGGCCCTGGCGCATGCATCTGTGCAGCGGCAACGACCTCGGACCGCCAGGGGCCGAAAAAACCACCGTCTCATGGGGCCGGACACTCAGGGTAAGGGAAAAATCCAATATATATCTGGTGATATCTCGGGTGCTATTACAGATAGCGCAATAAATCAAAGTGCATTGTCTGTAGGAGGCCCTGGCGCATTAATCTGTGCAGCGGGAACGACCTCGGACCACCAGGGGCCGAGAAAACTACCGTCTCATGGGGCCGGACACTCAGGGTCAGGGAAAAATTCAATATATATCTGGTTATATCTCGGGTGCTATTATAGATAGCGCAATAAACCAAAGTGAGTTATCTGTAGGAGGCCCTGGCGCATGCATCTGTGCAGCGGGAACGACCTCGGACCACCAGGGGCCAAGAATACCACCGTCCCGAGGGGCCGGACACTTAGGGTCAGTGAGAAATCCAATATATATCTGGTGATATCTCGGCTGCTATTACAGATAGCGCAATAAATCAAAGTGAATTATCTGCAGGAGGCCCTGCCGCATGAATCGGTGCAACGGGAACGACCTCGGACCACCAGGCGCCGAGAAAACCACAGTCTCATGGGGCCGGACACTCAGGGTCAGTGAAAAATCCAATATATATCTGGTGATATCTCGGGTGCTATTAGTGATAGCGCAATAAACCAAAGTGAATTGTCTGCAAGAGGCCCTGGTGCATGAATCTGTGCAGCGGGAACGACCTCGGATCACCAGGGGCCGAGAAAACCACCATCTCATGGGGCCGGACACTCAGGTTCAGGGGAAAATCCAATATATATCTGGTGATATCTCGGGTGCTATTAGAGATAGCGCAATAAACCAAAGTGCATTGTCTGCAGGAAGCCCTGGCGCATGATTCTGTGCAGCGGGAACGACCTCGGACCACCAGGGGCCGAGAAAATCACCGTCTCATGGGGCCGGACTGTAAGGGTCAGGGAAAAACCCAATATATATCTGGTGATATCTAGGGTGCTATTAGAGATACCGCAATAAATCAAAGTGCATTGTCAGTAGGAGGCCCTGGCGACTGAATCTGTGCAGCAGGAACGACCTCGGACCACCAGGGGCCGAGAAAATTAGTGATATTCGGAATCCGTCACCCAAGGTCATGTAAAAATGCAGCATATATCTGGTGATATCTCGGGTGCTATTACAGATAGCGCAATAAATCAAAGTGCATTGTCTGTAGGAGGCCCTGGCGCATGTATCTGTGCATCGGGAACGACCTCGGACCACCAGGGGCCGAGATAATTAGTGATATTCGGAATCCGTCACCCAAGGTCATGTAAAAATGCAGCATATATCTGGTGATATCTCGGGTGCTATTACAGATAGCGCAATAAATCAAAGTGCATTGTCTGAAGGAGGCCCTGGCGCATGAATCTGTGCAGCGGGAACGACCTCGGACCACCAGGGGCCGAGAAAACCACAGTCTCATGGGGCCGGACACTCAGCGTCAGGGAACAATCCAATATATATCTGGTGATATCTCGGGTGCTATTAGAGATAGCGCAATAAACCAAAGTGAATTATCTGCAGGAGGCCCTGGCGCATGAATCTGTGCAACGGGAACGACCTCGGACCACCAGGGGCCGAGAAAACCACAGTCTCATGGGGCCGGACACTCAGGGTCAGGGCAAAATCCAATATATATCTGGTGATATCTCGGGTGCTATTAGAGATAGCGCAATAAGCCAAAGTGAATTATCTGCAGGAGGCCCTGGCGCATGCATCTGTGCAGCGGGAACGACCTCGGACCGCCAGGGGCCGAAAAAACCACCGTCTCATGGGGCCGGACACTCAGGGTAAGGGGACAATCCAATATATATCTGGTGATATCTCGGGTGCTATTAGAGATAGCGCAATAAACCAAAGTGAATTATCTGCAGGAGGCCCTGCCGCATGAATCGGTGCAACGGGAACGACCTCGGACCACCAGGGGCCGAGAAAACCACAGTCTCATGGGGCCGGACACTCAGGGTCAGTGAAAAATCCAATATATATCTGGTGATATCTCGGGTGCTATTAGTGATAGCGCAATAAACCAAAGTGAATTGTCTGCAAGAGGCCCTGGTGCATGAATCTGTGCAGCGGGAACGACCTCGGATCACCAGGGGCCGAGAAAACCACCATCTCATGGGGCCGGACACTCAGGTTCAGGGGAAAATCCAATATATATCTGGTGATATCACGGGTGCTATTAGAGATAGCGCAATAAACCAAAGTGCATTGTCTGCAGGAAGCCCTGGCGCATGATTCTGTGCAGCGGGAACGACCTCGGACCACCAGGGGCCGAGAAAATCACCGTCTCATGGGGCCGGACTGTAAGGGTCAGGGAAAAACCCAATATATATCTGGTGATATCTAGGGTGCTATTAGAGATACCGCAATAAATCAAAGTGCATTGTCTGTAGGAGGCCCTGGCGAATGAATCTGTGCAGCAGGAACGACCTCGGACCACCAGGGGCCGAGAAAATTAGTGATATTCGGAATCCGTCACCCAAGGTCATGTAAAAATGCAGCATATATCTGGTGATATCTCGGGTGCTATTAGTGATAGCGCAATAAATCAAAGTGAATTGTCTGCAAGAGGCCCTGGTGCATGAATCTGTGCAGCGGGAACGATCTCGGATCACCAGGGGCCGAGAAAACCACCATCTCATGGGGCCGGACACTCAGGTTCAGGGAAATATCCAATATATATCTGGTGATATCTCGGGTGCTATTACAGATAGAGCAATAAATCAAAGTGCATTGTCAGTAGGAGGCCGTGGCGCATGAATCTGGGCAGCGGGAACGACCTCGGACCACCAGGGGCCGAGAACACCACCGTCTCATGGGGCCGGCCACTCAGGGTCAGGGGAAAATCCAATATATATCTGGTGATATCTCGGGTGCTATTAGAGATAGCGCAATGAGCCAAAGGGAATTATCTGCAGGACGCCCTGGCGCATGCATCTGTGCAGCGGGAACGACCTAGGACCACCAGGGGCCGAGAAAACCACCGTCTCATGGGGCCGGACACTCAGGGTAAGGGAAAAATCCAATATATATCTGGTGATATCTCGGGTGCTATTAGAGATAGCGCAATAAACGAAACTGAATTATCTGCAGGAGGCCCTGGCGCATGAATCTGTGCAACGGGAACGACCTCGGACCACCAGGGGCCGAGAAAACCACAGTCTCATGGGGCCGGACACTCAGGGTCAGGGCAAAATCCAATATATATCTGGTGATATCTTGGGTGCTATTAGAGATAGCGCAATAAGCCAAAGTGAATTATCTGCAGGAGGCCCTGGCGCATGCATCTGTGCAGCGGGAACGACCTCGGACCGCCAGGGGCCGAAAAAACCACCGTCTCATGGGGCCGGACACTCAGGGTAAGGGAAAAATCCAATATATATCTGGTGATATCTCGGGTGCTATTACAGATAGCGCAATAAATCAAAGTGCATTGTCTGTAGGAGGCCCTGGTGCATGAATCTGTGCAGCGGGAACGACCTCGGATCACCATGGGCCGAGAAAACCACCATCTCATGGGGCCGGACACTCAGGTTCAGGGGAAAATCCAATATATATCTGGTGATATCTCGGGTGCTATTAGAGATAGCGCAATAAACCAAAGTGCATTGTCTGCAGGAAGCCCTGGCGCATGATTCTGTGCAGCGGGAACGACCTCGGACCACCAGGGGCCGAGAAAATCACCGTCTCATGGGGCCGGACTGTAAGGGTCAGGGAAAAACCCAATATATATCTGGTGATATCTAGGGTGCTATTAGAGATACCGCAATAAATCAAAGTGCATTGTCAGTAGGAGGCCCTGGCGACTGAATCTGTGCAGCAGGAACGACCTCGGACCACCAGGGGCCGAGAAAATTAGTGATATTCGGAATCCGTCACCCAAGGTCATGTAAAAATGCAGCATATATCTGGTGATATCTCGGGTGCTATTACAGATAGCGCAATAAATCAAAGTGCATTGTCTGTAGGAGGCCCTGGCGCATGTATCTGTGCAGCGGGAACGACCTCGGACCACCAGGGGCCGAGATAATTAGTGATATTCGGAATCCGTCACCCAAGGTCATGTAAAAATGCAGCATATATCTGGTGATATCTCGGGTGCTATTACAGATAGCGCAATAAATCAAAGTGCATTGTCTGAAGGAGGCCCTGGCGCATGAATCTGTGCAGCGGGAACGACCTCGGACCACCAGGGGCCGAGAAAACCACAGTCTCATGGGGCCGGACACTCAGCGTCAGGGAACAATCCAATATATATCTGGTGATATCTCGGGTGCTATTAGAGATAGCGCAATAAACCAAAGTGAATTATCTGCAGGAGGCCCTGGCGCATGAATCTGTGCAACGGGAACGACCTCGGACCACCAGGGGCCGAGAAAACCACAGTCTCATGGGGCCGGACACTCAGGGTCAGGGCAAAATCCAATATATATCTGGTGATATCTCGGGTGCTATTAGAGATAGCGCAATAAGCCAAAGTGAATTATCTGCAGGAGGCCCTGGCGCATGCATCTGTGCAGCGGGAACGACCTCGGACCGCCAGGGGCCGAAAAAACCACCGTCTCATGGGGCCGGACACTCAGGGTAAGGGAAAAATCCAATATATATCTGGTGATATCTCGGGTGCTATTACAGATAGCGCAATAAATCAAAGTGCATTGTCTGTAGGAGGCCCTGGCGCATGAATCTGTGCAGCGGGAACGACCTCGGACCACCAGGGGCCGAGAAAACTACCGTCTCATGGGGCCGGACACTCAGGGTCAGGGAAAAATTCAATATATATCTGGTTATATCTCGGGTGCTATTATAGATAGCGCAATAAACCAAAGTGAGTTATCTGTAGGAGGCCCTGGCGCATGAATCTGTACAGCGGGATCGACCTCGGGCCTCCAGGGGCCGAGAATACCACCGTCCCGAGGGGCCGGACACTTAGGGTCAGTGAGAAATCCAATATATATCTGGTGATATCTCGGCTGCTATTACAGATAGCGCAATAAATCAAAGTGCATTGTCTGTAGAAGGCACTGGCGCATGAATCTGTGCAGGGGGAACGACCTCGGACCACCAGGGGCGAGACTACCACCGTCTCATGGGGCCGGACACTCAGGGTCAGGGAAAAATCCAATATATATCTGGTGATATCTCGGGTGCTATTACAGATAGCGCAATAAATCAAAGTGCATTACTTGTAGGAGGCCCTGGCGCATGAATCTGTGCAGCGGGAACGACCTCGGACGACCAGGGGCCGAGAAAACCACAGTCTCATGGGGCCGGACACTCAGGGTCAGGGGACAATCCAATATATATCTGGTGATATCTCGGGTGCTATTAGAGATAGCGCAATAAACCAAAGTGAATTATCTGCAGGAGGCCCTGCCGCATGAATCGGTGCAACGGGAACGACCTCGGACCACCAGGGGCCGAGAAAACCACAGTCTCATGGGGCCGGACACTCAGGGTCAGTGAAAAATCCAATATATATCTGGTGATATCTCGGGTGCTATTAGTGATAGCGCAATAAACCAAAGTGAATTGTCTGCAAGAGGCCCTGGTGCATGAATCTGTGCAGCGGGAACGACCTCGGATCACCAGGGGCCGAGAAAACCACCATCTCATGGGGCCGGACACTCAGGTTCAGGGGAAAATCCAATATATATCTGGTGATATCACGGGTGCTATTAGAGATAGCGCAATAAACCAAAGTGCATTGTCTGCAGGAAGCCCTGGCGCATGATTCTGTGCAGCGGGAACGACCTCGGACCACCAGGGGCCGAGAAAATCACCGTCTCATGGGGCCGGACTGTAAGGGTCAGGGAAAAACCCAATATATATCTGGTGATATCTAGGGTGCTATTAGAGATACCGCAATAAATCAAAGTGCATTGTCTGTAGGAGGCCCTGGCGAATGAATCTGTGCAGCAGGAACGACCTCGGACCACCAGGGGCCGAGAAAATTAGTGATATTCGGAATCCGTCACCCAAGGTCATGTAAAAATGCAGCATATATCTGGTGATATCTCGGGTGCTATTACAGATAGCGCAATAAATCAAAGTGCATTGTCTGTAGGAGGCCCTGGCGCATGTATCTGTGCAGCGGGAACGACCTCGGACCACCAGGGGCCGAGAAAATTAGTGATATTCGGAATCCGTCACCCAAGGTCATGTAAAAATGCAGCATATATCTGGTGATATCTCGGGTGCTATTACAGATTGCGCAATAAATCAAAGTGCATTGTCTGTAGGAGGCCCTGGCGCATGAATCTGTGCAGCGGGAACGACCTCGGACCACCAGGGGCCGAGAAAATTAGTGATATTCGGAATCCGTCACCCAAGGTCATGTAAAAATGCAGCATATATCTGGTGATATCTCGGGTGCTATTAGTGATAGCGCAATAAATCAAAGTGAATTGTCTGCAAGAGGCCCTGGTGCATGAATCTGTGCAGCGGGAACGATCTCGGATCACCAGGGGCCGAGAAAACCACCATCTCATGGGGCCGGACACTCAGGTTCAGGGAAATATCCAATATATATCTGGTGATATCTCGGGTGCTATTACAGATAGAGCAATAAATCAAAGTGCATTGTCAGTAGGAGGCCGTGGCGCATGAATCTGGGCAGCGGGAACGACCTCGGACCACCAGGGGCCGAGAACACCACCGTCTCATGGGGCCGGCCACTCAGGGTCAGGGGAAAATCCAATATATATCTGGTGATATCTCGGGTGCTATTAGAGATAGCGCAATGAGCCAAAGGGAATTATCTGCAGGACGCCCTGGCGCATGCATCTGTGCAGCGGGAACGACCTAGGACCACCAGGGGCCGAGAAAACCACCGTCTCATGGGGCCGGACACTCAGGGTAAGGGAAAAATCCAATATATATCTGGTGATATCTCGGGTGCTATTAGAGATAGCGCAATAAACGAAACTGAATTATCTGCAGGAGGTCCTGGCGCATGAATCTGTGCAGCGGGAACGACCTCGGACCACCAGGGGCCGAGAAAACCACCGTCTCATGGGGCCGGACACTCAGGGTCAGGGAAAAATTCAATATATATCTGGTGATATCTCGGGTGCTATTACAGACAGCGCAATAAATCAAAGTGCATTGTCTGTAGGAGGCCCTGGCGCATGAATCTGTGCAGCGGCATCGACCTCGGACCACCAGGGGCCGAGAATATCACCGTCTCATGAGGCCGGACTGTCAGGGTCAGGGAAAAATGAAATATATATCTGGTGATATCTCGGGTGCTATTACAGATAGCGCAATAAATCAAAGTGCATTGTCTGCAGGAGGCCCTAGCGCATGAATCTGTGCAGCGGAAACGACCTCGGACCACCAGGGGCCGAGAAAACTACAGACTCATGGTGCCGGACACTCAGGGACAGGGAAAAATCCAATATACATCTGGTGATATCTCGGGTGCTATTAGAGATAGCGCAATAAATCAATGTGCAATGTTTGTAGGAGGCACTGGCGAATGAATCTGTGCAGCAGGAACGACCTCGGACCACCAGGGGGCGAGAAAATTACAGATATTCGGAACCCGTCACCCAAGGTCATGCAAAAAACCAGCATATATCTGGTGATATCTCGGGTGCTATTGCAGATAGCGCGATAAATCAAAGTGCATTGTCTCCCGGAAGCCCTGGCGCATGATTCGGTGCAGCGGGAACGACCTCGGACCACCAGGGGCCGAGAAAATCACCGTCGCATGGGGCCGGACTGTCAGGGGCAGGGAAAAATCCAATATATATCTGGTGATATCTCGGGTGCTATTACAGATAGCGCAATAAATCAACGTGCATTGTCTGTAGGAGGCCCTGGCGCATGAATCTGTGCAGCGGGAACGACCTCGAACCACCAGGGGTCGAGAAAACCACCGTCTCATGGGGTCGGGCACTCAGGGTCAGGGAAAAATCCAATATATATCTGGTGATATCTCGGGTACTATTACAGATAGCACAATAAATCAAAGTGCATTGTCTGTAGGAGGCCCTGGCGCATGAATCTGTGCAGCTCGGACGACCTCGGAACACCATGGGCCGAGAAAACCACAGTCACATGGGGACGGACACTCAGGGTCAGGGGAAAATCCAATATATATCTGGTGATATCTCGGGTGCTATTACAGATAGCGCAATAAATCAGAGTGCATTGTCTGTAGGAGGCCCTGGCGCATGAATCTGGCCAGCGGGAACGACCTCGGACCACCAAGGGCCGAGAAAACCACCGTCTCATGGGGCCGGACACTCAGGGTCAGGGAAAAATCCGATATATATCTGGTGATATCTCGGGTGCTATTACATATAGCGCAATAAATCAAAGTGCATTGTCTGTAGGAGGCCCTGACGCATGAATCTGTGCAGCGGGAACGACCTCGGAACACCAGGGGACGAGAAAAACACCGTCTCATGGGGCCGGACACTCAGGGTCAGGGGAAAATCCAATATATATCCGGCGATATCTCGGGTGCTATTAGAGATAGCGCAACAAATCAAAGTGCTTTGTCTGTAGGAGGCCCTGGCGCATGAATCTGTGCAGCTCGAACGACATCGGACCACCAGGGGCCGAGAAAACCACTGTCTCATGGGGCCGGACACTCAGGGTCAGGGGAAAATCCAATATATATCTGGTGATATCTCGGGTGCTATTAGAGATAGCGCCATAAACCAAAGTGAATAATCTGCGGGAGGCCCTGGCGCATGCATCTGTGCAGCGGGAACGACCTCGGACAACCAGGGGCCGAGAAAATCACCGTCTCATGGGGCCGGACTGTCAGGGTCAGGGAGAAATCCAATATATATCTGGTGATATCTCGGGTGCTATTAGAGATAGCGAAATAAATCTAAAGTGCATTGTCTGCCGGAGGCCCTAGCACATGAATCTGTGCAGCGGGAACGACCTCGGACCACCAGGGGCCGAGAAAACTACCGTCTCATGGGGCCGGACACTCAGGGTCAGGGAAAAATCCATTATAAAGCAGGTGATATCTCGGGTGCTATTTGAGATAGCGCGATAAATCAAAGTGCATTGTCTGCGGGAGGCCCTAGCGCATGAATCTGTGCAGCGGGAACGACCTCGGACCACCAGGGGCCGAGAAAATCACCGTCTCATGGGGCCGGACTGTCAGGGTTAGGGAAAAATCCGATATATATCTGGTGATGTCTCGGGTGCTATTAGAGATAGCGCAATAAACCAAAGTGAATTATCTGCAGGAGGCCCTGGCGCATGCATCTGTGCAGCGGGAACGACCTCGGACCACCAGGGGCCAAGAACACCACCGTCTCATGGGGCCGGACACTCAGG
Organism: Nomia melanderi; assembly: GCF_051020985.1. NCBI lineage: Eukaryota > Metazoa > Arthropoda > Insecta > Hymenoptera > Halictidae > Nomia > Nomia melanderi. The sequence goes on from NW_027475144.1 coordinate 612,593, forward strand.
GACAGGGGAAAATCCAATATATACCTGGTGATATCTCGGGTGCTATTAGAGATAGCGCAATAAACCAAAGTGAATTATCTGCAGGAGGCCCTGGCGCATGAATCTGTGCAGCGGGAACGACCTCGGACCACCACGGGCCGAGAAAACCTCCGTCTCATGGGGCCGGACACTCAGGGTCAGGGAATAATCCAATATATATCTGGTGATATCGCGGGTGCTATTACAGATAGCGCAATAAATCAAAGTGCATTGTCTGTAGGAGGCCCTGGCGCATGAATCTGGCCAGCGGGAACTACCTCGGACCACCAGGTGCCGAGAAAACCACAGTCTCATGGGGCCGGACACTCAGGGTCAGGGAAAAATCCAATATATATGTGGTGATATCTCGGGTGTTATTACAGATACCGCAATAAATCAAAGTGCATTGTCTGTAGGTGGCACTGGCGCATGAATCTGTGCAGCTCGAACGACCTCGGACAAACAGGGGCCGAGAAAGCCACCGTCTCATGGGGCCGGACACTCAGGGTCAGGGGAAAATCCAATATACATCTGGTGATATCGCGGGTGCTATTAGAGATAGCGCAATAAACCCAAGTGAGTTACCTGCAGGAGGCCCTGGCGCATGCATCTGTGCAGCGGGAACGACCACGGACCACCAGGGGGCGAGAAAACCACAGTCACATGGGGCCGGACACACAGGGTCAGGGGAAAATTCAATATATATCTGGTGATATCTCGGGTGCTATTAGAGATAGCGCAATAAATCAAAGTGCATTGTCTGTAGGAGGCCCTGGCGCATGAATCTGGCAAGCGGGAAAGCCCTCGGACCACCACGGGCCGAGAAAACTACCGTCTCATGGGGCCGGACACTCAGGGTCAGGGAAAAATCCATTATAAATCAGGTGATATCTCGGGTGCTATTTGAGATAGCGCGATAAATCAAAGTGCATTGTCTGCAGGAGGCCCTAGCGCATGAATCTGTGCAGCGGGAACGACCTCGGACCACCAGGGGCCGAGAAAATCACCGTCTCATGGGGCCGGACTGTCAGGGTTAGGGAAAAATCCGATATATATCTGGTGATGTCTCGGGTGCTATTAGAGATAGCGCAATAAACCAAAGTGAATTATCTGCAGGAGGCCCTGGCGCATGCATCTGTGCAGCGGGAACGACCTCGGACCACCAGGGGCCAAGAACACCACCGTCTCATGGGGCCGGACACTCAGGGACAGGGGAAAATCCAATATATATCTGGTTATATCTCGGGTGCTATTATAGATAGCGCAATAAACCAAAGTGTGTTATCTGTAGGAGGCCCTGGCGCATGAATCTGTGCAGCGGGAACGACCTCGGACCACCAGGGGCCGAGAAAACCACAGTCTCATGGGGCCGGACACTCAGGGTCAGGGGAAAATCCAATATATATCTGGTGATATCTCGGGTGCTATTACAGATAGAGCATTAAATCAAAGTGCATTGTCTGTAGGAGGCCCTGGCGCATGAATCTGTGCAGCGGGAACAACCTCGGACCACCAGGGGCCGAGAAAACCACAGTCTCATGGGGCCGGACACTCATGGTCAGGGCATAATCCAATATATATCTGGTGATATCTCGGGTGCTATTAGAGATAGCGCAATAAACCAAAGTCAATTATCTGCAGGAGGCCCTGGCGCATGCATCTGTGCAGCGGGAACGACCTCGGACCGCCAGGGGCCGAGAAAACCACCGTCTCATGGGCCCGGACACTCTGGGTCATTGAAAAATCCAATATATATGTGGTGATATCTCGGGTGCTATTACAGATAGCGCAATAAATCAAAGTGCATTGTCTGTAGGAGGCCCTGGCGCATGAATCTGTGAAGCGGGAACGACCTCGGACCACCAGGGGCCGAGAAAACCACCGTCTCATGGGGCCGGACACTCTGGGTCAGGGAAAAATCCAATATATATGTGGTGATATCTCGGGTGCTATTACAGATAGCGCAATAAATCAAAGTGCATTGTCTGTAGGAGGCCCTGGCGCATGAATCTGTGCAGCGGGAACGACCTCGGACCACCAGGGGCCGAGAAAACTACAGTCTCATGCGGCCGGACACTCAGGGTCTGGGGAAAATCCAATATATATCTGGTGATATCTCGGGTCCTATTACAGATAAGGAAATAAATCAAAGTGAATTATCTGCAGGATGCCCTGGCGCATGAATCTGTGCAGCGGGAACGACCTCGGTCCACCAGGGGCCGAGAAAACCACCGTCTCATGGGGCTGGACACTCAGGGTGAGGGAAATATCCAATATTTATCTGGTGATATCGCGGGTGCTATTACAGATAGTGCAATAAATCAAAGTGCATTGTCTGTAGGAGGCCCTGGTGCATGAATCTGTGCAGCGGGAATGACCTCGGACCACCAGGGGCCGAGAAAACTACAGTCTCATGCGGCCGGACACTCAGGGTCTGGGGAAAATCCAATATATATCTGGTGATATCTCGGTTCCTATTACAGATAGCGAAATAAATCAAAGTGCATTGTCTGTCGGAGGCCCTGGCGCATGAATCTGTGCAGCGGGAACGACCTCGGACCATCAGGGGCCGAGAAAACCACCGTCTCATGGGGCCGGACACTCAGGGTCAGGGGAAAATCCAATATATATCTGGTGATATCTCGGGTGCTATTAGTGATAGCGCAATAAAGCAAAGTGAATTATCTGCAGGAGGCCCTGACGCATGAATCTGTGCAACGGGAACTACCTCGGACCACCAGGTGCCGAGAAAACCACAGTCACATGGGGCCGAGAACTCAGGGTCAGGCAAAAATCCAATATATATCTGGTGATATCTCGGGTGCTATTAGTGATAGCGCAATAAACCAAAGTGAATTGTCTGCAAGAGGCCCTGGTGCAAGAATCTGTGCAGCGGGAACGACCTCGGATCACCAGGGGCCGAGAAAACCACCATCTCATGGGGCCGGACACTCAGGTTCAGGGGAAAATCCAATATATATCTGGTGATATCTCGGGTGCTATTAGAGATAGCGCAATAAATCAAAGTGCATTGTCTGTAGGAGGCCCTGGCGCATGAATCTGTGCAGCGGGAACAACCTCGGACCACCAGGGGCCGAGAAAACCACAGTCTCATGGGGCCGGACACTCAGGGTCAGGGCAAAATCCAATATATATCTGGTGATATCTCGGGTGCTATTAGAGATAGCGCAATAAACCAAAGTGAATTATCTGCAGGAGGCCCTGGCGCATAAATGTGTGCAGCTGGAACGACCTCGGACCACCAGGGGCCGAGAAAACCGCAGTCTCATGGGGCCGGACACTCAGGGTCAGGGAAAAATCCAATACATATCTGGTGATATCTCGGGCGCTATTAGAGATAGCGCAATAAACCAAAGTGAATTATCTGCAGGAGGCCCTGGCGCATGAATCTGTGCAGCGGGAACGACCTCGGTCCACCAGGGGCCGAGAAAACCACCGTCTCATGGGGCTGGACACTCAGGGTGAGGGAAATATCCAATATATATCTGGTGATATCTCGGGTGCTATTACAGATAGCGCAATAAATCAAAGTGCATTGTCAGTAGGAGGCCGTGGCGCATGAATCTGGGCAGCGGGAACGACCTCGGACCACCAGGGGCCGAGAAGACCACCGTCTCATGGGGCCGGCCACTCAGGGTCTGGGGAAAATCCAATATATATCTGGTGATATCTCGGGTCCTATTACAGATAGGGAAATAAACCAAAGTGAATTATCTGCAGGAGGCCCTGGCGCATGAATCTGTGCAGCGGGAACGACCTCGGTTCACCAGGGGCCGAGAAAACCACCGTCTCATGGGGCCGGACACTCAGGGTCAGGGGAAAATCCAATATATATCTGGTGATAATTCGGGTGCTATTAGAGATAGCGCAATAAATCAAAGTGCATTGTCTGTAGGAGGCCCTGGCGCATGAATCTGTGCAGCGGGAACGACCTCGGACCACCAGGGGCCGAGAATACTACAGTCTCATGCGGCCGGACACTCAGGGTCTGGGGAAAATCCAATATATATCTGGTGATATCTCGGGTCCTATTACAGATAGCGAAATAAATCAAAGTGAATTATCTGCAGGAGGCCCTGGCGCATAAATGTGTGCAGCTGGAACGACCTCGGACCACCAGGGGCCGAGAAAACCGCAGTCTCATGGGGCCGGACACTCAGGGTCAGGGAAAAATCCAATACATATCTGGTGATATCTCGGGCGCTATTAGAGATAGCGCAATAAACCAAAGTGAATTATCTGCAGGAGGCCCTGGCGCATGAATCTGTGCAGCGGGAACGACCTCGGTCCACCAGGGGCCGAGAAAACCACCGTCTCATGGGGCTGGACACTCAGGGTGAGGGAAATATCCAATATATATCTGGTGATATCTCGGGTGCTATTACAGATAGCGCAATAAATCAAAGTGCATTGTCAGTAGGAGGCCGTGGCGCATGAATCTGGGCAGCGGGAACGACCTCGGACCACCAGGGGCCGAGAAGACCACCGTCTCATGGGGCCGGCCACTCAGGGTCTGGGGAAAATCCAATATATATCTGGTGATATCTCGGGTCCTATTACAGATAGGGAAATAAACCAAAGTGAATTATCTGCAGGAGGCCCTGGCGCATGAATCTGTGCAGCGGGAACGACCTCGGTTCACCAGGGGCCGAGAAAACCACCGTCTCATGGGGCCGGACACTCAGGGTCAGGGGAAAATCCAATATATATCTGGTGATAATTCGGGTGATATTAGAGATAGCGCAATAAATCAAAGTGCATTGTCTGTAGGAGGCCCTGGCGCATGAATCTGTGCAGCGGGAACGACCTCGGACCACCAGGGGCCGAGAATACTACAGTCTCATGCGGCCGGACACTCAGGGTCTGGGGAAAATCCAATATATATCTGGTGATATCTCGGGTCCTATTACAGATAGCGAAATAAATCAAAGTGCATTGTCTGTAGGAGGCCCTGGCGCATGAATCTGTGCAGCGGGAACGACCTCGAACCACCAGGGGCCGAGAAAACCACCGTCTCATGGGGCCGGACACTCAGGGTCAGGGGAAAATCCAATATATATCTGGTGATATTTCGGGTGCTATTATAGATAGCGCAATAAATCAAAGTGAATTATCTGCAGGAGGCCCTGGCGCATGAATCTGTGCAACGGGAACGACCTCGGACCACCAGGAGCCGAGAAAACCACAGTCTCATGGGGCCGGACACTCAGCGTCAGGGCAAAATCCAATATATATCTGGTGATATCTCGGGTGCTATTAGAGATAGCGCAATAAACCAAAGTGAATTATCTGCAGGAGGCCCTAGCGCATGAATCTGGGCAGCGGGAACGACCTCGGACCACCAGGGGCCGAGAAGACCACCGTCTCATGGGGCCGGACACTCAGGGTCAGTGGAAAATACAATATATATCTGGTGATATCTCGGGTGCTATTAGAGATAGCGCAATAAGCCAAAGGGAATTATCTGCAGGAGGCCCTGGCGCATGCATCTGTGCAGCGGGAACGACCTAGGACCACCAGGGGCCGGGAAAACTACCGTCTCATGGGGCCGGACACTCAGGGTAAGGGAAAAATCCAATATATATCCGGTGATATCTCGGGTGCTATTAGAGATAGCGCAATAACCGAAAGTGAATTATCTGCAGGAGGCCCTGGCGCATGAATCTGTGCAGCGGGAACGACCTCGGACCACCAGGGGCCGAGAACACCACCGTCTCATGGGGCCGGACACTCAGGGTCAGGGAAAAATCCGATATATATCTTGTGATATCTCGGGTGCTATTAGAGATAGCGCAATAAACCAAATTGAATTATCTGCAGGAGGCCCTGGCGCATGAATCTGTGCAACGGGAACGACCTCGGACCACCAGGAGCCGAGAAAACCACAGTCTCATGGGGCCGGACACTCTGGGTCAGGGAAAAATCCAATATATATGTGGTGATATCTCGGGTGCTATTACAGATAGCGCAATAAATCAAAGTGCATTGTCTGCAGGAGGCCCTGGCGCATGAATCTGTGCAGCGGGAACGACCTCGGACCACCAGGGGCCGAGAAAACTACAGTCTCATGCGGCCGGACACTCAGGGTCTGGGGAAAATCCAATATATATCTGGTGATATCTCGGGTCCTATTACAGATAGGGAAATAAATCAAAGTGAATTATCTGCAGGAGGCCCTGGCGCATGAATCTGTGCAGCGGGAACGACCTCGGCCCACCAGGGTCCGAGAAAACCACCGTCTCATGGGGCTGGACACTCAGGGTCAGGGAAAAATCCAATACATATCTGGTGATATCTCGGGCGCTATTAGAGATAGCGCAATAAACCAAAGTGAATTATCTGCAGGAGGCCCTGGCGCATGAATCTGTGCAGCGGGAACGACCTCGGTCCACCAGGGGCCGAGAAAACCACCGTCTCATGGGGCTGGACACTCAGGGTGAGGGAAATATCCAATATATATCTTGTGATGTCTCGGGTGCTATTACAGATAGCGCAATAAATCAAAGTGCATTGTCAGTAGGAGGCCGTGGCGCATGAATCTGGCCAGCGGGAACGACCTCGGACCACCAGGGGCCGAGAAGACCACCGTCTTATGGGGCCGGACACTCAGGGTCAGTGGAAAATCCAATATATATCTGGTGATATCTCGGGTGCTATTAGAGATAGCGCAATAAGCCAAAGGGAATTATCTGCAGGAGGCCCTGGCGCATGCATCTGTGCAGCGGGAACGACCTAGGACCACCAGGGGCCGAGAAAACCACCGTCTCATGGGGCCGGACACTCAGGGTAAGGGAAAAATCCAATATATATCCGGTGATATCTCGGGTGCTATTAGAGATAGCGCAATAACCGAAAGTGAATTATCTGCAGGAGGCCCTGGCGCATGCATCTGTGCAGCGGGAACGACCTCGGACCGCCAGGGGCCGACAAAACCACCGTCTCATGGGGCCGGACACTCAGGGTAAGGGCAAAATCCAATATATATCTGGTGATATCTCGGGTGCTATTAGAGATAGCGCAATAAACCAAAGTGAATTATCTGCAGGAGGCCCTGGCGCATGAATGTGTGCAGCGGGAACGACCTCGGACCACCAGGGGCCGAGATAACCGCAGTCTCATGGGGCCGGACACTCAGGGTCAGGGAAAAATCCAATACATATCTGGTGATATCTCGGGCGCTGTTAGAGATAGCGCAATAAATCAAAGTGCATTGTCTGTAGGAGGCCCTGGCGCATGAATCTGTGCAGCGGGAACGACCTCGGACCACCAGGGGCCGAAAAAACCACAGTCTCATGGGGCCGGACACTCAGGGTCAGGGAAAAATCCAATATATATCTGGTGATATCTTGGGTGCTGTTAGAGATAGCGCAATAAATCAAAGTGCATTGTCTGTAGGAGGCCCTGGCGCATGAATCTGTGCAGCGGGAACGACCTCGGACCACCAGGGGCCGAGAAAACCACAGTCCCATGGGGCCGGACACTCAGGGTGAGGGGAAAATCCAATATATATCTGGTGATATCTCGGGTGCTATTAGAGATAGCGCAATAAACCAAAGTGAATTATCTGCAGGAGGCCCTGGCGCATGAATCTGTGCAACGGGAACGACCTCGGACCACCAGGAGCCGAGAAAACCACAGTCTCATGGGGCCGGACACTCAGCGTCAGGGCAAAATCCAATATATATCTGGTGATATCTCGGGTGCTATTAGAGATAGCGCAATAAACCAAAGTGAATTATCTGCAGGAGGCCCTGGCGCATGAATGTGTGCAGCGGGAACGACCTCGGACCACCAGGGGCCGAGAAAACCGCAGTCTCATAGGGCCGGACACTCAGGGTCAGGGAAAAATCCAATACATATCTGGTGATATCTCGGGCGCTATTAGAGATAGCGCAATAAACCAAAGTGAATTATCTGCAGGAGGCCCTGGCGCATGAATCTGTGCAGCGGGAACGACCTCGGTCCACCAGGGGCCGAGAAAACCACCGTCTCATGGGGCTGGACACTCAGGGTGAGGGAAATATCCAATATATATCTTGTGATATCTCGGGTGCTATTACAGATAGCGCAATAAATCAAAGTGCATTGTCAGTAGGAGGCCGTGGCGCATGAATCTGGGCAGCGGGAACGACCTCGGACCACCAGGGGCCGAGAAGACCACCGTCTCATGGGGCCGGACACTCAGGGTCAGTGGAAAATCCAATATATATCTGGTGATATCTCGGGTGCTATTAGAGATAGCGCAATAAGCCAAAGGGAATTATCTGCAGGAGGCCCTGGCGCATGCATCTGTGCAGCGGGAACGACCTAGGACCACCAGGGGCCGGGAAAACCACCGTCTCATGGGGCCGGACACTCAGGGTAAGGGAAAAATCCAATATATATCCGGTGATATCTCGGGTGCTATTAGAGATAGCGCAATAACCGAAAGTGAATTATCTGCAGGAGGCCCTGGCGCATGAATCTGTGCAGCGGGAACGACCTCGGACCACCAGGGGCCGAGAAAACCACAGTCCCATGGGGCCGGACACTCAGGGTGAGGGGAAAATCCAATATATATCTGGTGATATCTCGGGTCCTATTACAGATAGGGAAATAAATCAAAGTGAATTATCTGCAGGAGGCCCTGGCGCATGAATCTGTGCAGCGGGAACCACCTCGGACCTCCAGGGGCCGAGAAAACCAGCGTCCCGGGGGGCCGGACACTTAGGGTCAGTGAAAAATCCAATATATATCTGGTGATATCTCGGGTGCTATTACAGATAGCGCAATAAATCAAAGTGAATTATCTGCAGGAGGCCCTGGCGCATGAATCTGTGCAGCGGGAACGACCTCGGACCGCCAGGGGCGGAGAAAACCACCGTCTCATGGGGCCGGACACTCAGGGTCAGGGGAAAATCCAATATATATCTGGTGATATCTCGGGTGCTATTAGAGATAGCGCAATAAACCAAAGTGAATTATCTGCAGGAGGCCCTGGCGCATGAATCTGTGCAACGGGAACGACCTGGGACCACCAGGAGCCGAGAAAACCACAGTCTCATGGGGCCGGACACTTAGGGTCAGTGAGAAATCCAATATATATCTGGTGATATCTCGGGTGCTATTACAGATAGCGCAATAAATCAAAGTGCATTGTCTGTAGGAGGCCCTGGCGCATGAATCTGTGCAGCGGGAACGACCTCGGACCACCAGGGGCCGAGAAAACTACAGTCTCATGCGGCCGGACACTCAGGGTCTGGGGAAAATCCAATATATATCTGGTGATATCTCGGGTCCTATTACAGATAGCGAAATAAATCAAAGTGCATTGTCTGTAGGAGGCCCTGGCGCATGAATCTGTGCAGCGGGAACGACCTCGGACCGCCAGGGGCGGAGAAAACCACCGTCTCATGGGGCCGGACACTCAGGGTCAGGGGAAAATCCAATATATATGTGGTGATATCTCGGATGCTATTAGTGATAGAGCAAGAAACCAAGTGAGTTATCTGCAGGAGGCCCTGGCGCCTGAATCTGTGCAGCGGGAACGACCTCGGACCACCAGGGGCCGAAAAAACCACAGTCACATGGGGCCGGACACTCAGGGTCAGGGGAAAATCCAATATATATCTGGTGATATCTCGGGTGCTATTAGTGATAGCGCAATAAACCAAAGTGATTTGTCTGCAAGAGGCCCTGGCGCATGAATCTGTGCAGCGGGAACGACCTCGGACCACCAGTGGCCGAGAAAACTACCGTCTCATGGGGCCGGACACTCAGGGTCAGTGAAAAATCCAATATATATCTGGTGATATCTCGGGTGCTATTAGTGATAGCGCAATAAACCAAAGTGAATTGTCTGCAAGAGGCCCTGGTGCATGAATCTGTGCAGCGGGAACGACCTCGGATCACCAGGGGCCGAGAAAACCACCATCTCATGGGGCCGGACACTCAGGTTCAGGGAAATATCCAATATATATCTGGTGATATCTCGGGTGCTATTACAGATAGAGCAATAAATCAAAGTGCATTGTCAGTAGGAGGCCGTGGCGCATGAATCAGGGCAGCGGGAACGACCTCGGACCACCAGGGGCCGAGAACACCACCGTCTCATGGGGCCGGCCACTCAGGGTCAGGGGAAAATCCAATATATATCTGGTGATATCTCGGGTGCTATTAGAGATAGCGCAATAAGCCAAAGGGAATTATCTGCAGCACGCCCTGGCGCATGCATCTGTGCAGCGGGAACGACCTAGGACCACCAGGGGCCGAGAAAACCACCGTCTCATGGGGCCGGACACTCAGGGTAAGGGAAAAATCCAATATATATCTGGTGATATCTCGGGTGCTATTAGAGATAGCGCAATAAACGAAACTGAATTATCTGCAGGAGGCCCTGGCGCATGAATCTGTGCAGCGGGAACGTCCTCGGACCACCAGGGGCCGAGAAAACCACCTTCTCATGGGGCCGGACACTCAGGGTCAGGGAAAAATCCAATATATATCTGGTGATATCTCGGGTGCTATTAGAGATAGCGCAATAAACCAAAGTGAATTATCTGCAGGAGGCCCTGGCGCATGAATCTGTGCAACGGGAACGACCTCGGACCACCAGGGGCCGAGAAAACCACAGTCTCATGGGGCCGGACACTCAGGGTCAGGGCAAAATCCAATATATATCTGGTGATATCTCGGGTGCTATTAGAGATAGCGCAATAAGCCAAAGTGAATTATCTGCAGGAGGCCCTGGCGCATGCATCTGTGCAGCGGGAACGACCTCGGACCGCCAGGGGCCGAAAAAACCACCGTCTCATGGGGCCGGACACTCAGGGTCAGGGAAAAATCCAATATATATCTGGTTATATCTCGGGTGCTATTATAGATAGCGCAATAAACCAAAGTGAGTTATCTGTAGGAGGCCCTGGCGCATGAATCTGTGCAGCGGGAACGACCTCGGACGACCAGGGGCCGAGAAAACCACAGTCTCATGGGGCCGGACACTCAGGGTCAGGGGACAATCCAATATATATCTGGTGATATCTCGGGTGCTATTAGAGATAGCGCAATAAACCAAAGTGAATTATCTGCAGGAGGCCCTGCCGCATGAATCGGTGCAACGGGAACGACCTCGGACCACCAGGGGCCGAGAAAACCACAGTCTCATGGGGCCGGACACTCAGGGTCAGTGAAAAATCCAATATATATCTGGTGATATCTCGGGTGCTATTAGTGATAGCGCAATAAACCAAAGTGAATTGTCTGCAAGAGGCCCTGGTGCATGAATCTGTGCAGCGGGAACGACCTCGGATCACCAGGGGCCGAGAAAACCACCATCTCATGGGGCCGGACACTCAGGTTCAGGGGAAAATCCAATATATATCTGGTGATATCTCGGGTGCTATTAGAGATAGCGCAATAAACCAAAGTGCATTGTCTGCAGGAAGCCCTGGCGCATGATTCTGTGCAGCGGGAACGACCTCGGACCACCAGGGGCCGAGAAAATCACCGTCTCATGGGGCCGGACACTCAGGGTCAGGGCAAAATCCAATATATATCTGGTGATATCTCGGGTGCTATTAGAGATACCGCAATAAATCAAAGTGCACTGTCTGTAGGAGGCCCTGGCGAATGAATCTGTGCAGCAGGAACGACCTCGGACCACCAGGGGCCGAGAAAATTAGTGATATTCGGAATCCGTCACCCAAGGTCATGTAAAAATGCAGCATATATCTGGTGATATCTCGGGTGCTATTACAGATAGCGCAATAAATCAAAGTGCATTGTCTGTAGGAGGCCCTGGCGCCTGTATCTGTGCAGCGGGAACGACCTCGGACCACCAGGGGCCGAGAAAATTAGTGATATTCGGAATCCGTCACCCAAGGTCATGTAAAAATGCAGCATATATCTGGTGATATCTCGGGTGCTATTACAGATTGCGCAATAAATCAAAGTCAATTGTCTGCAGGAGGCCCTGGCGCATGAATCTGTGCAACGGGAACGACCTCGGACCACCAGGGGCCGAGAAAACCACAGTCTCATGGGGCCGGACACTCAGGGTCAGGGGAAAATCCAATATATATCTGGTGATATCTCGGGTGCTATTAGAGATAGCGCAATAAACCAAAGTGAATTATCTGCAGGAGGCCCTGCCGCATGAATCGGTGCAACGGGAAAGACCTCGGACCACCAGGGGCCGAGAAAACCACAGTCTCATGGGGCCGGACACTCAAGGTCAGGGGAAAATCCAATATATATCTGGTGATATCTCGGGTGCTATTAGAGATAGCGCAATAAACCAAAGTCAATTATCTGCAGGAGGCCCTGGCGCATGAATCTGTGCAACGGGAACGACCTCGGACCACCAGGGGCCGAGAAAACCACAGTCTCATGGGGCCGGACACTCAGGGTCAGGGGAAAATCCAATATATATCTGGTGATATCTCGGGTGCTATTACAGATAGCGCAATAAATCAAAGTGCATTGTCTGTAGGAGGCCCTGGCGCATGTATCTGTGCAGCGGGAACGACCTCGGACCACCAGGGGCCGAGAAAACCACAGTCTCATGGGGCCGGATACGCAGGGTCAGGGGAAAATCCAATATATATCTGGTGATATCTCGGGTGCTATTACAGATAGCGCAATAAACCAACGCGCATTGTCTGTAGGAGGCCCTGGCGCATGTATCTGTGCAGCGGGAACGACCTCGGACCACCAGGGGCCGAGAAAACCACCGTCTCATGGGGCCTGACACTCAGGGTCGGGGAAAAATCGAATATACATCTGGTGATATCTCGGGTGCTATTAGAGATAGCGCAAAAAAACAAAGTGAATTATCTGCAGGAAGCCGTGGCGCATGATACTGCGCAGGGGGAACGACCACGGACGACCAGGGTCCGAGAAAACCACCGTCTCATGGGGCCGGACACTCAGGGTCAGGGAAAAATCCATCATATATCTGGTGATATATCAGGTGCCATTAGAGATAGCGCGATAAATCAAAGTGCATTGTCTGCAGGAGGCCCTGACGCATGAATCTGTGCAGCGGGATCGACCTCGGACCACCAGGGGCCGAGAAAACCACAGTCACATGGTGCCGAGAAATCAGGGTCAGGCAAAAATCCAATATATATCTGGTGATATCTCGGGTGCTATTACAGATAGCGCAATAAACCAACGCGCATTGTCTGTAGGAGGCCATGGCACATGAATCGGTGCAGCGGGAACGACCTCGGACCACCAGGCGCCGAGAAAACCACAGTCTCATGGTGCCGGACACTCAGGGTCAGTGAAAAATCCAATATATATCTGGTGATATCTCGGGTGCTATTAGTGATAGCGCAATAAACCAAAGTGAATTGTCTGCAAGAGGCCCTGGTGCATGAATCTGTGCAGCGGGAACGACCTCGGATCACCAGGGGCCGAGAAAACCACCATCTCATGGGGCCGGACTGTAAGGGTCAGGGAAAAACCCAATATATATCTGGTGATATCTAGGGTGCTATTAGAGATACCGCAATAAATCAAAGTGCATTGTCTGTAGGAGGCCCTGGCGAATGAATCTGTGCTGCAGGAACGACCTCGGACCACCAGGGGCCGAGAAAATTAGTGATATTCGGAATCCGTCACCCAAGGTCATGTAAAAATGCAGCATATATCTGGTGATATCTCGGGTGCTATTACAGATAGCGCAATAAATCAAAGTGCATTGTCTGTAGGAGGCCCTGGCGCATGATTCTGTGCAGCGGGAACGACCTCGGACCACCAGGGGCCGAGAAAATCACCGTCTCATGGGGCCGGACTGTAAGGGTCAGGGAAAAACCCAATATATATCTGGTGATATCTAGGGTGCTATTAGAGATACCGCAATAAATCAAAGTGCATTGTCTGTAGGAGGCCCTGGCGCATGATTCTGTGCAGCGGGAACGACCTCGGACCACCAGGGGCCGAGAAAATCGCCGTCTCATGGGGCCGGACTGTAAGGGTCAGGGAAAAACCCAATATATATCTGGTGATATCTAGGGTGCTATTAGAGATACCGCAATAAATCAAAGTGCATTGTCTGTAGGAGGCCCTGGCGAATGAATCTGTGCTGCAGGAACGACCTCGGACCACCAGGGGCCGAGAAAATTAGTGATATTCGGAATCCGTCACCCAAGGTCATGTAAAAATGCAGCATATATCTGGTGATATCTCGGGTGCTATTACAGATAGCGCAATAAATCAAAGTGCATTGTCTGTAGGAGGCCCTGGCGCATGATTCTGTGCAGCGTGAACGACCTCGGACCACCAGGGGCCGAGAAAATCACCGTCTCATGGGGCCGGACTGTAAGGGTCAGGGAAAAACCCAATATATATCTGGTGATATCTAGGGTGCTATTAGAGATACCGCAATAAATCAAAGTGCATTGTCTGTAGGAGGCCCTGGCGACTGAATCTGTGCAGCAGGAACGACCACGGACCACCAGGGGCCGAGAAAATTAGTGATATTCGGAATCCGTCACCCAAGGTCATGTAAAAATGTAGCATATATCTGGTGATATCTCGGGTGCTATTACAGATAGCGCAATAAATCAAAGTGCATTGTCTGTAGGAGGCCCTGGCGCATGTATCTGTGCAGCGGGAACGACCTCGGACCACCAGGGGCCGAGATAATTAGTGATATTCGGAATCCGTCACCCAAGGTCATGTAAAAATGCAGCATATATCTGGTGATATCTCGGGTGCTATTACAGATAGCGCAATAAATCAAAGTGCATTGTCTGAAGGAGGCCCTGGCGCATGAATCTGTGCAGCGGGAACGACCTCGGACCACCAGGGGCCGAGAAAACCACAGTCTCATGGGGCCGGACACTCAGCGTCAGGGAACAATCCAATATATATCTGGTGATATCTCGGGTGCTATTAGAGATAGCGCAATAAACCAAAGTGAATTATCTGCAGGAGGCCCTGCCGCATGAATCGGTGCAACGGGAACGACCTCGGACCACCAGGCGCCGAGAAAACCACAGTCTCATGGGGCCGGACACTCAGGGTCAGTGAAAAATCCAATATATATCTGGTGATATCTCGGGTGCTATTAGTGATAGCGCAATAAACCAAAGTGAATTGTCTGCAAGAGGCCCTGGTGCATGAATCTGTGCAGCGGGAACGACCTCGGATCACCAGGGGCCGAGAAAACCACCATCTCATGGGGCCGGACACTCAGGTTCAGGGGAAAATCCAATATATATCTGGTGATATCTCGGGTGCTATTAGAGATAGCGCAATAAACCAAAGTGCATTGTCTGCAGGAAGCCCTGGCGCATGATTCTGTGCAGCGGGAACGACCTCGGACCACCAGGGGCCGAGAAAATCACCGTCTCATGGGGCCGGACTGTAAGGGTCAGGGAAAAACCCAATATATATCTGGTGATATCTAGGGTGCTATTAGAGATACCGCAATAAATCAAAGTGCATTGTCAGTAGGAGGCCCTGGCGACTGAATCTGTGCAGCAGGAACGACCTCGGACCACCAGGGGCCGAGAAAATTAGTGATATTCGGAATCCGTCACCCAAGGTCATGTAAAAATGCAGCATATATCTGGTGATATCTCGGGTGCTATTACAGATAGCGCAATAAATCAAAGTGCATTGTCTGTAGGAGGCCCTGGCGCATGTATCTGTGCAGCGGGAACGACCTCGGACCACCAGGGGCCGAGATAATTAGTGATATTCGGAATCCGTCACCCAAGGTCATGTAAAAATGCAGCATATATCTGGTGATATCTCGGGTGCTATTACAGATAGCGCAATAAATCAAAGTGCATTGTCTGAAGGAGGCCCTGGCGCATGAATCTGTGCAGCGGGAACGACCTCGGACCACCAGGGGCCGAGAAAACCACAGTCTCATGGGGCCGGACACTCAGCGTCAGGGAACAATCCAATATATATCTGGTGATATCTCGGGTGCTATTAGAGATAGCGCAATAAACCAAAGTGAATTATCTGCAGGAGGCCCTGGCGCATGAATCTGTGCAACGGGAACGACCTCGGACCACCAGGGGCCGAGAAAACCACAGTCTCATGGGGCCGGACACTCAGGGTCAGGGCAAAATCCAATATATATCTGGTGATATCTCGGGTGCTATTAGAGATAGCGCAATAAGCCAAAGTGAATTATCTGCAGGAGGCCCTGGCGCATGCATCTGTGCAGCGGGAACGACCTCGGACCGCCAGGGGCCGAAAAAACCACCGTCTCATGGGGCCGGACACTCAGGGTAAGGGAAAAATCCAATATATATCTGGTGATATCTCGGGTGCTATTACAGATAGCGCAATAAATCAAAGTGCATTGTCTGTAGGAGGCCCTGGCGCATTAATCTGTGCAGCGGGAACGACCTCGGACCACCAGGGGCCGAGAAAACTACCGTCTCATGGGGCCGGACACTCAGGGTCAGGGAAAAATTCAATATATATCTGGTTATATCTCGGGTGCTATTATAGATAGCGCAATAAACCAAAGTGAGTTATCTGTAGGAGGCCCTGGCGCATGCATCTGTGCAGCGGGAACGACCTCGGAACACCAGGGGCCAAGAATACCACCGTCCCGAGGGGCCGGACACTTAGGGTCAGTGAGAAATCCAATATATATCTGGTGATATCTCGGCTGCTATTACAGATAGCGCAATAAATCAAAGTGAATTATCTGCAGGAGGCCCTGCCGCATGAATCGGTGCAACGGGAACGACCTCGGACCACCAGGCGCCGAGAAAACCACAGTCTCATGGGGCCGGACACTCAGGGTCAGTGAAAAATCCAATATATATCTGGTGATATCTCGGGTGCTATTAGTGATAGCGCAATAAACCAAAGTGAATTGTCTGCAAGAGGCCCTGGTGCATGAATCTGTGCAGCGGGAACGACCTCGGATCACCAGGGGCCGAGAAAACCACCATCTCATGGGGCCGGACACTCAGGTTCAGGGGAAAATCCAATATATATCTGGTGATATCTCGGGTGCTATTAGAGATAGCGCAATAAACCAAAGTGCATTGTCTGCAGGAAGCCCTGGCGCATGATTCTGTGCAGCGGGAACGACCTCGGACCACCAGGGGCCGAGAAAATCACCGTCTCATGGGGCCGGACTGTAAGGGTCAGGGAAAAACCCAATATATATCTGGTGATATCTAGGGTGCTATTAGAGATACCGCAATAAATCAAAGTGCATTGTCAGTAGGAGGCCCTGGCGACTGAATCTGTGCAGCAGGAACGACCTCGGACCACCAGGGGCCGAGAAAATTAGTGATATTCGGAATCCGTCACCCAAGGTCATGTAAAAATGCAGCATATATCTGGTGATATCTCGGGTGCTATTACAGATAGCGCAATAAATCAAAGTGCATTGTCTGTAGGAGGCCCTGGCGCATGTATCTGTGCATCGGGAACGACCTCGGACCACCAGGGGCCGAGATAATTAGTGATATTCGGAATCCGTCACCCAAGGTCATTTAAAAATGCAGCATATATCTGGTGATATCTCGGGTGCTATTACAGATAGCGCAATAAATCAAAGTGCATTGTCTGAAGGAGGCCCTGGCGCATGAATCTGTGCAGCGGGAACGACCTCGGACCACCAGGGGCCGAGAAAACCACAGTCTCATGGGGCCGGACACTCAGCGTCAGGGAACAATCCAATATATATCTGGTGATATCTCGGGTGCTATTAGAGATAGCGCAATAAACCAAAGTGAATTATCTGCAGGAGGCCCTGGCGCATGAATCTGTGCAACGGGAACGACCTCGGACCACCAGGGGCCGAGAAAACCACAGTCTCATGGGGCCGGACACTCAGGGTCAGGGCAAAATCCAATATATATCTGGTGATATCTCGGGTGCTATTAGAGATAGCGCAATAAGCCAAAGTGAATTATCTGCAGGAGGCCCTGGCGCATGCATCTGTGCAGCGGGAACGACCTCGGACCGCCAGGGGCCGAAAAAACCACCGTCTCATGGGGCCGGACACTCAGGGTCAGGGAAAAATTCAATATATATCTGGTTATATCTCGGGTGCTATTATAGATAGCGCAATAAACCAAAGTGAGTTATCTGTAGGAGGCCCTGGCGCATGAATCTGTGCAGCGGGAACGACCTCGGGCCTCCAGGGGCCGAGAATACCACCGTCCCGAGGGGCCGGACACTTAGGGTCAGTGAGAAATCCAATATATATCTGGTGATATCTCGGCTGCTATTACAGATAGCGCAATAAATCAAAGTGCATTGTCTGTAGAAGGCACTGGCGCATGAATCTGTGCAGGGGGAACGACCTCGGACCACCAGGGGCGAGACTACCACCGTCTCATGGGGCCGGACACTCAGGGTCAGGGAAAAATCCAATATATATCTGGTGATATCTCGGGTGCTATTACAGATAGCGCAATAAATCAAAGTGCATTACTTGTAGGAGGCCCTGGCGCATGAATCTGTGCAGCGGGAACGACCTCGGACGACCAGGGGCCGAGAAAACCACAGTCTCATGGGGCCGGACACTCAGGGTCAGGGGACAATCCAATATATATCTGGTGATATCTCGGGTGCTATTAGAGATAGCGCAATAAACCAAAGTGAATTATCTGCAGGAGGCCCTGCCGCATGAATCGGTGCAACGGGAACGACCTCGGACCACCAGGGGCCGAGAAAACCACAGTCTCATGGGGCCGGACACTCAGGGTCAGTGAAAAATCCAATATATATCTGGTGATATCTCGGGTGCTATTAGTGATAGCGCAATAAACCAAAGTGAATTGTCTGCAAGAGGCCCTGGTGCATGAATCTGTGCAGCGGGAACGACCTCGGATCACCAGGGGCCGAGAAAACCACCATCTCATGGGGCCGGACACTCAGGTTCAGGGGAAAATCCAATATATATCTGGTGATATCACGGGTGCTATTAGAGATAGCGCAATAAACCAAAGTGCATTGTCTGCAGGAAGCCCTGGCGCATGATTCTGTGCAGCGGGAACGACCTCGGACCACCAGGGGCCGAGAAAATCACCGTCTCATGGGGCCGGACTGTAAGGGTCAGGGAAAAACCCAATATATATCTGGTGATATCTAGGGTGCTATTAGAGATACCGCAATAAATCAAAGTGCATTGTCTGTAGGAGGCCCTGGCGAATGAATCTGTGCAGCAGGAACGACCTCGGACCACCAGGGGCCGAGAAAATTAGTGATATTCGGAATCCGTCACCCAAGGTCATGTAAAAATGCAGCATATATCTGGTGATATCTCGGGTGCTATTACAAATAGCGCAATAAATCAAAGTGCATTGTCTGTAGGAGGCCCTGGCGCATGTATCTGTGCAGCGGGAACGACCTCGGACCACCAGGGGCCGAGAAAATTAGTGATATTCGGAATCCGTCACCCAAGGTCATGTAAAAATGCAGCATATATCTGGTGATATCTCGGGTGCTATTACAGATTGCGCAATAAATCAAAGTGCATTGTCTGTAGGAGGCCCTGGCGCATGAATCTGTGCAGCGGGAACGACCTCGGACCACCAGGGGCCGAGAAAATTAGTGATATTCGGAATCCGTCACCCAAGGTCATGTAAAAATGCAGCATATATCTGGTGATATCTCGGGTGCTATTAGTGATAGCGCAATAAATCAAAGTGAATTGTCTGCAAGAGGCCCTGGTGCATGAATCTGTGCAGCGGGAACGATCTCGGATCACCAGGGGCCGAGAAAACCACCATCTCATGGGGCCGGACACTCAGGTTCAGGGAAATATCCAATATATATCTGGTGATATCTCGGGTGCTATTACAGATAGAGCAATAAATCAAAGTGCATTGTCAGTAGGAGGCCGTGGCGCATGAATCTGGGCAGCGGGAACGACCTCGGACCACCAGGGGCCGAGAACACCACCGTCTCATGGGGCCGGCCACTCAGGGTCAGGGGAAAATCCAATATATATCTGGTGATATCTCGGGTGCTATTAGAGATAGCGCAATGAGCCAAAGGGAATTATCTGCAGGACGCCCTGGCGCATGCATCTGTGCAGCGGGAACGACCTAGGACCACCAGGGGCCGAGAAAACCACCGTCTCATGGGGCCGGACACTCAGGGTAAGGGAAAAATCCAATATATATCTGGTGATATCTCGGGTGCTATTAGAGATAGCGCAATAAACGAAACTGAATTATCTGCAGGAGGTCCTGGCGCATGAATCTGTGCAGCGGGAACGACCTCGGACCACCAGGGGCCGAGAAAACCACCGTCTCATGGGGCCGGACACTCAGGGTCAGGGAAAAATCCAATATATATCTGGTGATATCTCGGGTGCTATTAGAGATAGCGCAATAAACCAAAGTGAATTATCTGCAGGAGGCCCTGGCGCATGAATCTGTGCAACGGGAACGACCTCGGACCACCAGGGGCCGAGAAAACCACAGTCTCATGGGGCCGGACACTCAGGGTCAGGGCAAAATCCAATATATATCTGGTGATATCTTGGGTGCTATTAGAGATAGCGCAATAAGCCAAAGTGAATTATCTGCAGGAGGCCCTGGCGCATGCATCTGTGCAGCGGGAACGATCTCGGACCGCCAGGGGCCGAAAAAACCACCGTCTCATGGGGCCGGACACTCAGGGTAAGGGAAAAATCCAATATATATCTGGTGATATCTCGGGTGCTATTACAGATAGCGCAATAAATCAAAGTGCATTGTCTGTAGGAGGCCCTGGCGCATGAATCTGTGCAGCGGGAACGACCTCGGACCACCAGGGGCCGAGAAAACTACCGTCTCATGGGGCCGGACACTCAGGGTCAGTGAAAAATCCAATATATATCTGGTGATATCTCGGGTGCTATTAGAGATAGCGCAATAAACCAAAGTGCATTGTCTGCAGGAAGCCCTGACGCATGATTCTGTGCAGCGGGAACGACCTCGGACCACCAGGGGCCGAGAAAATCACCGTCTCATGGGGCCGGACTGTAAGGGTCAGGGAAAAACCCAATATATATCTGGTGATATCTAGGGTGCTATTAGAGATACCGCAATAAATCAAAGTGCATTGTCTGTAGGAGGCCCTGGCGAATGAATCTGTGCAGCAGGAACGACCTCGGACCACCAGGGGCCGAGAAAATTAGTGATATTCGGAATCCGTCACCCAAGGTCATGTAAAAATGCAGCATATATCTGGTGATATCTCGGGTGCTATTACAGATAGCGCAATAAATCAAAGTGCATTGTCTGTAGGAGGCCCTGGCGCATGTATCTGTGCAGCGGGAACGACCTCGGACCACCAGGGGCCGAGAAAATTAGTGATATTCGGAATCCGTCACCCAAGGTCATGTAAAAATGCAGCATATATCTGGTGATATCTCGGGTGCTATTAGAGATTGCGCAATAAATCAAAGTGCATTGTCTGTAGGAGGCCCTGGCGCATGAATCTGTGCAGCGGGAACCACCTCGGACCACCAGGGGCCGAGAAAATTAGTGATATTCGGAATCCGTCACCCAAGGTCATGTAAAAATGCAGCATATATCTGGTGATATCTCGGGTGCTATTAGTGATAGCGCAATAAACCAAAGTGAATTGTCTGCAAGAGGCCCTGGTGCATGAATCTGTGCAGCGGGAACGATCTCGGATCACCAGGGGCCGAGAAAACCACCATCTCATGGGGCCGGACACTCAGGTTCAGGGAAATATCCAATATATATCTGGTGATATCTCGGGTGCTATTACAGATAGAGCAATAAATCAAAGTGCATTGTCAGTAGGAGGCCGTGGCGCATGAATCTGGGCAGCGGGAACGACCTCGGACAACCAGGGGCCGAGAACACCACCGTCTCATGGGGCCGGCCACTCAGGGTCAGGGGAAAATCCAATATATATCTGGTGATATCTCGGGTGCTATTAGAGATAGCGCAATGAGCCAAAGGGAATCATCTGCAGGACGCCCTGGCGCATGCATCTGTGCAGCGGGAACGACCTAGGACCACCAGGGGCCGAGAAAACCACCGTCTCATGGGGCCGGACACTCAGGGTAAGGGAAAAATCCAATATATATCTGGTGATATCTCGGGTGCTATTAGAGATAGCGCAATAAACGAAACTGAATTATCTGCAGGAGGCCCTGGCGCATGAATCTGTGCAGCGGGAACGACCTCGGACCACCAGGGGCCGAGAAAACCACCGTCTCATGGGGCCGGACACTCAGGGTCAGGGAAAAATCCAATATATATCTGGTGATATCTCGGGTGCTATTAGAGATAGCGCAATAAACCAAAGTGAATTATCTGCAGGAGGCCCTGGCGCATGAATCTGTGCAACGGGAACGACCTCGGACCACCAGGGGCCGAGAAAACCACAGTCTCATGGGGCCGGACACTCAGGGTCAGGGCAAAATCCAATATATATCTGGTGATATCTCGGGTGCTATTAGAGATAGCGCAATAAGCCAAAGTGAGTTATATGCAGGAGGCCCTGGCGCATGCATCTGTGCAGCGGGAACGACCTCGGACCGCCAGGGGCCGAAAAAACCACCGTCTCATGGGGCCGGACACTCAGGGTAAGGGAAAAATCCAATATATATCTGGTGATATCTCGGGTGCTATTACAGATAGCGCAATAAATCAAAGTGCATTGTCTGTAGGAGGCCCTAGCGCATGAATCTGTGCAGCGGGAACGACCTCGGACCACCA
Source organism: Nomia melanderi (assembly GCF_051020985.1). Lineage (NCBI taxonomy): Eukaryota > Metazoa > Arthropoda > Insecta > Hymenoptera > Halictidae > Nomia > Nomia melanderi. The sequence goes on from NW_027475144.1 coordinate 635,299, forward strand.
GGGGCAGAGAAAACTACCGTCTCATGGGGCCGGACACTCAGGGTCAGGGAAAAATCCAATATATATCTGGTTATATCTCGGGTGCTATTATAGATAGCGCAATAAACCAAAGTGAGTTATCTGTAGGAGGCCCTGGCGCATGAATCTGTGCAGCGGGAACGACCTCGGACCTCCAGGGGCCGAGAAAACCACCGTCCCGAGGGGCCGGACACTTAGGGTCAGTGAGAAATCCAATATATATCTAGTGATATCTCGGCTGCTATTACAGATAGCGCAATAAATCAAAGTGCATTGTCTGTAGAAGGCACTGGCGCATGAATCTGTGCAGCGGGAACGACCTCGGACCACCAGGGGCGAGACAACCACCGTCTCATGGGGCCGGACACTCAGGGTCAGGGAAAAATCCAATATATATCTGGTGATATCTCGGGTGCTATTACAGATAGCGCAATAAATCAAAGTGTATTACTTGTAGGAGGCCCTGGCGCATGAATCTGTGCAGCGGGAACGACCCCGGACGACCAGGGGCCGAGAAAACCACAGTCTCATGGGGCCGGACACTCAGGGTCAGGGGACAATCCAATATATATCTGGTGATATCTCGGGTGCTATTAGAGATAGCGCAATAAACCAAAGTGCATTGTCTGCAGGAAGCCCTGGCGCATGATTCTGTGCAGCGGGAACGACCTCGGACCACCAGGGGCCGAGAAAATCACCGTCTCATGGGGCCGGACTGTAAGGGTCAGGGAAAAACCCAATATATATCTGGTGATATCTAGGGTGCTATTAGAGATACCGCAATAAATCAAAGTGCATTGTCTGTAGGAGGCCCTGGCGAATGAATCTGTGCAGCAGGAACGACCTCGGACCACCAGGGGCCGAGAAAATTAGTGATATTCGGAATCCGTCACCCAAGGTCATGTAAAAATGCAGCATATATCTGGTGATATCTCGGGTGCTATTACAGATAGCGCAATAAATCAAAGTGCATTGTCTGTAGGAGGCCCTGGCGCATGTATCTGTGCAGCGGGAACGACCTCGGACCACCAGGGGCCGAGAAAATTGGTGATATTCGGAATCCGTCACCCAAGGTCATGTAAAAATGCAGCATATATCTGGTGATATCTCGGGTGCTATTACAGATAGCGCAATAAATCAAAGTGCATTGTCTGTAGGAGGCCCTGGCGCAAGAATCTGTGCAGCGGAAACGACCTCGGACCACCAGGGGCCGAGAAAACCACAGTCTCATGGGGCCGGACACTCAAGGTCAGGGAAAATCCAATATATATCTGGTTATATCTCGGGTGCTATTAGAGATAGCGCAATAAACCAAAGTCAATTATCTGCAGGCGGCCCTGGCGCATGAATCTGTGCAACGGGAACGACCTCGGACCACCAGGGGCCGAGAAAACCACAGTCTCATGGGGCCGGACACTCAGGGTCAGGGGAAAATCCAATATATATCTGGTGATATCTCGGGTGCTATTACAGATAGCGCAATAAATCAAAGTGCATTGTCTGTAGGAGGCCCTGGCGCATGATTCTGTGCAGCGGGAACGACCTCGGACCACCAGGGGCCGAGAAAATCACCGTCTCATGGGGCCGGACTGTAAGGGTCAGGGAAAAACCCAATATATATCTGGTGATATCTAGGGTGCTATTAGAGATACCGCAATAAATCAAAGTGCATTGTCTGTAGGAGGCCCTGGCGACTGAATCTGTGCAGCAGGAACGACCACGGACCACCAGGGGCCGAGAAAATTAGTGATATTCGGAATCCGTCACCCAAGGTCATGTAAAAATGCAGCATATATCTGGTGATATCTCGGGTGCTATTACAGATAGCGCAATAAATCAAAGTGCATTGTCTGTAGGAGGCCCTGGCGCATGTATCTGTGCAGCGGGAACGACCTCGGACCACCAGGGGCCGAGATAATTAGTGATATTCGGAATCCGTCACCCAAGGTCATGTAAAAATGCAGCATATATCTGGTGATATCTCGGGTGCTATTACAGATAGCGCAATAAATCAAAGTGCATTGTCTGTAGGAGGCCCTGGCGCATGAATCTGTGCAACGGGAACGCCCCCGGACCACCAGGGGCCGAGAAAACCACCGTCTCATGGGGCCAGATACTCAGGGTCAGTGAAAAATCCAATATATATGTGGTGATATCTCGGGTGGTATTACAGATAGCGCAATAAATCAAAGTGCATTATCTGCAGTAGGCCCTGGCGCATGAATCTGTGCAGCGGGAACGACCTCGGACCACCAGGGGCCGAGAAAACCACAGTCTCATGGGGCCGGACACTCAGGGTCAGGGGAAAATCCAATATAGATCTGGTGATATCTCGGGTGCTATTAGAGATAGCGCAATAAACGAAAGTGAATTATCTGCAGGAGGCCCTGGCGCATGAATCTGTGCAGCGGGAACGACCTCTGACCACCAGGGGCCGAAAAAACCACAGTCTCATGGGGCCGGTCACTCAGGGTCAGGGGAAAATCCAATATATATCTGGTGATATCTCGGGTGCTATTACAGATAGCGCAATAAATCAAAGTGCATTGTCTGTAGGAGGCCCTGGCGCATGAATCTGTGCAGCGGAAACGACCTCGGACCACCAGGGGCCGAGAAAACCACAGTCTCATGGGGCCGGACACTGAAGTTCAGGGGAAAATCCAATATATATCTGGTGATATCTCGGGTGCTATTCCAGATAGCGCAATCAACCAACGCGCATTGTCTGTAGGGGGCCCTGGCGCATGTATCTGTGCAGCGGGAACGACCTCGGACCGCCAGGGGCCGAGAAAACCACCGTCTCATGGGGCCGGACACTCAGGGTCGGGGAAAAATCGAATATACATCTGGTGATATCTCGGGTGCTATTAGAGATAGCGCAAAAAACCAAAGTGAATTATCTGCAGGAAGCCGTGGCGCATGATTCTGCGCAGCGGGAACGACCACGGACGACCAGGGTCCGAGAAAACCACCGTCTCATCGGGCCGGACACTCAGGGTCAGGGAAAAATCCATCATATATCTGGTGATATATCAGGTGCCATTAGAGATAGCGCGATAAATCAAAGTGCATTGTCTGCAGGAGGCCCTGACGCATGAATCTGTGCAGCGGGAACGACCTCGGACCACCAGGGGCCGAGAAAACCACAGTCACATGGGGCCGAGAACTCAGGGTCAGGCAAAAATCCAATATATATCTGGTGATATCTCGGGTGCTATTACAGATAGCGCAATAAACCAACGCGCATTGTCTGTAGGAGGCCATGGCGCATGAATCTGTGCAGCGGGAACGACCTCGGACCACCAGGGGCCGATAAAACGACCATCTCATGGGGCCGGACTCTCATGGTCAGGGAAAAATCCAATATATATCTGGTGATATCTCGGGTGCTATTAGAGATAGCGCAATAAACCAAAGTGAATTATCTGCAGGAGGCCCTGGCGCATGAATCTGTGCAACGGGAACGACCTCGGACGACCAGGGGCCGAGAAAACCACAGTCTCATGGGGCCGGACACTCAGGGTCAGGGGACAATCCAATATATATCTGGTGATATCTCGGGTGCTATTAGAGACAGCGCAATAAACCAAAGTGAATTATCTGCAGGAGGCCCTGCCGCATGAATCGGTGCAACGGGAACGACCTCGGACCACCAGGGGCCGAGAAAACCACAGTCTCATGGGGCCGGACACTCAGGGTCAGTGAAAAATCCAATATATATCTGGTGATATCTCGGGTGCTATTAGAGATAGCGCAATAAACCAAAGTGCATTGTCTGCAGGAAGCCCTGGCGCATGATTCTGTGCAGCGGGAACGACCTCGGACCACCAGGGGCCGAGAAAATCACCGTCTCATGGGGCCGGACTGTAAGGGTCAGGGAAAAACCCAATATATATCTGGTGATATCTAGGGTGCTATTAGAGATACCGCAATAAATCAAAGTGCATTGTCTGTAGGAGGCCCTGGCGAATGAATCTGTGCAGCAGGAACGACCTCGGACCACCAGGGGCCGAGAAAATTAGTGATATTCGGAATCCGTCACCCAAGGTCATGTAAAAATGCAGCATATATCTGGTGATATCTCGGGTGCTATTACAGATAGCGCAATAAATCAAAGTGCATTGTCTGTAGGAGGCCCTGGCGCATGTATCTGTGCAGCGGGAACGACCTCGGACCACCAGGGGCCGAGAAAATTAGTGATATTCGGAATCCGTCACCCAAGGTCATGTAAAAATGCAGCATATATCTGGTGATATCTCGGGTGCTATTAGAGATTGCGCAATAAATCAAAGTGCATTGTCTGTAGGAGGCCCTGGCGCATGAATCTGTGCAGCGGGAACCACCTCGGACCACCAGGGGCCGAGAAAATTAGTGATATTCGGAATCCGTCACCCAAGGTCATGTAAAAATGCAGCATATATCTGGTGATATCTCGGGTGCTATTAGTGATAGCGCAATAAACCAAAGTGAATTGTCTGCAAGAGGCCCTGGTGCATGAATCTGTGCAGCGGGAACGATCTCGGATCACCAGGGGCCGAGAAAACCACCATCTCATGGGGCCGGACACTCAGGTTCAGGGAAATATCCAATATATATCTGGTGATATCTCGGGTGCTATTACAGATAGAGCAATAAATCAAAGTGCATTGTCAGTAGGAGGCCGTGGCGCATGAATCTGCGCAGGGGGAACGACCTCGGACCACCAGGGGCCGAGAACACCACCGTCTCATGGGGCCGGCCACTCAGGGTCAGGGGAAAATCCAATATATATCTGGTGATATCTCGGGTGCTATTAGAGATAGCGCAATGAGCCAAAGGGAATCATCTGCAGGACGCCCTGGCGCATGCATCTGTGCAGCGGGAACGACCTAGGACCACCAGGGGCCGAGAAAACCACCGTCTCATGGGGCCGGACACTCAGGGTAAGGGAAAAATCCAATATATATCTGGTGATATCTCGGGTGCTATTAGAGATAGCGCAATAAACGAAACTGAATTATCTGCAGGAGGCCCTGGCGCATGAATCTGTGCAGCGGGAACGACCTCGGACCACCAGGGGCCGAGAAAACCACCGTCTCATGGGGCCGGACACTCAGGGTCAGGGAAAAATCCAATATATATCTGGTGATATCTCGGGTGCTATTGGAGATAGCGCAATAAACAAAAGTGAACTATCTGCAGGAGGCCCTGGCGCATGAATCTGTGCAACGGGAACGACCTCGGACCACCAGGGGCCGAGAAAACCACAGTCTCATGGGGCCGGACACTCAGGGTCAGGGCAAAATCCAATATATATCTGGTGATATCTCGGGTGCTATTACAGATAGCGCAATAAATCAAAGTGCATTGTCTGTAGGAGGCCCTGGCGCATGATTCTGTGCAGCGGGAACGACCTCGGACCACCAGGGGCCGAGAAAATCACCGTCTCATGGGGCCGGACTGTAAGGGTCAGGGAAAAACCCAATATATATCTGGTGATATCTAGGGTGCTATTAGAGATACCGCAATAAATCAAAGTGCATTGTCTGTAGGAGGCCCTGGCGACTGAATCTGTGCAGCAGGAACGACCACGGACCACCAGGGGCCGAGAAAATTAGTGATATTCGGAATCCGTCACCCAAGGTCATGTAAAAATGCAGCATATATCTGGTGATATCTCGGGTGCTATTACAGATAGCGCAATAAATCAAAGTGCATTGTCTGTAGGAGGCCCTGGCGCATGTATCTGTGCAGCGGGAACGACCTCGGACCACCAGGGGCCGAGATAATTAGTGATATTCGGAATCCGTCACCCAAGGTCATGTAAAAATGCAGCATATATCTGGTGATATCTCGGGTGCTATTACAGATAGCGCAATAAATCAAAGTGCATTGTCTGTAGGAGGCCCTGGCGCATGAATCTGTGCAACGGGAACGCCCCCGGACCACCAGGGGCCGAGAAAACCACCGTCTCATGGGGCCAGATACTCAGGGTCAGTGAAAAATCCAATATATATGTGGTGATATCTCGGGTGGTATTACAGATAGCGCAATAAATCAAAGTGCATTATCTGCAGTAGGCCCTGGCGCATGAATCTGTGCAGCGGGAACGACCTCGGACCACCAGGGGCCGAGAAAACCACAGTCTCATGGGGCCGGACACTCAGGGTCAGGGGAAAATCCAATATAGATCTGGTGATATCTCGGGTGCTATTAGAGATAGCGCAATAAACGAAAGTGAATTATCTGCAGGAGGCCCTGGCGCATGAATCTGTGCAGCGGGAACGACCTCTGACCACCAGGGGCCGAAAAAACCACAGTCTCATGGGGCCGGTCACTCAGGGTCAGGGGAAAATCCAATATATATCTGGTGATATCTCGGGTGCTATTACAGATAGCGCAATAAATCAAAGTGCATTGTCTGTAGGAGGCCCTGGCGCATGAATCTGTGCAGCGGAAACGACCTCGGACCACCAGGGGCCGAGAAAACCACAGTCTCATGGGGCCGGACACTGAAGTTCAGGGGAAAATCCAATATATATCTGGTGATATCTCGGGTGCTATTCCAGATAGCGCAATCAACCAACGCGCATTGTCTGTAGGGGGCCCTGGCGCATGTATCTGTGCAGCGGGAACGACCTCGGACCGCCAGGGGCCGAGAAAACCACCGTCTCATGGGGCCGGACACTCAGGGTCGGGGAAAAATCGAATATACATCTGGTGATATCTCGGGTGCTATTAGAGATAGCGCAAAAAACCAAAGTGAATTATCTGCAGGAAGCCGTGGCGCATGATTCTGCGCAGCGGGAACGACCACGGACGACCAGGGTCCGAGAAAACCACCGTCTCATCGGGCCGGACACTCAGGGTCAGGGAAAAATCCATCATATATCTGGTGATATATCAGGTGCCATTAGAGATAGCGCGATAAATCAAAGTGCATTGTCTGCAGGAGGCCCTGACGCATGAATCTGTGCAGCGGGAACGACCTCGGACCACCAGGGGCCGAGAAAACCACAGTCACATGGGGCCGAGAACTCAGGGTCAGGCAAAAATCCAATATATATCTGGTGATATCTCGGGTGCTATTACAGATAGCGCAATAAACCAACGCGCATTGTCTGTAGGAGGCCATGGCGCATGAATCTGTGCAGCGGGAACGACCTCGGACCACCAGGGGCCGATAAAACGACCATCTCATGGGGCCGGACTCTCATGGTCAGGGAAAAATCCAATATATATCTGGTGATATCTCGGGTGCTATTAGAGATAGCGCAATAAACCAAAGTGAATTATCTGCAGGAGGCCCTGGCGCATGAATCTGTGCAACGGGAACGACCTCGGACGACCAGGGGCCGAGAAAACCACAGTCTCATGGGGCCGGACACTCAGGGTCAGGGGACAATCCAATATATATCTGGTGATATCTCGGGTGCTATTAGAGACAGCGCAATAAACCAAAGTGAATTATCTGCAGGAGGCCCTGCCGCATGAATCGGTGCAACGGGAACGACCTCGGACCACCAGGGGCCGAGAAAACCACAGTCTCATGGGGCCGGACACTCAGGGTCAGTGAAAAATCCAATATATATCTGGTGATATCTCGGGTGCTATTAGAGATAGCGCAATAAACCAAAGTGCATTGTCTGCAGGAAGCCCTGGCGCATGATTCTGTGCAGCGGGAACGACCTCGGACCACCAGGGGCCGAGAAAATCACCGTCTCATGGGGCCGGACTTTAAGGGTCAGGGAAAAACCCAATATATATCTGGTGATATCTAGGGTGCTATTAGAGATACCGCAATAAATCAAAGTGCATTGTCTGTAGGAGGCCCTGGCGAATGAATCTGTGCAGCAGGAACGACCTCGGACCACCAGGGGCCGAGAAAATTAGTGATATTCGGAATCCGTCACCCAAGGTCATGTAAAAATGCAGCATATATCTGGTGATATCTCGGGTGCTATTACAGATAGCGCAATAAATCAAAGTGCATTGTCTGTAGGAGGCCCTGGCGCATGTATCTGTGCAGCGGGAACGACCTCGGACCACCAGGGGCCGAGAAAATTAGTGATATTCGGAATCCGTCACCCAAGGTCATGTAAAAATGCAGCATATATCTGGTGATATCTCGGGTGCTATTAGAGATTGCGCAATAAATCAAAGTGCATTGTCTGTAGGAGGCCCTGGCGCATGAATCTGTGCAGCGGGAACCACCTCGGACCACCAGGGGCCGAGAAAATTAGTGATATTCGGAATCCGTCACCCAAGGTCATGTAAAAATGCAGCATATATCTGGTGATATCTCGGGTGCTATTAGTGATAGCGCAATAAACCAAAGTGAATTGTCTGCAAGAGGCCCTGGTGCATGAATCTGTGCAGCGGGAACGATCTCGGATCACCAGGGGCCGAGAAAACCACCATCTCATGGGGCCGGACACTCAGGTTCAGGGAAATATCCAATATATATCTGGTGATATCTCGGGTGCTATTACAGATAGAGCAATAAATCAAAGTGCATTGTCAGTAGGAGGCCGTGGCGCATGAATCTGCGCAGGGGGAACGACCTCGGACCACCAGGGGCCGAGAACACCACCGTCTCATGGGGCCGGCCACTCAGGGTCAGGGGAAAATCCAATATATATCTGGTGATATCTCGGGTGCTATTAGAGATAGCGCAATGAGCCAAAGGGAATCATCTGCAGGACGCCCTGGCGCATGCATCTGTGCAGCGGGAACGACCTAGGACCACCAGGGGCCGAGAAAACCACCGTCTCATGGGGCCGGACACTCAGGGTAAGGGAAAAATCCAATATATATCTGGTGATATCTCGGGTGCTATTAGAGATAGCGCAATAAACGAAACTGAATTATCTGCAGGAGGCCCTGGCGCATGAATCTGTGCAGCGGGAACGACCTCGGACCACCAGGGGCCGAGAAAACCACCGTCTCATGGGGCCGGACACTCAGGGTCAGGGAAAAATCCAATATATATCTGGTGATATCTCGGGTGCTATTGGAGATAGCGCAATAAACAAAAGTGAACTATCTGCAGGAGGCCCTGGCGCATGAATCTGTGCAACGGGAACGACCTCGGACCACCAGGGGCCGAGAAAACCACAGTCTCATGGGGCCGGACACTCAGGGTCAGGGCAAAATCCAATATATATCTGGTGATATCTCGGGTGCTATTAGAGATAGCGCAATAAACCAAAGTGAATTATCTGCAGGAGGCCCTGGCGCATGAATGTGTGCAGCGGGAACGACCTCGGACCACCAGGGGCCGAGAAAACCGCAGTCTCATGGGGCCGGACACTCAGGGTCAGGGAAAAATCCAATATATATCTGGTGATATCTCGGGCGCTATTAGAGATAGCGCAATAAACCAAAGTGCATTGTCTGTAGGAGGCCCTGGCGCATGAATCTGTGCAGCGGGAACGCCCTCGGTCCACCAGGGGCCGAGAAAACCACCGTCTCATGGGGCTGGACACTCAGGGTGAGGGAAATATCCAATATATATCTGGTGGTATCTCGGGTGCTATTAGAGATAGCGCAATAAGCCAAAGGGAATTGTCTGCAGGCGGACCTGGCGCATGCATCTGTGCAGCGGGAACGACCTAGGACCACCAGGGGCCGAGAAAACCACCGTCTCATGGGGCCGGACACTCAGGGTCAGGGAAAAATCCATCATATATCTGGTGATATATCAGGTGCCATTAGAGATAGCGCGATAAATCAAAGTGCATTGTCTGCAGGAGGCCCTGACGCATGAATCTGTGCAGCGGGAACGACCTCGGACCACCAGGGGCCGAGAAAACCACAGTCACATGGTGCCGAGAAATCAGGGTCAGGCAAAAATCCAATATATATCTGGTGATATCTCGGGTGCTATTACAGATAGCGCAATAAACCAACGCGCATTGTCTGTAGGAGGCCATGGCGCATGAATCTGTGCAGCGGGAACGACCTCGGACCACCAGGGGCCGAGAAAACCACAGTCTCATGGGGCCGGACACTCAGGGTCAGTGAAAAATCCAATATATATCTGGTGATATCTCGGGTGCTATTAGTGATAGCGCAATAAACCAAACTGAATTGTCTGCAAGAGGCCCTGGTGCATGAATCTGTGCAGCGGGAACGACCTCGGATCACCAGGGGCCGAGAAAACCACCATCTCATGGGGCCGGACACTCAGGTTCAGGGGAAAATCCAATATATATCTGGTGATATCTCGGGTGCTATTAGAGATAGCGCAATAAACCAAAGTGCATTGTCTGCAGGAAGCCCTGGCGCATGATTCTGTGCAGCGGGAACGACCTCGGACCACCAGGGGCCGAGAAAATCACCGTCTCATGGGGCCGGACTGTAAGGGTCAGGGAAAAACCCAATATATATCTGGTGATATCTAGGGTGCTATTAGAGATACCGCAATAAATCAAAGTGCATTGTCTGTAGGAGGCCCTGGCGAATGAATCTGTGCTGCAGGAACGACCTCGGACCACCAGGGGCCGAGAAAATTAGTGATATTCGGAATCCGTCACCCAAGGTCATGTAAAAATGCAGCATATATCTGGTGATATCTCGGGTGCTATTACAGATAGCGCAATAAATCAAAGTGCATTGTCTGTAGGAGGCCCTGGCGCAAGAATCTGTGCAGCGGAAACGACCTCGGACCACCAGGGGCCGAGAAAACCACAGTCTCATGGGGCCGGACACTCAAGGTCAGGGGAAAATCCAATATATATCTGGTGATATCTAGGGTGCTATTAGAGATACCGCAATAAATCAAAGTGCATTGTCTGTAGGAGGCCCTGGCGAATGAATCTGTGCTGCAGGAACGACCTCGGACCACCAGGGGCCGAGAAAATTACTGATATTCGGAATCCGTCACCCAAGGTCATGTAAAAATGCAGCATATATCTGGTGATATCTCGGGTGCTATTACAGATAGCGCAATAAATCAAAGTGCATTGTCTGTAGGAGGCCCTGGCGCAAGAATCTGTGCAGCGGAAACGACCTCGGACCACCAGGGGCCGAGAAAACCACAGTCTCATGGGGCCGGACACTCAAGGTCAGGGGAAAATCCAATATATATCTGGTTATATCTCGGGTGCTATTAGAGATCGCGCAATAAACCAAAGTCAATTATCTGGAGGACGCCCTGGCGCATGAATCTGTGCAACGGGAACGACCTCGGACCACCAGGGGCCGAGAAAACCACAGTCTCATGGGGCCGGACACTCAGGGTCAGGGGAAAATCCAATATATATCTGGTGATATCTCGGGTGCTATTACAGATAGCGCAATAAATCAAAGTGCATTGTCTGTAGGAGGCCCTGGCGCATGTATCTGTGCAGCGGGAACGACCTCGGACCACCAGGGGCCGAGATAATTAGTGATATTCGGAATCCGTCACCCAAGGTCATGTAAAAATGCAGCATATATCTGGTGATATCTCGGGTGCTATTACAGATAGCGCAATAAATCAAAGTGCATTGTCTGAAGGAGGCCCTGGCGCATGAATCTGTGCAGCGGGAACGACCTCGGACCACCAGGGGCCGAGAAAACCACAGTCTCATGGGGCCGGACACTCAGGGTCAGGGAACAATCCAATATATATCTGGTGATATCTCGGGTGCTATTAGAGATAGCGCAATAAACCAAAGTGAATTATCTGCAGGAGGCCCTGCCGCATGAATCGGTGCAGCGGAAACGACCTCGGACCACCAGGGGCCGAGAAAACCACAGTCTCATGGGGCCGGACACTGAAGGTCAGGGGAAAATCCAATATATATCTGGTGATATCTCGGGTGCTATTACAGATAGCGCAATCAACCAACGCGCATTGTCTGTAGGAGGCCCTGGCGCATGTATCTGTGCAGCGGGAACGACCTCGGACCGCCAGGGGCTGAGAAAACCACCGTCTCATGGGGCCGGACACTCAGGGTCGGGGAAAAATCGAATATACATCTGGTGATATCTCGGGTGCTATTAGAGATAGCGCAATAAACCAAAGTGAATTATCTGCAGGATGCCCTGGCGCATGAATGTGTGCAGCGGGAACGACCTCGGACCACCAGGGGCCGAGAAAACCGCAGTCTCATGGGGCCGGACACTCAGGGTAAGGGAAAAATCCAATATATATCTGGTGATATCTCTGGTGCTATTAGAGATAGCGCAATAAACGAAAGTGAATTATCTGCAGGAGGCCCTGGCGCATGAATCTGTGCAGCGGGAACGACCTCGGACCACCAGGGGCCGAGAAAACCACCGTCTCATGGGGCCGGACACTCAGGGTCAGGGAAAAATCCAATATATATCTGGTGATATCTCGGGTGCTATTATAGATAGTGCAATAAACCAAAGTGAGTTATCTGTAGGAGGCCCTGGCGCATGAATCTGTGCAGCGGGAACGACCTCGGACCACCAGGGGCCGAGAAAACCACCGTCCCGAGGGGCCGGACATTTAGGGTCAGTGAAAAATCCAATATATATCTGGTGATATCTCGGGTGCTATTACAGATAGCGCAATAAATCAAAGTGAATTATCTGCAGGAGGCCCTGGCGCATGAATCTGTGCAACGGGAACGACCTCGGTCCCGTACGGGCCGAGAAAATCACCGTCTCATGGGGCCGGACAGTCAGGGTCAGTGAAAAATCCTATATATATCTGGTGATATCTTGGGTGCTATTAGAGATAGCGCAATAAATCAAAGTGCATTGTCTGTAGGAGGCCCTGGCGCACGAATCTGTGCAGCGGGAACGACCTCGGACCACCAGGGGCGGAGAAAACAACCGTCTCATGGGGCCGGACACTCAGGGTCAGTGAAAAATCCAATATATATCTGGTGATATCTCGGCTGCTATTACAGATAGCGCAATAAATCAAAGTGCATTGTCTGTAGAAGGCACTGGCGCATGAATCTGTGCAGCGGGAACGACCTCGGACCACCAGGGGCGAGACAACCACCGTCTCATGGGGCCGGGCACTGAGGGTCAGGGAAAAATCCAATATATATCTGGTGATATCTCGGGTGCTATTACAGATAGCGCAATAAATCAAAGTGCATTACTTGTAGGAGGCCCTGGCGCATGAATCTGTGCAGCGGGAACGATCTCGGACGACCAGGGGCCGAGAAAACCACAGTCTCATGGGGCCGGACACTCAGGGTCAGGGGAAAATCCAATATATATCTGGTGATATCTCGGGTGCTATTAGAGATAGCGCAATAAACCATAGTGAATTGTCTGCAGGAGGCCCTGGCGCATGCATCTGTGCAGCGGGAACGACCTCGGACCGCCAGGGGCCGAGAAAACCACCGTCTCATGGGGCCGGACACTCTGGGTCAGTGAAAAATCCAATATATATCTGGTGATGTCTCGGGTGCTATTACAGATAGCGCAATAAATCAAATTGCATTGTCTGTAGGAGGCCCTGGCGCATGAACCTGTGCAGCGGGAACGACCTCGGACCACCAGGGGCCGAGAAAACTACAGTCACATGGCGCCGAACACTCAGTGTCTGGGGAAAATCCAATATATATCTGGTGATATCTCGGGTCCTATTACAGATAGCGAAATAAATCAAAGTGAATTATCTGCAGGAGGCTCAGGCGCATGAATCTGTGCAGCGGGAACGACCTCGGTCCACCAGGGGCCGAGAAAACCACCGTCTGATGGGGCTGGACACTCAGGGTGAGGGAAATATCCAATATATATCTGGTGATATCTCGGGTGCTATTACAGATAGCGCAATAAATCAAAGTGCATTGTCTGTAGGAGGCCCTGGCGCATGAATCTGTGAAGCGGGAACGACCTCGGACCACCAGGGGCCGAGAAAACTACAGTCTCATGCGGCCGGACACTCAGGGTCTGGGGAAAATCCAATATATATCTGGTGATATCTCGGTTCCTATTACAGATAGCGAAATAAATCAAAGTGCATTGTCTGTAGGAGGCACTGGCGCATGAATCTGTGCAGCGGGAACGACCTCGCACCACCAGGGGCCGAGAGAACCACCGTCTCATGGGGCCGGACACTCAGTGTCAGGGGAAAATCCAATATATATCTGGTGATATCTCGTGTGCTATTAGTGATAGCGCAATAAACCAAAGTGAATTATCTGCAGGAGGCCCTGACGCATGAATCTGTGCAACGGGAACGACCTCGGACCACCAGGGGCCGAGAAAACCACAGTCTCATGGGGCCGGACACTCAGGGTCAGGGGAAAATCCAATATACATCTGGTGATATCTCGGGTGCTATTACAGATAGCGCAATAAATCAATCGCATTGTCTGTAGGAGGCCCTGGCGCATGAATCTGTGCAGCGGGAACGACCTCGGACCATCAGGGGCCGAGAAAACCACAGTCTCATGGGGCCGGACACTCAGGGTCAGGGGAAAATCCAATATATATCTGGTGATATCTCGGGTGCTATTAGAGATAGAGCAATAAATCAAAGTGCATTGTCTGTAGGAGGCCCTGGCGCATGAATCTGTGCAGCAGGAACGACCTCGGACCACCAGGGGCCAAGAAAACCACCGTCTCATGGCGCCGGACACTCAGGGTCAGGGAAAAATCAAATATATATCTGGTGAAATCACGGGTGCTATTAGAGATACAGCAATAAACCAAAGTGAATTATTTGCAGGAGGCCCTGGCGCATGCATCTGTGCAGCGGGAACGACCTCGGACCACCAGGGGACGAGAAAACCACCATCTCATGGGGCCGGACACTCAGGGTCAGGGAAAAATCAAATATATATCTGGTGATATCTCGGGTGCTATTACAGATTGCGCAATAAATCAAAGTGCATTGTCTGTAGGAGGCCCAGGCGAATGAATCTGGGCAGCGGGAACGACCTCGGACCACCAGGGGCCGAGAAAATCACCGTCTCATGGGGCCGGACATTCAGGGTCAGAGGAAAATCCAATATATATCTGGTGATATCTCAGGTGCTATTAGAGATAGCGCAATAAACCAAAGTGAATTATCTGTAGGAGGCCCTGGCGCATGAATCTGTGCAGCAGGAACGACCTCGGACCACCGGGGGCCGAGAAGACCACCGTGTCATGGGGCCGGACACTCAGGGCCAGGGAAAAATCCAATATATATCAGGTGATATCTCGGGTGCTATTAGAGATGGCGCAATAAACCAAAGTGAATTATCTGCAGGAGGCCCTGGCGCATGCATCTGTGCAGCGGGAACGACCTCGGACCACCAGGGGCCGAGAAAACCACCGTCTCATGGGGCCGGACACTCAGGGTCAGGGAAAAATCAAATATATATCTGGTGATATCTCAGGTGCTATTACAGATAGCGCAATAAATCAAAGTGCATTGTCTGTAGGAGGCCCTGGCGCATGAATCTGTGCAGCGGGAACGACCTCGGACCACCAGGGGCCGAGAAAACCACCGTCTCATGGGGCCGGACACTCAGGGTCAGGGAAAAATCTAACATATATCTGGTGATATCTCGGGTGCTATTAGAGATAGCGCAATAAACCAAAGTGAATTATCTGCAGGAGGCCCTGGCGCATGAATCTGTGCAGCGGGAACGACCTCGGATCACCAGGGTCCGAGAAACCCACCGTCTCATGGGGCCGGACACCCAGGGTCGGGGAAAAATCCAATATATATCTGGTGATATCTCGGGTGCTATTACAGATAGCGCAATAAATCAAAGTGCATTGTCTGTAGGAGGCCCAGGCGAATGAATCTGGGCAGCGGGAACGACCTCGGACCACCAGGGGCCGAGAAAACCACCGTCTCATGGGGCCGGACATTCAGGGTCAGGGGAAAATCTAATATATATCAGGTGATATCTCGGGTGCTATTAGAGATACCGCAATAAACCAAAGTGAATTATCTGCAGGAGGCCCTGGCGCATGAATCTGTGCAGCGGGAACGACCTCGGATCACCACGGGCCGAGAAAACCACCATCTCATGGGGCCGGACACTCAGGGTCAGGGAAAAATCAAATATATATCTGGTGATATCTCGGGTGCTATTACAGATTGCGCAATAAATCAAAGTGCATTGTCTGTAGGAGGCCCAGGCGAATGAATCTGGGCAGCGGGAACGACATCGGACCACCAGGGGCCGAGAAAATCACCGTCTCTTGGAGCCGGACATTCAGGGTCAGGGGAAAATCCAATATATATCTGGTGATATCTCAGGTGCTATTAGAGATAGCGCAATAAACCAAAGTGAATTATCTGCAGGAGACCCTGGCGCATGAATCTGTGCAGCGGGAACGACCTCGGACCACCGGGGGCCGAGAAGACCACCGTGTCATGGGGCCGGACACTCAGGGCCAGGGAAAAATCCAATATATATCTGGTGATATCTCGGGTGCTATTAGAGATGGCGCAATAAACCAAAGTGAATTATCTGCAGGAGGCCCTGGCGCATGCATCTGTGCAGCGGGAACGACCTCGGACCACCAGGGGCCGAGAAAACCACCGTCTCATGGGGCCGGACACTCAGGGTCGGGGAAAAATCCAATATATATCTGGTTATATCTCGGGTGCTATTACAGATAGCGCAATAAACCAAAGTGAATTATCTGCAGGAGGCCCTGGCGCATGAATCTGTGCAGCTGGAACGACCTCGCACCACCAGGGGCCGAGAAAACCACCGTCTCATGGGGCCGGACACTCAGGGTCAGGGGAAAATCCAATATATATCTGGTGATATCTCGGGTGCTATTACAGATAGCGCAATAAACCAAAGTGCATTGTCTGTAGGAGGCCCTTGCGAATGAATCTGTGCCGCAGGAACGACCTCGGACCACCAGTGGCCGAGAAAATTACAGATATTCGGAATCCGTCACCCAAGGTCATGTAAAAATCCAGCAAATATCTGGTGATATCTCGGGTGCTATTAGAGATAGCGCAATAAACCAAAGTGCATTGTCTGTAGGAGGCCCAGGCGAATGAATCTGGGCAGCGGGAACGACCTCGGACCACCAGGGGCAGAGAAAATCACCGTCTCATGGGGCCGGACATTCAGGGTCAGAGGAAAATCCAATATATATCTGGTGATATCTCGGGTGCTATTAGAGATGGCGCAATAAACCAAAGTGAATTATCTGCAGGAGGCCCTGGCGCATGCATCTGTGCAGCGGGAACGACCTCGGACCACCAGGGGCCGAGAAAACCACCGTCTCATGGGGCCGGACACTCAGGGTCAGGGAAAAATCAAATATATATCTGGTGATATCTCGGGTGCTATTACAGATAGCGCAATAAATCAAAGTGCATTGTCTGTAGGAGGCCCTGGCGCATGAATCTGTGCAGCGGGAACGACCTCGGACCACCAGGGGCCGAGAAAACCACCGTCTCATGGGGCCGGACACTCAGGGTCAGGGAAAAATCTAACATATATCTGGTGATATCTCGGGTGCTATTAGAGATAGCGCAATAAACCAAAGTGAATTATCTGCAGGAGGCCCTGGCGCATGGATCTGTGCAGCGGGAACGGCCTCGGATCACCAGGGTCCGAGAAAACCACCGTCTTATGGGGCCGCACACTCAGGGTCGGGGAAAAATCCAATATATATCTGGCGATATCTCGGGTGCTATTACAGATAGCGCAATAAATCAAAGTGCATTGTCTGTAGGAGGCCCAGGCGAATGAATCTGGCCAGCGGGAACGACCTCGGACCACCAGGGGCCAAGAAAACCACCGTCTCATGGCGCCGGACACTCAGGGTCAGGGAAAAATCAAATATATATCTGGTGAAATCACGGGTGCTATTAGAGATAGCGCAATAAACCAAAGTGAATTATTTGCAGGAGGCCCTGGCGCATGCATCTGTGCAGCGGGAACGACCTCGGACCACCAGGGGACGAGAAAACCACCATCTCATGGGGCCGGACACTCAGGGTCAGGGAAAAATCAAATATATATCTGGTGATATCTCGGGTGCTATTACAGATTGCGCAATAAATCAAAGTGCATTGTCTGTAGGAGGCCCAGGCGAATGAATCTGGGCAGCGGGAACGACCTCGGACCACCAGGGGCCGAGAAAATCACCGTCTCATGGGGCCGGACATTCAGGGTCAGAGGAAAATCCAATATATATCTGGTGATATCTCAGGTGCTATTAGAGATAGCGCAATAAACCAAAGTGAATTATCTGTAGGAGGCCCTGGCGCATGAATCTGTGCAGCGGGAACGACCTCGGACCACCGGGGGCCGAGAAGACCACCGTGTCATGGGGCCGGACACTCAGGGCCAGGGAAAAATCCAATATATATCTGGTGATATCTCGGGTGCTATTAGAGATGGCGCAATAAACCAAAGTGAATTATCTGCAGGAGGCCCTGGCGCATGCATCTGTGCAGCAGGAACAACCTCGGACCACCAGGGGCCGAGAAAACCACCGTCTCATGGGGCCGGACACTCAGGCTCAGGGAAAAATCAAATATATATCTGGTGATATCTCGGGTGCTATTACAGATTGCGCAATAAATCAAAGTGCATTGTCTGCAGGAGGCCCAGGCGAATGAATCTGGGCAGCGGGAACGACCTCGGACCACCAGGGGCCGAGAAAACCACCGTCTCATGGGGCCGGACATTCAGGGTCAGGGGAAAATCTAATATATATCTGGTGATATCTCGGGTGCTATTAGAGATACCGCAATAAACCAAAGTGAATTATCTGCAGGAGGCCCTAGCGCATGAATCTGTGCAGCGGGAACGACCTCGGATCACCAGGGTCCGAGAAAACCACCGTCTTATGGGGCCGGACACTCAGGGTCGGGGAAAAATCCAATATATATCTGGCGATATCTCGGGTGCTGTTACAGATAGCGCAATAAATCAAAGTGCATGGTCTGTAGGATACCCTGGCGCATGAATCTGGCCAGCGGGAACGATCTCGGACGACCAGGGGCCGAGAAAACCACAGTCTCATGGGTCCGGATACTCAGGGTCAGGGAAAAATCCAATATATATCTGGTGATATCTCGGGTGCTATTAGAGATAGCGCAATAAACCAAAGGGAATTATCTGCAGGAGGCCCTGGCGCATGAATCTGTGCAGCGGGAACGACCTCGGATCACCAGGGTCCGAGAAAACCACCGTCTTATGGGGCCGCACACTCAGGGTCAGGGAAAAATCCAATATATATCTGGTGATATCTCGGGTGCTATTAGAGATAGCGCAATAAACCAAAGTGAATTATCTGCAGGAGGCCCTGGCGCATGAATCTGTGCAGCGGGAACGACCTCGGATCACCAGGGTTCGAGAAAACCACCGTCTTATGGGGCCGGACACTCAGGGTCGGGGAAAAATCCAATATATATCCGGTGATATCTCGGGTGCTATTAGAGATAGAGCAATAAATCAAAGTGCATTGTCTGTAGGAGGCACTGGCGAATGAATCTGTGCAGCAGGAACGACCTCGGACCACCAGTGGCCGAGAAAATTACAGATATTCGGAATCCGTCACCCAAGGTCATGTAAAAATCCAGCATATATCTGGTGATATCTCGGGTGCTTTTAGAGATAGCGCGATACATCAAAGTGAATTATCTGCAGGAGGCCCTGGCGCATGAATGTGTGCAGTGGGAACGACCTCGGACCACCAGGGGCCGAGAAAACCGCAGTCTCATGGGGCGGGACCCTCAGGGTCAGGGAAAAATCCAATATATATCTGGTGATATCTCGGGTGCTATTAGAGATAGCGCAATAAACCAAAGTGAATTATCTGCAGGAGGCCCTGGCGCATGCATCTGTGCAGCGGGAACGACCTCCGACCACCAGGGGCCGAGTAAACCACCGTCTCATAGGGCCGGACACTCAGGGTCAGGGAAAAATCCAATATATATCTGGTGATATCTCGGGTGCTATTGCAGATAGGGCAACAAATCAAAGTGCATTGTCTGTAGGAGGCCCTGGCGCATGAATCTGGGCAGCGGGACCGACCTCAGACCACCAGCGGCCGAGAAAACAACCGTCTCATGGGCCGGACACTCAGGGTCGGGGAAAAATCCAATATATATCTGGTGATATCTCGGGTGCTGTTAGAGATAGCGCAATAAATCAAAATGCATTGTCTGTAGGAGGCCCTGTCGCATGAATCTGGCCAGCGGGAACTACCTCGGACCACCAGCGGCCAAGAAAACCACCGTCTCATGGGGCCGGACACTCAGGCTCGGGGAAAAATCCAATATATATCTGGTGATATCTCGGGTGCTATTAGAGATAGCGCAATAAATCAAAGTGCATTGTCTGTAGGAGGCACTGGCGAATGAATCTGTGCAGCAGGAACGACCTCGGACCACCAGGGGTCGAGAAAATTATTGATATTCGGAATCCGTCACCCAAGGTCATGTAAAAATCCAGCATATATCTGGTGATATCTCGGGTGCTATTAGAGATAGCGCAATAAACCAAGTGAATTATCTGCAGGGGTCCCTGGCGCCTGAATCTGGGAAGCGGGAGCGTCCTCGGACCACCAGGGGCCGAGAAAACCACCGTCTCATGGGGCCGGACACCCAGAGTCAGGGGAAAATCCAATATATATCTGGTGATATCTCGGGTGCTATTAGAGATAGCGCAATAAACCGAAGTGAATTATCTGCAGGAGGCCCTAGCGCATGAATCTGTGCAGCGGGAACGACCTCGGTCCACCAGGGGCCGAGAAAACCACCGTCTCATGGGGCTGGACACTCAGGGTGAGGGAAATATCCAATATATATCTGGTGATATCTCGGGTGCTATTACAGATAGCGCAATAAATCAAAGTGCATTGTCTGTAGGAGGCCGTGGCGCATGAATCTGGGCAGCGGGAACGACCTCGGACCACCAGGGGCCGAGAAGACCACCGTCTCATTGGGCCGGCCACTCAGGGTCAGGGGAAATTCCAATATTTATCTGGTGATATCTCGGGTGCTATTACAGATAGCGCAATAAATCAATGTGCATTGTCTGTAGGAGGCCCAGGCGAATGAATCTGTGCAGCGGGAACGACCTCGGACCACCAGGGGCCGAGAAAACCACCGTCTCATGGGGCTGGACACTCAGGGTGAGGGAAATATCCAATATATATCTGGTGATATCTCGGGTGCTATTACAGATAGCGCAATAAATCAAAGTGCATTGTCTGTAGGAGGCCGTGGCGCATGAATCTGGGCAGCGGGAACGACCTCGGACCACCAGGGGCCGAGAAAACCACCGTCTCATGGGTCCGGACACTCAGGGTCAGGGGAAAATCCAATATATATCTGGTGATATCTCGGGTGCTATTACAGATAGCGCAATAAATCAAAGTGCATTGTCTGTAGGAGGCCCAGGCGAATGAATCTGGGCAGCGGGAACGACCTCGGACCACCAGGGGCCGAGAAAACCACCGTCTCATGGGGCCGGACACTCAGGGTCAGGGGAAAATCTAATATATATCTGGTGATATCTCGGGTGCTATTAGAGATAGCGCAATAAACCAAAGTGAATTATCTGCAGGAGGCCCTGGCGCATGAATCTGTGCAGCGGGAACGGCCTCGGACCACCAGGGGCCGAGAAGACCACCGTCTCATGGGGCCGGCCACTCAGGGTCAGGGGAAAATCCAATATTTATCTGGTGATATCTCGGGTGCTAGTAGAGATAGCGCAATAAGCCAAAGGGAATTATCTGCAGGAGGCCCTGGCGCATGCATCTGTGCAGCGGTAACGACCTAGGACCACCAGGGGCCGAGAAAACCACCGTCTCATGGGGCCGGACACTCAGGGTCAGGGAAAAATCCAATATATATCTGGTGATATCTCGCGTGCTATTACAGATAGCGCAATAAATCAAAGTGCGTTGTCTGTAGGAGGCTCTGGCGCATGAATCTGTGCAGCGGGAACGACCTCGGACCACTAGGGGCCGAGAAAACCACAGTCTCATGGGGCCGGACACTCAGGGTCAGGGGAAAATCCAATATATATCTGGTGATATCTCGGGTGCTATTATTGATAGCTCAATTATCCAAGTGAGTTATCTGCAGGAGTCCCTGGCGCCTGAATCTGGGAAGCGGGAGCGTCCTCGGACCACCAGGGGCCGAGAAAACCACCGTCTCATGGGGCCGGACACCCAGAGTCAAGGGAAAATCCAATATATATCTGGTGATATCTCGGGTGCTATTAGAGATAGCGCAATAAACCAAAGTGAATTATCTGCAGGAGGCCCTAGCGCATGAATCTGTGCAGCGGGAACGACCTCGGTCCACCAGGGGCCGAGAAAACCACCGTCTCATGGGGCTGGACACTCAGGGTGAGGGAAATATCCAATATATATCTGGTGATATCTCGGGTGCTGTTACAGATAGCGCAATAAATCAAAGTGCATTGTCTGTAGGAGGCCGTGGCGCATGAATCTGGGCAGCGGGAACGACCTCGGACCACCAGGGGCCGAGAAGACCACCGTCTCATGGGGCCGGCCACTCTGGGTCAGGGGAAAATCCAATATTTATCTGGTGATATCTCGGGTGCTATTAGAGATAGCGCAATAAACCAAAGTGAATTATCTGCAGGAGGCCCTGGCGCATGAATCTGTGCAGCGGGAACGACCTCGGACCACCAGGGTCCGAGAAAACCACCGTCTCATGGGGCCGGGCACTCAGGGTCAGGGAAAAATCTAACATATATCTGGTGATATCTCGGGTGCTATTAGAGGTAGCGCAATAAACCAAAGTGAATTATCTGCAGGAGGCCCTGGCGCATGAATCTGTGCAGCGGGAACGATCTCGGACCACCAGTGGCCGAGAAAATTACAGATATTCGGAATCCGTCACCCAAGGTCATGTAAAAATCCAGCAAATATCTGGTGATATCTCGGGTGCTATTAGAGATAGCGCAATAAACCAAAGTGCATTGTCTGTAGGAGGCCCTGGCGCATGAATCCGGGCAGCGGGCACGACGTCGGGCCACCAGGGGCCGAGAAAACCACCGACTCACGGGGCCGGACACTCAGGGTCAGGGGAAAATCCAATATATATTTGGTGATATCTCGGGTGCTATTACAGATAGCGCAATAAACCAAAGTGCATTGTCTGTTGGAGGCCGAGGCGCATGAATCTGGCCAGAGGGAACGACCTCGGACCACCAGGGGCCGAGAAAACCATCGTCTCATGGGTCCGGACACTCAGGGTCAGGGGAAAATCCAATATATATCTGGTGATATCTCGGGTGCTATTACAGATACCGCAATAAATCAAAGTGCATTGTCTGTAGGAGGCCCAGGCGCATGAATCTGGCCAGCGGGAACGACCTCGGACCACCGGGGGCCGAGAAGACCACCGTGTCATGGGGCCGGACACTCAGGGCCAGGGAAAAATTCAATATATATCTGGTGATATCTCGGGTGCTATTAGAGATAGCGCAATAAACCAAAGTGCATTGTCTGTAGGAGGCCCTGGCGCATGCATCTGTGAAGCGGGAACGACCTCGGACCACCAGGGGCCAAGAAAACCACTGTCTCATGGCGCCGGACACTCAGGGTCAGGGAAAAATCAAATATATATCTGGTGAAATCACGGGTGCTATTAGAGATAGCGCAATAAACCAAAGTGAATTATTTGCAGGAGGCCCTGGCGCATGCATCTGTGCAGCGGGAACGACCTCGGACCACCAGGGGACGAGAAAACCACCATCTCATGGGGCCGGACACTCAGGGTCAGGGAAAAATCAAATATATATCTGGTGATATCTCGGGTGCTATTACAGATTGCGCAATAAATCAAAGTGCATTGTCTGTAGGAGGCCCAGGCGAATGAATCTGGGCAGCGGGAACGACCTCGGACCACCAGGGGCCGAGAAAACCACCGTCTCATGGGGCCGGACACTCAGGGTCAGGGAAAAATCAAATATATATCTGGTGATATCTCGGGTGCTATTAGAGATAGCGCAATAAACCAAAGTGAATTATCTGCAGGAGGCCCTGGCGCATGAATCTGTGCAGCGGGAACGACCTCGGATCACCAGGGTCCGAGAAAACCACCGTCTCATGGGGCCGGACATTCAGGGTCAGGGGAAAATCTAATATATATCTGGTGATATCTCGGGCGCTATTAGAGATACCGCAATAAACCAAAGTGCATTGTCTGTAGGAGGCCCTGGCGCATGCATCTGTGCAGCGGGAACGACCTCGGACCACCAGGGGCCGGGAAAACCACAGTCTCATGGGGCCGGACACTCAGGGTCAGGGGAAAATTCAATATATATCTGGTGAAATCACGGGTGCTATTAGAGATAGCGCAATAAACCAAAGTGAATTATTTGCAGGAGGCCCTGGCGCATGCATCTGTGCAGCGGGAACGACCTCGGACCACCAGGGGACGAGAAAACCACCATCTCATGGGGCCGGACACTCAGGGTCAGGGAAAAATCAAATATATATCTGGTGATATCTCGGGTGCTATTACAGATTGCGCAATAAATCAAAGTGCATTGTCTGTAGGAGGCCCAGGCGAATGAATCTGGGCAGCGGGAACGACATCGGACCACCAGGGGCCGAGAAAATCACCGTCTCATGGGGCCGGACATTCAGGGTCAGGGGAAAATCCAATATATATCTCGTGATATCTCAGGTGCTATTAGAGATAGCGCAATAAACCAAAGTGAATTATCTGCAGGAGGCCCTGGCGCATGAATCTGTGCAGCGGGAACGACCTCGGACCACCGGGGGCCGAGAAGACCACCGTGTCATGGGGCCGGACACTCAGGGCCAGGGAAAAATCCAATATATATCTGGTGATATCTCGGGTGCTATTAGAGATACCGCAATAAACCAAAGTGCATTGTCTGTAGGAGGCCCAGGCGCATGCATCTGTGCAGCGGGAACGACCTCGGACCACCAGGGGCCGGGAAAACCACAGTCTCATGTGGCCGGACACTCAGGGTCAGGGGAAAATTCAATATATATCTGGTGAAATCACGGGTGCTATTAGAGATAGCGCAATAAACCAAAGTGAATTATTTGCAGGAGGCCCAGGCGCATGCATCTGTGCAGCGGGAACGACCTCGGACCACCAGGGGACGAGAAAACCACCATCTCATGGGGCCGGACACTCAGGGTCAGGGAAAAATCAAATATATATCTGGTGATATCTCGGGTGCTATTACAGATTGCGCAATAAATCAAAGTGCATTGTCTGTAGGAGGCCCAGGCGAATGAATCTGGGCAGCGGGAACGACATCGGACCACCAGGGGCCGAGAAAATCACCGTCTCATGGGGCCGGACATTCAGGGTCAGGGGAAAATCCAATATATATCTCGTGATATCTCAGGTGCTATTAGAGATAGCGCAATAAACCAAAGTGAATTATCTGCAGGAGGCCCTGGCGCATGAATCTGTGCAGCGGGAACGACCTCGGACCACCGGGGGCCGAGAAGACCACCGTGTCATGGGGCCGGACACTCAGGGCCAGGGAAAAATCCAATATATGTCTGGTGATATCTCGGGTGCTATTAGAGATGGCGCAATAAACCAAAGTGAATTATCTGCAGGAGGCCCTGGCGCATGCATCTGTGCAGCGGGAACGACCTCGGACCACCAGGGGCCGAGAAAACCACCGTCTCATGGGGCCGGACACTCAGGGTCAGGGGAAAATCCAATATATATCTGGTGATATCTCGGGTGCTATTAGTAATAGCGCAATAAATCAAAGTGAATTATCTGCATGGGGCCCTTGCGCATGAATCTGTGCAGCGGGATCTACCTGGGACCACGAGGGACCGAGAAAACCATCGACACATGGGGCCGGACTGTCAGGGTCAGGGAAAAATCCGATATATATCTGGTGATATCTCGGGTGCTATTAGAGATAGCGCAATAAGTCAAAGTGAATTATCTGCATGGGGCCCTGGCGCATGAATCTGTGCAGCGGTATCTACCTGGACCACGAGGGACCGAGAAAACCATCGACACATGGAGCCGGACTGTCAGGGTGAAGGAAAAATCCAATATATATCTGGTGATATCTCGGGTGCTATTAGAGATAGCGAAATAAATCAAAGTGCATTGTCTGCAGGAGGCCCTGGCTCATGAATCTGTGCTGCGGGAACGACCTCGGACCACCAGGGGACGAGAAAACCACCATCTCATGGGGCCGGACACTCAGGGTCAGGGAAAAATCAAATATATATCTGGTGATATCTCGGGTGCTATTACAGATTGCGCAATAAATCAAAGTGCATTGTCTGTAGGAGGAACTGGCGAATGAATCTGTGCAGCAGGAACTACCTTGGACCACCAGGGGTGGAGAAAATTACAGATATTCGGAATACGTCACCCAAGGTCATGTAAAAATCCAGCATATATCTTTTGATATCTCGGGTGCTATTACAGATCGCGCAGTACACCAAAGTGAATTGCCTGCAGGAAGCCTTGGCGCATGAATCTGTTCAGCCGGATCGACCTCGGACCACGAGGGACCGAGAAAACCATCGACACATGGGGCCGGACTGTCAGGGTCAAGGAAAAATCCAATATATATCTGGTGATATCTCGGGTGCTATTAGAGATAGCGAAATAAATCAAAGTGCATTGTCTGCAGGAGGCCCTGGCGCATGAATCTGTGCTGCGGGAACGACCTCGGACCAGGAGTGGCCGAGAAAACTACCGTCCCATGGGGCCGGACACTCAGGGTCAGGGAAAAATCCAATATATATCTGGTAATATCTCGGGTGCTATTACAGATAGCCCAATAAATCAAAGTGCATTGTCTGTAGGAGACCCTGTCGCATGAATCTGTGCAGCGGGATCGACCTCGGACCACCAGGGGCGAGAAAACTACCGTCTCATGTGGCCGGACACTCATTGTCAGGGGAAAATCCAATATATGTATGGTGATATCTCGGGTGCTATTACAGATAGCGCAATAAATCAAAGTGCATTGTCTGTAGGAGGCACTGGCGACTGAATCTGTGCAGCAGGAACTACCTCTGACCACCAGGGGCCGAGAAAATTACAGATATTCGGAAACCGTCACCCAAGATCATGTAAAAATCCAGCACATATCTTTTGATATCTCGGGTGCTATTACAGATCGCGCAATAAACCAAAGTGAATTGCCTGCAGGAAGCCTTGGCGCATGAATCTGTTCAGCCGGATCGACCTCGGACCACGAGGGACCGAGAAAACCATCGACACATGGGGCCGGACTGTCAGGGTCAAGGAAAAATCCAATATATATCTGGTGATATCTCGGGTGCTATTAGAGATAGCGAAATAAATCAAAGTGCATTGTCTGCAGGAGGCCCTGGCGCATGAATCTGTGCTGCGGGAACGACCTCGGACCAGGAGTGGCCGAGAAAACTACCGTCTCATGGGGCCGGACACTCAGGGTCAGGGAAAAATCCAATATATATCTGGTAATATCTCGGGTGCTATTACAGATAGCCCAATAAATCAAAGTGCATTGTCTGTAGGAGACCCTGTCGCATGAATCTGTGCAGCGGGATCGACCTCGGACAACCAGGGGCGAGAAAACTACCGTCTCATGTGGCCGGACACTCATTGTCAGGGGAAAATCCAATATATGTATGGTGATATCTCGGGTGCTATTACAGATAGCGCAATAAATCAAAGTGCATTGTCTGTAGGAGGCACTGGCGACTGAATCTGTGCAGCAGGAACTACCTCGGACCACCAGGGGCCGAGAAAATTACAGATATTCGGAAACCGTCACCCAAGATCATGTAAAAATCCAGCACATATCTTTTGATATCTCGGGTGCTATTACAGATCGCGCAATAAACCAAAGTGAATTGCCTGCAGGAAGCCTTGGCGCATGAATCTGTTCAGCCGGATCGACCTCGGACCACGAGGGACCGAGAAAACCATCGCCACATGGGGCCGGACTGTCAGGGTCAAGGAAAAATGCAATATATATCTGGTAATATCTCGGGTGCTATTAGAGATAGCGCAATAAATCAAAGTGCGTTGTCTGTAGGAGGCCCTGGCGCATGGATCTGTGCAGCGGGATCGACCTCGGACCAACAGGGGCCGAGAAAACCACCGTCTCATGGGGTCGGACACTCAGGGTCAGGGAAAAATCGAATATATATCTGGTGATATCTCGGGTGCTATTAGGGATAGGGAAATAAATCAACGTGCATTGTCTGCAGGAGGCCCTGGCGCATGAATCTGTGCAGCGGGAACGACCTCGGACCACCAGGGGCCGAGAAAACCACCGTCTCATGGGGTCGGAGACTCAGGGTCAGGGAAAAATCCAATATATATCTGGTGATATCTCGGGTGCTATTAGAGATAGCGGAATAAATCAAAGTGAATTATCTGCATGGGGCCCTAGCGCATGAATCTCTGCAGCGGGGTCTACCTCGGACCACGAGGGACCGAGAAGACCATCGACACATGGGGCCGGACTGTCAGGGTCAAGGAAAAATCCAATATATATCTGGTGATATCTCGGATGCTATTAAAGATAGCGCAATAAATCAAAGTGCATTGTCTGCAGGAGGCCCTGGCGCATGAATCTGTGCAGCGGGATCGACCTCGGACCACCAGGGGCCGAGAATATCACCGTCTCATGGGGCCGGACTGTTAGGGTCAGGGGAAAATCCAATATATATCTGGTGATATCTCGGGTGCTATTAGAGATAGCGCAATAAACCAATGTGCATTGTCTGTAGGAGGCCCTGGCGCATGAATCTGTGCAGCGGGAACGACCTCGGACCACCAGGGGCCGAGAAAACTACCGTCTCATGGGGCCGGCCACTCAGGGTCAGGGGAAAATCCAATATATATCTGGTGATATCTCGGGTGCTATTACTGATAGCGCAATAAATCAAAGTGCATTGTCTGTAGGAGGCCCTGGAGCGTGAATCTGTACAGCGGGATCAACCTAGGACCACCAGGGGACGAGAAAACCACCGTCTCATGGGGGCGGACACTCAGGGTCGGGGAAAAATCCAATATATATCTGGTGATATCTCGGGTGCTATTAGAGATTGCGCAATAAATCAAAGTGCATTGTCTGTAGGAGGCACTGGCGAATGAATCTGTGCAGCGGGAGCGACCTCGGACCACCAGGGGCCGAGAAAACGACCGTCTCATGGGGTCGGACACTCAGGGTCAGGGAACAATCCAATATATATCTGGTGATATTTCGGGTGCTATTACAGATAGCGCAATAAATCAAAGTGCATTGTCTGTAGGAGGCCCTAGCGCATGAATCTGTGCAGCGGGAACGACCTCGGACCAGCAGGGGCCGAGAAAACCACCGTCTCATGGGGCCGGACACTCAGGGTCATGGAAAAATCCAATATATATCTGGTGATATCTCGGGTGCTATTAGAGATAGCGGAATAAATCAAAGTGAATTATCTGCAGGAGGTCCTGGCGAATGAATTTGTGCAGCAGGAACGACCTCGGACCACCAGGCGCCGAGAAAATTACAGATATTCGGAATCCGTCGCCCAAGGTCATGTAAAAATCCAGCATACATCTGGTGATATCTCGGGTGCTATTAGAGATAGCGCAATAAACCAAAGTGCATTGTCTGTAGGAGGCCCTGGCGCATGAATCTGTGCAGCGGGAACGACCTCGGACCACCAGGGGCCGAGAAAACTACCGTCTCATGGGGCCGGCCACTCAGGGTCAGGGGAAAATCCAATATATATCTGGTGATATCTCGGGTGCTGTTACAGATAGCGCAATAAATCAAAGTGCATTGTCTGTAGGAGGCCCTGGAGCGTGAATCTGTGCAGCGGGATCGACATAGGACCACCAGGGGCCGAGAAAACCACCGTCTCATGGGGTCGGACACTCAGGGTCGGGGAAAAATCCCATATACATCTGGTGATATCTCGGGTGCTGTTAGGGATAGCGAAATAAATCAAAGTTCATTGTCTGCAGGAGGCCCTGGCGCATGAATCTGTGCAGCGGGATCGACCTCGGAACACCAGGGGCCGAGAAAATCACCGTCTCATGGGGCCGGACACTCAGGGTCAGGGAAAAATCCAATATATATATGGTGATATCTTGGGTGCTATTACAGATAGCGCAATAAATCAATGTGCACTGTCTGTAGGAGGCCCTGGCGCATGAATCTGTGCAGCGGGATCGACCTCGGAACACCAGGGGCCGAGAAAATCACCGTCTCATGGGGCCGGAAACTCGGGGTCAGGGGAAAATCCAATATATATCTGGTGATATCTCGGGTGCTATTAGAGATAGCGCAATAAATCAAAGTACATTGTCTGTAGGAGGCCCTGGCGCATGAATCTGTGCAGCGGGATCGACCTCGGACCAGCAGGGGCCGAGAAAATCTCCGTCTCATGCGGCCGGACTGTCAGGGTCAGGGAAAAATCCAATATACAGTCTGTTTGACAAGAGCGTGTACGGCAAAACTCTTACGTGCGATGTCTTAGGTAAGAAATTCCACTTCAAGCAGGTAACTTGAATGTTTCCCTAAGATGCTTTGTACAAAAAACCTTCAGTTGTTGATCGAGCTTATTCGTAAAACGACGCATTTCATTATGAGTGCCGCGTACGCATCACGTTACGAAGCAGTGTTTCTGTGTTCCCATCCTAAAGGACCAAAAATGTCATACACAGCGGCTGCTAAATACATGAAGAAATCGAAGACATTTGTTAGTAAGTGGGTGAAACGATATTTGGAGGTCAAAAATGTCGATGACCTACCAAATCGTGGCACTAAGTCAAAGACGACGAAGAAAGAGGATAAATTGATTTTACGCGAATTCGAGAAGAATCCCCGTCTATCGTTGCGTAGTGGACAGGCAGTTTTATGTAGAAAGGGTTTGAAATTGTTATGTGATACGATAAGAAGACGATTATTGGCAAATAATGTGAAATTGAGAAGCACAATAAAGAAAGTGCTACTATCCGAGAAACATGTCACAAAAAGACTCGCTTGGGCGAATGAAAATTTGAACCGTGATTTGGACAATGTAATTTTTTCGGACGAAACTTCTTTTTGGGCACATACTTTTATAACCCATACCTGGTGTAACCACGCCAATAAACTCCTTCAGCGAACCGTTAAACACCCGGTAAGGGTGCAGGTTTGGGGTTGCTTCTCGAAGCAGAGATTCGGTACTTTGCACGTATTCACTGACAATTTAAACGCTGCCAAAATGGTCAAAATCTATCAGAGAGCCTTATTACCATCTGCCCAGAGGTGGTTTATAAGAAATAATAAACATTGGCTACTGGAAGAGGATAATGACCCAAAACATCGAAGTCGACACTGTACAGCCTGGAAAGAGGAAAATCACATCGATGTACTAGATTAGCCTTCACAGTCGACGGATGCAAATCCAATAGAAAATGTTTGGGCAATCATGAAGATCAAGCTCAGAGGAAAGAAGCACAACACGATCAAGAAGCTGATTCGTCAAATTCGATTGGTATGGAGGTCCTTATCTCGTGATTATGCGATTACATTAGTAGAAAGTATGCCTCGAAGATGTAAATTAATTATTGATAATGGCGGTGACTGGGCACCATATTAATAATAACGCATCTTAGTATACACAATAAAGAATTTGTGTATTTTTTTCGAACCCGATATCCGAAATAGTTTTCGAGTTTTGCCGGACACGCTCTTGTCAAACAGAGTGTATATCTGGTGATATCTCGGGTGCTATTAGAGATAGCGAAATAAATCAAACTGCATTGTCTGCAGGAGGCCCTGGCGCATAAATCTGTGCCGCGGGATCGACCTCGGACCACCAGGGGCCGAGAAAACCACCGACACATGAGGCCGGACACTCAGGGTCGAGGAAAAATTCAATATATATCTGGTGATATCTCGGGTGCTCTTACAGATAGCGCACTAAACCAAAGTGAATTATCTGCAGGGGGCCCTGGCGCATGAATCTGTGCAGCGGGATCGACCTCGGACCACCAGAGGCCGAGAAAATCACCGCCTCATGGGGCCGGACACTCAGGGTCAGGGGAAAATCCAATATATATCTGGTGATATCTCGGGTGCTATTACAGATAGCGCAATAAATCAAAGTGAATTATCTGCAGGATGTCCTGGCGCATGAATCTGTGCAGCGGGGACGACCTCGGACCACAAGGGGCCGAGAAAACCACCGTCTCATGGGGCCGGACTGTCAGGGTCAGGGGAAAATCCAATATGTATATGGTGATATCTCGGGTGCTATTAGAGATGGCGCAACAAACCAAAGTGAATTATCTGCAGGATGTCCTGGCGCATGAATCTGTGCAGCGGGATCGACCTCGGACCACCAGAGGCCGAGAAAATCACCGCCTCATGGGGCCGGACACTCAGGGTCAGGGGAAAATCCAATATATATCTGGTGATATCTCGGGTGCTATTACAGATAGCGCAATAAATCAAAGTGAATTATCTGCAGGATGTCCTGGCGCATGAATCTGTGCAGCGGGGACGACCTCGGACCACAAGGGGCCGAGAAAACCACCGTCTCATGGGGCCGGACTGTCAGGGTCAGGGGAAAATCCAATATGTATATGGTGATATCTCGGGTGCTATTAGAGATGGCGCAACAAACCAAAGTGAATTATCTGCAGGATGTCCTGGCGCATGAATCTGTGCAGCGGGATCGACCTCGGACCACCAGAGGCCGAGAAAATCACCGCCTCATGGGGCCGGACACTCAGGGTCAGGGGAAAATCCAATATATATCTGGTGATATCTCGGGTGCTATTACAGATAGTGCAATAAATCAAAGTGCATTGTCTGTAGGAGGCCCTGCGCATGAATCTGTGCAGCGGGAGCGACCTCGGACCAACCAGGGGCCGAGAAAATTACGGATATTCGGAATCCGTCACCCAAGGTCATGTAAAAATCCAGCATATATATGGTGATATCTCGGGTCCTATTACAGATAGCGCAATAAACCAAAGTGAATTGTCTGCAGGAAGCCTTGGCGCATGAATCTGTGCAGCGGAATCGACCTCGGACCACCAGGTGCCGAGAAAACCACCGCCGCATGGGGTCGGACTGTCAGGGTCAGGGAAAAATCCAATATATATCTGGTGATATCTCGGGTGCTATTAGAGATGGCGACATAAATCAAAGTGCATTGTCTGCAGGAGGCCCTGGCGCACAAATCTGTGCCGCGGGGACGACCTCGGACCACCAGGGGCCGAGAAAACCACCGACACATGGGGCCGGACTGTCAGGGTCTGGGAAAAATCCAATATATATCTGGTGATATCTCGGGTGCTATTACAGATAGCGCAATAAATCAAAGTGTATTGTCTGTAGGAGGCCCTGGCGCATGAATCTATGCAGCGGTAACGACCTCGGACCACCAGGGGCCGAGAATACCACCGACACATGGGGCCGGACACTCAGGGTCGAGGAAAAATTCAATATATATCTGAGGATATCTCGGGTGCTCTTACAGATAGCCCACTAAACCAAAGTGAATTATCTGCAGGGGGCCCTGGCGCCTGAATCTGTGCAACGGGAACGACCTCGGACCACCAGGGGCCGAGAAAACCACAGTCTCATGGGGCCGGACACTCAGGGTCAGGGGAAAATCCAATATATATCTGGTGATATCTCGGGTGCTATTAGAGATAGCGCAATAAACCAAAGTGAATTATCTGCAGGAGGCCCTGGCGCATGAATCTGTGCAGCGGGAACGACCTCGGACCACCAGGGTCCGAGAAAACGACCGTCGCATGGGGCCGGACACTCAGGGACAGTGAAAAATCCAATATATATCTGCTGATATCTCGGGTGCTATTACAGATAGCGCAATAAATCAAAGTGCATTGTCTGTAGGAGGCCCTGGCGCATGATTCTGTGCGGCGGGAACGACCTCGGACCACCAGGGTCCGAGGAAACGACCGTCTCATGGGGCCGGACACTCAGGGTCAGTGAAAAATCCAATATATATCTGGTGATATCTCGGGTGCTATTACAGATAGCGCAATAAATCAAAGTGTATTGTCTGTAGGAGGCCCTGGCGCATGAATCTATGCAGCGGGAACGACCTCGGACCACCAGGGGCCGAGAATACCACCGACACATGGGGCCGGACACTCAGGGTCGAGGAAAAATTCAATATATATCTGAGGATATCTCGGGTGCTCTTACAGATAGCCCACTAAACCAAAGTGAATTATCTGCAGGAGGCCCTGGCGCATGAATCTGTGCAGCGGGAACGACCTCGGACCACCAGGGTCCGAGAAAACGACCGTCGCATGGGGCCGGACACTCAGGGACAGTGAAAAATCCAATATATATCTGCTGATATCTCGGGTGCTATTACAGATAGCGCAATAAATCAAAGTGCATTGTCTGTAGGAGGCCCTGGCGCATGATTCTGTGCGGCGGGAACGACCTCGGACCACCAGGGTCCGAGGAAACGACCGTCTCATGGGGCCGGACACTCAGGGTCAGTGAAAAATCCAATATATATCTGCTGATATCTCGGGTGCTATTACAGATAGCGCAATAAATCAAAGTGCATTGTCTGTAGGAGGCCCTGGCGCATGAATCTGTGCAGCGGGAACGACCTCGGACCACCAGGGGCCGAAAAAACCACAGTCTCATGGGGCCGGACACTCAGGGTCAGGGTAAAATGCAATATATATCTGGTGATATCTCGGGTGCTATTACAGATAGCGCAATAAATCAAAGTGCATTGTCTGTAGGAGGCCCTGGCGCATGAATCTGTGCAGCGGGAACGACCTCGGACCACCAGGGGCCGAAAAAATCACAGTCTCATGGGGCCGGTCACTCAGG
This sequence comes from Nomia melanderi, assembly GCF_051020985.1. Classification (NCBI taxonomy): domain Eukaryota; kingdom Metazoa; phylum Arthropoda; class Insecta; order Hymenoptera; family Halictidae; genus Nomia; species Nomia melanderi. The sequence goes on from NW_027475144.1 coordinate 670,026, forward strand.
GTCGGGGGAAAATCCAATATATATCTGGTGATATCTCGGGTGCTATTACAGATAGCGCAATAAATCAAAGTGCATTGTCTGTAGGAGGCCCTGGCGCATGAATCTGTGCAGCGGGATCGACCTCGGACCACCAGGGGCCGAAAAAACCACAGTCTCATGGGGCCGGTTACTCAGGGTCAGGGGAAAATCCAATATATATCTGGTGATATCTCGGGTGCTATTACAGATAGCGCAATAAATCAAAGTGCATTGTCTGTAGGAGGCCCTGGCGCATGAATCTGTGCAACGGGAACGACCTCGGACCACCAGGGGCCGAGAAAACCACAGTCTCATGGGGCCGGACACTCAGGGTCAGGGGAAAATCCAATATATATCTGGTGATATCTCGGGTGCTATTACAGATAGCGCAATAAACCAAAGTGCATTGTCTGTAGGAGGCCCTGGCGCATGAATCTGTGCAGCGGGAACGACCTCGGAACACCAGGGACCGAGAAAACCACCGTCTCATGGGGCCGGATACTCAGGGTCAGTAAAAAATCCAATATATATGTGGTGATATCTCGGGTGCTCTTACAGATAGCGCAATAAATCAAAGTGAATTATCTGCAGTAGGCCCTGGCGCATGAATCTGTGCAGCGGGAATGACCTCGGACCACCAGGGGCCGAGAAAACGACCGCCTCATGGGGCCGGACACTCAGGGTCAGTGAAAAATCCAATATATATGTGGTGATATCTCGGGTGCTATTAGAGATAGCGCAATAAATCAAAGTGCATTACCTGTAGGAGGCCCTGGCGCATCAATCTCTGCAGCGGAAACGTCCTCCGACCTCCAGGGGCCGAGACAACGACCGTCTCATGGGGCCGGACACTCAGGGTCAGGGTGAATTCCAATATATATCTGGTGATATCTCGGGTGCTATTACAGATAGCGCAATAAATCAAAGTGCATTACCTGTAGGAGGCCCTGGCGCATGAATCTGTGCAGAGGGAACGACCTCGGACGACCAGGGACCGAGAAAACCACAGTCTCATGGGGCCGGACTCTCAGGGTCAGGGGATAATCGAATATATATCTGGTGATATCTCGGGTGCTGTTAGAGATAGCGCAATAAACCAAAGTGAATTATCTGCAGGAGGCCCTGGCGCATGAATCTGTGCAACGGGAACGACCTCGGACCACCAGGGGCCGAGAATACCACAGTCTCATGGGGCCGGACACTCAGGGTCAGGGGAAAATCCAATATATATCTGGTGATATCTCGGGTGCTATTAGAGATAGCGCAATAAACCAAAGTGAATTATCTGCAGGAGGCCCTGGCGCATGAATCTGTGCACGCGGGAACGACCTCGGACCACCAGGGTCCGAGAAAACGACCGTCGCATGGGGCCGGACACTCAAGGACAGTGAAAAATCCAATATATATCTGCTGATATCTCGGGTGCTATTACAGATAGCGCAATAAATCAAAGTGCATTGTCTGTAGGAGGCCCTGGCGCATGAATCTGTGCAGAGGGAACGACCTCGGACGACCAGGGGCCGAGAAAACCACAGTCTCATGGGGCCGGACTCTCAGGGTCAGGGGAAAATCGAATATATATCTGGTGATATCTCGGGTGCTATTAGAGATAGCGCAATAAACCAAAGTGAATTATCTGCAGGAGGCCCTGGCGCATGAATCTGTGCAACGGGAACGACCTCGGACCACCAGGGGCCGAGAAAACGACCGTCGCATGGGGCCGGACACTCAGGGACAGTGAAAAATCCAATATATATCTGCTGATATCTCGGGTGCTATTACAGATAGCGCAATAAATCAAAGTGCATTGTCTGTAGGAGGCCCTGGCGCATGAATCTGTGCAGCGGGAACGACCTCGGACCACCAGGGGCCGAAAAAACCACAGTCTCATGGGGCCGGACACTCAGGGTCAGGGGAAAATCCATTATATATCTGGTGATATCTCGGGTGCTATTACAGATAGCGCAATAAATCAAAGTGCATTGTCTGTAGGAGGCCCTGGCGCATGAATCTGTGCAACGGGAACGACCTCGGACCACCAGGGGCCGAGAAAACCACAGTCTCATGGGGCCGGACACACAGGGTCAGGGGAAAATCCAATATAGATCTGGTGATATCTCGGGTGCTATTACAGATAGCGCAATAAATCAAAGTGCATTACCTGTAGGAGGCCCTGGCGCATGAATCTGTGCAGCGGGAACGTCCTCGGACCTCCAGGGGCCGAGACAACGACCGTCTCATGGGGCCGGACACTCAGGGTCAGGGTAAAATCCAATATATATCTGGTGATATCTCGGGTGCTATTACAGATAGCGCAATAAATCAAAGTGCATTGTCTGTAGGAGGCCCTGGCGCATGAATCTGTGCAGAGGGAACGACCGCGGACGACCAGGGGCCGAGAAAACCACAGTCTCATGGGGCCGGACACTCAGGGTCAGGGGAAAATCGAATATATATCTGGTGATATCTCGGGTGCTATTAGAGATAGCGCAATAAACCAAAGTGAATTATCTGCAGGAGGCCCTGGCGCATGAATCTGTGCAACGGAAACGACCTCGGACCACCAGGGGCCGAGAAAACCACAGTCTCATGGGGCCGGACACTCAGGGTCAGGGGAAAATCCAATATATATCTGGTGATATCTCGGGTGCTATTACAGATAGCGCAATAAATCAAAGTGCATTGTCTGTAGGAGGCCCTGGCGCATGAATCTGTGCAGCGGGAACGACCTCGGACCACCAGGGGCCGAAAAAACCACAGTCTCATGGGGCCGGTCACTCAGGGTCAGGGGAAAATCCAATATATATCTGGTGATATCTCGGGTGCTATTACAGATAGCGCAATAAATCAAAGTGAATTATCTGCAGGAGGCCCTGGCGCATGAATCTGTGCAACGGGAACGACCTCGGACCACCAGGGGCCGAGAAAACCACAGTCTCATGGGGCCGGACACTCAGGTTCAGGGGAAAATCCAATATATATCTGGTGATATCTCGGGTGCTATTAGAGATAGCGCAATAAACCAAAGTGCATTGTCTGTAGGAGGCCCTGGCGCATGAATCTGTGCAGCGGGAACGACCTCGGACGACCAGGGGCCGAGAAAACCACAGTCTCATGGGGCCGGACACTCAGGGTCAGGGGAAAATCCAATATATATGTGGTGATATCTCGGGTGCTATTACAGATAGCGCAATAAATCAAAGTGCATTGTCTGTAGGAGACCCTGGCGCATGAACCTGTGCAGCGGGAACGACCTCGGACCACCAGGGGCCGAGAAAACCACAGTCTCATGGGGCCGGACACTCAGGGTCAGGGGAAAATCCAATATATATCTGGTGATATCTCGGGTGCTATTAGAGATAGCGCAATAAACCAAAGTGAATTATCTGCAGGAGGCCCTGGCGCATGAATCTGTGCAGCGGGAACGACCTCGGACCACCAGGGGCCGAGAAAACTACCGTCTCATGGGGCCGGTCACTCAGGATCAGTGAAAAATCCAATATATATCTGCTGATATCTCGGGTGCTATTAGAGATAGCGCAATAAACCAAAGTGAATTATCTGCAGGAGGCCCTGGCGCATGAATCTGTAAAGCGGGAACGACCTCGGACCACCAGGGGCCGAGAAAACCACAGTCTCATGGGGCCGGACACTCAGGGTCGGGGGAAAATCCAATATAGATCTGGTGATATCTCGGGTGCTATTAGAGATAGCGCAATAAACCAAAGTGAATTATCTGCAGGAGGCCCTGGCGCATGAATCTGTGCAGCGGGAACTACCTCTGACCACCAGGGCCCGAAAAAACCACAGTCTCATGGGGCCGGTCACTCAGGGTCAGGGGAAAATCCAATATATATCTGGTGATATTTCGGGTGCTATTACAGATAGCGCAATAAATCAAAGTGCATTGTCTGTAGGAGGCCCTGGCGCATGAATCTGTGCAACGGGAACGCCCCCGGACCACCTGGGGCCGAGAAAACCACAGTCTCATGGGGCCGGACACTCAGGGTCAGGGGAAAATCCAATATATATCTGGTGATATCTCGGGTGCTATTAGAAATAGCGCAATAAACCAAAGTGCATTGTCTGTAGGAGGCCCTGGCGCATGAATCTGTGCAGCGGGAACGACCTCGGACGACCAGGGGCCGAGAAAACCACAGTCTCATGGGGCCGGACACTCAGGGTCAGGGGAAAATCCAATATATATGTGGTGATATCTCGGGTGCTATTACAGATAGCGCAATAAATCAAAGTGCATTGTCTGTAGGAGACCCTGGCGCATGAACCTGTGCAGCGGGAACGACCTCGGACCACCAGGGGCCGAGAAAACCACAGTCTCATGGGGCCGGACACTCAGGGTCAGGGGAAAATCCAATATATATCTGGTGATATCTCGGGTGCTATTAGAGATAGCGCAATAAACCAAAGTGAATTATCTGCAGGAGGCCCTGGCGCATGAATCTGTGCAGCGGGAACGACCTCGGACCACCAGGGGCCGAGAAAACTACCGTCTCATGGGGCCGGTCACTCAGGATCAGTGAAAAATCCAATATATATCTGCTGATATCTCGGGTGCTATTAGAGATAGCGCAATAAACCAAAGTGAATTATCTGCAGGAGGCCCTGCCGCATGAATCTGTAAAGCGGGAACGACCTCGGACCACCAGGGGCCGAGAAAACGACCGTCTCATGGGGCCGGACACTCAGGGTCAGTGAAAAATCCAATATATATCTGCTGATATCTCGGGTGATATTACAGATAGCGCAATAAATCAAAGTGCATTGTCTGTAGGAGACCCTGGCGCATGAACCTGTGCAGCGGGAACGACCTCGGACCACCAGGGGCCGAGAAAACCACAGTCTCATGGGGCCGGACACTCAGGGTCAGGGGAAAATCCAATATATATCTGGTGATATCTCGGGTGCTATTAGAGATAGCGCAATAAACCAAAGTGAATTATCTGCAGGAGGCCCTGGCGCATGAATCTGTGCAGCGGGAACGACCTCGGACCACCAGGGGCCGAGAAAACGACCGACTCATGGGGCCGGACACTCAGGGTCAGTGAAAAATCCAATATATATCTGGTGATATCTCGATTGCTATTACAGATAGCGCAATAGATCAAAGTACATTGTCTGTAGGAGGCCCTGGCGCATGAATCTGTGCAGCGGGAACGACCTCGGACCTCCAGGGGCGAGACAACCACCTTCTCATGGGGCCGGACACTCAGGGTCAGGGAAAAATCCAATATATATCTGGTGATATCTCGGCTGCTATTACAGATAGCGCAATAAATCAAAGTGCATTACCTGTAGGAGGCCCTGGCGCATGAATCTGTGCAGCGGGAACGTCCTCGGACCTCCAGGGGCCGAGACAACGACCGTCTCATGGGGCCGGACACTCAGGGTCAGGGTAAAATCCAATATATATCTGCTGATATCTCGGGTGCTATTACAGATAGCGCAATAAATCAAAGTGCATTGTCTGTAGGAGGCCCTGGCGCATGAATCTGTGCAGCGGGAACGACCTTGGAACACCAGGGACCGAGAAAACCACCGTCTCATGGGGCCGGACACTCAGGGTCAAGGTAAAATCCAATATATATCTGGTGATATCTCGGGTGCTATTAGAGATAGCGCAATAAACCAAAGTGCATTGTCTGTAGGAGGCCCTGGCGCATGAATCTGTGCAGCGGGAACGAAGTTGGATCACCAGGGACCGAGAAAACCACCGTCTCATGGGGCCGGACACTCAGGGTCAGTGAAAAATCCAATATATATGTGGTGATATCTCGGGTGCTATTACAGATAGCGCAATAAATCAATGTGCATTGTCTGTAGGAGACCCTGGCGCATGAACCTGCGCAGCGGGAACGACCTCGGACCACCAGGGGCCGAGAAAACCACAGTCTCATGGGGCCGGACACTCAGGGTCAGGGGAATATCCAATATATATCTGGTGATATCTCGGGTGCTATTAGAGATAGCGCAATAAACCAAAGTGAATTATCTGCAGGAGGCCCTGGCGCATGAATCTGTGCAGCGGGAACGACCTCGGACCACCAGGGGCCGAGAAAACTACCGTCTCATGGGGCCGGTCACTCAGGATCAGTGAAAAATCCAATATATATCTGCTGATATCTCGGGTGCTATTACATATAGCGCAATAAATCAAAGTGCATTGTATGTAGGAGGCCCTGGCGCATGAATCTGTGCAGCGGGAACGACCTCGGACCACCAGGGGCCGAAAAAACCGCAGTCTCGTGGGGCCGGACACTCAGGGTCAGGGTAAAATCCAATATATATCTGGTGATATCTCGATTGCTATTACAGATAGCGCAATAAATCAAAGTGCATTGTCTGTAGGAGGCCCTGGCGCATGAATCTGTGCAGCGGGAACGACCTCGGACCTCCAGGGGCGAGACAACCACCTTCTCATGGGGCCGGACACTCAGGGTCAGGGAAAAATCCAATATATATCTGGTGATATTTCGGCTGCTATTACAGATAGCGCAATAAATCAAAGTGCATTAACTGTAGGAGGCCCTGGCGCATGAATCTCTGCAGCGGGAACGTCCTCAGACCTCCAGGGGCCGAGACAACGACCGTCTCGTGGGGCCGGACACTCAGGGTCAGGGTAAAATCCAATATATATCTGGTGATATCTCGGGTGCTATTAGAGATAGCGCAATAAACCAAAGTGAATTGTCTGCAGGAGGCCCTGGCGCATGAATCTGTGCTGCGGGAACGACCTCGGACCACCAGGGGCCGAAAAAACCACAGTCTCATGGGGCCGGACACTCAGGGTCAGGGTAAAATCCAATATATATCTGGTGATATCTCGGGTGCTATTACAGATAGCGCAATAAATCAAAGTGCATTGTCTGTAGGAGACCCTGGCGCATGAACCTGTGCAGCGGGAACGACCTCGGACCACCAGGGGCCGAGAAAACCACAGTCTCATGGGGCCGGACACTCAGGGTCAGGGGAAAATCCAATATATATCTGGTGATATCTCGGGTGCTATTACAGATAGCGCAATAAATCAAAGTGCATTGTCTGTAGGAGGCCCAGGCGAATGAATCTGTGCAGCGGGAACGACCTCGGACCACCAGGGGCCGAGAAAACGACCGTCTCATGGGGCCGGACACTCAGGGTCAGTGAAAAATCCAATATATATCTGCTGATATCTCGGGTGATATTACAGATAGCGCAATAAATCAAAGTGCATTGTCTGTAGGAGGCCCTGGCGCATGAATCTGGGCAGCGGGAACGACCTCGGACCTCCAGGGGCGAGACAACCACCTTCTCATGGGGCCGGACACTCAGGGTCAGGGAAAAATCCAATATATATCTGGTGATATCTCGGGTGCTATTACAGATAGCGCAATAAATCAAAGTGCATTGTCTGTAGGAGGCCCTGGCGCATGAATCTGGGCAGCGGGAACGACCTCGGACCTCCAGGGATGAGACAACCACCTTCTCATGTGGCCGGACTCTCAGGCTCAGGGAAAAATCCAATATATATCTGGTGATATCTCGGGTGCCATTACAGATAGCGCAATAAATCAAAGTGCATTACCTGTAGGAGGCCCTGGCGCATGAATCTGTGCAGCGGGAACGTCCTCGGACCTCCAGGGGCCGAGACAACGACCGTCTCATGGGGCCGGACACTCAGGGTCCGGGTAAAATCCAATATATATCTGGTGATATCTCGGGTGCTATTAGAGATAGCGCAATAAACCAAAGTGAATTGTCTGCAGGAGGCCCTGGCGCATGAATCTGTGCAGCGGGAAAGACCTCGGACCACCGGGGGCCGAAAAAACCACAGTCTCATGGGGCCGGACACTCAGGGTCAGGGTAAAATCTAATATAAATCTGGTGATATCTCGGGTGCTATTACAGATAGCGCAATAAATCAAAGTGCATTGTCTGTAGGAGGCCCTGGCGTATGAATCTGTGCAACGGGAACGACCTCGGACCACCAGGGGCCGAGAAAACCACAGTCTCATGGGGCCGGACACTCAGGGTCAGGGGAAAATCCAATATATACCTGGTGATATCTCGGGTGCTATTAGAGATAGCGCAATAAACCAAAGTGCATTGTCTGTAGGAGGCCCTGGCGCATGAATCTGTGCAGCGGGAACGTCCTCGGACCTCCAGGGGCCGAGACAACGACCGTCTCATGGGGCCGGACACTCAGGGTCAGGGTAAAATCCAATATATATCTGGTGATATCTCGGGTGCTATTAGAGATAGCGCAATAAACCAAAGTGAATTGTCTGCAGGAGGCCCTGGCTCATGAATCTGTGCAGCGGGAACGACCTCGGACCACCAGGGGCCGAAAAAACCACAGTCTCATGGGGCCGGACACTCAGGGTCAGGGTAAAATCCAATATAAATCTGGTGATATCTCGGGTGCTATTACAGATAGCGCAATAAATTAAAGTGCACTGTCTGTAGGAGGCCCTGGCGCATGAATCTGTGCAACGGGAACGACCTCGGACCACCAGGGGCCGAGAAAACCACAGTCTCATGGGGCCGGACACTCAGGGTCAGGGGAAAATCCAATATATACCTGGTGATATCTCGGGTGCTATTAGAGATAGCGCAATAAATCAAAGTGCATTGTCTGTAGGAGGCCCTGGCGCATGAATCTGTGCAGCGGGAACGACCTCGGACCACCAGGGGCCGAAAAAACCGCAGTCTCATGGGGCCGGACACTCAGGGTCAGGGTAAAATCCAATATATATCTGGTGATATCTCGGGTGCTATTACAGATAGCGCAATAAATCAAAGTGCATTGTCTGTAGGAGGCCCTGGCGCATGAACCTGTGCAGCGGGAACGACCTCGGACCACCAGGGGCCGAGAAAACGACCGTCTCATGGGGCCGGACACTCAGGGTCAGGGAAAAATCCAATATATAGGTGGTGATATCTCGGGTGCTATTACAGATAGCGCAATAAGTCAAAGTGCATTGTCTGTAGGAGACCCTGGCGCATGAACCTGTGCAGCGGGAACGACCTCGGACCACCAGGGGCCGAGAAAACCACAGTCTCATGGGGCCGTTCACTCAGGGTCAGGGAAAAATCCAATATATATCTGGTGATATCTCGGGTGCTATTAGAGATAGCGCAATAAACCAAAGTGAATTATCTGCAGGAGGCCCTGGCGCATGAATCTGTGCAGCGGGAACGACCTCGGACCACCAGGGGCCGAGAAAACGACCGTCTCATGGGGCCGGACACTCACTGTCAGTGAAAAATCCAATATATATCTGCTGATATCTCGGGTTCTATTAGAGATAGCGCAATAAACCAAAGTGAATTATCTGCAGGAGGCCCTGGTGCATGAATCTGTGCAGCGGGAACGACCTCGGACAACCAGTGGCCGAGAAAACGACCGTCTCATTGGGCCGGACACTCAGGGTCAGTGAAAAATCCAATATATATCTGGTGATATCTCGGCTGCTATTACAGATAGCGCAATAAATCAAAGTGCATTGTCTGTAGGAGGCCCTGGCGCATGAATCTGTGCAGCGGGAACGACCTCGGAGCACCAGGGGCGAGACAACCACCTTCTCATGGGGCCGGACACTCAGGGTCAGGGAAAAATCCAATATATATCTGGTGATATCTCTGGTCCTATTACAGATAGCGCAATAAATCAAAGTGTATTACCTGTAGGAGGCCCTGGCGCATGAATCTGTGCAGCGGGAACGTCCTCGGACCTCCAGGGGCCGAGAAAACCACAGTCTCATGGGGCCGGACACTCAGGGTCAGGGGAAAATCCAATATAGATCTGGTGATATCTCGGGTGCTATTACAGATAGCGCAATAAATCAAAGTGCATTACCTGTAGGAGGCCCTGGCGCATGAATCTGTGCAGCGGGAACGTCCTCGGACCTCCAGGGGCCGAGACAACGACCGTCTCATGGGGCCGGACACTCAGGGTCAGGGTAAAATCCAATATATATCTGGTGATATCTCGGGTGCTATTACAGATAGCGCAGTAAACCAAAGAGAATTATCTGCAGGAGGCCCTGGCGCACGAATCTGTGCAGCGGGAACGACCTCGGACCACCAGGGGCCGAGAAAACTACCGTCTCATGGGGCCGGTCACTCAGGATCAGTGAAAAATCCAATATATATCTGCTGATATCTCGGGTGCTATTAGAGATAGCGCAATAAACCAAAGTGCATTGTCTGTGTTTGGCACTGGCGCATGAATCTGTGCAGCGGGAACGACCTCGGACCACCAGGGGCCGAGAAAACGACCGCCTCATGGGGCCGAACACTCAGGGTCAGTGAAAAATCCAATATATATCTGGTGATATCTCGATTGCTATTACAGATAGCGCAATAAATCAAAGTGCATTGCCTGTAGGAGGCCCTGGCGCATGAATCTGTGCAGCGGGAACGACCTCGGATCTCCAGGGATGAGACAACCACCTTCTCATGGGGCCGGACTCTCAGGGTCAGGGAAAAATCCAATATATATCTGGTGATATCTCGGGTGCCATTACAGATAGCGCAATAAGTCAAAGTGCTTTACCTGTAGGAGGCCCTGGCGCATGAATCTGTGCAGCGGGAACGTCCTCGGACCTCCAGGGGCCGAGACAACGACCGTCTCTTGGGGCCGGACACTCAGGGTCAGGGTAAAATCCATTATATATCTGGTGATATCTCGGGTGCTATTAGAGATAGCGCAATAAACCAAAGTGCATTGTCTGTAGGAGGCCCTGGCGCATGAAACTGTGCAGCGGGAACGTCCTCGGACCTCCAGGGGCCGAGACAACGACCGTCTCATGGGGCCGGACACTCAGGGTCAGGGTAAAATCCAATATATATCTGGTGATATCTCGGGTGCTATTAGAGATAGCGCAATAAACCAAAGTGCATTGTCTGTAGGAGGCCCTGGCGCATGAATCTGTGCAGCGGGAACGACCTTGGAACACCAGGGACCGAGAAAACCACAGTCTCATGGGGCCGGACACTCAGGGTCAGGGGAAAATCCAATATATACCTGGTGATATCTCGGGTGCTATTAGAGATAGCGCAATAAATCAAAGTGCATTGTCTGTAGGAGGCCCTGGCGCATGAATCTGTGCAGCGGGAACGACCTCGGACCACCAGGGGCCGAAAAAACCGCAGTCTCATGGGGCCGGACACTCAGGGTCAAGGTAAAATCCAATATATATCTGGTGATATCTCGGGTGCTATTACAGATAGCGCAATAAATCATAGTGCATTGTCTGTAGGAGGCCCTGGCGCATGAACCTGTGCAGCGGGAACGACCTCGGACCACCAGGGGCCGAGAAAACGACCGTCTCATGGGGCCGGACACTCAGGGTCAGGGAAAAATCCAATATATAGGTGGTGATATCTCGGGTGCTATTACAGATAGCGCAATAAGTCAAAGTGCATTATCTGTAGGAGACCCTGGCGCATGAACCTGTGCAGCGGGAACGACCTCGGACCACCAGGGGCCGAGAAAACCACAGTCTCATGGGGCCGTTCACTCAGGGTCAGGGAAAAATCCAATATATATCTGGTGATATCTCGGGTGCTATTAGAGATAGCGCAATAAACCAAAGTGAATTATCTGCAGGAGGCCCTGGCGCATGAATCTGTGCAGCGGGAACGACCTCGGACCACCAGGGGCCGAGAAAACGACCGTCTCATGGGGCCGGACACTCACTGTCAGTGAAAAATCCAATATATATCTGCTGATATCTCGGGTGCTATTACAGATAGCGCAATAAATCAAAGTGCATTGTCTGTAGGAGGCCCTGGCGCATGAACCTGTGCAGCGGGAACGACCTCGGACCACCAGGGGCCGAGAAAACCACAGTCTCATGGGGCCGGACACTCAGGGTCAGGGGAAAATCCAATATATATATGGTGATATCTCGGGTGCTATTACAGATACCGCAATAAATCAAAGTGCATTGTCTGTAGGAGACCCTGGCGCATGAACCTGTGCAGCGGGAACGACCTCGGACCACCAGCGGCCGAGAAAATCACCGTCTCATGGAGCCGGACACTCAGGGTCAGGGTAAAATCCAATATATATCTGGTGATATCTCGGGTGCTATTACAGATAGCGCAATAAATCAAAGTGCATTGTCTGTAGGAGGCCCAGGCGAATGAATCTGTGCAGCGGGAACGACCTCGGACCACCAGGGGCCGAGAAAACGACCGTCTCATGGGGCCGGACACTCAGGGTCAGTGAAAAATCCAATATATATCTGCTGATATCTCGGGTGATATTACAGATAGCGCAATAAATCAAAGTGCATTGTCTGTAGGAGGCCCTGGCGCATGAATCTGGGCAGCGGGAACGACCTCGGACCTCCAGGGGCGAGACAACCACCTTCTCATGGGGCCGGACACTCAGGGTCAGGGAAAAATCCAATATATATCTGGTGATATCTCGGGTGCTATTACAGATAGCGCAATAAATCAAAGTGCATTGTCTGTAGGAGGCCCTGGCGCATGAATCTGGGCAGCGGGAACGACCTCGGACCTCCAGGGGCGAGACAACCACCTTCTCATGGGGCCGGACACTCAGGGTCAGGGAAAAATCCAATATATATCTGGTGATATCTCGGGTGCTATTACAGATAGCGCAATAAATCAATGTGCATTGTCTGTAGGAGACTCTGGCGCATGAACCTGTGCAGCGGGAACGACCTCGGACCACCAGGGGCCGAGAAAACCACAGTCTCATGGGGCCGGACACTCAGGGTCAGGGGAAAATCCAATATATATCTGGTGATATCTCGGGTGCTATTAGAGATAGCGCAATAAATCAAAGTGCATTGTCTGTAGTAGGCACTGGCGCATGAATCTGTGCAGCGGGAACGACCTCGGACCACCAGGGGCCGAGAAAACCACCGTCTCATGGGGCCGGACACTCAGGGTCAGTGAAAAATCCAATATATATCTGGTGATATCTCGGGTGCTATTACAGATAGCGCAATAAATCAAAGTGCATTGTCTGTAGGAGGCCCTGGCGCATGAATCTGGGCAGCGGGAACGACCTCGGACCTCCAGGGGCGAGACAACCACCTTCTCATGGGGCCGGACACTCAGGGTCAGGGAAAAATCCAATATATATCTGGTGATATCTCGGGTGCTATTACAGATAGCGCAATAAATCAAAGTGCATTACCTGTAGGAGACTCTGGCGCATGAACCTGTGCAGCGGGAACGACCTCGGACCACCAGGGGCCGAGAAAACCACAGTCTCATGGGGCCGGACACTCAGGGTCAGTGAAAAATCCAATATATATCTGGTGATATCTCGATTGCTATTACAGATAGCGCAATAAATCAAAGTGCATTGTCTGTAGGAGGCCCTGGCACATGAATCTGTGCAGCGGGAACGACCTCGGACCTCCAGGGATGAGACAACCACCTTCTCATGTGGCCGGACTCTCAGGCTCAGGGAAAAATCCAATATATATCTGGTGATATCTCGGGTGCCATTACAGATAGCGCAATAAATCAAAGTGCATTACCTGTAGGAGGCCCTGGCGCATGAATCTGTGCAGCGGGAACGTCCTCGGACCTCCAGGGGCCGAGACAACGACCGTCTCATGGGGCCGGACACTCAGGGTCCGGGTAAAATCCAATATATATCTGGTGATATCTCGGGTGCTATTAGAGATAGCGCAATAAACCAAAGTGAATTGTCTGCAGGAGGCCCTGGCGCATGAATCTGTGCAGCGGGAAAGACCTCGGACCACCGGGGGCCGAAAAAACCACAGTCTCATGGGGCCGGACACTCAGGGTCAGGGTAAAATCTAATATAAATCTGGTGATATCTCGGGTGCTATTACAGATAGCGCAATAAATCAAAGTGCATTGTCTGTAGGAGGCCCTGGCGTATGAATCTGTGCAACGGGAACGACCTCGGACCACCAGGGGCCGAGAAAACCACAGTCTCATGGGGCCGGACACTCAGGGTCAGGGGAAAATCCAATATATACCTGGTGATATCTCGGGTGCTATTAGAGATAGCGCAATAAACCAAAGTGCATTGTCTGTAGGAGGCCCTGGCGCATGAATCTGTGCAGCGGGAACGTCCTCGGACCTCCAGGGGCCGAGACAACGACCGTCTCATGGGGCCGGACACTCAGGGTCAGGGTAAAATCCAATATATATCTGGTGATATCTCGGGTGCTATTAGAGATAGCGCAATAAATCAAAGTGCACTGTCTGTAGGAGGCCCTGGCGCATGAATCTGTGCAACGGGAACGACCTCGGACCACCAGGGGCCGAGAAAACCACAGTCTCATGGGGCCGGTCACTTAGGGTCAGGGGAAAATCCAATATATACCTGGTGATATCTCGGGTGCTATTAGAGATAGCGCAATAAATCAAAGTGCATTGTCTGTAGGAGGCCCTGGCGCATGAATCTGTGCAGCGGGAACGACCTCGGACCACCAGGGGCCGAAAAAACCGCAGTCTCATGGGGCCGGACACTCAGGGTCAGGGTAAAATCCAATATATATCTGGTGATATCTCGGGTGCTATTACAGATAGCGCAATAAGTCAAAGTGCATTGTCTGTAGGAGACCCTGGCGCATGAACCTGTGCAGCGGGAACGACCTCGGACCACCAGGGGCCGAGAAAACCACAGTCTCATGGGGCCGTTCACTCAGGGTCAGGGAAAAATCCAATATATATCTGGTGATATCTCGGGTGCTATTAGAGATAGCGCAATAAACCAAAGTGAATTATCTGCAGGAGGCCCTGGCGCATGAATCTGTGCAGCGGGAACGACCTCGGACCACCAGGGGCCGAGAAAACGACCGTCTCATGGGGCCGGACACTCACTGTCAGTGAAAAATCCAATATATATCTGCTGATATCTCGGGTTCTATTAGAGATAGCGCAATAAACCAAAGTGAATTATCTGCAGGAGGCCCTGGTGCATGAATCTGTGCAGCGGGAACGACCTCGGACAACCAGTGGCCGAGAAAACGACCGTCTCATTGGGCCGGACACTCAGGGTCAGTGAAAAATCCAATATATATCTGGTGATATCTCGGCTGCTATTACAGATAGCGCAATAAATCAAAGTGCATTGTCTGGAGGAGGCCCTGGCGCATGAATCTGTGCAGCGGGAACGACCTCGGAGCACCAGGGGCGAGACAACCACCTTCTCATGGGGCCGGACACTCAGGGTCAGGGAAAAATCCAATATATATCTGGTGATATCTCTGGTCCTATTACAGATAGCGCAATAAATCAAAGTGTATTACCTGTAGGAGGCCCTGGCGCATGAATCTGTGCAGCGGGAACGTCCTCGGACCTCCAGGGGCCGAGAAAACCACAGTCTCATGGGGCCGGACACTCAGGGTCAGGGGAAAATCCAATATAGATCTGGTGATATCTCGGGTGCTATTACAGATAGCGCAATAAATCAAAGTGCATTACCTGTAGGAGGCCCTGGCGCATGAATCTGTGCAGCGGGAACGTCCTCGGACCTCCAGGGGCCGAGACAACGACCGTCTCATGGGGCCGGACACTCAGGGTCAGGGTAAAATCCAATATATATCTGGTGATATCTCGGGTGCTATTACAGATAGCGCAGTAAACCAAAGAGAATTATCTGCAGGAGGCCCTGGCGCACGAATCTGTGCAGCGGGAACGACCTCGGACCACCAGGGGCCGAGAAAACTACCGTCTCATGGGGCCGGTCACTCAGGATCAGTGAAAAATCCAATATATATCTGCTGATATCTCGGGTGCTATTAGAGATAGCGCAATAAACCAAAGTGCATTGTCTGTGTTTGGCACTGGCGCATGAATCTGTGCAGCGGGAACGACCTCGGACCACCAGGGGCCGAGAAAACGACCGCCTCATGGGGCCGAACACTCAGGGTCAGTGAAAAATCCAATATATATCTGGTGATATCTCGATTGCTATTACAGATAGCGCAATAAATCAAAGTGCATTGCCTGTAGGAGGCCCTGGCGCATGAATCTGTGCAGCGGGAACGACCTCGGATCTCCAGGGATGAGACAACCACCTTCTCATGGGGCCGGACTCTCAGGGTCAGGGAAAAATCCAATATATATCTGGTGATATCTCGGGTGCCATTACAGATAGCGCAATAAGTCAAAGTGCATTACCTGTAGGAGGCCCTGGCGCATGAATCTGTGCAGCGGGAACGTCCTCGGACCTCCAGGGGCCGAGACAACGACCGTCTCTTGGGGCCGGACACTCAGGGTCAGGGTAAAATCCATTATATATCTGGTGATATCTCGGGTGCTATTAGAGATAGCGCAATAAACCAAAGTGCATTGTCTGTAGGAGGCCCTGGCGCATGAAACTGTGCAGCGGGAACGTCCTCGGACCTCCAGGGGCCGAGACAACGACCGTCTCATGGGGCCGGACACTCAGGGTCAGGGTAAAATCCAATATATATCTGGTGATATCTCGGGTGCTATTAGAGATAGCGCAATAAACCAAAGTGCATTGTCTGTAGGAGGCCCTGGCGCATGAATCTGTGCAGCGGGAACGACCTTGGAACACCAGGGACCGAGAAAACCACAGTCTCATGGGGCCGGACACTCAGGGTCAGGGGAAAATCCAATATATACCTGGTGATATCTCGGGTGCTATTAGAGATAGCGCAATAAATCAAAGTGCATTGTCTGTAGGAGGCCCTGGCGCATGAATCTGTGCAGCGGGAACGACCTCGGACCACCAGGGGCCGAAAAAACCGCAGTCTCATGGGGCCGGACACTCAGGGTCAAGGTAAAATCCAATATATATCTGGTGATATCTCGGGTGCTATTACAGATAGCGCAATAAATCATAGTGCATTGTCTGTAGGAGGCCCTGGCGCATGAACCTGTGCAGCGGGAACGACCTCGGACCACCAGGGGCCGAGAAAACCACAGTCTCATGGGGCCGGACACTCAGGGTCAGGGAAAAATCCAATATATAGGTGGTGATATCTCGGGTGCTATTAGAGATAGCGCAATAAACCAAAGTGAATTATCTGCAGGAGACCCTGGCGCACGAATCTGTGCAGCGGGAACGACCTTGGACCACCAGGGGCCGAGAAAACGACCGTCTCATGGGGCCGGACACTCACTGTCAGTGAAAAATCCAATATATATCTGCTGATATCTCGGGTGCTATTACAGATAGCGCAATAAATCAAAGTGCATTGTCTGTAGGAGGCCCTGGCGCATGAATCTGTTCAGCGGGAACGACCTCGGACGACCAGGGGCCGACAAAACCACAGTCTCATGGGGCCGGACACTCAGGGTCAGGGGAAAATCCAATATATATCTGGTGATATCTCGGGTGCTATTAGAGATAGCGCAATAAATCAAAGTGCATTGTCTGTAGGAGGCCCTGGCGCATGAATCTGTGCAACGGGAACGACCTCGGACCACCAGGGGCCGAGAAAACCACAGTCTCATGGGGCCGGACACTCAGGGTCAGGGGAAAATCCAATATATACCTGGTGATATCTCGGGTGCTATTAGAGATAGCGCAATAAACCAAAGTGCATTGTCTGTAGGAGGCCCTGGCGCATGAAACTGTGCAGCGGGAACGTCCTCGGACCTCCAGGGGCCGAGACAACGACCGTCTCATGGGGCCGGACACTCAGGGTCAGGGTAAAATCCAATATATATCTGGTGATATCTCGGGTGCTATTAGAGATAGCGCAATAAACCAAAGTGAATTGTCTGCAGGAGGCCCTGGCTCATGACTCTGTGCAGCGGGAACGACCTCGGACCACCAGGGGCCGAAAAAACCACAGTCTCATGGGGCCGGACACTCAGGGTCAGGGTAAAATCCAATATAAATCTGGTGATATCTCGGGTAGTATTACAGATAGCGCAATAAATCAAAGTGCACTGTCTGTAGGAGGCCCTGGCGCATGAATCTGTGCAACGGGAACGACCTCGGACCACCAGGGGCCGAGAAAACCACAGTCTCATGGGGCCGGACACTCAGGGTCAGGGGAAAATCCAATATATACCTGGTGATATCTCGGGTGCTATTAGAGATAGCGCAATAAATCAAAGTGCATTGTCTGTAGGAGGCCCTGGCGCATGAATCTGTGCAGCGGGAACGACCTCGGACCACCAGGGGCCGAAAAAACCGCAGTCTCATGGGGCCGGACACTCAGGGTCAGGGTAAAATCCAATATATATCTGGTGATATCTCGGGTGCTATTACAGATAGCGCAATAAATCATAGTGCATTGTCTGTAGGAGGCCCTGGCGCATGAACCTGTGCAGCGGGAACGACCTCGGACCACCAGGGGCCGAGAAAACGACCGTCTCATGGGGCCGGACATTCAGGGTCAGGGAAAAATCCAATATATAGGTGGTGATATCTCGGGTGCTATTACAGATAGCGCAATAAGTCAAAGTGCATTATCTGTAGGAGACCCTGGCGCATGAACCTGTGCAGCGGGAACGACCTCGGACCACCAGGGGCCGAGAAAACGACCGTCTCATGGGGCCGGACGCTCAGGGTCCGGGAAAAATCCAATATATAGGTGGTGATATCTCGGGTGCTATTACAGATAGCGCAATAAACCAAAGTGAATTATCTGCAGGAGGCCCTGGCGCATGAATCTGTGTAGCGGGAACGACCTCGGACCACCAGGGGCCGAGAAAACGACCGTCTCATGGGGCCGGACACTCACTGTCAGTGAAAAATCCAATATATATCTGCTGATATCTCGGGTGCTATTAGAGATAGCGCAATAAACCAAAGTGAATTATCTGCAGGAGGCCCTGGTGCATGAATCTGTGCAGCGGGAACGACCTCGGACCACCAGGGGCCGAGAAAACGACCGTCCCGAGTGGCCGGACACTTAGGGTCAGTGAAAAATCCAATATATATCTGGTGATATCTCGGGTGCTATTACAGATAGCGCAATAAATCAAAGTGCATTGTCTGTAGGAGGCCCTGGCGCATGAATCTGTTCAGCGGGAACGACCTCGGACGACCAGGGGCCGAGAAAACCACAGTCTCATGGGGCCGGACACTCAGGGTCAGGGGAAAATCCAATATATATCTGGTGATATCTCGGGTGCTATTAGAGATAGCGCAATAAACCAAAGTGAATTATCTGCAGGAGGCCCTGGCGCATGAATCTGTGCGACGGGAACGACCTCGGACCACCAGGGGCCGAGAAAACCACAGTCTCATGGGGCCGGACACTCAGGGTCAGGGGAAAATCCAATATATATATGGTGATATCTCGGGTGCTATTACAGATACCGCAATAAATCAAAGTGAATTATCTGCAGGAGGCCCTGGCGCATGAATCTGT